>NC_136478.1:35951242-36590930 GCF_902686455.1 Sciurus vulgaris | reverse complement strand
TAACAGGACTCCCATAGCACAAGAAATAAAAGCAAGAATCAATAACTGGGATAGATTCAAACTAAAAAGCTTTCTCTCAGCAAAGGAAACTATCAGCAATGTGAAGAGAGAGCCTACAGAGTGGGAGAAAATCTTTGCCACTCATACTTCAGATAGAGCACTAATTTCCAGAATCTATAAAGAACTCAAAAAACTCTACATGAAGCATACAAATAACCCAATCAACATATGGGCTAAGGAAATGAACAGACTTCACAGAAGAAGATGTACAAGCAATCAACAAACATACGAAAAAATGTTCAACATCTTTAGTAATAAGAGAAATGCAAATCAAAACTACACTAACATTCCATCTCGCCCCAATTATAATGGCGATTATCAAGAATACAAGCAACAATAGGTATTGGAGAGGATGTGGGGAAAAAGGTACACTCATACATTGCTGGTGGGGATGCAAATTAGTGCAGGCACTCTGGAAAGCAGTGTGGAGATTCCTCAGAAAACTTGGAATGGAAACACCTTTGACCCAGCTATCCCACTCCTCGGCCTATACCCAAAGGACTTAAAATCAGCATACTACAGAGATACAGCCACATCAATGTTCATAGCTGCTCAATTCACAATAACCAGATTGTGGAACCAACCTAGATGCCCTTCATTTGATTAATGGATAAGGAAACTGTGGTATATATATACAGTGGAATATTACTGAGCCATAAAGAATAATGAAATTATGGCATTTACAGGTAAATGGATGAAATTGGAGAATATCATGCTAAGTGAGATAAGCCAATCTCAAATAACCTAAGGACGAATCATCTCGCTGATAAGTGGATGATGATACACAATGGGGAGGTGTGAGGGAGGCAAGAGTGGAGGAAGGAGGGACTGTATGGAGGGAAAAGAGGGGTGGGGGGGAGGAAAAAATAACAGAATGAATCAAACACCATTAGCATATGTAAATGTATGATTACACAAATGGTACAGAAATGTAAACCAGAGAAACAAGTTGTACCCCATTTGTTTACAATAAAAAAAAAAGAAAAAAAAAAAAGTGATAGTAATATCAAC
Organism: Sciurus vulgaris; assembly: GCF_902686455.1. Classification (NCBI taxonomy): domain Eukaryota; kingdom Metazoa; phylum Chordata; class Mammalia; order Rodentia; family Sciuridae; genus Sciurus; species Sciurus vulgaris. The sequence continues at coordinate 36,589,859 of NC_136478.1, read as the reverse complement.
AAAAATACAACTAAAACAGTAAGGTGTGTCATCATCCTTGTAATAGTTCAAGATCAGCACTAGCAATTAGTTTTTTTCTATTTGTCAAAAATTAATCTAGGTGCTGGCATTGTAGTGACAGGACTTGGCTAGCATGTGTGAGGAATTCCTTAGGTTTGATCTTCACCACATAAAAATGAATAAATAATCAAAAATAAAGGTATTATGTCCACACACAACATAAAAATTATTTAAAAAAATAAATATCAAGTTCCATTTTATGAAAATGACAAATCTTCTTTTAACTCAATATGATTTTATTATGGACCAGGAAATTAACCCTCAGATTATGATTATTTCATGGTATCAGAAGGTAGTTACAAAGGGAACTTGTTCAGGTTTTGCTTCTAGTTTGGGGGTTTTCTATTTTTTAAACTTTAACTTTTTATTTATTTTTATTTGTTCTGTTTTAGATATACATGGTAGTAGAGTGTATTTTGGCATATAATACATACATGGAACAAAACTTATTCTAACTAGGGCCCTATTCTTTTGGTTGTACATGATGCCAAGTTACCCTGGTCATGTATTCAAATAAAAGGATAGTAAAATTATGTAAAACAAAAAAAAGATATTAAGAAACGATTTGTGAAGGTTGTTACTGAATATACTTAATTTAAAATAAAGGGAGTATAATTGCTACAAAGTGGTGTTCTGAAGTAAACATTTCAGTTCTATCATGGTTAATTTGAAATTAACATCTAAATTCGTACCAGACAATATAAAGACTTCATAACATAACTTCATTGATTATTTATTGTGCTATGCACGACTGAATCAGATTTGCTCTCAACCATCAATGACAATGCCTTTAAGTCATTTCATATTTTCCAATACGTTAATAACTTAAGATGACAATTTTTTCCATTTTCATTAGCTCCATTGTTCATCACAGGACTGTTTACAGATCTGATTGACAAATATGAGTCTGCAATATCATGCCTGGCACTTTTCTTTGGAAAAGAAAGTATCAGGTCTTATGATGATCTGATACATAGGAGTTAGCATCAGAATTGATTATATAAATTTAAACATTATGGGATTTCAAATAATCTAATCTATAGAAAATATAAAGTTTGATTTTCCTTAAATTTGGAAGTCTTAAAAATTGATTTCTACTATATCTGGGATTGCATACCTTAAAAAAGATGAACACATATTTTCTCCACATTTGGGTCTATGTATTTTTTTTAACAGAAAAATGTACCTTACTTCTATTGATTTTTTTGTCTTATATAAGAAAAACAATTTATGTAAAGAAATTTTGGAATTTTATATTCTGAGCCTAATATTTTGTGTAAAGGGATGACACAGTATAGTAAGACACAAACACGTCTCCTTGAAGATATACACTCCTTAATGATGGCTTAGCTAAAAGAAAGCATTTATGGCTTGTTGATCTTCCAAGCATGAAGTTAGGGCCTAGCACTTTGTCTAGCAGCCCATAAAAGCTCCTATTTATTGGGTGACTTCTATGTCTCAAGGACTGCTCTGATTTCTGTAATTGATAACTTTTGTGACACTGAGGGCCTGCTAAACTGTAAATCCAAAGGCATTTTCTTGGTCATCCTCTTGCATCACATTTTATCTGTCCATGGTTTCTGACTACCTCTTTAGCATTCCTTTTTTACTACCCTTAGCCCTCTGTTCTCCTCTTATTTTATATTTCTCTTTTTGGAGGGCTCATCCAGGTCTTGACCTCTAGGCTCTCGAAGGCTTCTCCAACCTGCTTTAGGCTGGTTACATGTTCCTCCAGCTCTATTGTCTTATCAGCATGATGAACGTGATGACTATCTTAACATCCGATCTATCAGTCTCCCCTGATTCACCTGTCTTTATGAATGGTATCATAATTCTCTTAGTCATTCAGGCAGTGTTTTCTTTTTTACCCTCTTTTGCATCCAACCAATCAGCAAATTAAATTAATTCACTCTTTGTTAAGTTTCTTATGCCTGTCAGTCCATTTATTGATGTAGTTGTGGTTCCAGCTCTCACCGCCACATTCCCTGACCTGTTGACTGACTGGTTTCCATTCCTAGGAAATATAGTATTGTAAAACTTAACCTGACTCTCTTGAAATAAGGTGACTCTGGCACCTCAGAGATTCTAATAATCTTCTCTGAACTCTAATTTCATATCCAAGAAACATTACTTTGTGTGTATCCCACCAGATCAAAAGATTCTATTCAACATTTTTCCTGAAGTTAATGAAAAAGGTTATTAACAAAGAGCTGTTTGAAATTGTTCTACTACTTCTCATTACTTCTACAGAATAAAATCAACATTTGTTCACCTGTCATTCACCTGATAATCCAATGTGTCCAGAGCTCGTTTGTATCTTTTTACATTTTTACAGAAACTCTATTCAAGTCAAACTGTTTTATTCAGTATTTACTAACCATGGCATTTCACATCTTTATAAATTTTTAGCCTTAGAGATGTTTTCAAGTCTAGTCCAAAATTATTTGATGAGGTTTCCTACCTTTTCTCAGTGTAGAATTGTCTATATTCCTACATACCTAGGTTGAACTTTTTCTGTGGCAATGATTTCAAAATTAACAATGAAACAGTCATTTTTTCCCTCCTATATAGTGGCAGTTATGTATTTTTTTTCTTTCTTTTTTTATTTTTATTTTTGATCCTGGGGATTAAACCCAGGGGTCTTTTACAACTGAGCTACATCCCCAACCCTTTTTATTTTTTATTTTGAGACACAGTCTTGCTAGGTTGCTTAGGGCCTCACTCAGTTGCTGAGGCTGACCTCTAATTTGAGTTCCTCTGCCTCAGCTTCTTGAATTTATTTTTTTACATATTTGTCTTTTATCTTTCCACTAGATTATAAATTTTTTGAGAGCTTATTTGGAGGTTCTAGCGAGGGAGCACAGCTACTCGTATGCTCTTGACTGAAAAACTATCCTCCTGTATCGGGGAAGGTTGTCCTCTTTGACCAAACACACAGCTTTGGGAGGAACATACAAGGAGTGAAGACGGAGGAAGGGGACACCTGCCTAGCCAGCCAGATCGGCCAAATTAACCCTGGTGATCAATGGGGTGACAGATGTTGCAGGTAGATCGCCCTCACATTCTAGATTACAAATTTCTTAGAGGCAAGGACCTAAACTTAAAAATCTCAACTATCTTGTATGGTATTCAGTACAATATTTACAGTATAATAGAAGTCCACTTTTTGTAATCTTACTTGTGGGAGTTGATGACCCCATCAAACTGCACAACTTTTTCTAAAGGAGTTGTTAATGTAAATCAGAAGATAGGATCAATTTTGCATGAACTTAGAAATTCTCTGATAAAAATTGTAACAATACTTAAAAAGTTACAGAGTAATAAACATCTATTTTGTTTTTTTTTATTACCATTCTGGACTATTACTCTTCTGTAACTTACTACTTCACCAATAAATTAATCTAGCAACAGAAAATAGGGAAAAACAGGGAGTAAGATAACCCAATATTTGTAGATCTTCCCTTTTTTTCCTTTTAAAGACAACTTAAGTGAGTTTGGAATCATTCTTTGAATGGAAATGCTTGTAATACTCTTCTTTGATCCAGACTTCTTCCTATCATTTATTCAAACGTGAATTTCTGAAATCATGTTGACTTCTTGGCTGTCAGTCATTTCCCTCATCTTGTTTCAAAGGGAATGAGTAGAGTTGAAGATGAAGGGTAGAATGCAATTCACAGATGTATTCAAATGTATACTTTTCATAGGAAAATGCATATTTCAATAAACTAATATTCATAACTTTATTCAATGCCATCTGCTTTTTTGAATAATTAGTAGTCTTTTTGGCAATATCCGAAAAGGTAAAAAGGTATTGTCAAATAGTTATTAAAGGTTTATTGATACATTAATAAAAGTTATTGATAAACTAAAGTTGTTGAAAAGGGAGAAATATTTATTTATTTTTTTTACTTTGACTATATCCTACGTTCTGCATGTTTTAGTACTAATATATAAATGTCCACATTTATGATTAGCAAAACATAAAAAATTTAAATTAAACCTACTCATAATTTTTGTTAAAAGCAGAACACTTTATGGTATAAAACACAATCATAATACACATAAGTTTAATTTGGAGGTTTTTAACCAGGTTAGGGGGGCAAGGAGGTCTGTGAAATTCCAGAGAATCATATAGTATATATATGCTTTTTTTTTTCCTAAAGGATCACATACCATGTTATGTTATTAATATAGCTAACCAAATCAATCAGTAAATTTCAAAAATAATAGTTCCATGCATTCTATTACTTGACTATTTTCAATAAAAACCATAAACCAGGTTACCAGAAATTTACTCTGAACTAAAGTAATATTCAATGCAGTAAAACCAATACATCAAATCATTTTCATCATATGGAAATATCCACTATAAGACTTTGTCAAACTTCCTGCTCTAGCCACCTTGGACTATATTTCCATGACACTGAACAGCAAATTGATTCAATCAATTGAGTAGCAGCAACAAAAGATACATAAATCCAACGAAAAGACTAAAATTTCTTATACTGTTCCTACAAGCTTTACTCATACTGCGTTATTCACAATACCCTCAGATGTGGATATCATTGTCATTCCCATAAGTAAGGAAACTGAGGTCTCTGGAGATGGTGACATGTCATTAACTTTTGAGGAACAGACTGAGGTCTTTGTTAGCAGACTGAAGGAACATCAGGATGGGAATGAGTTTGGGACACTTTTAAGGTGGTGGTCATGTAGATGGCTGTCCCATTTAATATAAAAGTCCTTTTATAGTAACCCTAACCAATGATGAAAGGAGTCATATGTTTTAGAAGTTCCCAATCAATATGAAGTTGATTAACTGTATAGAATCTCATGAAAACTGAAATTCTTAATAGATATTGTTATTCCTTAGAATTAAGATGTAAATAACAGTGTTTTTAAATATTCAAGTTTTAGGAGTTTATGTTAACTTAATTTTGTTTCATATTATGGATACACAGGTTGAATATCCATGAACTGAAAATCTGAAATGCTCCAAAATCTGAACTTTTTGAGTGAAAACACGATGCCACAAGTAGAAAATTCCACACATGAACTCATGTCATGGGTTAGAATCAAAATGCAGACACAATATTTATAGTCTATAATATTACTCCTAGGCTATGTATATGAGGTATATATGAAACAGAAAAGAATTTTATTTTCACTTGGGTCCCATTCCCAAGATGTCATTATGTGTGTACAACTATTCCAAAATATGAAAAAATCTAAAATATGAAACACTCCTTGTCCTAGGCATTTGGGATAATTTTCATAAACTCAGTGTGTATATGGAAATTCATAATTACTATTTCTAATTATAGTAATTTCTAATTACTATTTAGAAAAGCTTCAGTACACGTTCTTGTTTTGCATGTTATTCCTACGAAGAGGATTAAGTTCAAACTATTTTAAAAACATGTAAGCCATAAATTTCTCTTTATTAAGGAAGTAATCATAAGCCATATAGTAGTAGAACAGGTATCTTTTAAATCTACAATAGTTCTGAAAACACTGAAGTTATTTGCTACTATAGGAAACAACATGACTAGGTCAGAAAGAGAAGGAAAGGCAAAACAATCTTACCAAAGTCTGCAAATGCTGACTGTCCAACTACTACCATATTTTGAGGTATTGTAAATACACTATGGACAGAAAAGTTTCCACCCTGTGAAAAGTCAGAAAATTTTGAATTAGACCATCATAATACAATTCATTTGTCAAATGTGAAGCAAAGCATCTTAAATTAAAGCAGGGAAAAAAGTTAAGACTTCTGTTATATTACACTAAAATCAACCAATCTCCTGCCCACTTTAATCATTTTTTATTATGAAACAAAAGAAACCATTATAAGTTAAAGAAAGTATGAATCTGGATTACTTTTTTTTCTTCCTGTCAATTCTGGTATAATATCCTTTACCAAATCATCATAATTTCAAACATCAGTGTATCCTAATTTCAAGTACTGTGGAAGGTTAAAAATATATATAAGTATAAAACTAGTTTCTAATTTGAAAGAGCTTAGACTCCAGTTAGGAGACAGGATGTAAGTCAGAAAGAATTTCTAAAGGTAACATAGTGGTAGAAGTAAACAGCAAAGACACAAAATTTTAGATTTCATAGTAAGAAAATTCTGTCAGGTATATTTAAGAAAAGTTCTTCAGATGAGAGAAGAAGTCTATTGATCTTTAAAGGGCCAATCCATAATCAACTCAAGTACATGTAATAATGAAAAGTATGTAATAATGAAAACCTGACATTGTACTAAGCTGAGCTGCCTATAGTAAACAGAACTCACTAAAGAACCTTTGTTTCAATTACTCTTTCCAAAATGAAATGGCACACACCTGACTTCCAAAAATATATGCCTTAAAAAATTGTTTCCTCGACTGGGGTTGTGGCTCAGTGGTAGATCGCTTGCCTAGCATGGTGAGGCACTGGGTTTTATTTTCAGCACCACATAAAAAAATAAAATAAATAAAATAAAGGTATTTTGTTCACCTACATCTAAAAATATTAAACAAACATACAAAAAAAAAAAAAAACACCCTGTCTCCTTTCCCTTCTATAATTTTAATTACTACATAAGAAAAATAAAACGAAACACTGAATTTGGAATTCTAAGCTCTCAGTTTTTTCCCCTCTCTTTAGGTACTGAGCAACATGGTCAGCCCTTTTACTTTCAAATTTTGAGACAGGGTCTCAATAAGTTGAAGAGGCTGGCCTCAAACGTGCAATCCTCCTGCCTCAGCCTTCTGAGTTGCTTGAGTGCCAAAGTGCCTGGCTGAGCTCTCAATTTTATAAAGAGCTCTCTTATCACTAAAAATCTCCATTCACTGATACACTGACTCTGATTTCTAAATATCATATACAGGATATCTATATATTTGAAAGATTTTCCTTCTTTGTTCCTCTAAGGATACTATAAATCTGAAAGTCAGTTTGTTAAGAAACCATTTCTGACCTTTACAGAGAAAGGTACTGGTATAATGAAAACATGAAAATCAAATGCTTGAGCAGCAGGAGAGAGATTTGTCCTGTGCAGGCAATTTTCTAATTATTTTAACACTACATTATCCATATACAGAAACATGTTTATCTCACTTTTATGTAAATATCTACTATACTTTAAAAATAATTTTTTTGTAGACATTTTGTTTACATAGGTGTAGTAAACTTCAGGTTTCCCCTCCAGCCCTTACTAGAACCTAAAACCATATTAGAGATACTGTGTTAAAGTTGCCAAATTTCTTACTGAAGTGTAAGTGCTTTTGCATTTTAGAAAATCACAGCATTGGGTATTAAGTGGATACAATATTTCTTGAAAGGCTGAAAACAACTATCTTAAAAATTATCCTCATATGAGATATGAATATAAACTTGATATACTGATAAGTGAATGAATTACACCAGTGAAGGTCTCTGAAAATTTAAGTATATACTCATGATTCATCTCTATTGAGAAACACTGACAATTCCCAAGTAACAGCTCCCCATGTCTAACACACCATATTCAAATTGAGCATCAATAAAAGAAAAATAATATTTCTGATTAATGGAGAAAGAACACATACTTGCCAGTTAAGTATATGCAGAACACATTATATATTTGACATAGTTGAGGAAAAGACAATAATTCAATTTAGATGAATTTCCTATCATAACCACTACTTTTTCTTCATTCCACTTGCCAGTGAAAACCTATATGACTAATTCCATTGAGATTGGTGTCAATCACATATTTATTATTTGATGAATTGATTTAATAAACTGCTTCATCCATTTATTATTGCCCTCATTAAATAACATTTCAAAGTGGAGCATGACCGTACTTATTTTCAAAGATGAAGCTGCCATAGCTTTTTAATGTAGGAAGACAAACATGGGGTCAATACTGTTTTTCTTTCTGAACCTATATTGAAAATATAATAGAATGGTGGAAAGAGCATTAGACTTGAGTTTAGATGATATGGTTTCCAGTCTTGCTTTCATTGATAAGTTGCAATAATGCTATGGGACAGTTATTTACTAATCTGGGTTTTGTTTCCTCATTGTCAGAATGGGATACATATGCTGTCTACTTGCAGGGCTCTGGAGAGAGCCAAATGAACAACAGAAAAGGAAGTGTTCTACAAAATATAATTTATCACATGTGTGGAAGTTATTTTTACAATAGCAGTCCTGTGCTTATGATCTGACAGAATTTTTTTCATGGAGTCATCTGCCCTGTATTCTGCTTCACTCTTTGCTATGGTGTTCTTACTGGCCTTTACTGCTTTTCTGCAATCCAACATTTGGTCAACTCACTAGGGGATCTTCTGAAGGTATATTCTTATTTTTTCTTTCGTCTATTGGTTTCTGAAATTACTGTGCAACAACTTTAGAAGTTTTAGAGACATATTTCCTAGTTCAATTCCCAGTTTCACTCTTTGTTAGACTTGAGGCCTGATAACATTCATTCTTTTCTACATATCAGTTGACTTAACACCTCAATGTATTTTTTTGCAAGTTTCCTCCCTACCCACTATAGGGATGAATGAGCTTATTCACATGAAGTGTCTATCACATAGGATGTATTTAGTTAACATAAACTGATATTAGTAGTGGGAACACTAGTAGCAATATGACTCTGTTACCACAACTGAAGAAGCTAGTCCACTGCTGTTGATAAAGAGGACTTTCTGCCATTTTCTGCTTGCATTGCAACCATAAATGCTATGGTGTACCATGTATGTTTTCGTTGATGACTGTCAAAGTTCTGGCCTGAATATTTATTATTAAAACTGCTAGATTCATAATAGTAAAAAATGATCAGGAAGCAAAGTGTATTAATGACTACGTATCCCTATCTTTATTCATTTTTTTGATTTATTGTACGCAACTTTTCATTTCTCTGGTTGTACATGAAGTAGAGTCACACCATTCATGTAATCATACATGTACAAAGGGTAATGATGTTTGTCTCTTTCCTTCTGCCCACTCCCTTCCCTCCACACAATCCAACGTTCCTGCATTCTTCCCCCAGCTCCTGCAGACCCTGGTTATGTATCAGCATTCACTTATCAGAGAAAACATTTGGCCTTTTTTTTTTTTTTTTTTTTTTTTAATGACTGGCTTATTTCACTTAGCATGATATTCTCCAACTCCATCCATTTACCTGCAGATGCCATAAAGCAGTGGTTCTCAAATGGGATGATTTTTACTTCCCAAAGAAACATTAGATAATGTCTGCAGATATGTTTTATTGTCACAACTGTGGGATAAAATTAGCATCTAGTAAGTAGAGGCCAGGGATACTACTAGACAACCTATAATACACAGGCCACATTTCCATGAAAACGTAGCAATACTGTCAAAGTTGAAAAATTCAGACATAAAGGATGCTCTTCTTAATGGTTTTCCTATGACATTTATTTACATTTTTCCTTGAGTTTCATTCTCACTTTTCGAACTACTTATTTAACATATTTGTAATGTAAAATTTTTTCCTACCCCGAATTAGACACTTCTTTTAATTTTTCTATTTTTATAGGTCATCAGAACAGAACAGAACAGAAGTTATCATTGTGTTATTGGTCATCCTGTCTTCTCCTATCTGCCCTTTCTTCACCATTCCCAACACTTTAATCATTCGCTTCTTTCCCAAGTTATTGTGAATCCCACCTGAGTCATCTTCCTACCTCCAGACACTCCATGGCAACTGAACTGATATGGAGTTGCAAGAATAGCTGAAATAATAAAAGCTCTGTTCATCTTTCTCTCAGTCTTAAATTATTTAATAGTTTCTCAGTAGATTTTTAAAAGATAAAATTACTTAGTTTCGAAGTTTGGCTTTTGCTGTCTTGTCTAAATAGATTTTTCTAATCTTACCTTCCAATATATCTTTCATATTCAGGCCCAAACCAGTTAGCTGCTTGTTACTCTCTGAATGTATCCTGTGTTTCCTGTGCACTTCCTTGCCTATCTCTTCCTCTTTCTTTCTTATTTCCATCACTAAAATCCTACTCAGTTGTACTAGCCATTTAAATGCCATGTCTTTCTTGAAACCTTCACTGATAATCCTTGGTAGTTCAGTGGGACATACCTTCTCTCTCCTACAGCACGAGGTTTGCACTCTCACACCAGTCATCCATATTAACGTCTCATAAGCTCTGTTCACTTCTGTATCTTCCAGAGCACTACCATGTGGCTTTGTACACAACTGACGCTCTACAAGAGATTTCTTGCAGCTCTTACACTTCTACTAACCCATATAGTTTTACAGGTCTTGAGTTCTTTTTGGTCAACTGGTATGTTATTATATAGAGTTTGACAAGTTTCTCATTAAAAATAATCATATGAGATATCTACTGACTTGATTATTGTTAATAGGGGTACTGACATACATTCTCTCTTTGATCAAACCTTTGATAGGCTCCTCTGAGATCTATCCTCAGCCCAAACTTAGCCCTGTAAACTTCAATTTTAGCAAGGATGCTGCTAAGTTAGTTTAGTTACAATACCCCAGTTAAAGTCTAATCACTCTGATCTACTTTCAGCTAGAATTCTGTTAGGTTAGTTTAATAAAGAATTATGTTACTCTCTTAGTAAATTGTAATCCCTGCTTCTTGGCTATAGTCCTCTTGAATAAAATCTCCCTCTCCATCTTCAAAAAGCGTGTGAACATTTTTTTCCTTAACAATTACTCACTTTGCAGCCACTTTACAGAAAGAACAATTCTTAGTTCCAGTTCTCCAACAGTCAATTTATTAATTTTCTTTACAAGCAATGTTAAGGGGAAAAAATTCCATTAATCTATTCACTTCATGAAGACTGTTTTCCTAATGAGTTGCTTTACTTAATTACCTTAAAGATGAGTCTAGGCTGAAAGGACATGAGATATTTAAAAGTGCTTCATAATTTTATATTATACTTATTTATATTGAGGCTTCCCTTCCTCCCCAATACAAATTAATTAAACACATTTTTCACTTTTATAATACCTCAAGATTCATTTGAGGCTGAAATGAAAGGTCATCTGCAAATAGGTATCCCCCAGCAGGAGTCTTAATGTATATAAACCATGAAGAATATAACAGAAACACAAATATAAACACATTTTTAAAAAGTCATTTATAGAATAAAGATAAACCTTCTTGATTTAGATGTCTTTCTTACTTTTCCTTTCCATGTTTAAAATAAAAAAGAATCAGTTAACGTAGTTTAGAAGCAGTTAGAAGTTCTGATTTTGTCTAAATAAATTTGAAATCTCATCTTAGTTTCTGCCCATGAAGAAATGTGAGTCATGACCAACCCCACTGACCATGTTCTAAGACATGGCTGATGATCAATCTCCTTCCACAGTCTGTGCTTTACCTTTGTTGGAACTGATTATTTTTCATAAGCATTTTCACAACATCTATAAAAGACTATGAGTTTAATTTGGATGGAATAAAAGATAATCAGAATTAGGTGAGAAATCAAGAGATCTAAAACTAAAATTTGATTAGTATCTACTATGTGCTGGGTACTTTACATATACTGTTTTTATTTTCATAAACATTCTGGGAAGCAGTTTTTTCCATATGAGCAAAGTGATGTTTCATACTTGACCAGTATGTGACAAATGTCACTGAGTTAGCCCATTTTTTACTGGCCTCAAATTCTGTCTTCTATTATGTAGACTAAAATTAAATGTTATGGTTTTGGTGATTTACTCCTCATTTATGAATCTTTAACATAATCTACATCAATCTAAAAATAAAATAAGGCCATCAGTTTGGAATTTTTATTGACAATTTTAAAAAGAGAAAACCTATGGGGAAAGATTTCTTAATCCTACTCAACTTGGCAGTAAGTTTTGTCTGTTGTTCTTATTTCTTTATATAAAGCCTAAAGGCAAGGAGAAAAAATAAGTCTTTTAAAAAGGGTTTTCTTCATAAACCACCATGCTGACAAATTAAATGACAGTAACTTCTTTCAACAGCTGACGGCCTAGCAGGGGTCCTGTTAACATGCACATTAGAGTAGACTGATTGGTTTAATTGGCAGTCATGCCTAAAAACCTGCAGAGGAACTGACGCTGAATGAATCATTTCCTTCAGTAATATTCAGCAGTTTGAATGCAGCAATGCAACCAAAGGCTTTTAAAGTTGTACTATTTATTGTTGAAACCAACCCAACCAAGTGATTACTTTAATTTTATTTTCTAAATTGTGTGCTTTTACTGAAAACCATCATTTAAAAATGCTTCGAAGAAAAGATTTCTTACCAAATTTTCCCATATCTCAAACTCGAAGGTACTAGAGGCAGACAATGTTGTGAGGAATAAATCTGGAAGGAAAATAATAGAAATGTAAATTACTGCAGTCATAATGATATGTGCATTTGAAGGCAGGAACAAATTATTAATGCAATTCTACTAAACATATTTTAAATTATATTTTAATAAGTTTGATTCCCTAAAGAAAAAAGTAAAGAAAAAAGAGTGAGAATGAGAGAGAGAGAGAGGGAGGAACGGAGAGAAAGAGATAATGATGACCTTGTATTGGTACAATTAAGGAAAATACATTTAAAAGGGGATTTTGGTAGTCCTTCAAAATACTTTTTATTTTAAAAACAATTATGTGTAGTGTTGTGTGGGGATGCTGGATATCTAACCCAAGGCCTCAATGCGAGGCAAGTATTCTATCACTGAACTACATCCTTAGCCCCATTAAAATAAATACTTTTAGTGAAAAGTAAAAAGGTGAAATTCTCTTTGTAAGGTGAAATTCTGATCATAATCACATTTTACATTTCTACCCTAAAGGCAACACTTGTCTGTAAGTCATAGGCAGGTTTCAGCATCACTTTAAATAATCATTTCAGCATCCATAAACATTAGCACTCATGTTAAATGAGTATTAAGTTGTTTAAATTTTTTTTTTTTTTTTTTACTTAAAGGAAAAAATTTTAATGAATTATATGGAGGATTAAAGTAAAGACTGTTACATGCAAGGCGGATGCAAAACACCGCGAGCAAGTTTGCCTGCCGCTTCTTAAGGATACATTTTTTCATAATCATCTTTCAGTAATCTCGCTAAAGCGGCTTTAAGTTTGATAGTTTTTTTTTTAAATTTTTAATTTATTTTGAGTATTAGAAAAATTGTCTTCATGAATTCCAACTAAAGAAAGTATAAGAGCTGGGGTTGTGCTTCAGTGGCAGAGCACTTGCCTAGCATGTCTGAGGCCCTGGGTTTGATTTTTAGTACCACATAAAAATAAACAAAGAAAGGCATTTCTGTCCATCTACAATTACAAAAATTTTTTTTTAAAAATAAAGGAAGTATGATTTATTGGAAAGTTTAAGAATTTACATAAAACATCTTTAAAAAACAATAGGTTGACAGTCAAATCAAATATTCTTTTAATGCAAAGGCCAGTTATTCCCTATATCCTAGAATTGTCATTTAGTATAATGTTTGTATAATGGCAATTTTACTTAGTGATCATTAAAGGTTTTAAACTTATGAGGTGACTCATAGGACTATTACAGTGACATTACTTTTTTTTTTTTTTGCTTTAAAAAGTAGAAATTATTCATAGTAATGTGAAGATCATGACTATTTCAAAGGTTTTTTCCTCAGATTAAGTATGCTTAGAAAACTCATTCACATTTTAATGTTTTTGGTAAACGTTTCATACAAATTTATGAAGCTAATTTATTTAATTATAATAATGAAGACTTTCACAGAATCCCCAGAAAGCTAAGTAATTTGTTCGCTTTTATAATTATTAAAAATCAAAAACTCACAATTCCAGGGGCAATCATTCTTATGTCCAATATCAAATATCTCTGCATTCACTTCCACTACACTGGATATGCTTTGCCTCTGGATATAGAATCACAGTCTTATGAAGATGATGGGTTTTCGTCACTGTCACACATGTACTCCAAAAGAAATGTTTACATCCTTACTAATATCAGAAAATCTCTAAATACAATCTGAGACTTGTGCGATGATATACTATGACCAGTCTCTTGTCATTGTAAAGATCCTCCCCATTGCCCTTATGATGATTTAAAAGCAAAGGAGCAAATTAGATCTCACTTATTTTCTTTTCTTTTAATTTTCTTTCTTTTATTAAATTCATTTTTATTATAAACAAATGGGATACATCTTGCTTCTCTGTTTGTACATGAAGTAGAGGCATACCATTTGTATAATCATACATTTACCTAGGGTAATAGTTTTTGATTCATTATTTTTTCTTCTCCCCACCCCCTCCCACCCCTCTTATCCCTCTATAGAGTCCCTCCTTCCTCCATTCTTGCCCCGGTCCCACCCCCCATTATGTGTCATCATCCGCTTATCAGCGAGATCATTCGTCCTTTGGTTTTTTGAGATTGGCTTATCTCACATAGCATGATATTCTCCAACTGCATCCATTTGCCTGCAAATGACATAATTTCATTATTCTTGATGGTTGAGTAATATTCCATTGTATGTATATACCACAGTTTCTTTATCCATTCATCAATTGAGGGGCATCTAGGTTGGTTCCACAATCTGGTTATTGTGAATTGAGCAGCTATGAACATTGATGTGGCTGTATCTCTGTAGTATGCTGATTTTAAGTCCTTTGGGTATAGGCCGAGGAGTGGGATAGCTGGGTCAAACGGTGGTTGCATTCCAAGTTTTCTAAGGAATCTCCACACTGCTTTCCAGAGTGCCTGCACTAATTTGCAACCCCACCAGCAATGTATGAGTGTATCTTCTTCCCCGCATCCTCGCCAACAACTATTGTTGCTTATATTCTTGATAATAGCCATTCTAACTGGGGTGAGATGGAATCTTAGGGTAGTTTTCATTTGAATTTCTTCTATTACTAGAGATGTTGAACATTTTTTCATTATCTGTTGATTGGTTGTAGATCTTCTTCTGTGAAGTGTCTGTTCATTTCCTTAGCCCATTTGTTGATTGGATTATTTGTATTCTTGGTGTAGAGTTTTTTGAGTTCTTTATAGATTCTGGATATTAGCGCTCTATCTGAAGTATGAGTGGCAAAGATATTCTCCCACTCTGTAGGCTCTCTCTTCACATTGCTGATAGTTTCTTTTGCTGAGAGAAAGTTTTTTAGTTTGAATCTATCCCAGTTGTTGATTCTTGCTTTTATTTCTTGTGCTATGGGAGTCCTGTCAAGGAAGTCTGATCCTAAGCCAACAAGTTGAAGGTTTGGACCTACTTTTTCTTCTATAAGATGCAGGGTCTCTGGTCTGATTTCGAGGTCCTTGATCCATTTTGAGTTGAGTTTTGTGCAGGGTGAGAGATAGGGGTTTAGTTTCATTCTGTTGCATGTGGACTTCCAGTTTTCCCAGCACCATTTGTTGAACAGGCTATCTTTTCTCCACTGCATATTTTTGGCACCTTTGTGTAGTATGAGAAAATTGTATTTATTTGGGTTTGTGTCCATTTCCTCTATTCTGTACCATTGATCTGCCTCTCTATTTTGGTGCCAATACCATGCCATTTTTGTTACTATTGCTTTGTAGTATAGTTGAAGTTCTGGTATTGTGATACCCACTGCTTCACTCTTCCTGCTAAGGATTGCTTTAGCTATTCTGGGTTTCTTGTTCTTCCAGATGAATTTCATAATTGCTTGCTGTATTTCTGTAAGGTATGTCATTGGGATTTTAATTGGAATTGCATTGAATCTGTATAGCACTTTTGGTAGTATGGTCATTTTGACAATATTAGTTCTGCCTATCCAAGAACATGGGAGATCTTTCCATCTTCTAAGGTTTTCTTTAATTTCTTTCTTTAGTGTTCTGTAGTTCTCATGGTAGAGGTCTTTCACCCCTTTGTGAGATTGATTCCCAAGTATTTTAATTTTTTCAAAGCTATTGTGAATGGGGTAGCTTTCCTAACTTCTATTTCTGAAGATTCATCACTTATGTATAAAAACGCATCGGATTAATGAGCATTAATCTTATATCCTGCTACTTTACTGAATTCACTTATGAGTTCTAAAAGTTTTCTGGTGGAATTTTCTGGTTCCTCTAAATATAAAATCATGTCATCAGCAAACAGGGATAGTTTGAGTTCTTCTCCTATTGGTATCCTGTTAATTTCTTTGTTCTGTCTAATTCCTCTGGCTAGAGTTTCGAGGACAATGTTGAATAGAAGTGGTGAAAGAAGGCCTCCCTGACTTGTTCCAGTTTTTAGGGGGAATTCTTTCAGTTTTTCACCATTTAGAATGATATTGACCATGGGCTTAGCATAGATGACCTTTAGAAGGAATGTTCCCACTATTCCTATTTTTTCTAGTGTTTTGAGCATGAAGGGGTGCTGTATTTTATCAAATGCTTTTTGTGCATCTATCGAAATAATGATGTGACTTTTGGCTTTAAGTCTGTTGCTTGGTGAATTACATGTATTGATTTCCTGATGTTGAACAAACCTTGCATCAATGGGATAAAACCCACTTGATTGTGGTACACTATCCTTTTAATATATTTTTGTATGCGATTTGCTAATATTTTGTTGAGAATTTTTGCATCAATGTTCATTAAGGATATTGGTCTGAAATTTTCTTTCTTTAATGTGTCTCTGTCTGGTTTAGGTATCAGGGTGATAATGGTTTCATAGAATGAGTTTGGAAGGGTTCCCTCCTGTTCTATTTCATGAAATACTTTGAGGAGTATTGGAATGAGCTCTTTTTTAAAGGTTTTGTAGAACTCGGCTGAGAACCCATCTGGTCCCGGACTTTTCGTTGTTGGTAGGCTTTTGATGACTTCTTCTATTTCATTACTTGAAATTGATCTATTTAAATTGTATATGTCCTCCTGGTTCAATTTAGGTAATTCATATGTCTCTAGAACCTGTTGATGTCTATGAGATTTTCTATTTTGTTGGAGTACAGATTTTCAAAATAGCTTCTAATTATGTTTTGTATTTCTATCGTGTCTGTTGTGATATTTCCTTGTTCATTCTGAATTTTAGTAATTTGGGTTTTCTCTCTTCTTCTCTTTGTTAGTGTGGCTAAGGGTTTATGAATTTTGTTTATTTTATCAAAGACCTAATTATTTAGTTTGTCAATTGTTTTGATTGTTTCTTTTGTTTCAATTTCGTTGATTTCAGCTCTGATTTTAACTATTTCCTGTCTTCTACTACTTTTGGTGTTGCTCTGTTCTTCTTCTGGGGCTTTGAGCCGAAGTGTTAGGTCCCTTATTTGTTGATTTTTTTTCTTCTTTTATTGAATGCACACCGTGAAATAAATTTTCCTCTAAGTACTGCTTTCATAGTGTCCCAGAGATATTGATATGTTATTTCTTTGTTCTCATTTACCTCTAAGAATTTTTTAATTTTCTTCCTGATGTCTTCTGTTATCCATTCATCGTATAATAGCATATTATTTAATCTCCATGTGTTGAAGTAGCTTCTGTTTTTCATTCTGTCATTTATTTCTGATTTCAAACCATTATGATCTGATAGAATACAAGGTAGTATCTCTATGTTCTTGTATTTGCTAACAGTTGTTTTGTGGCATAATACATGGTCTATTTTAGAGAAGGATCCATGTGCTGCTGAGAAGAAGGTGTATTCACTCTTTGTTGGATGTTATATTCTATAAATGTCCATTAAGTCTAAATTATTGATTGTGTTATTGAGATCTATGGTTTCTTTGTTCAATTTTTGTTTGGAAGATCTGACCAGTGGTGAGAGAGGTGTGTTAAAATCATCTAGTATAACTGTGTTGTGGTCTATTTGATTTCTGGAATTGAGAAGGATTTGTCTGACGTACATGAATGAGCCACTGTTTGGGGCATAGATATTTATGATTGTTATGTCTTGTTGATTTATGCTTCCCTTAAGCAGTATGAAATATCCTTCTTTATCCCTTCTGACTAACTTTGGCTTGAAGTCCACATTATCTGATATGAGGATGGATACTCTGGCTTTTTTGCTGAGTCGATGTGCATGTTATGTTTTTCCCCATCCTTTCACCTTTAGTCTGTGGGTATCTCTTTCTATGAGATGAGTCTCTTGCAGGCAGCATAGTGTTGTATCTTTCTTTTTAATCCAATCTGCCAGTCTATGTCTTTTGATTGATGAGTTCAGGCAATTAACATTCATGGTTATTATTGAGATATGATTTGTATTCCCGATCATTTGGCTCATTTTTTTTTTCTTGACATGAGTTGATTTCTCCTTTATTTTGTTGTTCCTTTAGGGTAGTTCCTCCCTCTGCTGATTTACATTGTTGTTTTTCATCTCTTCCTCGTGGAATATTTCACTAAGAATGTTCTGTAATGCCAGCTTTCTTTTCGTAAATTCTTTTAGCTTTTGTTTATCATGGGAGGATTTTATTTCGTCCTCAAATCCAAAGGTAAGTTTTGCTGGGTATAAGATTCTTCGTTGGCATCCATTTTCTTTCAGAGCTTGAAAAATGTTGTTCCAGGCCCTTCTAGCTTTTAGGGTCTGGATTAAAAAATCTGCTGATATCCATATTGGTTTATCCCTGAATGTAATTTGGTTTTTTTTCTTTCGCAGCCTTTAAAATTCTGTCTTTATTTTGTATGTTAGATATTTTCATTATAATGTGCTTTGGTGCGGGTCTATTTTAATTTTGTATATTTGGAGTCCTATAAGCCTCTTGTCCTTGATTTTCCATTTCCTTCTTCAGATTTGGGAAGTTTTCTGATATTATTTCATTGAATAGATTGTTCATTCCTTTGGTTTGTTTCTCTAAGCCTTCCTCAATCCCAATAATTCTTAAATTTGGCCTTTTCATGATATCCCATAGTTTGTGTAGATTCTCTTCATGATTTCTTACGGTCTTCCCTGTTTGATCAACTTTGTTTTCAAGATTAAATATTTTGTGTTGATATTTGAGGTTCTGTCTTCCAGGTGTTCCATGCTATAGGTTATGCTTTCTATGGAGTTTTTAATTTGGTTTATGGTTTCCTTCATTTCAAGGATTTCTATTTGGTTCTTTTTCAATATCTCTAACTCTTTATTGAAATGATCTTTTGCTTCCTGTATTTGCTCTTTTAACTGTTGACTGGTGCGATCATTCAATGCCTCCATTTGCTCTGTCATCTTCTCATTTGCTTCCCTGACAGTTTTGATTATGTACATTCTGAACTCCCTTTCTGACATTTCTTCTGCTATGCTATCATTGCATTTTATTGCTATACCATCTAGGTTTGTTTGGGACATTTTCTTCCCTTGTTTTCTCACATTGATCAGGTATCTACCCCCTCTACTAGTGAAATTCTGGGATACTGCAGATTTCCTCTATTGACTAATATTGTCTCTGTAGATTTCCAGTAACTCACCTCTTAGCCTTCAGTAGCCTGAAGTCTTGGAGGAACTTGATAATGCGGTTCTCTAGCAGGAAGCTGGCCTTCTAGGGGTGGTAGACTTCAGGTGGGGTATATTCCCCAGCTCTGAGTTGGTCCCGAGTCTCTCAATACCTCCTCTTCTTGGCTCCTGGGTCTTGTCAAAGGTCCTCTATCCTCCTCTAGGTGTCTCAGGAAGGGAGTTGCCCTTCCAATGATGATGGCCACGCCCTCAGGAGTAATTCAAAATGCCTGCACCAGTCTATAAAGAATCCTCTGGCTAGCTCCTGATGGCGACAAACCTGGGCGTGGTGCTCGGGCGGGGTTGTTTAGTGATGGCGTATGTCTTTGGCCTGGTGGTTGGGCGGGTTGGCTACCCCTCACCCAGCTCCGCAAGGCAGGCAAGTTGGGTGTCCACCTGCTACCTCTGTGATGCAAGTGGCCTGACTCATCGACCAGCTCACTCTGCGACTGCGACCAACCAGTGATGGTACCAACCTAGGTGCAGGGGTCATGCAGGGTCACTCAGTTATGATGTCTGTCTTTGGCCTGTGGCTGGGTGAGTGAGCTGCCCGTGGCCTACTTCCGCAACGGGCGGCCTAGCTCACCTGCCTGCTCACTCCACGACTGCCTATCTCACTTATTTTCTTCAGCACTAGGGCAAGCCCTTTATCTGTTTGTCAGTTGACGGCCATGTTATCAATGTTTCTAGGCACATTTCCTGCTGTTTCTCTACAAGAAGACTGTATTTCAAATAGAAGAAAGTTATCAGTAGATTTTTCATATTCTTTCACAAATATTTGCCTCTGTACATGACCTTCCTTTTTTCCATACTGCCCCTCTACCTCATAGCCACCTGGTAAAAATTAATTATTCAATATTGGCTTAAGTGTCCCCTTCTTTCTGCAGACCTAAACTCTCCCTAGATATATCTCCATTGTTATTCCACTGTGATGCCTCCCATTCACAGTGATACAGTTACTAAAATGTATTATGACATTCTGGCTTCACATTTCTCCTTCTGGAGCTTCTTGAGGCTATGAGTTTTGTTTAATTGATTTTTTATGTGTTTGTGGTTCTTCTGTGCTTAGAAATAGTATGTGTTCAACTGAATACTGAATAACTAAGGGATGCAATATTATATATATGTTGTGGGTCATATGAATTTGCTTGGACTTTCTAAAAATGTTGTATTGTATCTGTAAACAGAAAGTCTTGAGAAAAGAAGAGCCCTGTCTTAAAAATTCTCATTAAAAATAAGTATGACTAAGGTACACTCATACATTGCTGGTGGGGATGCAAATTAGTGCAGCCACTCTGGAAAGCAGTGTGGAGATTCCTCAGAAAACTCGGAACGGAAACACCTTTGACCCAGCTATCCCACTCCTCGGCCTATACCCAAAGGACTTAAAATCAGCATACTACAGAGATACAGCCACATCAATGTTCATAGCTGCTCAATTCACAATAGCCAGACTATGGAACCAACCTAGATGCCCTTCAATTGATGAGTGGATAAAGAAACTGTGGTATATATACACAATGGAATATTACTCAGCCATAAAGAATGACAAAATTATGGCATTTGCAGGCAAATGGATGAAATTGGAGAATATCATGGTAAGTGAGATAAGCCAATCTCAAAAAGCCAAAGGACGAATGATATCGCTAATAAGTGGAGGATGACACATAAAGGGGGGGAGGGAAGGGTTAATGTTAGGGTTAGAGTTAGGGTTAGGGAGGGGGGCAAGTATGGAGGAAGAAAGTACTGTATAGAGGGTAAAGAGGGGTGGGAGGGGTGGGGGGAAGGGAAAAAACAGAATGAATCAAACAACATTACTCTATGTAAATTTATGAATACACAAATGGTATGCCTTTACACCATGTACAAACAGAGAAACAACATGTATCCCATTTGTTTACAATAAAAAAAAAAAAGTATGACTAAGGTACACTCATACATTGCTGGTGGGGATGCAAATTAGTGCAGCCACTCTGGAAAGCAGTGTGGAGATTCCTCAGAAAACTTGGAACGGAAACACCTTTGACCCAGCTATCCCACTCTTTGGCCTATACCCAAATAACTAAAAATCAGCATACTACAGAGATACAGCCACATCAATGTTCATAGCTGCTCAATTCACAATAGCCAGATTGTGTAACCAATGTAGATATCCTTCAATGGATGAATGGATAAAGAAACTGTGGTATATATATATATATATATATACATATACAAATATATATATATATACAAATATATATATATATATATATATACACAATGGAATATTACTCAGCTATAAAGAATAATGAAATAATGGCATTTGCAGGCAAATGGATGAAATTGGAGAATATCATGCTAAGTGAGATAAGCCAATCTCAAAAAACCAAAGGACGAATGATCTCGCTGATAAGCGGATGATGACACATAATGGGGGGTGGGACAGGGGCAAGAATGGAGGAAGGAGGGACTCTATAAAGGGAAAAGAGGGGTGGGAGGTGTGGGGGGGAAGGAAAAAATAACAGAATGAATCGAACATCATTACCCTGTGTAAATGTATGATTACGCAAATGGTATGCTGTTACTCCATGTACAAACAGAAACAACATGTATCCCATTTGTTTACAAAAAAATAAATTAAAATAAAAAAAAGTATGACTGATCATAGGAACTATTGAAGAAAAAACGTTTAAAATCTATTACAGATTTTAAATTATCTGAAAATGTAGATAATTAGCATAAGAAAGTGATTAGGGATTAACAGACTAGAGATTTCTTTTAATGGTTCTCAAGACCAGGAAGAGAGTCATGTCGATGCAAGCTGAGCTATTTGAAAGCAAAACCCAGAATAGGAGCCATTATTTTTTCTATAATAATTCAACACAGGTTACATTTGTTTAAACTGAATATATCCAAGTGTTCAAACTCTTAACCTGTTTAAGGTAGTTAGCTTCATGGAATTAGAACTATTCTGTTATCACACATGGCTAAGCAGGCACAGTTACAGGGAGTGGTAAATGAGTACTAGCAATCTACTGCTATTCCTAGAAAAACAATTCAAAATTTTTTCTATTGGTATTTTATTAATCTCAAAATATGTTAGGGGTTGGATATATGGTGTCTCCACAAAGGTCCTGCTAAGGCAGGAATATTCAGAGGTCAAATGATTAAATTATTAGAGCTATAAAATTAGCAATCCATCTTAGTCTGAATGAACTGACTGGGTGGCAAACTATAAGCAGGTGGTCATGGCTGGATGGCTGGAGGAGGTGGGTCATTGGAGGTGTGCCCTAGAAGGGTTATTCTTCTTGATGCCCCTTTCTCCTCATTCCTCAATCCCCAGCTTCCTTTCTGTTATAAGGGGAGCAGTTTTCCAAAGCTGGACATGACCACCAGGATGTCCTGCCTCATCTTGGGCCCAGAGCAAAGGAGTTGGCCATCTATGGACTGAGACCTCTGAAACAGTGAGCCCCAAATAACCTTTTTCTTCTCTAAGCTGTTCTGACAAGGTGTTTGGTCACAGTGACCCAAAAGCTAACTACAATATTATGTGCTTGCATAAAAGATCATAAATTATGAGCTTCTTGTTATTTTATGCATACTTAGAAAATTTAAGAACTTTATTAATGCAATGTTGATTCTACTTTCATAGTTTTGCTAGCTATGTATTAAAGTGACAAGCACTTATAATAAATGAAGAATTGGAAGTACCGTGTAAAATAGATTTTTAAAAAACCTCATTTCACTATTCAATTATGTAAAGAGGTTATAGAAATATGAATGATTCATTATACAGAGAAATAAAAATAGAGACAATTATTAACAATTCATTATGAAGAATCATGCTTCGGACTTTGAACAAAATGAGAATGAAATAACTGCTAGAGAAAAATTTTAGTCAACAATGCGATAAAGTTCTCACCCTCCCACATGGCGAAGAGTAATTCACACAATAAAATTAAAGAAAATGAGACATTCTACCCAGAGCACCAATTAGGAATGAAGGACTTATTCCCTTAACTGTTGGAATTGCTTCTAGTAGACAGCCTTAAGTAGTACATGCCCTCTGGAGCAGCTTTTGGGGAGCCCGCATCCAATAATGAGTCAATTCAGAGGGATAAAGGGTAGATCCACAACTCAGGACAACTATGTTGGATCATACCACTCTCAGAACTCTCCAAGGATCAGCTGAAGTTTTGTGCACTGAATCAACCAAAGCCCAACTCTTGTTTCCTTCCAAGAACATTCCCTAAAATGAAACTTTTGCACATGAATCTCAATTTCAGAACCTGTTTCCCAGGGAACTCAAACAACAACACTTGGTGTTGAATCACACGTAACGTGGAACTGGCAATAAGGACTCATTGCCTGGGCTGCTTCCAGTAGCACTTGCCTTTACAGGGACTGAGGATGTGTCTACTCTGTTCCTTACTCCAGAGACCCTGCTACCCCCACAGCTACCAGAGGCTCTCAGTGTAAGCAGCTTCCTAGTGAAGCCTCAGGACACTTCTATCACGTACCACAACACCACAGACATTACACCACAGCCCCTGCAACCAGTGGTACTTGCTCCTGTAGATTCTGCAGACACATCTCCCCATCTCCATGCTCCTTGGTGCCTCTGCTACAGGAGTTGCCATGCAGCGGGTACCCCACCCCACTGTGTTTGCACCATGCTTATGTGGGACACTAAAGTGTCCCTACTCCTATTGCAGCCTTTAGGGAGAGGCAGGCTCTCTGACTCTGGCAAGCACCCTGACCTGTATCATCAATTACAGATGAAGAAGCTATAGAGAAACTATACAGTGGAGGCTAGTTGGGAATCAAGCTGATGGTGACCACCAAACTAACACAATAATATACATTTTCAGGAGAAAGTTTTCTACTACGAAAACTGTCTTATAAAGTTGATAAAGACAACTGATTTGGCAGATGAACAAATATGATTGAAGTGAAAGAAGTAGTATAAAAAAGTAAGGTAAAATGATTCCTTCAAAGGAATACAATGTCTTTCTAGTAAAAGACTCCAAAGAAAAGGTCAATGATAAAATGCCTGATAAAGAATTCAAAATAATGATTCTAAGGAAATTCAATAATTCATAAGAGAATACAGACAATTCCACCAAAATCGGGAAAAAATTCATGATATTAAGGATAAATTCAGCAGAAATAGAGATTATAAAAAAGAATGCAACAGAAATCTTGTAACTGAAAATTTTAATAAGTAAGATAAAAATACAGTCAAGAATCTTAACAACAGAATAGCTAAAAATGAACAACTTCTACGTGTGAAGCCAGGTATTTGAAAAGTCAGGCTAGATGTGGTGGCACATGCCTAAAATTCCAGAGAATTGGGAGGCTGAGGCTGAGGCCATAAAAATCTTAGTAAGTAAGGCCCTGTCTCAAAATAAAAAAATAAAAAGATCTTGGTTAAGTGTCCCAGATTCAATTCTTGGTGCAGAGAAAAAAAAAAAAAAAAAGAGAGAGAGAAAGAGAGAGAGAGAGAGAGAGAGAGAGAGAGAGAGACAGAGAGAGAGAGAGAGAGAGAGAGAGAGAGAGAGAGAGAGAGAGAGAGAGAGATACCTCAGTTAGGTTTTATCACCAAGATGGTACCTGGAGGTGCCTGGAGTGTTTACCTTCACAGCATAGAACTCAAAGGAGGAAAATCTTGGGAAACAGAGGGACATCAAGATATGAAAAGTTCAAAGGAACTCAAATACTATTGACTGAAAATAGTCCGGAGACATATTATAGTCAAATTGTCTAGAGTCCAAGACAAAGACAGAAGTCTAAATCTAAGAGAACAGAAAACTTGTCAGTCACTTGTAAGGAAATCCACATTAGACTAACAGTAGATTTTACTGTAGAAACATTATAGGCAAGGAGAGAATGGGATTCGATATTCAAAGTCCTGAAAGGAAAATACTTCCCATGAAGAATACTGTAAACAGCAAGGTTATCCTTCAGAAATCAAGAAGGAAATATTTTCCAAGGTAAGCACAAACTGATGAAATTCACCACTAGATCAGCGATACAATAAGTTTAAAAGAAGTCCTATATTAAAAGCAAAGGGATAACTACCATCATGAAGATATACAAAAGTACAAAATTCAATAGTAGAGTGGATATAAAAAAGGAAAAGAAAAATAATGAAATCTTATCAACATAGAAAATTACCAAACCAAAGAGATGAACAAGAGAGAAACAAAGGCTGTATAAGCAATCAGAAAAAGATTAACAGAATGATAGGAATATGTCTTTATTTATCAGTATGAACCTTGAAATATAAATAGGTTAAATTCTCCATCTGAATGATATGGATGACCTAGATGGATAAAAAACCAGACTCAACGATCTCTTGCCTACAAGAAACTCACTTCACCAGTAAAGTTACACACAGACTGAAAATGAAGGGTGAAAAAAAGAAATACAATGCAAATGGAAAACAAAGTGAGCCAGAATAACTATACATTGATATAATTTGATAGAAAGAGATAATTTGATAGAAAGAGATAAAGGTAACTACATAATGATTAATAATGATCAATTTAGCAAGTAGAAATAACAGTTGCAAATCTATGCATACCCAACACTGCAGTACTCAATTATCTAAAGCAAACATTATTAGATCTAAAAGGACAGAGACTCTAATAATAGTTGAGGTTTCTTGATTCCGTTTACATAAACGGATGCATCATACAATCAACAAACCTAAGAGTTAAACTCTACTTTACAACTACTAGACTTAACATTTACTGAACATTTCATTCAACAGATGCATAATATGCATTTTTCTCAGATGTACATGGAATATTCTCTACCATCTACCATAAGTTAGCCCACAAGAGTCAAAAAATTTAAAAAATTGAAATCATATTATACTCTGACCACAACAGATAAAGCAATGAATCAATAGCAAAAGAAACTTTAGAAATTGTACAAATGCAAGGAAACTAAAAAACATGCTATTGAGTAAAACAATAGGCCAATGAAGAAATCAAAAGGGAAATTAAAAGATTTCTTGAAACAAGCAGGTTGCAGTAGCACATATCTGTAATCTAGTGACTTGGAGGCTGAGGCAGGAGGATTGCAAGTTTGAGACCAGCCTTCACAACTTAATAAGACTGTGTCTCAAAAATAAAATAAAAAAGGCTGAAGTGTAGTTCAGAGGTAGAATGCCTTTGGGTTGAATCCCCAGTAATGAAAAAAAAAAAAAAAAAAAAAAAAAACAAAAACCTGAAACAGATGAATATGTAAATATAACAAATCAAACTCTGGGATATGGCAAAAACAGAGCTACTAAGAAAATTTATAATGGTAAGTGCCTCCATGGGGGGAGGTGGGGCGGGGAGAAAGATTTTAAATGAACTACTGAATGATGCATCTGAAGGAAGTACAAAAGCAAGAACAAAGCAAGTTCAAAATTGATACAGGGAAAGAAATAGCAAAACTCAGAACAGAAAAAGCATTAAATCAAACTAAAAAGATAATACAAAAGATCAAGGGGGAAAGGTGTATTTTTTGAAAAGATAACCAAAATTGACAAACCTTTAGCTAGACTAACGAAGAGAACAGAATGAAGACCCATATAAACAAAATCAGAGATAGAAAAGTAGTCTTTGCAACTAATAATAAAGAAATATAAAGGATCATTAAGGACTATTATAAACAACTATATACCCACAAATTGGAAAAACCAAAAGAAATTGATACATTTCTGGATACATATAACCTATTGAAATTGAACCCCAAAGATTTAGATAACCAATAATGACCAATAATGACTGATAAGATTGCATCAATAATAACTGTCTCCCAACAATGAAAAGTTCAGGACCAGATGATGTCACAGAATTCTACCAAACTTTTTTTAAAGAGGAATCAACACAAATTCTTCTCAAATGATTTCAAAGTATTAAAAAGGAAGTTTTACAAACTCAATCAATAAGACCAGTATTCATTATCCTGATATCAAAACCAGACAAGGTCATAAACAAATAAACAAACAAACAAAAAACTATAGACCAATATTGCTGATGAACACAGATGCAAAAGTTTTCAACAAATTGAATCCAAAAGCACATCATTATTGATTCATTCACCAAGATCAAGTGGGATTTATCCAGGGATGCAAGGGATGTTTCAATATATATGTCAATAAACTGATATATCACACCAACAGAATGAAGGATAAAAATCAAGTAATAATCTCAAGAGATGCAGAAAAAACACTCTATGAAATTCAAGAATGCCTCAAAAGAAAACTCTGAACAGACTAGGTACAGAAGGAATCCACTTTAGGTAATAAAGGCTGTATAAGACAAACCACAATCAATATAAAAGCAAACAGAGAAAAGCCAAAGTATTTTCTTTGAGATAGGAAACAAGACAAGGCTGTTCACTGCCACCACTCTTATTCACTATACTGTTGGAAGTAGGAGAGTAATTAGGCAGGAGAATTAAATAAAAGGATATAACTATATATACATATGCACATATTTATAAACATGTATGTATGTGTGTATGGGTATGTGTATACATATAAATTACCAGATAAAAAAAGCAAAACACTAAAATCAGTAGCTCGCCTTTTTACACATCAGTAACAAACTTGCTGAGAAAGAAACCAGGAGAGCAATGCCATTTACAATAGCCACAAACAAAGCAAACAAACAAACAAAAAACCCATGAATAAATTTAATCAAGGAAGTGAAAGACTTACCACACAAGTTACAAAACATCAAAGAAAGAAACTGAAGAAGGCATACAAAAAACTGATAGACCTCTTATGTTAACGGATTGAAAAAGTATTAATTAACAGTATTAACAAAATGTTCATACTACCCAAAGCAATTTACAGATTCAATGCAATTCCCATCAAAATACTAATGACATTCTTCTCAGAACAAGAAAATATAATCCTGAAAATCATATGGAACACAAACAACTCTGGATAATCAAGGTAATCTTTAGCAAAGGGACAAAGATGGATGCAACACAATCCCTGATCCTAAGACATACTCCAGTGCTACAGTAACAAGACAACACAGTACTGGCATGAAAAACAACACAAAGATCAGTGGAACAGAATGGAGGTCTCACAGTAAACCCACACATCTACAGCCAGCT
Source organism: Sciurus vulgaris (assembly GCF_902686455.1). NCBI lineage: Eukaryota > Metazoa > Chordata > Mammalia > Rodentia > Sciuridae > Sciurus > Sciurus vulgaris. Next base: position 36,561,360 of record NC_136478.1, on the reverse strand, counting down.
GACTCTTACCAAATGTGTCAAAAATATATGCTGGCAAAAGGACAACCTCTTCAACACACAGTGCTGGGAAAATGGTTATCCATATGTAGAAGACTAAAACTGGACCCCTTTCAACCTATACAAAAATCAACTCAAAATACTTCAAAGCCTAAAGATTAAAAACTGAAACAATAAAACTACTAGATGAAACTATAGGAGAAACACTTCAGAACATTGATATAGGTAATGATTTCTTCTCAGTATGATCCCTAAAGCACAGGAAACAAAAGCAAAAATAAGTAAATGAGATTAGTTCAAACTAATAAACTTCTGTATAGCAAAGGAAACAATCAACAGAGTGAAGAGATAACCTATATAAAGGGAGAAAATACCTGCAATATAATCATCTGATGAAGGATGAATACTTGGACAACAAGTATATGAAATAATGCTTAACATCATTAGACACCAGGGAAATGAAGTTCATAATCACAATCAGAGATATCTTAACAATGTTAGAATAGCTATTACAGACAAAAATAACAAACACCAGAGAGGATGTGGAGAAAAGGAGACTTACTTGTATACTGCTGGTGTCGATATAAATTAGTAGAGTCATTATAGGAAATAGCATGAAACTTCTTCAAAAAGTTAAAAATAGATCTACAATATGATTTAGCTCTCCCATTCCTGGGCAATAAAATCTGTATATCGAAGAGATATTTGTACTTACATGTACATTGCAGCCTTAATCACAATAGGCAGGCTATGGAGTCAATGTAGGTGACCATGGAAAATGTGGAGCATACACATAATGGAATGTTATTCAGCCATTAAAAAAATAAAAAAGAAAAAGAAATGCTCTCATTTACAGCAACATGTATGAAACCAGAGGATATTTCATTAAGTGATTAAGCTGGAAAGAGAAAGACAGGTACTGCATAAGCTCTCATAAGATGAAAGTTAAAAAACTCAATTTGAAGGGAGAATACTAACCACTAGAGGTTAGAAAGGGTAGTGGGGAGAAGGGATAGAGAGAGTTTGGATAATGGATATCAAAATAGATAGGAGGAATAATTTCTATTGTTCTAAGCATAATAAGGTAACTATAGCTCACAATAACCTATCATAAACTTTATGAAGAATTGGTGCTCAAAGGATGTTGACTATTTAAATGGAGAAAAGCTCCAAAGATTAAATTTTTAATCCAAACAGGTCTGTTATGTTAAGTTTGGGGACCTAGATGGGAAACAAAGACACTAAACCTATGGAATGGAGACATCTGAGTTGACTGAGTCTGAATTTCTTAATTTCCCAAATTCACTTAAAACTCCAGAGTCCATAGAAGTGTCTCACTACTCACTGTCAGTGTTTTCTCTTGTTTTAAGAAGATGGAGAAATTTCTGTCTTCATTAGACCACATGCTCCAAGTTCCCATGGTCTGCCCCACCTTCTCTGCTGGCTAGTAGTTCAAATAAGTGGGTTTAAGTAAGAGAATAACCCGTTAGGAATGTTATAAACATGTAAGGAAAAATATCCTAAATTAAGTGCAAGACCTAGCTAACTGAGAAGATTAGGAAGAGTATGTAAGAGACTATATTCAAGGGGGAGTGGAGGGAGGATGGAGTGTAGTATAGAGGAATGAGCGATACAGACAGAACAAAAATTTAGGGGCATAGTGATTACATTAGACTTCTCCCACCCTGGACCCGAGCCCCAACTCCTTTCACAGGAATAGATACATATTTTGGATACATATTTTCTTGTCTTGAAGACTAACATTTAAAATGCTAATAGGAACACCATGATTACAGCTGACATCACAGTGTTGACTTGAAGAAACACACTTTAACAAAAGATCTTATCATAATTTACTGAAAATTCAGAATATAAACCTCATGCCCAATAAAATACTTTTTCATTAGATCTAACAAATGAAATTGTGAAATATTCAATGCATATGCATTTTGTTCTCCTCAAATGACAAACATAGTCAATTATCTCCATTAATGGCTCAGAAGAAATAAACTACTACATTTTAATCTTTGCCCAGAGCGGTACAGTGTTCCCTTCAAATGAAAAGTCCTCTGTTTAAAATTGGCATTTAAAATTCTGACGGTTTGGTGTATTCCGAAAGGTTCTTATGCTAGAAGATTGGTTGGTCCTAGTGTAGTGGTGGTGTGGTAGTGCAATCTTTCAGAGGTGACTCAGTGGAAAGTAGATAGGCCACAGGGTACTGCCCTTGGAAGGGACTAATGCCGGTCTCCTGGAGTGGGCTGGTTCTGCCCAGAGTACACTGCTATAAAAGGAGTGAGCCTGGGCCCTCTTCGGACTCCTCTTTTTTGTATCCCCATGTAATCTCTGCTACATGTGATGCCATCAGCCATAAGGCCTTCACTAGAATTGAGCAGAAAACTGTGTCATGCCCTTGGGCCTTCAAAATTGTGACCTAAACGAACCTCTTCTTTATAAAGTACAAATTAAGACAAAAAACTTTAGGAGTTTTAGAAATTGATAACAGAAATTTGATGTGAATTAAATCACACTGGAAAAAAATCAAAACAAAGCTTATTGATTAATGTCATGCTTATAGTATGCTATAAATTTATCATTACTTGATATGAAGGAATATGTTAAAAATTATGATTCTGGTATTCTATCCTTTCAATGTGAAGTCTTGACATTTTAAAACAAATATTCCAATGGAAATGTCTATAAGTATTCATAATGTCACTGTAGTTCCTGAATGAAGAAATTCTTCTCAGATTGTAATAGTTACTATATTCCCATGAGTAATATTACGATTTACTTTTGAAAAACACAGCTAACAGTATTTTCAAGAAGACTCAGACATTCTCATAAAGAGTGGCTGAAAAAAGTACTACAACCTATACTGTTTCTATGCTTAAGTGAGAGGCTATGCCTAATATATATCTATTTACATCTATTCCATAGTAGCACACAGTTCCTCTTAGGACCAAGGACATTAGTGCAAGTGCAGCGTAACAGTTCAGAATAAAAACATCCTTTAAATAAAATGTCTTTTTTCTATTTGTTCATAAAAAAGAACACAGAAAACCATATGACCTTACTCTGACAAATTAATGAATGCCAACAACTGTCACTCCTTATAGCAGCAATTTAAGTACATTCTGTAGCTCAGAAGTCATCAATTCAAGGTTGTCAGGCATGAGGCACTAACATAAGAGGGTCTGGTACAAACAAGATGATCAAATAGTAAAACAAGACACTGGGCAGACACTGACAGAGGGTCTTGGGATGGAGCAATGAGGAAGTAGGGGGCTTGGAGGAACCAAGAGTCCATCATTGACACAAAGGGATAGAAGTTAACTAGCTCCAGCCTACTGTTGTTATAGAAATATAATTAAAAATATTTTAGTTGTAGATGGACACAATACCTTTATTTATTTGTAAGCTGTGCTGAGAACTGAACCCAGTGCCTCACACATGCTAAGCAAGCGCTCTGCCACTGAGCTATACCATTTACCACAAAATATAATATTTTAAATATGAAAAATCATACTTTTAAAGTACTGGAATTTTAATTCAAAATATTTTTGAACATAGTATGGGGAAAAATCATGTCTGAGGACTGATATTGGGTCATAAGTACTAGCTTAAAACTTCTGATAGGTCCTCATTCACAAGTTACTATTCTTAGGAAGAAGTCTAAATTTCTAGGGATCATTTTAAAATCGAACTCTTTAAGTTCCTAATCTTCTACCTAGTTTTTCCTTTTTATTTCTGCAGAACCATAACTCTGTCAACAAGATAGACAGGCTTAGTTAGACATTGTGTCCTGGAATATTGGCATGAATTATTTCAAGAATGAAAGCTGTTAATACTGGGTAAACAATAACATATTCCCATCTTGTCTTACCTTATTTGTTAAATCATGACCAGAAGTACTTTCTTAAAAAAAAATTAATTTGTTCTTTTTAGATATACATGACAGCAGAGTATATCTGCCATATTTATACAAACATGGAGTATACCATATTCTAATTAGGATCACAGTCTTATGGTTATATCTGATGTGGAGATTCACTGTAGTGTGTTCATATTTGTACATAGGAAAGTTCTGTCTGGTTCATTCTACACTGTCTTTCCTAATCTTATCTCCTCTCCATTCCCTTCAATCCCTTTTGTCTAATCCACTGAACTTCTATTCACTTTCCCCACTTTGTTGTGTGTTAGCATCTACACAGAAAGAACATTTAACCTTTTTTTTTATTATTTCACTGAGCATGATAGTCTCCATATCTACCCATTTACCAGCAAATGTCATAAAGTCATTATTTTTGATGGCCGAATAACATTCCACTGTGTATATATACCACATTTTATTTATCCAGTCATCTGATGAAGGGCACCTACATTGGTTGCATAATTTAGCTATTGTGAACTGAGCTGCTATAAACATTGATGTGGCTGTGTCACTGTAGTATGCTGATTTTTAACTCCTTTGGATATATATCCAGGAGTGATATAACTGGGTCAAATGGTGGTTCCATTCCTAGTTTTTTTTGAGGAATCTCCATGCTACTTTCCAGAGTGGTCACCAATTTGCAGTTCCACCAGCAATGTATGAGTGTATCTTTCCCCCCATATCCTCACAAACATTTATTGTCACTTGTATTCATGATTGTTGACATTCTGACTGGAGTGAGATAAAATCTCAGTGTAGTTTTAATTTGCATTTCTTTAATTGCTAGAGATGACGAACATTTTCATACCTTTGTTGACCGTTCTTATTTCTTTTTCTGTGAAGTGCCTGTTCAGGTCCTTTGCTCATTTATTAATTGGGTTATGTGGTTCTGTGTGTGTGTGTTAAGTTTTTTAGTTCTTTGTATATTCAGAAGATTAATGTTCTATTTTAGGTGTGGTGGCAAGGAGTTTTTCCCTTTCTATAGGCTCTCTCATCGTGCTCTTGATTGTTTGCTGTGAAGAAGATTTTAGTTTGATACCATCCCATTTATTGATTTTTGATTTCACTTCTTGTGCTTTAGGAGTTGTGTTGAGGAATTCGTTGACATAATGGAGTATTGGAACTACACACTACTTCTAATAGGCACAGGGTTTCTGGTCTAATGCCTAGGTCTTTGATCCACTTTGAGTTGAGTTTTGTGCAGGGTGAGGATAGGGGTTCAGTTTCATTCTGCTACCTATGGATTTCCAGTCTTGCTAGCACCATTTGTTGAAGAGGCTAACTTTTCTCCAATATATGGTCACAGTGCCTTTGTGTAGTATGAGAAAGCTGTATTTATGTGGGTTCTCTGTATCTTCTATTCTGTTCCATTGGTCTTCATGTCTATTTTGGTTCCAATAACATGCTGTTTTTGTTACTATAGCTCTGTAGTATAACTTAAGGTCTGGTATTGTGATACCTCCTGTTTCGCTTTTCTCGCTAAGGACTGCACTGGTTATTCTGGGCCTCTTATTTTTCCAAATGAATTTCATGACTGCTTTTTCTATTTCTATGAAGAACTTCACTGGAATTTTAATAGGAATAGCATTAAAATCTGTATAGTGCTCTTGACAGTATGGCCATTTTGACAGTATTACTTCTGCCTATTAAAGAACATGAGAGTGGCTGGGGTTGTGGCTCAGCAGTACAGTGCTTGCCTAGCATGTGTGAAGCACTGGGTTCAATTCTCAGTGCCATATATGAATACATGAAATAAAATAAAGGTCTCTTGACATCATTAAAAAAAAAAAGAACATGAGAGATCTTTCCATCTTCTAAGGTCTACTTTAATTTATATCTTTAGTGTTCTGTAGTTTTCACTGTAGAGGTCTTTCATCTCTTTTGTTAGACTGATTCCCCATTTTTTTTTTTTTTTTTTTTGCAGCTATTGTGAATGGGATAGTTTTCCTAATTTCTCTTTCAGCTGATTTATCACAGGTGTATAGGAACACAATTCATTTATAGGTATTATTTTTATACCCTACTACTTTGCTGAATTTGTTTATGAGTTCTAGAAGTTTTCTGGTGGAGTTTTTTTTTTTTTTTTGGGTCTTCTAAATATAAAATCATGTCTTTGGCAGAGATAGTTTGAGCTCTTTTTTGCCTATTTGTGTCCCTTTAATTTCTTTCTTTTGCTTAATTGCTCTGGCTAGAATTTTAAGGACTATGTTGAATAGATGTGATGAAAGAGTACATCCCTCTCCTATTCCAGTTTTTAAAGGGAATATAAATGGTCTACACTCATCAATCAAAACACAGACTGGCAGACTGGATTAAAAAAAAGACAACAATATGCTGTCTCCAAGAGACTCACCTTATAGGCTAAGATATCCACAGACTGAAGTTAAAAGGATGGGAAAAAACATTCACATGGCTCTCATAAATGAGCAGGGGTTTCTATCCTCATATCAGATAAAGCAGACTTTAAGTCAAAGATAATCAGAAGGGAAAAAGAAGGACACTTCATTCTGGTTAAGGGAACTACACAACAACAAAAAAATCACAATAATAAATATTTATACCCCAAACAATGAGCATCTACATATATCAAACCAACCCTTCTCAATTTCAATAATCAAATAGACAACAACACAATAATAGTGGGTGACTTTAATACACCTCTCTCACCACTGGATAGTTCTTCCAAACAAAAACTAGACAAAGAAGCTGTAGAACTAAAAATTATTCTCAATGATTTAGACTTTACAGACATATATAGACTATTTCATCCATCAGTGAAAGTGAATACACTTTCTTCTCGGTAACACATGGCTAATTTTCTAAACTAGACCATATCATAGGCCACAAAACAACCCTTAGCAAATACAAAAATACAGAGATAGTACCTTGCATTTTATCAGATTATAATGGAAAGAAATTATTAATCAACAATAAAATAAAATATAGAAGTTACTCTAACACCTGGAGACTAAATAATAGGTTATCGAATGATCAATAGATAGCAGAAAAACCCAAGGGTGAAATAAAAAAAGATACTTAGAAGTAAATGAGAATAGTGACATAACATATCAAACTCTCTGGGACACTATGAAGGCAATGCTAAGTTCAGTGCATTGAGCTCATTCATTAAACAAATAGAAAGTCACCAAATAAATAATATTATATTTCAAAGCCTTAGAAAAAGAACAAATAAAAAAAGTAAAAGAAAGGAAATAATTAAAATCAGAGCTGAAATCAATGAAATCAATGAAATTGAAAACAAAAACAAAAACAAAAAGTTGGTTCTTTGAAAAAATAAATAAAATTGATAAACCCTTAGCCAAGCTAACAAAGAGGGAAAAAACTCAAATTACTAAAATTTGTGATGAAAAAGGAAATATCAACATGGACACTATTGAAATACAGGGGATAATCAGAACTTATTTTGAAAATTTATAATTCAATACAATTGAAAATCTTGAAGACATTGACAAATTCCTACAGACATATTACCTATTCAAACTGAATCAGGAGGACATAGAAAATTTAAAGATCAATTTTGAGCAATGAAACTGAAAATGCTATCAAAAGCCTACCAGCAAGAATGAGATCCTAATTAGAATTTTATATTCCATGTATGTATAATATGTCAAAATACATTCTGCTGTCATGTATAGCTAAAAAGTAAAAAAAAAAAAAAAAGAATATGAATCAAAGGATCACAAAATTACTAAATTAATAAGTAAAAATAAAAATAAAAAATCTACCAAGAAAGATAATCCTAGAACCAGAGGGATTCTCAGCTAAGTTCTAAAAGACCTTCAAAGAACACACACCAATCCTCCTCAAATTATTCCATGAAACAGAAAAGGAGGGAACCCTTCCAAATTCATTCCATGAAGCAAGTATCACCCTGATATCAAAATCAGACAAAGTCATCAAGGAAAGAAAACTTCAGATCAATATCCCTTATGAACATAGATGCAAAGATTCTTAATAATACTGGAAAATCACATATAAAAAGAAATTAAAAAGATAGTGTACCACTATCAGCGGGGTTCATCCCAGAGATGCAAGGTTGGTTCAACATATGGAAATCAATAAATGTAACTCATTACATTCATGGATTTAAAGACAAGATTTGCATGATTATCTCAATAGATGCAGAAAAAACACTTGAAGAAATATAGCATCCATTCATGTTCAAAACTCTAGAAAAAGAATAGTAGAAACATACCTTCACATTGTCAAAGTTATATATGTTAACATGAGTCTACATGGAGGAAAACTGAAAACATTCCCTCTAAGATTGGAATGAGACAGAAGTACTTTTATTCTAAGGGGAGAAAAGGTTAGATTCATTTATTTTAGATAGTATAAGAACATGAAAGTCTTAAACAAAAACAGTAACTCCAAGTAACATGTGGTTGGAAGCAAATAATAATAGAACCCTATTAATGGCCTTGAAATAGAATATCTAAGGGGATTATAATTTTGATGAGGTTATTAAGAATATTAACAATTAGGAAGTGAGCAAGGATAAATTCTAATTAACACTTTTTTACTGTAGGGAATTTATTCTTTATAACGTACACTGAACTGTTAGGAGAAATAAAATCAAGGAAATTATGGAAAGTTAATGATGTTCAAATACTTAGCACTATTTTGAATTTCACTGTTATGTGTATATCTTAACTGAAGTTATATTATTCCTCTACTAGATAATAACCTTGAGGAATTTGGGAGAGTTTTTGTAGATTCAATATTTTTGATCTTGGAACATTTTTATGTGTTAACAGATGTTAATTCAAAATTCCAATATGAAGATCTTCCACCTTCTGGAAAGGTCCTCTATGTTCCAGAAGGTGAAAAACTCTCAATGATGGAAAGAACTAGAGAACAGAATCTTGACATTATTATAAAGATTGTGTGACTTTCTATTAACTCTCAACTATGTAACTTTACTTGAATAAAGTAATTTTTAAATGCAAATTTTAGAATCCTATTTGGTTGATTTTTTCCCCCCCTTAGGGCAATTTAGTCAGCCTGCATTCATTTAGTTTATGATGTAAAGATACATACTTCTATTAGTCCTGCTCACACTAAAATCCAGATCTTCCTTATGTCCTCTGGTTCCCCATTTACAAATTTATGAGATTTTCCACTTGCTGATCACCTCACAGCTGCGCATGCAAGCACTACTATCTGAAAACTGTTGCTTTGTTTTGTTTTGACAGCTGAAACATGAGTTGTTAAAGTTCTTAGTGCTTATTTCCTCTGAATGAAAAGACTGTGTATCAGACTATGCACCTTCAAAAAATGCTTATTTGTATATACTTTTATTTTCAGAATTATTTCATTTTTAACAGAATTTTAAATTTTTACTATACTGTGGGTTCTTACACCTGGGATTTAGTTATAAACAAAACAAAACAACAAAACCTAATGGTGCTCACTAAAATAGTGGCCAGATATTTAAAATCAAATTCAACCTGAAAAGAAGTTATTTCTGAAATGGCCCAATTTAATCAATGTGATGAATGCTCTAAAATTTATGGGTAGAAAGGAGGTCATGGGTAGAAACTGTTGGTCTCTCTTAATAACTTGTATATCAGACTGAACTGCAAAACACAATACAGATGGTCAGCTGAGGTGTAGCAGTTTATTCCTCTAGAAAATTCAAGGACAGGATAGTTAGCGATTTAAAATGATTTAAACTTAGTCACTAAAAAGAAAACCTTTATTTGTGCTCCATCATCTAGAAACTCCTGATTTGTATACTATCTTCTCAACTATCCTTGGTTCCTTTTACATACAAGAGAGAGGAACTTTCTGCACATCAAGATAATAGTGGATTTATTGAGATGTTTATATGGTTTCTCAGGTAGGATCGAAGAAATAAGAAATAAAGGAAGGACAAAGGAAAAATATTTTCTTTCTTTCTTTTTTTGCGGTGCTGGGAATTGAACCCAGGGCCTTGTGCTTGCAAGGCGAGCACTCTACCAACTAAGCTATCTCCCCAGCCCAGAAAAATATTTTAATCTGGAAGTTTTGTTTACTTTTGAAGTCTGTCATTTCACAAGCCAATCTCTCTTCTAGGCCTGTTAGGCTCCCAAATTTCTAGAAAATCTGTAAATCTACGTTAGTTAGTTAATTAACTCCCCAAAACAAAGATTAGGCAACGAGAGATCCTATGTCTCGAAGAAGCTATTATTTAGGGAACTTGCCAGCACTATTATCAAATGATGAAGACTACATCAGCCTTAGGAGCCTGAGAATGACCAGAGCATCAGAAACCATCTCAAGATCGTGGGACTGATATTATTCCTACCTACATTTGATACCCCTTGCCACTAAGTTTCCATTAAAAGAAGAGTCAGGAACCCCCAAAAGGCATATCTCACTCTCAAGAAGGTTCTCATTCTACCTTGAATATATATTTCTTGTTTTACTCCCAATGGTGTCTCGTCCCTGAGATTGCCCTCTTCTTCCTTGATTATGGTCTGCTTTTCTAAATAAATCTCTGTCTGTGTCTTTGACTGGCATGTACTATGCTGAAATTATTTTCCATCACATATGCCAAAAACCAGGCTGATCCTAAACTGAGTTCCCCTTTTTCTCTGGTACCTCCTTTGACCCTTCTTTGGAAATACGTTTTCTCCCACAACTTTCCATGTATCATTTCTAGAAAAGACTAGCTGAATCCAGAGCAGTAGTGTGATAAAATTTGTCAAGTGTAATAAATTCTGATAAGTTTGGAAAAGTAAAGCAATGTATTAATCTCTCTTTGTCTATAAAATGATGTGGTTAGATTAAATGGTTTAAGATTTTTTAATATCACATTCATCCACTCATTCAACATCTTTTAAGTACCTCCTATATATCTGACACTCAAATAGGTATCAGAGAGAGAAATGCAACTGAAGTGTGCTTTTGAGGAACTTTTGGACCCTAGAGGAGACAGATGCAAACGGAAACAGACAAATATCATGAGGTGATGGCTGTGCTAGAATTTTGAACATGTGCTATGGAAACAGGGGTGGCAGAAGTACTCAATGCTTAGATGAATTGGGGGGGTTGCATCAACGAAGAGGTGACATTTACACTAGTCAGAAAATAGGTAATTAGGTGTAGAAATTATTATACTCATATCAGTAAAATGCTAAGAGTACTAACATAACATTTTATAGTTCATAAAGCTTTTTATACATAAAGTTAAAAATCAAATAATCAGATCATTATAAAACTTGAAGTTAAAACAACTTATGAAAATAATAAGACATACTTATGGCCTCTCATTCCCAAAACCACACTGAATTACAAAACTAAATAAAGCATATCATATTAATGTAATATATACACTAAGTACATTTGACCATTATAAAAATTGCTTATATACCCCTTCCAGCTGTGTAAAATCTAGATTTAATAATTCGGAGAAGTAAATAATTTCCTCAGATTTATGGCATTTGATTACAATAATCCCTAAACTTACACATGAAATTATATGTATGCATTTCTCTTGAAGTACAAACAGGTATAACAGTGACTAAACATGAAAATTAAATGTATATTAAGTATTTAAAACTTCCTTTCAAACACCTACAAGAAATAATTTAAGAAACAATGTTAACTCTAATGGTATATCTTTAATGTTATGGAAAGTAGATAGTTGCAATGCAAATAATAAACCTTACAGTGACTAAAAAACTTTCAATTAACCTTTTCCTCAGGCTTTTCTGCCTCTTAGAATAGCAGAATACTATTTATAAGTCATGTTAAGAGATCTAATCTCTTCAACAAGAAGAGATTTAACTTTTTATTAATGTCAAAAAGCCTTACAGGAGAACCGGAATTTTTTCCATTTACAACTGACAATTAAAATGCTGCACCAAAAATAAGGAATGGTTTGTTAAGACAGAGAGGAAATTTCTAATGCTGTTTTGTAAATTTGTCATATTAAATTTATACAGTAATCCGTAACATGGAAGAATAATTTAATGAAGCATCTATTATAAACCTGTATCCTGAAAAAGCTGCCTCATAAAAAAGGGAACAACAAATTTCCTAATGTCATATGGCATTAGGATTGGACACTTTTAGGCAAATGCGTACCATGTGCAAAAGTTCAACTCTGGAATGACACTATACAGAGCTCCACAGGATCTACTGGAGAGGCAAGTCAAGATTAGAAGCTACCACTCTCATTCAGCACTCTGCTCCTGAAGTAAGGTTGGCACTCAGAAGGAAGGGCATCATTGTCCCTACTCCTTGCTCTGGGGCCATGGTTCAAGAGCTTTTCCCCCAAAGGAGGAGACAGGCTGTAACACAGCTACAAAGCTCTCCTCTAAGGAACTGACTTTATTTGAAACCACAAATGGGGAAGTTAAAACTTAAGGGTATGTTCAAAACCAATGTAGATTTGGTGGAAAGCAATTAAGAGGAGGCTGCCAGCTTCACGAGAATACAACTTAAATCACAGACCAGCTAGTAAACCAGAGAGAATCAGAAAAGAACTAGGAAGTGCCTTCATAAGGTCTGAACAAATCTACAACGATGACCTAAAAAACTAAACTCGCAAAGGGGTCTGAATTTAATTACTAGACTATGAAACACTTTATGTCCCTGAAGTACTGTCAAAAACCATAAAATAATCAGCTGGCAACTAGTGGAGCCTAAGAGCTCAGTGTGATCAAAGAAAGTCTTGATAAAATCAATGCAATCCCACAATGACTGGGTATATAGGGGAAATACTTTTCATGGAAGTACTATATGTAGCCAGTCACAAACAAATAAGTAAACAACAAGCTTTGGGGAGCTGGTGCCTGTATTTGGCACTTACATTACTATAATAAAAATTTTGAGTCCATTTTTTGATGTTTAACTGCTGAGAGCTTCTGAGCCTCACCCCTCTCTTTCCCATGTGCCTTATAGGCAAGTTGGTAAGGCCGGGGGGTGCCACCTCATTTGGTGCAAGTGGAAAACCACACGCAAGCCCCTGCCCACGCACAGGAACCTTACCTAGTCCTCACCCCCAAACTACAAAAATACCATCCAAGCCAGTCTCCTTTTCTTGTTCTCTCAAACTATTTCAGTTTATTACTAATTCGTTCTACTAATCCCAGAAAGTAATCCCTTTTCATAACTTTTGATATGTGGATGGCATCATTATTTTCAATTTTTGAACTGAATTTTGGAAAGGTGAGTTTTTTTAAGTGGAATAGCCACATTGATTAAAATGTCCAATTTCCAACATAATTCTGAGACATGTAAAAAAAGAGTTAAGTGTAATTCACAGACAGGAGAAAAATAATTCTGACAACAGAAACTGCTGAGAGAGGAACAAGTTGTCAGATTTAACAGACAAAAACATCAGTGTAGCTGTTGTAAATATGTTGGAAAAAAGGGAAACTATTTAAAGAAGTAAAGGGAGGTATGTCCTATCAAACAATATTAACATAAAAATTATTTTTTAAATGAAAAGAATAATTACAAGTTGACAAGTAAAAATACAAAAGTATAAAAATTCACTAAAGGGGCTCAACATTAGATTTGAACTGGCAAAGAATTAGCAAACTTTATGACAGATCAATAGAAATCATGCAATTTGAAAGACAAAAAGAGAATGAGTTGAATGAACAAGACATCAGAGAAATGTAGGACAACACTAAGTACATGAACACATGTGTAATGGGACTTCTACAGGAGAGGGAAGGGAGAAAACAGAAAAAAAAATCTTTTGAAAAATAATTTCTGAAAACATTCTAACTTTGATGAAAAACATTCATCTACATATCTAAGAAGACTGATAAATTCTACGCAGGAAAAATGCAGAGAGATCCATTTCCAAACAGATCATAGTAAAAATGTTGAAAACCAAGAAGAAAGATCTTCAATCCCAGGGCCCTGTGCTTGCCTTGCAAGCACTCTACCAACTAAGATATAGCCTCAGCCCAAAGAAATATCTTGAAAGGAGCAAGAAAATAACTATTTGTCATATACAAAGGAATTCCTATATGTTTAATGGTAGATTTCTCATCAGTAAGAATGAAGGCAATAGAATAATGTATTCAAAGAGATAAAAGCCTATCAACCAAGAATCCCATATTCAGGAGAAATAATTTTCAAAAATTAAGGTCAAATAAAGATATTTCTGGGTAATCAAAACCAGAAAATTCATTATAAGCAGATTTGTCTTATTGTGAAAGACTAATTAAAGGTGTTCAGACTGAAGGGAAGTAATCTCTGAGCATAATTCAAATGTACTTGAAAAAACAGGCATTGGTAAATAATTAATTATAAAACAGCATGACTTTGATCATTTTTCATTTTTCGTTGTGCTAGGGATTGAACCCAGGGACTTGCAAATGCCAGGCACACATTCTACCATGTAGTTACATCCCCAACTCAAAGACAGTATAAATGCATATTTCTCTTTTTTAGTGACTTAGACACATATTTGTGTACAAAATATACGTAATTGTATTGCTGAGTCTAGAATACATAGAAATGTAATATATTTTGCCAATAAGGGCACTAAGATGAATAGAATCAAAGTTATATTGGACTAAGGAAATGACATCAGATGGTGACTTGAAATCACAGTAATAAATAGAAAAAGAAATAATGTCCAATAAGGTTAGTGTAACAAATGCTGTAAACATAACTGTTTACCTTTCTTCTCTAAGCTTCTTTAAGAGACATAAAGGTATATAATTATTACAATACATGATTGTTTGTAACATATATAGATGCAATACATATAACAGTAAAGAGTAGAGTTAATAGATCTATATAGGACATTTTCATATCTCACTGGAATTAAATTAGTATATATTTGAAGTAGATTCTGATTAAATGTATGTGGCAAGTCCTATAGCAACTAGTTTAAAAAAGAAAGGAAAAACTCATTAAGGAATTAAGATGCTACACTAGAAAATATTCACTAAATGCAAAAGAAAGCTGTAAAACAGGAATACAGAAACAAAAAAAGATATGAGACATAGAAAATAAAAGAGTAAAGATTTAAAGGTGATAAGCGGGTAGCCATGTGGCTGCACAGAAGAGCCTGGCTCAGACTGCCCAGCAAGGAGCTCTTTAGGAGCACATGCTATGGAGGTCAGTGTGGTTGAGACAAAGTAATGGAGCAAGAGAAGATCGAGTCACAAAGTAGTGTGGGGAATGAGTGCCACTGTGAGGACTTGAGTTTTACCCATTGTGAATAGAGTGCAAAGAACACAAAATTTTGGAATCAGTTAAGTCACGTGTGTTAGTAACTAGCAGTGTGATTTATGGGCCTTTGATTTTTTCTACTTAGTATATCAATAAAATGGGCATAACATGACTTTATGTTAAATCAATTTCAGGAATGAATAGGAAAAGGATGAAATGAATGTGCAGAGTGTCTAACCCAATGCTCTGCACTAGGGTGTTAACAAATCTTAAGAGGTACTATCCCTCATAGGCACAATGTTGAACAATACCTTACCCTGGTCTCAGATAATTCACAGGGCACTCAGTGAGAAAATATCTCACAGCCTTAACATAGGTAATAGAAACATCATCTAATCACAGTTCCCTGCTCAGGGAATTAGCTCACAGGTGGCTTAATCCAATATGGTCTATCCACAACTGGCAGGTAACTCAAAAGGAGGTTGAGGGTAAAAGCTATGCAAAAGATAAGTAATAATGATTTGCTGGGCCAAATTTCCAAATAGAGGAATACAGAAAGATTGACCAGCTAGTAGGTGGAGGAGAAAAAAATGCATAAGGAGATGTAAAGGTAGAAAAAAGGTAGAATTGACATTTTAGGACAATTGGAGCTTAGTTGTTCAGGAAGAGATAAGGAAGGTCACATGGTCTCCAGCATTTTTTGTTTCTCTAATTCAAGGACACATCCTCCTAAAGTATGTGTTTCTCTTTGACAACATCATATGCAAGGATGCCTGTCTCTACTCCTCCAGAGTAAGTAAATAAGCAGCAGTGATATGCCATGAGACAGTGCACAATACACTTTTCAAGGGGCTGTACTGATGTTGAAGAGTCCTGGGAATTTGGAAGGTCTCTCGTCTTTTGAAGAGATCCCTTATGAGGGGATAAAATACAACAGGCAAATATGGCTTTTCTATAGTGCTTCCAGGGTTGTTTTTATATAGTTAAGTGTAACTATATATTATTATAAATGTAAACTTAGACATTAAATACGAGAAAATGTATAACAAATTTCATCAAATATTTGGCTCATTTATGGTTTTGGGATTAAGTAAAACGATGGGCAACTGCAACACATTAACACATCAGTATGGTTTGACATTATGTAGGTTTTAAGTCTCTTGAGATAAACTGGACTCTCAATTATGAGAATGGGTTAGTACTCATTCTTTGCGATATTAAACACTTTAAATACTTTGATCTACTGGAATTATCACTTATTCTAGGATAATATGAGAAATACTTTGGTGAGAAGCTGGAAAGGATACATTCCACAGCAACAGGTTTTAACTACTCATTATTCTCTAGTAGTTCATTCTCTAAATGTTTTTTTTTTTTTTTTTTTATTTTAAACAAATGGGATACATGTTGTTTCTCTGTTTGTACATGGCGTAAAGGCATACCATTTGTGTAATCATAAATTTACATAGAGCAATGTTGTTTGATTCATTCTGTTATTTTTTTCCCTTCCCCCCACCCCTCCCACCCCTCTTTACCCTCTATACAGTAGTTCCTTCCTCCATACTTGCCCCCCTCCCTAACCCTAACTCTAACCCTTCCCTCCCCCCCATTATGTGTCAACCTCCACTTATTAGCGATATCATTCGTCCTTTGGCTTTTTGAGATTGGCTTATCTCACTTAGCATGATATTCTCCAATTTCATCCATTTGCCTGCAAATGTCATAATTTTATCATTCTTTATGGCTGAGTAATATTCCATTGTATATATATATACCACAGTTTCTTTATCCACTCATCAATTGAAGGGCATCTAGGTTGGTTCCACAGTCTGGCTATTGTGAATTGAGCAGCTATGAACATTGATGTGGCTGTATTTCTGTAGTATGCAGATTTTAAGTCCTTTGGGTATAGGCCAAGGAGTGGGATAGCTGGGTCAAATGGTGGTTCCATTCCAAGTTTTCTAAGGAATCTCCACACTGCTTTCCATAGCGGCTGCACTAATTTGCAGCCCCACCAGCAGTGTATGAGTGTACCTTTCTCCCCACATCCTCGCCAACACCTGTTGTTGCTCGTATTCTTGATAATCGCCATTCTAATTGGGGTGAGATGGAACCTTAGGGTGGTTTTGATTTGCATTTCTCTTATTACTAGAGATGTTGAACATTTTTCCATATGTTTGTTGATTGCTTGTAGATCTTCTTCTGTGAAGTGTCTATTCATTTCCTTAGCCCATTTGTTGACTGGACTGTTTGAATTCTTGGAGTAGAGTTTTTTGAGTTCTTTATAGATTCTGGAGATTAGTGCTCTATCTGAAGTATGATTGGCAAAGATATTCTCCCACTCTGTAGGCTCTTTCTTCGCGTTGCTGATAGTTTCCTTTGCTGAGAGAAAGCTTTTTAGTTTGAATCTATCCCAGTGGTTGATTCTAGCTTTTATTTCTTGTGCTATGGGAGTCCTGTTAAGGAAGTCTGGTCCTAGACCAACAAGATGAAGATTTGGACCTACTTTTTCTTCTATAATCTGCAGGGTCTCTGGTCTGATTCCGAGGTCCTTAATCCATTTTGAGTTTAGTTTCGTGCATGGTGAGAGATATGGGTTTAGTTTCATTCTGTTGCATATGGATTTCCAATTCTCCCAGCACCATTTGTTGAAGAGGCTATCTTTTCTCCATTGCATATTTTTGGCCCCTTTGTCTAGTATGAGAAAATTGTATTTATTTGGGTTTGTGTCCGTGTCCTCTATTCTGTACCATTGATCTACCTTTCTATTTTGGTACCAATACCATGCCGTTTTTGTTACTATTGCTTTGTAGTAGAGTTGAAGATCTGGTATTGCAATACCCCCTGTTTCACTCTTCCTGCTAAGGATTGCTTTAGCTATTCTGGGTTTCTTATTCTTCCAGATGAATTTCATAATTGCCTGCTCTATTTCTGTAAGGTACGTCATTGGGATTTTAATTGGAATTGCATTGAATTTGTATAGCACTTTAGGTAGTATGGCCATTTTGACAATATTAATTCTTCCTATCCAAGAACATGGAAGATCTTTCCATCTTCTAAGGTGTTCTTTAATTTCTTTCTTTAGTGTTGTATAGTTCTCATTGTACAGGTCTTTCACCTCTTTTGTGAGATTGATTCCCAAGTATTTTATTTTTTTCGAGGCTATTGTGAATGGGGTAGTTTTCCTAATTTCTCTTTCTGAAGATTCATCACTTATGTATAAAAATGCGTTGGATTTATGGGCATTGATCTTGTAACCTGCTACTTTACTGAAATCACTTATGAGTTCTAAGAGTTTTCTGGTGGAATTTCCAGGTTCCTCTAAATATATAATCATGTCATCAGCAAACAGGGATAGTTTGAGTTCTTCTTTTCCAATTCGTATCCCTTTAATTTCTTTGGTTTGTCTAATTGCTCTGGCCAGAGTCTCAAGAACGATGTTGAATAGAAGTGGTGAAAGAGGGCATCCCTGCCTTGTTCCAGTTTTTAGGGGGAATGCTTTCAGTTTTTCACCATTTAGAATGATATTAGCCATGGGCTTAGCATAAATGGCCTTTACAATATTAAGGAATGTTCCCACTATCCCTATTTTTTCTAGTGTTTTGAGCATGAAGGGGTGCTGTATTTTATCAAATGCTTTTTCTGCATCTATTGAAATAATCATGTGATTCTTGACTTTAAGTCTATTAATATGGTGAATTACGTTTATTGATTTCCTGATGTTGAACCAACCTTGCATCCCTGGGATGAAACCCACTTGATCATGGTGCACTATCTTTTTAATATGTTTTTGTATGCGATTTGCTAAAATTTTGTTGAGAATTTTTGCGTCGATGTTCATTAAGGATATTGGTCTGAAATTTTCTTTCCTTGATGAGTCTCTGTCTGGTTTAGGTATCAGTGTGATATTGGCTTCATAGAATGAGTTTGGGAGGGTTCCCTCCTCTTCTATTTTATGGAATACTTTGAGAAGTATTGGAATGAGCTCTTCCTTAAAGGTTTTGTAGAACTCGGCTGAGAACCCATCTGGTCCCGGACTTTTCTTTGTTGGTAGGCTTTTGATGACTTCTTCTATTTCAGTACTTGAAATTGGTCTATTTAAATTGTTTATGTCCTCCTCATTCAGTTTAGGCAATTCATATGTCTCTAGAAACCTGTTGATGTCTTCGAAATTTTCTATTTTGTTGGAGTATAGATTTTCAAAATAGCTTCTAATTATGTTTTGTATTTCCATCCTGTCTGTTGTGATATTTCCTTGTTCATTCCGAATTTTAGTGATTTGGGTTTTCTCTCGTCTTCTCTTTGTTAGTGTGGCTAAAGGTTTATCAATTTTGTTTATTTTTTCGAAGAACCAACTATTTATTTTGTCAATTTTTTGTATTGTTTCTTTTGTTTCAATTTCATTGATTTCAGCTCTGAGTTTAACAATTTCCTGTCTTCTACTACTTTTGGTGCTGTTCTGTTCTTCTTTTTCTAAGGCTTTGAGCTGTAGTGTTAGGTTGTTTATTTGTTGAGTTTTACTTCTTTTATTAAATGCGCTCCATGAAATAAATTTCCCTCTAAGTACTGCTTTCATAGTGTCCCAGAGGTTTTGATATGATGTTTCTTTGTTCTCATTTACCTCTAAGAATTTTTTAATTTCCTTCCTAATATCTTCTGTTATCCATTCATCATATAATAGCATATTGTTTAATCTCCAGATGTTGGAATAGTTTCTGTGTTTTACTCTTTCATTTATTTCTAACTTCAATCCATTATGATCTGATAGAATACATGCTAGTGTCTCTATCTTCTTGTATTTGCTAACATTAGCTTTGTGGCATAATATATGGTCTATTTTAGAGAAGGATCCATGTGCTGCTGAGAAGAAAGTGTATTCACTCTTGGTTGGATGGAATATTCTATAAATGTCCGTTAAGTCTAAATTATTGATTGTGTTGTTGAGATCTATGGTTTCTTTGCTCAATTTTTGTCTGGAAGATCTGTCCAGTGGTGAGAGCGGCGTGTTAAAATCACCTAGTATTATTGTGTTGTGGTCTATTTGGTTTCTGAAATTGAGAAGGATTTGTTTGACATACATAGATGAGCCACTGTTTGGGGCATAGATGTTTATGATTGTTATATCTTGCTGATTTATGCTTCCCTTAAGCAGTATGAAATGACCTTCTTTATCCCTTCTGACTAACTTTGGCTTGAAGTCCACATTATCGGAAATGAGGATGGATACTCCAGCTTTTTTGCTGAGTCCATGTGCATGGTATGTTTTTCCCCATCCTTTCACCTTTAATCTATGGGTATCTTTTTCTATGAGGTGAGTCTCTTGCAGGCAACATATTGTTGGATCTTTCTTTTTAATCCAATCTGCCAGTCTATGTCTTTTGATTGATGAATTCAGGCCATTAACGTTCAGGGTTATTATAGAGAAATGATTTGGTTTCCCGGTCATTTGGTTCATTTTTAAAATTTTGTTTATTTATTTGTTTGACACAACTTGTTTCCTCCTTTATTTGACAATTCCTTTAGGATAATTCCTCCCTTTGCTGATTTGCTTCTTTGTTTTTCATCTCTTCCTCATGGAATATTTTGTTGAGAATATTCTGTAATGCTGGCTTTCTTTTTGTAAATTCTTTTAGCTTTTGTTTATCATGGAAGGATTTTATTTCATCGTCAAATTTGAAGGTAAGTTTTGCTGGGTATAAGATTCTTGGTTGGCATCCATTTTCTTTCAGGGCTTGAAAAATGTTGTTCCAGGACCTTCTAGCTTTTAGGGTCTGGATTGAAAAATCTGCTGATATGCGTATTGGTTTCCCCCTGAATGTAATTTGGTTCTTTTCTCTCACAGCCTTTAAAATTCTGTCTTTATTTTGTATGTTAGGTATTTTCATTATAATGTGCCTTGGTGTGGGTCTGTTGTAATTTTGTGTATTTGGAGTCCTGTAAGCCTCTTGAACTTGATTTTCCATTTCATTCTTCAGATTTGGGAAATTTTCTGATATTATTTCATTGAATAGGTTGTTCATTCCTTTGGCTTGTTTCTCTAGGCCTTCCTCAATCCCAATAATTCTTAAATTTGGCCTTTTCATGATATCCCATAGTTCTTGTAGATTCTGTTCATGATTTCTTACCATCTTCTCTGTTTGTTCAGCTTTGTTTTCAAGGTTAAATATTTTGTCTTCAATGTCTGAGGTTCTGTCTTCCAGGTGTTCTATCCTATTGGATATGCTTTCTATGGAGTTCTTAATTTGGTTTATTGTTTCCTTCATGTCAAGGATTTCTGTTTGGTTTTTTTTCAATATCTCTAACTCTTTATTGAAATGATCTTTTGCTTCCTGTATTTGCTCTTTTAACTGTCGATTGGTGCGATCAATCAATGCTTGCATTTGCTCTTTCATCTCATCATTCAATGCTTGCATTTGCTCTTTCATCTCCTCGTTTGCTTCTCTGATCATTTTAATTATGTACATTCTGAACTCCTTTTCTGTCATTTCTTCTGCCATGCTGTCATTGGGTTTTATTGATGTAACATCTAGATTTGTTTGCAGCATTTTCTTTCCTTGTTTTCTCATGTTGTTCAGATATCAGTGGACCGCTGAGATATTGCAGATTTCCTCTGTTGATTTACAATGACCCTGAAGATTTCTATATATATCCCCTCTTAGCCTTCAGTAGGCTGAAGTCTTGGAGGAGGTTGATAATGCGGTGCTCCACAAGGAAGCTGCCTCTCTAGGAGTGGTGGCCTTCAGGTGGGGTATATTCCCTGCTAGTGGGCAGAGGTGCCTCCACTTGTTGACCAATGGTCATCCAAAGGGGACCTAGGCTGTGGGCTGAGGCAAGGCCTGTTTGGGCCTGAGCCTCTGGTTTTACCGTCCTTGTGGGAAACCTCACCCAGCAGGGAAGACTCACCCGGTGGGGAGGTCTCGCTGGTCAGTTTCCTCCTAGAGGTTCCCCTCAATTTACAGCTACTGCCTGGGCTGGGCTGCCTTCCTCTGCAAAGTTTCCAGGGGCCCGGCCCTACCTCCTGGGCCTGGGAGCCTCACCCTTCGCAGATGAATCTCCTTAGGCTGCCCCTCCTCAGAGAATTTGCCCATAGGCCTGGAACCTTCGCTCCGCCCTAAGCCTGTCTCTGTGCGGCTCTTCCACCCAGAAGCCTCCTAGATCCTGGGACCCTGTTCTGCACCTAATCGCCTGACTGCGTGGCCCCTCCTCTGAGCAGCCACCTGTGGCCCCGAACAATCGCTCTGAGTCCCAGAGACCCGCCACAGGCCTCTTCCTCCAGACAGCCACCCAGTATGCCGGTGCGGTCACTAGGAGTCCAAGAAACTCACTTCGTGCCTCCTCCTCCCACCAACCACCCGTAGCCCGGGGCAATCAATCACTCCGAGTCGAAGTGACCCTGCCCGTTCCTCCTCCTTCTCCAGATAACCCCCCGGGTGTTCAGGAGCAGTCCCTCTGAGTGGCTCTGAATCCCCGTGACCCGCTGCACGGGTCCTCTGGGCAACCGCCCGGAGCTCTGGTGTGGTCCCTCAAGACCAAGCGTCCCACCACGCTTCTCCTCCAGGCAGCCCCCCTGTGTTCAGGAGCTGTCACTTTAAGACCAAACAACTCACCACTCGCCTTCTCCTCTGAGCAGCCGCCTGGAGCGCTAATGCAGTCACTGCGAGTCCACAGGACCCGCCGCGCTCCTTCTCCTCCTTCTCCTACTCATCCGGGCAGGCCCCGGGGTTCAGAAGTGGTCAGGGTCCAAACAGCTCGCCACGCAGCCCCTTCTCTGGCAACCGCCTGTAGTTCCCGTATAGTCACCCGAATCCAAGCGGCTGCTCCTCTTCCTCCTTGTCCTCAGGGCAGGCCCCGGGGTTCAGAAGCGTCGTTCTGATTCCAAACAGCTCTCCGAGCGGCTTCTCCTCTGGCAACCGCCTGCAGCTCTGGCGCAGTCTCTCCGAATCCAAGTGGCCACGCTCCTCTCCTCCTCCTCAGGGCAGGCCCCGGTGTCCTGAGTCCACACAGTTCTCCCCGCCACTCCTCCCCCGGGCAGCCGCCGGAGCCCCAGTGGCTGCTCCGAGTCCCAGCGCTGTGCCGAGCGGCCTCCTCTATGGCGCTCCAGCGGGGGGAGGGGCGTCTCGCCGGCAGTTCTACTTCACAAAGTTTCCTGCGTTCCGGGACCCCCGTCCCATCCGGGATGCCCCCCCAGGGGGTGAGAGTCACCCGGCTACTTTGAGTTGGTCCCAAGCGTCTCAATATCTCCTCTCTTGAATCCTGAGTTCTGGAGCAACACGTAATGCAGCCACCCTCTAGGCCGCCATCTTGAAAACCCTTTCCTCAAGCAGTAGAAGACAGGCCTGGGTGGACAAATGCTCCATCCTTCAGTTCCCCAGACAGCCTTACAGGGCAAGCCTCTAAATGTTTTTATAAGGGAATCAGTTTCTTTCATCTGCATTTATGTGTATATATGTGTGTGTGTGTGTGTGTGTGTGTGTGTGTTTTAATTCATTTATTTTGGGGGATACCAGGAAGTGAACCCAGAAGTGCTCACTACTGAGTTACATCTTGGTCCTTTTTATTTTTTATTTTGAGATAGGGTTTCACTAAGCTGCTTAGGACCTCACTAAAGTGCTGAGGCTGGCCTCAAACTTGTGATACTCTTGCCTCAGTCTCTTGAATTGCTGGGATTAAAGACATGAACCACCACATTTGGCTTGCACTGTATTTTTAATGTTTATAAAAATTAACTCTGGCTCAAGAGGACAGAAAAATTTAGAGCTAGATCTAACTAAACCATCTTGAAGATATACTCTGTTTCGTTTAAGGAAAAATTGTGTGTGTGTGTGTGTGTGTACATTTAGCATACTGATTATCATTACTAAATTAACTGAAGTATATTCCATACTTTTAAGTCAGTTGATTTATTACAACTCTAAGAACTCTAAGAGTACCTTCTTTAGCTTGCTTGGCCCTCCAGACAGATTTGTTTTTATAATCTGTCAGGACTCACTGACAAACGCTATTTCCATTTTTTTAAAGTTTATTGCAAATGAGGGATGAGGGGGTGGAGGGAAGGAAAGATAATAGAATGAGACAAACATCATCACCCTGTGTACACGTATGATTACGCAAATGGTGTGACTCTACTTTGTGTACAACCAGAGAAACGGAAGTTGTACCCCATTTGTGTACAATGAATTAAAAAAAAAAAGTTCATTGCAGAAACAAAATTGTGTTTCATTTTAGGGAAAGGCCACAGAGACACAGAGACTCTCTTTAAGAATTCTCACAAGTAGTCCCACTCATGCATTATGTGTTTTCCTACAGTGGAAAAGTTAAGGTCTACTTTCCCAGAAGCACTATAATTAAAGATCTTTTAAAAATTCAAATTGGAAAAAAAAGGTGATTTCTTATTTTGTAATTAAGTCATCCTATATGATTTTGGTTCATTTTACCTCATATTTTAATTAATGTGTAATTCTAAAATTGGCTACTAAAGCATTCTCAAGTATAAGCACCTGACCCCTGTGGATGATATCTGAGATCCTTAGTGGTAAGGATAGTAAAATGAGATCTTAGGAATTAAAAACTAAAGTTTCATTTTACTCCATGATTTCAGGTAGCTCTCATAAAAAGCATTATTAGAAAAATTAGCTCTCTTGGTTTGAAGGGAAGGGCAGGAACAGTGCTGCTAAATATTTTTTTGGACAGCTTTTTCATGTCAATATATAACATGAAATAAGAACCTTTTCTGATTATGTACAATTTCTGCAAAATGTGAACATCTTGACCAAAATATTTTAAATGCCTTATTTAAAAGCTAATATATGGGTATGTACAGGTATGTGTGTGTGTATATATAATATATAGTATATATATGATTTGTGTGTGTCTGCAGACTGAACTCAGGGACACTCTATCACTGAGACATACTCCCAGTCCTTTGCAAAAAATTTTAATTTTGAGACAGTCTTGCTAAGCTGCTGGGGCTGGCTTTGAACCTGTGATACTCCGGCCTTAGCCTCCCAAGTCGCTGGGTTTTGGTCATGTCCCACTGCATCAGTGCTAATTTACATTTTTCTTAACCATATAAATATAAGAGTCTTAAAGTCCAGAACATTTAATGTTGAAGACTTCAGTTCATAGTAAACCAACTATATTGGCTAGAAACTGACTTAGTACACCTTGAATCTGACCAGGTAACAATTCAAACAATTTAAGATACTTGAATATAAATTAATTGCATTTGGATAGTAAAATATAACATTCTGGTCAAAATATAAACAGTCAATTAAATAGTTTGATAAGATATAAAAATCTAAATGTGAGCTCCAGTATCATTTATATTAGCTTGCTTAGCATGTGCTGCTCAGGGATGCCATAAGCTGTCACTCTGACATAGCTGGCAGGCCAAACACTGTAATTCAGATGAAGGGCCCAGGCAAAGAGCTTGATTTAGTCTATGTTACAATTATGTAATAACACACAGAAAGCTAGGTAGATGAGTTAAAGTATCAGTATAAATCTGTCAGTTATGATTGAAAACAACCTTTATGTGACCAAGAATAACTGTGTGGAATATATTAGTAATGGGAAAATACAATAGAAACAAACCACTTAATTCTATTTTGACATTAAAAAAAAGAGGAGTGTTTCTCATAATAAGAGCTAAGTATCTAAGGGTATTAAATACTGTTTTAAATTGGAATTTCTATTCTACAATTCAGTTAGTGAAAATATTCAATTCCATAGTGTCAAAAAAGGTAGACTTCAAAAATTCCCATTCATTCATGTAGAAAACATAGTATTATTGCCTTGTGTTTATCATCAGCAGTATGCAATATGGGATATCAGATTCAGAACACTTCTATATTCAGAAAGCAGGTGTGAAGAAATATCAAACCATGCAACACAATCTGCTACTAAATGTCTTGGTAAAAGACTGCCTAATGATTTAGATATCTGATGACCCAATTTACTTCTACTCACTTATCTAAAGGGTATTTCTTTACTTTGTTCCCACTTGATAGAAGCAGAAAACACTGAACTATTCCTTTTTATTTTCTTACTACATATGCTGTGGAAGTGGGAATGGGAAGAGGAAGGGGAAAAGTCTATATTTGCTTTAGAAGAAATGTTAATCTGCATCTCCTACATTGCTAAATGCCAAAATGGAGCAGATACAGCTGTTAGCTATTGCCAAAATGTGTGCAATTTCTTCTTCAAGGGGAGCAGGAAAGAGGGAGGAAGAAGAGAAGAGGACACGGAGGGAGTAAGACAGACCAGCTGGCATACATCAAGATGGAAAGGAGACTTCAAATTTGAACTGTGACAGAAGTGAAGAAAATGTTCAGGAACTATGACAAAGAATAAAATGAGGGCTTGAGTTTATAATGTTAGATAGAAACCAGGGACCACCTCCCAATGATTATGTTTTTCTTAGAAACCCAATATAGTCACATAGGAGCCTGAGAAAAGATAAATGTATTTGTAACAGTATGTAAGATGGATAGAGAGAGAATTGAGGGCTAGAGGGAGGATGGGTGAATATAAAGGCACAGGATCCATAAGTGTAATGAAAATCTGGGTGAGATCCAAAAAAAGAGTAGCAAGGTAGGCACTTCAGAAATCAGCTTAGAAGAACAGAACATGGTGCCAGGATATTTGATTTGGGGGACAGTATATTTTCTGCTACCTACAAGGTGCAGGGTGTGAACTGAGGTTGAGGTGGGGAAGTTATGGTACTGGGTTGAGTTTATCCCTTGTGGACAGTGAAGTCACCAAGAGTTGAACAACTATCCAGGAGGTGTTATGTCTCCAGTGAACTAGGAAACTAATAGATGGTATGATGAAAAAGGGAATATGATGATCAGTGTAGTTAGGTGGCAGAAGCTTTCAGAGGAACAGATTTGCAGAAAGAGTTGAAATAACTTGTAATTAGTAGTAAGGATTAAAGATGTTCACTTCTTAACACCAAACAAAGAGGCATGTAGCATATTACATTTGAGATGGCTAGAAGGGATGTTTCCATTAATGGCAAAGGAAACACTGTGAAAAGAAGCAAGGATATAGTTAAGAGTGTTGACCATGGGGCTAGTGTTCCATAAGAGAGTAGAAGTACAGAGGAGGGAACCTGTGGGTCAGGGATGGTTAAGTCAGGAAATTTACAGAGGTAAAGGGGGTTGGTTACCCTTACCAGACACTGGAAATACAGTTTCTACAAAGACCAGAGATAGGTAAGCACAGAGAAAATATGAACAAGTTTTCAAAGAACCAGTATTTGAGATTGAGCTTGACAAAAAGAGTATGATGTAGAGCTTGGTAGTTCACTTGGTACAGCAATGGTTCTCAATTGGGCTGTTTTGCCTTTTATAAAACTCTGGGCAGTGTCTACAGACATTTTTGGTTGCTACTGGTATTTAGAGGCTATGGATGCTGATAAAAATCTACAATGTCCAGGATGGCTCTCCACAAAAGAAAAAAAAAATTATCTAATTCAAAATGTCAATAGTGCCACAATTGAGAAGTCAAGAGGCAGCTAAAACAGCAAAGGCATAGCAACGAGGAAAGTGAGAGGATACTAAGGAAAAAGCAGTTTGGTTCAGTGGAAGCAGAGGCTACTAGCAGGGGAACAAAAGATAAAACTGGAATGGAGGTTAGCAGATCACAATATATGCAGACAAAAGAACTAGCATCTTTTTAAGAGGATAAAGAGGAATCTGAAGGTCTTTGAGCAAATAAATGTTACACATCATATGATTGGAAGTTTATTGATAATTTATCTTTTCAGTATATAGGAATGGATCACTCTTCAATGCTTTATTGATGTCCCATTTCCTTAACTGAACAATAATGTACTGAGGGGAGAGATAGTTGTCCATGCACACACAGACTAGTCTGAAATTCAGTCTAAAGTTAGATCAATTTTTAAAAAACAAATTTTGGGCTGGGGTTGTGGCTCAGTGGTAGAGTGCTTGCCTAGCAAGTGTGAGGGACTAATGGTTCAAATGACATTTCTATTCTTAATTTCTTCATGAGCCTCCATACTGTTTTCTAGAATGGCTGCATCAATCCACATTTCAAACAAAAGTGTAAAAAAATTCCCTTTGCTCTACACCCTTGCTAACACTTGTTACCTCTTGTCTTTTCAAAAATAGTTACAATGGGTGTGAGTTGATATCACACGGTGATTTTGATTTGAATTTCCTTTAAGATTAATGATATTGAGTACCTTTTCATGTATTCATTAGTCATTTTTATGTTGTCTTTGGAAAATGTGTACTCAGGTCCTTTGACCATTTTTTAATTGCATTAAGTCCTTTGTGATTGAGTTATATGAATTCCTTATAAATTTTGAATATTAACCCTTTATCAGATATGTGGTTTGCAAATATTTTTTTTCCAAATCTGTAGGCTGCTTTTTAATTTTTAACAGGCTGTCATGTATTCCTTTCAACTACTAAAAATAGAAAAAATATGAAAATCTTTAATTTCCTCTTTTCATTCCCAGTGCCTATTCTGAGGTGCCATTGAACAATGAAGTGGCAGGAAGCATGAGGCACAGAAAGAAAGAAAAGAGATATGAATTAATAAAAGAAGTATCTAAATTCCTCCTGAAAAATTGAAATGTACTGTAAGATTTTGGAAACATTCATGAAAGTTACAATATAGGTCAACAAACTTCTTCAATCATTTAAACTCCTCCTCTTTAAGAAGGAATCATTACTAACAACTCAAGGAATCTGCACCATTTTTTAGTTGTTGTATAAGTTTGTTTCACTCACTTCAGTTAGCAGCTACTTTTTGTAATGATGGTAATTTATAAAAGCCTGAATATAATCAAGGCAATCTGTTCCTAAGAAGGAAATACTAACTTGAGTTAGGTTGCCTTTTCTGTTCCTCTCCCTAAAAATAAATTAGACACCAAACAAGGTCACCAAGACAATAATGCCCCCAAATGAATCAGATCCTTTCTGACAGGTAAAGAATTTAATTTGCTGGCAGGCATTCTGTGGAGAATGAAAACCACAATGCCAAATTGTCATTTATTCCTTCTCCAATGTACCAAATGGAGCCCCGGTGACATTAAAGAGCTAATAGTATTTCGACATCCCTTGTTTATACTCAGAAAAAACTTGTCTATCAAAAATGTTTCAGTGAACATTTATGAGAGAGAAAAGCCCGATTCTCCAAAACACATGCATAGATCAGGATAGATAAAATTCATAACAGGAAAAACCTTTCACATCAGGAAGGATAGAGAATACTTCTCCATGTACTTTTAGTAAGCTCAGAAAAGAGATTCCCTCTCTTCACAGATCAAATTTAGAGAGCTTGTGGTACTCAGATTGCAGAGAGTAAAAGAAATGTTAGCAAGGTACAAATTAATTAATTGGTGTCACGTATTAATAGATGATAAACCCAGAGAAAATGAGATAGAGTAAATTAAGCAATACTATTAAATTAATTTTAACAGAGTTACACTATATTTTCCTTTTTTAAGAACACTTGAAGAGACACACCTTCGCATATAGTACTTTGTCAGGAAAGTTCAGAAACCTCACATTTTTCTCTCTGTTATCAGATATAATAAGGCCTCCCTTCCATTTTATATAGCATATATTTATAAACTACATTTATAATATATTGTAGTTAACCTAATGGATTCCTGTAATAAGAAAAGATCTTGTTTTATGTCACATGATAACTCAGTTTTTATCCAACAGGGAAGTTAGTCAACTTCTGCTAATATTTTCAGGAATTAAAGTCCTTGTATAATAATGTCTGGTGTCTCTAGATTTTAATTAAGTAATTTCTGTCAGTGGAGTTATATATTCCTCTAAGCACACATGATTTTATGTATTTTGTTATGGTTTGTATGTGGTGTTCCCCAAAAGCTCCTGAGTGAGACAATGCAAGAAGGTTTGGAGGAGAAATGATTGGGTTATATAGAGTCTTAATCAGTGAATTAATCCCTGATGGGATTAACTGATTGGTGATTGGAGGCAGATGGGGTGTGGCTGGAGGAAGTGGTTCATTGGTGGCATGACTATGGGGTATATATTTTTTATCTGCAGAGTGCAGTGTCTCTCTGCTTCCTGATAATGTGAGTGGTTCCCTTTACCATGGTGTTCTGCCTTACCTCCAGCCCCGAGGAATGGAGCCCACCTTCTAAGGACTAAGACTTCTGAAATCAAAAACTTTTCTTTTCTAAAATTGTTCAGGTCAGATCCTTTAGTCACAGTAACGAAATAGCTGACTAAAACGTGTGTGTGTGTGTATTTTGTATTCAGGGGCACATTACCATAGTTACATTTCCAGCCCTTTTTATTTTTTATTTTGAAAGAGGGTCTTGTTAAGTTGCTGAGGCTGGTCTCAACCTTGTGATCCTTAGCCTCCCAAGTCACTGGGGATGAAAAGCACATGCCACCACACCTGGCAGTATATATGTTTTACTATCAAAAAGAACACAGAAAAAGTTGGATGACTCATTCATTCTATCTGTTCATATACCAGAATGGAGTTATATAACAATCTTTATTGTATGCTTATTATGCTTTAAGAATTGTGCTGTTCATTTTACATGTGTTCTCCCATTTGATTTCTTATCCTGGAAGATAGGAACTGTTAATATCTCCATTTTTTGCAGATGAAGTTCTTGAAGCTTAGGCTAAATAATATCCCTAGCTGGTCAATGACAAAACCAGGATTGGAACCCGGGTCCACTGGATTTGGCCTACATTATTAATCACAGTGGCCCACTGTCTTGCAACTAGCTGCTCCTTCCTCCCTTCCAAATGTTATCACTAGGTACCCGCGCTGTGTCAGGAGCTGAGGTTAAATGGTGAAGAGTGTGGTCACTCTCTTCAAGGGTTACTATTCTACTAGGTGACAAAGAAAAAGCCATTTTATAAGAGTTGTAGCCACTGCTTTGGGGATCTAGGTAAGATTCTCAGAAGTGGGAGGTCTCTTTTGAGACCTGAAGAATATATAAAAGTCAGCCTGGTTAAAGGATGTGGGGAGCTGAGAGTGTCTGAGGCAGAGACAGGTGTCAGGTCCATGTGATAGGAACACAGAGAAAGAGATGGGGTGAATGAATTAAGGCTGAAGCATTGGTCAGGGACCAGATGAGGAAAGGTCTTTGTGTCAGGATAAGGAGATGAAATTCTGTTGGTAATGAGGCATCATACAGAGATGTTAAGCAAGGACATGATAAAATCATTTCTCCATTTTTTTTTTTTTAGTACTGGGCATTGAACCCAAGAGTGCTTAATCACTGAGCCATATCTCCAGCCCTTTATTGAGACAGGGTCTCACTAAGTTGCTTAGGGTCTCACTAAATTGCAGAGGCTGGCGTTGAACTCACAATCTTCCTGTCTCAGCTTCCTGAGCCACTAGAATCACAGGCGTGCACCACCATGTCTGGTTCATTTCTCCAATTTTGATCTTAAGATGCCATTTGCAGACTGTACTGAAAAGGAAGAAGACTGGAGGTCTCTTCCAGTCATGAGACTGTACCGATAAAGTAAGCAAGTGGTAATTCTATTATAAGCCTAGGTAATTGCAATGAAATGTAAGTTTAAAAAAATTTTGGGAGGTGGAAACACAAAGATTTGGTTGTGAGGAGTTAGAAGGTGATCAAGAATAACTCTTGGAAATGGCACAAGTGAGATAGGAATCAAAGTTGGATGAGGTTTTTATGCAAAGATAACGTATCACATTTTAGATATGATAGATAGGAAATGGGTTATAGGAATGGTGAAATTCATGAGAAAGCTGGGAAAGTAGATACAAATATGTGAGTCAGTGGCATAACTAAAGTAATTGATATAAGCAAGAAAAGTAGACAAGTCATTGAAGTGTCCAAGGAGAGTGTAATGGGCTGAGTACAAACTTCTTAGCTTTAGGCACATCTATGGGAGAGAGAAGAAAAGGGGAACACGGAGGGTTCCCAAAAGAAAGAAAATTAGGTTTCATGGTGGTCAAGAGAAAACACGTATTCTTAGGACACAGAAGTACTAAGAATCAAACAGATGCTGCCTAGAGATTAAATAAGAAGTTAGAAGGAAAGGAGGTATGGTCAGAAGTTTTGGGGAGATAAAGAACTAGATGTATTCATGGAACTGGATTCCTGAAATGTGGTGGGGTGATGAACCACAGAGATAATAATTAAATGGAACAAGGATAGAACCATTTGGGAAAATAATCTATACAAAGTATTCTTTATGTGGTGGATTATAGTAACTTCATTAAAAAATAATTTTTTAGAAATATTTTTTAGTTGTAGGTGGACACAATGCCTTTATTCTGTGATTTTTATGCAGTGCTGAGGATCAAACCCAGAGTCTCACACACGCTAGGTGAGCATGCTACCACTGAGCCATAACCCCAGCCCATTAATAAATAATTAGTGACCCATGCCCATTCTAGATGATCCTTCTTGGAATTCTTTCACAAAGCACCTCAGCTATGTGTTTCTTCATGACTCGGAAGAACTCTGCATTTGCACATTTTCTTGTTCATTTTTTCTCTTAGAAAATGCAAACTCTTTAGGAGTAAGGGCAGTTTTGTTCACATGGGCATACAATTGAGTAATGAGTGTTTGGTGACTGTATGACCAAAGTGGCAGAATCATTTTTTATAGCAGAATCTGAAACTAATCAAATCTTTAGTTTTTTCAAACAGGCCATTACACTTTAGTGTGTTCTGAAATCAATTTCATCAACATTTTAAAATGAACAACCATTTGACCCAGCTATCCCACTCCTTAGCCTATACCCAAAGGACTTAGAGTTAGCATATTACAGTGACTCAGTTACATCAATGTTTATAGAAGCTCAATTCACAATAGCTAGATTGTGAAACCAAACTAGATGCCCTTCAATAGATGAATGGATAAAGAAACTGTGGTATATATACACAATGGAATATTATTCAGTCATAAAGAAGAATAAAATTATGGCATTTGCAGGTAAACGGATGGAGCTGGAGAATATCATGCTAAGTGAAATAAGCCAATCCCAAAAAACCAAAGGAAGAATGATTTCTCTAAGTGCATGATGATACATAATGGGGGGTAAGGGAAGAATGCAGGAAAGATGGATTGTGCAGAGGGAAATGCGGGGTGTGGAGGGGGTGGGGGAAGGAAAGATAATAGAATGAGACAAACATCATTACCCTATGTACATGTATGATTACACGAACAGCGTGACTACTTCTTGTACAGAGAAATGAAAGTTGTACCTCATTTGTGTACAATGACTCAAAATAAAAAAATAAAACATACCAAACAGAATGAGTAAGCCTTTTTAATGTACAAGTGTTTACCTGTATATATCTGTACGCATGGTATAACTATGTATGCACAGGTGGACACATACTGACCATTTCTCAGTCAGAAACATCCTAAAGCCACTATCGCATCATGTAATATTATCCTCATTTTTACAGATGAAACAGAGTCTCAAAGAACAAAAGGGATTTGCCCCAAAACCTAGGCTGTGAGGGGAAGACCCCCAAACCCAGACTGTATGTCGCAGCAATAGCTCCTAATCAGGGTCTGATTCTGGCCACCTGAGGTAAATATGCATGGTTATTAAATAATGTTCCCTTATCCTTCTGTGATTAAAAATTTGGAAAATATTTTCATTTGGCACCAAATGCCCAGTTGATCACAACTAATTTTTTCTGATCACAACCTGTTTTATAGATGAAATTTATTAAATAGTAATTTCAATGACCAAATTGATCATCCAAATAAGGAAACTTTTATTTTACTGCTAGAACTATAAAAGATAAATGAATATTGAAGAGATGACAGAATAGATATGCAACATATTATCATGTCACATGCTGAAATCTAGTTGAGTTCTTAGTGTACGAATAAAAATCATACTTCATACACACAAATACCATAACCTATTTTAACCAAAGAAAGAAATTTCATTTTGTTATTTCTATAAAATATCTAACAAAACGTACAATTATAACAAGAAAAACTAGGATTTGATGCTTTTTAAAAGATCTAAGAGTCTTTATAACAGCTTATGATCAATACATTGCTTTCTCTGTAGAAATATAATAGAAATACAATAATATATTTGATACTTCAATTTTTTTAAAGATACTATTTGCAGTATTTATAGTATTTGCTCTTTCCCTTTCTTCATAACAACAAAAACAACAACAACAAACTGGCTCATCTACTCTGTTAAAATACACCAGGCAACACTGAGTTTACTGGATTTCTTTTATTTTTTCTTTTTCCTGTAAGAAGTCAGTGCCCAAAAGTTTAACTCCATGAGGAAACAACTAGATAAATCCAGTGTGTAACATTATAATACAAGTAGCCCTGACTCTTCAAAAATTCAATATTATAAAAACAACAACAACAACAAAGGCAAGGCTATACCTAAACTAAGAGTGTGAGGAAATAACCACTAAATGCATATGTAAGTTTTGACTGGATTCTAAAAAGGAAAGAAAAGCAATCATAAAAGATAATTGTTAGGACAACTGGGAATATCTGAATATGGGTTGGCAAAGATGACATTAAGGAATTAATCAATTTCTTTTAGATGTGACAATGCTATTATGGTTGTATAGAACATATTTATTCTTTGGAGAGGCATGCTCAAGTATTTGCAGGTGAAGTGTCAAGATGTCCCTAGTTTTAAATATTTCATGGAAAAAAACAAGTAGATTTTGATCTTTTACTTTCTATAGAGATATCGAACACAAACATACATACTCTAACGCTGGTTATCTATAGAAATGATATGTGAAGTCCTCATAGACACAGACGGAGTCCCTTCATAAACCAGATTACTGTGAACAGTATTTATTACTAGGGACTTTCTAATCTGTTTTTAATAGCAAGATTTTAATATGTTAAAAGAAATATACATCCACATAAGAGAATATAATTTACCATATAAATGAGGTAGATCTAATATTGAGATACAATTGTTTCTAAGAAATTAAGAGAAAAATGGAGTTATAAAATGGTATGTACAACAGGACTCACTTTTTTGGTTATCATTTTTTGAAAAGCAAAATAATTAATAAAAACAATCTATCAAAGATATAAAGAATAGCAAGCAGTCAAATACTTTCTTCTTCCTTTACAGACAGATCATGGTTTTCTTACTTCCATCCAGTGCATCTCTGTTGAATCTTTCTTGTTTACTATGCACACATTTAAGAACATTTAGTTTCCAATGGTTTTGAACTTTACTTACATGCTATAATTCTTCTGAACCCTGATTCTGAGATTCACCTATGTTAATGCATATCTACTGTAGTTTATAGGTGTTCTTGGTTTTGGAAATCAAATCATGAATGGTTACATACGTTACAAAAGTCTTCCTATTTGTGGCTTGTCTTTCATTTTATTTTAATGATATCTTCAGATGACTATAGGTTTTACATTTTCATATACTTATTACACAATAAAACAAAAACATAAAACTAAACATACACATACACATATACATTTTTTGGTGGTACAGTGATTGTACCCAGGCACTTGCACATGCTCGGCAAACACTGAGCTACATTCCCAGCTCTTTGTTTTGAGACAGGGACTCATTTAAGTTGTCCAAGTTAGCTTCGAGCTTGAGATCTTCCTGCTTAGCCTCCCTGGTAACTAGAATTACAGGTAAGTACCACTATATACAGCAAAAAACACATATTTTCATGCATGAAGTGAATATGCCTTCAAAAATCTGATAAACACATACCAAATCAATAACCATGCTAATATCTTGAATTGTAAATTTTGTTTTTTATTACCATCTATGTCTGTAATGTTTGTATATTTTAAGTATTAAATATTAGTTCATTATTAACCAAGGAACCTTCTAGGGATAGGTCTCAAAGTATTCATGAACATAAAATTTTATTCTACGGGTATTTTTCTTGGAAGAGGATCTATAACTTTCTCTAGATTTTTCAAATGGGTATGAGACCACAAAATGTTAACACTGCTGTAGGATGTATGAAATGTTTAGTGACTGAACTTTTAGAGGTAGAAAGTTTCTTGACATTCACAAGGTGACTCTGGGGAATTTACTTAATCTTTAGTTTCACCATATATGTAACAGGATTAATTAAAAAAAAAACTCTTATTCTATAAGGTTGTTTAGAAAAATAAGCAAATGCATGTCAAGAGTTTAGAACAGGGTCAGGTTCATCTAAGTGCTTGAAAAATGTAGTGGTCACTATTTATTTTTAATATTATTTTTAATTTTTTTATATTTTTGGTACTGGGGATTGAACTCAAGGTCACTCACCCATTGAGCCACCTCCCAAACCCTATTTTATTTAGAGACAGGGTCTTAATGAGTTGCTTAGTGCCTCTCTGTACCTGAGACTGGTTTGAACTCAAGATTCTCCTGCTTCAGCCTCCCAAGCTGCTGGGATTACAGTTGTGGGCCACCATGCACCCTGCCCTATTTTTTATTTTTAACTATATTTCAGATAAAGACTAAAACAATAAATAAATAAATAAATAAAGAGATCCAATATATTGATAAACTCTTTTAGGGGGAAGAATGTGTAGTAAATATCCCTCAATCAAGCACTGGTCCTATTAATAGGTCCTCACGGTTATAAAATAAGCAAATGTAAGAGTGCTACAACAGAAAAGGTATCTGTAAAGTTTTTCTCTGAAGTGTTTAGTAATAAACATATCGGGCTCAGGAAAGTTACAGTATAGGTGTCATAAAACATTTCCTTTTATTTTCTTTCTCTTATGCCCCATTCTTATCAGCGAACATAAATGATAATATCAGAAACAACTGCTGTTTTTAGCAAACAGGTCTCTTCATCTTTGCTGATAAAGATCAACTATTATTTAGAACAGAATTTTGAATCAGTTCAAACTAAATGTATTTAAAAATGATTCATAAGATAACCTTAGGATATCTTAAGGTTGGAGCGATTTTATTTTTATTTTTAGAAAAATGAACCAAATTCTTAAAGATCTCAATTACTTTTTATATCAACTTAAATAAAATTCCCACAGCCAAAGTTTCTAAGCTTTGTATATATTTCTGAGAAATCCCTTGTGAAATTTCTAAAAGAGACTTTAATAATGTATGTCTAAACTTCTGCAAAGTAACACTGATTTCATCAAGAGATCTCTTTGTTAGCTGTAAAATCTTTAGCTGAAAGACACCTCTCAATTAGGGATAGTTTGAGCACTCAGAAATGTTATAGCAGTTTTACATTCTGTTCTACTGCCCTAAACATGACTATTCAGCAACATCTATTTAGTACTAAGTACTGTTTTAAGCACTGGACAAACAACAGTGAACAGAATGAACAAAAACCTCTGCCCTCATGGAGTTTATATTCTTCTACGGGATGACGTAATAAAAACAAATAAGTATGTAATATTTTAGCAGGTGATAGGGCTCTGAAGAAAACTGAAGCAGGGCAAAGGCAAAAAAGAGTGGTCAAAAGTTGCAATTTTGAATATAAGAGGCACCTAAAGAAATCAGACAACAGCTGAGTATATAAACATTAAGTATTTAGAGAAGTAACTTCAAGGAGGTGATACAGATATTTGGGGTAATAATATTCTAGACAGAGAAAATAGCTACCTGACCCAAATTCTAAGACTGGACCATGTCTTGTAGAGTTTTAGGAATAGCGAGGGGCTGATGTGGCTAGTGCAAGGCATCAAAGTGGGAAATGAATATAACAGAAGGTCAGAGAGATAATGGTAGGTGCCAAAGTATATGGGCTCTAGTAGGACTTAAATTTTAAGGACTTTGGCTGGTATGCTAAATGAAGAAGCCACTGGAAGATTTTGAGAAGAATGGCATGACCTGATTTACAGTTTTAAAGAATCAAAGCAGCTCATTTGTTGGAAAGAGATTGTAGATGAAAAAAGGGTAGGAGAAGGGTACCAGTAATAACTGGAATAACTCAGATAAGAAATGACAGTGTTTTGTATGAGGATGGTTCCAGTCATGATGGGGAGAAGTGATCAGGTTGTGCATATATTTTGAAGGTTGAATGAAGAGATTTTCCTAATAGACTTGATGTGGGTGTGATGGAAAGAGGCGACAAGGATGACTCTGATGTTTTCAGAGGAACTGGAAGGATAGGGCTGTCACTTAGTGAGATGGGAGGATTATGGGATGAGGAGGTTTAGAGGGAAAGATAAGGGAAGCAGTTTGAAAAACAATCTGAAATGTCTATCAGATGTAGACAGAGACCCAGAAATGGAGATGGCTGACAGGCAGTTGGACATGTAGTTCTGGAACTCAGAGGGCAATATGGCATGGAGGTGTTTTAATTTGTTAGGATATAGAGTTGTTAGGATATAGATGGTGACTGAAACCATCAGATTACCAAGCATGTACAAGTTAAAAAGAGATAGAAATCTTGAATAGTTTCAACAAAACAAATTATACTTTATTAATGGTTATATATTCTGTTGCATTATAAAACCTTTAAGACATATATCAGTATTTTTTAAAATTCAAGTTTTAACATCTGAATAAAGAATGAATTGACTGATATCTTACTACAATGCCATCCCTGAAGTTCAAATGCTATAGTAGCATTTCAGTATAGTGGTATTGTTTTTTACTTTTGAACTCTAGGTTTGCAGGATAATGCCTGGCAAAGTAATCAGTAAATAATTACTGAACTTGAATTTGTGATATTAAGGAAAATTTTAGCTCATGTTTTCCTTGACCAACTTTCCCTTTTAAATGCCTAATAGAACCCAACTGTCCTTGTAGAAATAAGTGAATGGAGAGGTACTCTTGAGTGTGAGCTTTCAAGTGTTTTACTTTTAAAACACATGCTTGGTCTGGCCAATTAATGTGTGGTTAAAGGCCATGTAAACTGATATCCTGGGCTGGGACATAGTTCAGTGGCAAACTGCTTGCCTCACATATGTGAAGCACTGGATTCAATCCCCAGTTTCAAAAATAGAAAAGACCAAAAAAAAAAAAAAAAAAAAAAAAAAAAAGAACCCAACTAAAGTGGTATCTCTCCAGTGTTGTTAAAAAGTAGACAACCTAATAAAGAAAATGGTAAAGTACCCCTGGGGTCAAGGGCAACATATTTTATATCATCTCACCACCAGACCAGCCTTTAAGTTCTGTATTTGGCTGCATCTTAGGACTAGATGCCAGAACTACAACAACTATTTGGTGGGAACAAGGAAGGGGAAACAAGGCTGGTGCTCAAAGAGTTGTTATGATCTTTGTGATGTGCTACAGGCAAAATCTTATCTTTGCTTGATTCATGTATGCATCAAGGACATTGTATTACCCTCTCATTGTTTTGTGAACCTTAATAAGCAAAAGGTATGAATTTGCTGAGGGTAGGAGTTCTCAAGGTTTTTGTCTTCAGGATCTCTTTATACTTTAGAAATTACAGAGCACCGGAAAGAGCTTTTGTTTATATGAGGTATGCCAATTTGTATTTACCATATTAAAAAATTAAATCACTTTTACTACACGGACCTTGTGATAGGTTCTTTGTGAACATATGGGATAGCTAGACTATATGCTGAGAACTGCAAAGATTAGGGTTATTACAGCAAGACTGCAAGATTCAACATTCAGCTTTTAACCTCCAAAATAGCAGTTTCTGAATAGTGAAAAAATAAGCTGGTGGTCTGTGGTGGCACACGCCTGTAATCCCAGCAACTCAGGAGGCTGAGGCAGGAGGATCCCAAGTTTGAGACCAGTCTCAGCAACTTACCACAACTTACCAAGGACCTAAGCAACTTAGACTCTGGTTCAAAATTAATGCCCCTGGATTCAATCAACAGTACCAAAAAAAAAAAAAAAAGGAGAGAGAGAGAGAGAGAGAGAAAGAGAGACACAAATGAGAATAGATTTTATTCAGAGAAAAGATTTCTAAATTTTAATAATTTAATTTACATATTTAATGGAAAACTGGAGGGTCTGAACAAGTTTTGCTTTAGATGACAGAAAAAACTCAAGTCAGGATGTCAGGCTACCTAAGAAGGTTTAGAGCTAGTAGAAGTCAAAAGGACAAGAGGAGATCAGATACCACTTTCCTTGATCAGTTTTCCTGCCCTCAATCTTAGTCCAACCTGAAGGGGCATAGCGCTGAGAACATAGAAACTAATGACACTAAAGGGAAAACAGGGTGCACAGGGGAATTAGACCCTGCTTCCTATTGGAATTCAAGGAGGAGCCTTTCCTTTAGGATAAGTGGTACCTATAGAAATTCTCCTAAGTGTATTTTTCTAGACAGTGTAGAAGGGACCAACCTAGTATTCTGAAACTGACCTTAACATTCATGTGCAGAGAAGGAATTCAAAATCCCCTGTGGTGAATGTGAAAGGTAGCCAATATGATGGTCAATGGATCCTCAAAGGGACTACTATGGTGCAAGGTACATGAATTATACGGGAAAGAATGGGTCACACTCAGTCCAAATTAGAGATACATGGTGCAGATGGAGCTTCACAGGAATGCACAAAAATCAGAGATCCAAGACAGAATTTAGTCTGCTGAAGTAGACTATTAGGCTCTGACTCAGTCAGGCAAAAAGGTCAGGAACTCTTGATCCCCAACTGCCAATTTCAGGAGCAAATGCTAGCAGGGCACCTAATACCAAGGGTCACCAATGTAGTGGCACAAGAATCCAATGGCAATACAAAGGTATCTTCTTGTAATTCTTTAACATGTAAGCCTATTCGTAGGCTCACCCAGCTCCTATTATTGCTATGAGAAGGAGGAATGTGGAAAGATACAGAAAAACAAAAACTTTAATCCCGAAAGACTAAAAGTGTAAACCCTCAGATAATTCTATACAACACCTTGTGTGTGTGTGTGTGTGTGTGTGTGTGTGTGTGTGTGTGTGATGCTGGGGATCAAACTCAGGGCCTCACATCAGAGGCAAGCTTACTACCATTGCAATATACATCCAGCCTGAGGATAAATTTAACTGACAAGTTTAAATTCCCTTTCTCCCACATATGCCTAAAACATTCTGTCTTCTATCAATTTTAGAAAACAAACAGGTTACCTTTCCTACATACATCTGTAATAAATTGGTAAAATTTTAATGTCACCATATATAACATTCTAAAGTAACTCTTTTTATTTAAATACAATAAATCAGCGGACACATGCTGTTCACTGAGCCCACTCACTCCAACACCCCAGATGGATGCCGGTCCCCCGCCCCCCCACTACACAGGGACACTGTGCCTGACTTGGTGCTGACTCGACACAACCTTGCTGGGGCTCCCCAGCATCTTTGGAGGCTGGTGTAGGCATTTTGATTTATTCCTGAAGGTGTGGCCATCATCATTGGAAGGGTGGTCTCTTCCTGAGACACCTACAGGAAACTGGAGGCCCTCTGACAGGTACTTCTATTTACTCACTTACATCCTACACCCTTCCAATCCTCTAGTTCACAACTAGAAACACTGTTAATAGTAATCGAACTCATCCTGTTCATTACAATAATGTTGAAGTCTTTATAGGGGCTATCGAGTTCAGGTCTGCATTTTCTCTGTATTGGGTGTTACTAGTATTGAACTCTGCTTCAAAGGAGAGGTACTGGAAAACTCCATGGTCATAATAAGCCTGCAGTGGGAAACATTAGTACCGCAGACCTTCACTGCTAGAGGGGAATATATGGAAACAATATGAAGAAACAGGGGAAGAAAGTTTCCCTAACAAACCAAGATGCTATTGTGATAGAATCCAATGACAGCACAGCAGTAGAAATGACAGAAAGAGTTTAAAATCTGCATAATTAAAATGAACCGAGAAGCAAAAGATAAGACAGCAAATGCAAGCAATGCACTCTCATGCCAATAAACAGTTAAAAGAGCAAATGCAGGGGCAAAAGAACACTTCAATAGAAAGAGAGAATTTCTGAAAAAAAATACTTGAAATGAAAGAAACAATAAACCTAAATAAAAACTCAATGGAAAGCATCACACACAAATAGATCTCAAGGAAGACAGAATATCAGACAATGAAGACAAAATATTTAATGTTGAAAATAAAGTTGAACTAACCGAGATGTTAAGAAGTCATGAATGGAACCTACAAGGATTATGGGATATCATGAAAAAACAAAATTTAAGAATTACTGGATTAAGGCAGGCACAGAGATACAAACCAAAGGAATGAACTACCTGTTCAAAGAAATAATATCAGAAAATTTCCCAAAACTGAAAAATGAAATGGAAAATCAAATACAAGAGGCTTACAGAAGACCAGGTGCACAACATTACAACAGATCCACACCAAGACACATTATAAAGAAAATACCTCACATACAAGATAAAGATAGGATTTTAAAAACTGCGAGAGAAAAGCATCAGATTACATACAAGGGGAAACCAATAGGACATCAGCAGATTCTCAGCCCCGATTCTAAAAGCAAGAAAAACCTGGAACAATATATTTCAAGCTCTGAAAGAACAAAAATGCCAACCACGAATCCTATACCCAGCAAAACAAACCTTCAGATTTGAAGATGAAATAAAATCTTTCCATGATAAACAAAAGTTAAAAGAATTTACAAATAGAAAGCCTGCACTACAGAATGTTCTCAACAAAATATTCCATGAGGAGGAAATGAAAAACGACAATGTAGGTCAGGAAAGGGAGGAACTACCTTAGAGAAAAACCCACTCAAAGGAGAAACCAAGTCAAGTTCAAAACAAAAAATAAGCCCAAATGACTGGGAATACAAATCATATCTCAATAATAACCCTGAATGTTAATGGCCTAAACTCATCAATCAAAAGACACAGACTGGCAGAATGGATTAAAAAGAAAGACCCAACAATATGCTGCCTGCAAGAGACTCAAATCATAGAAACAGACATTCACAGACTAAAGGTGAAAGGATGGGAAAAAAACCTACCATGCACATGGACTCAGTAAAAAAGCGGGGATTTCCATCCTTATATCAGATAAAGTGGACTTCAAGCCAAATTATTCAGAAGGGATAAAGAAGGACATTTCATACTGCTTAAGGGAACCATAAATCAGGAAGACATAACGATAGTAAATATTTATGCCCCAAACAATGGTGCATCCCTGTACATCAAACAAATCCTTCTCAATTTCAAGAATCAAATAGACCACAACGCAATAATTCTGGGTGACTTTAACACACCGCTGTCACCACTAGATAGATCTTCCAATCAAAAAACAAAGAAACCATAGAACTCAATAATACAATCAATAACCTAGACGTAATAAACATATATAGAATATTCCATCCATCAACAAGTGAATTCACTTTCTTCTCAGCAGCACATGGAACCTTCTTGAAAATAGACCATATGTTATGCCACAAAGCAGCCCTTAGGAAATGCAAAAAAGTAGAGATACTGCCTTGTGTTCTATAAGATCATAATAGACTGAGAGTAGAAATAAATGATAAAATAAAGGACAGAAATTACTCCAATACCTGGAGACTAAATAATATGCTATTAAATGAAACATGGATAACAGAAAACATCAGGGAGGAGATAAAAAAATTCTTAAGAGGTAAATGAGAATGACGATACAACATATCAAAATCTCTGGGACAGACACTATGAAAGCGGTACTAAAAGGAAAATTCACTGCATGGAGCCCATTGAAGAAAAGAATGAAATGTCAACAACTAAATGGCCTAACATTACAGTTCAAAGCCCCAGACAAAGAAGAACAGAATAACAGCAAAAGTAGTAGAAGACAGGAAATCATTAAAATCAGAGCTGAAATCAATGAAATTGAAACAAAAGAAACAATTCAAAAAATTGACAAAACAAAAAGTTGGTTCTTTGAAAAAGTAAAAAAAATAGACAAACCCTTAGCCACACTAACAAAGAGAAGGAGAGAGAAAACTCAAATTACTAAAATTCGTGATGAAAAAGGAAATATCACGACAGACACCACTGAGATACATAACATAATGA
This sequence comes from Sciurus vulgaris, assembly GCF_902686455.1. Taxonomy (NCBI): domain Eukaryota; kingdom Metazoa; phylum Chordata; class Mammalia; order Rodentia; family Sciuridae; genus Sciurus; species Sciurus vulgaris. The sequence continues at coordinate 36,517,363 of NC_136478.1, read as the reverse complement.
GAAGCTACTTTGAAAATCTGTATTCCAACAAAATAGAAACTACCGAATAAATTGACAAATTTCTAGGGACATATGCTCCTCCCAAACTGAACCAAGAGGACGTACACAATTTTAAACAGATCAATATCAAGCAAGGAAATAGAAGAAGCCATTAAAAACCTACCATCCAAGAAAAGCCCAGGACCAAACGGATTCTCAGCCGAGTTCTATAAGACCTTCAAAGAAGAACTCATTCCAATACTTCTCAAAGTATTCCAGAAAACAGAAAAGGAGGGAACCCTACCAAACTCTTTCTATGAAGCTAATATCACCCTCATACTCAAACCAGGAAAAGACACATCAAGGAAAGAAAATTTTGGACCAATATCCTTGATGAATATAGATGCAAAGATCCTTAACAAAATATTGGCAAACCCTATCCAAAAACATATTAAGAAAATTGTGCACCACGATCAAGCGGGGTCATCCCTGGAATGCAAGGATGGTTTAACATCCGTAAATCAATAAACGTAATCCATCATGTCAATAGACTTAAGGATAAGAATCATACGGTTATTTCAATTGACCCAGAGAAACGTTCAACAAAATACAACACCCCTTCATGCTCAAATCACTAGAAAAAACAGGGACAGTAGGAACATACCTGAACATTGTAAAGGCTATTTATGCTAAGCCCATGGCCAACATCATTCTTACTGGAGAAAAACTGAAACCATTCCCTTTAAAAATGGGAATAAGACAGGGATGTGCTCTTTCACCACCTCTATTCAACACTGTCCTTCAAACTAGCCAGAGCAATTAGACAGACTAAAGAAATTAAAGGGATATGAATAGGAAAAGAGGAACGCAAGCTGTCACTATTTGCTGATGACATGATTCTATATTTAGAGGATCCAAAAACTCCTCCAGAAAACTTCTAGACCTCATCAATGAATTCAGCAAAATAGCAGGCTATAAAATCAACACACATAAATCTACAGCATTTTTATACACAAGTGATGAAACATATGAAAGGGAAATGAGGAAAACAACTCCATTTACAATAGCTTAAAAAAAATACAATACTTGGGAATCAATCTAATCAAAGAGGTAAAAGATCTCTACAATGAAAACTACAAAACATTGAAGAAAGAAATTGAGGAAGACCTTAGAAAATGAAAAGATCTCCCATGTTCTTGGATAGGCAGAATTAATATTGTCAAAATGGCCATACTACCAAAAGTGCTATACAGATTCAATGCAATTCCAATTAAAATCCCAATGATGTACCTTAGAGAAATAGAGCAATCAATCATGAAATTCGTTTAGAAGAATAAGAAACCCAGAATAGCTAAAGCAATCCTTTACAGGAAGAATGAAACAGAGGGTATCGCAATACCAGAACTTCAACTCTACTACAAAGCAATAGTAACAAAAACAGCAAGGTATTGGTACGAAAATAGAGAGGCAGATCAATGGTACAGAATAGAGGACATGGACACAAACCCAAATAAATACAATTTTCTCATACTAGACAAAGGTGCCAAAAATATGCAGTGGAGAGAAGATAGCCTCTTCAACAAATGGGGCTGGGAAAACTGGAAATCCATATGCAGCAGAATGAAACTAAACCCCTATCTCTCACCCTGCACAAAAATCAACTCACAATGGATCAAGGACCTCGAAATCAGACCAGAGACCATGCATCTTATAGAAGAAAAAGTAGGTTCAAATCTTCAACATGTTGGCTTAGGATCAGACTTCTTTGACAGGACTCCCATAGCACAAGAAATAAAAGCAAGAATCAATAACTGGGATAGATTCAAACCAAATAGCTTTCTCTCAGCAAAGGAAACTATCAGCAATGTGAAGAGAGAGCCTACAGAGTGGGAGAAAATCTTTGCCACTCATACTTCAGATAGAGCACTAATTTCCAGAATATATAAAGAACTCAAAAATTCTATGTGAAGAATACAAATAACCCAATCAACAAATGGGCTAAGGAAATGGACAGTTCACAGAAGAAGATCTACAAGCAACCAACAGATACATAAAACAATGTTCAACATCTCTAGTAATAAGAGAAATGCAAATCAAAACTACCCTAAGATTCCATCTCGCCCCAATTAGAATGGCGATTATCAAGAATACAAGCAACAACAGGTGTTGGGGAGGATGTGGGGAAAAAGGTACACTCATATGTTGCTGGTGGGGATGCAAATTAGTGCAGCCACTCTGGAAAGCAGTGTGGAGATTCCTCAGAAAGCATGGAATGGAACCACCATTTGACCCAGCTATCTCACTCCTTGGCCTATATCCAAAGGACTTAAAATCAGCATACTACAGACATACAGCTACATCAATGTTCACAGCTGTTCAATTCACAATAGCCAGATTGTGGAACCAACCTAGATGTCCTTCAATGGATGAATGGATAAAGAAACTGTGGTATATATATACAATGGAATATTACTCAGCTATAAAGAATAATAAAATTTTGGCATTTGCAGGCAAATGGATGCAGTTGGAGAATATCATGCTAAGTGAGATAAGCCAATCTCAAAAAACCAAAGGACGAATGATCTTGCTGATAAGTGGATGATGACACATAATGGGGGGTGGGACGGGGGCAAGAATGGAGGAAGGAAGGACTGTACAGAGGGAAAAAAGGGGTAGGAGGTGTGGGGGGGGGAGGAAAAAAATAACAGAATGAATCAAATACCGTTACCCAGTGCAGATGTATGATTACACAAATGGTATGTCTTTACTTCATGTACAAACAGAAACAACATGTATCCCATTTGTTTACAATAGAAATAAATTAAAAAAAGAATCATATGATTATTTCAATAGATGCTGAGAAAGCATTGGATAAAATAAACACCACTTCATGCTTAAAACACTAGTAAAAGTAGGAATAGCAGGAACATACCTGAACATTGTAAAGGCCATCTATGCTAAGCCCACGACCAACATCATTCTTAATGAAGAAAAACTGAAAGCATTCCTTCTGAAAACTGGAACAAGACAGGGATGCCCTGTTTTACCACTTCTATTCAACATCGACCTTGAAACACTTGCCAGAGGAAATAGACAGACCAAAGGAATTAAAGGGATACAAATAGGGAAAGAAGAACTCATACTGTCTCTATTTGATGATGACATGATTCTATATTTAGAAGATCCAAAAAACTCCACTAGAAAACTTTTAGAACTAATAAATGAATTCAGCAAAGTAGCAGGATATAAATCCATACGTGTAAATCTAATGCATTTCTTCATAATTGATGAATCCTCTGAAAGAGAAATTAGGAAAACCACTCCGTTCACAGTAACCTCAAAAAAAAAAAAAAAAAATACTTGGGAATCAATGTAACAAAAGAGGTGAAAGACCTCTAAGATGAAAACTACAGAACATTAAAGAAAGAAATTCAAGAAAATCTTAGAAGATGGAAAAATCTCCCATGTTCTTAGATAGGCAGAATTAACATTGTCAAAATGGCTATTCTACCAAAGGCACTATACAGATCCAATGCAATTCCAACTAAAATCCTAATGACATTCCTCATAGAAATAGAAAAAGCAATGATGAACTTCATCTGGAAGAACAAGAGACTTCTAATAGCCAAATAATCCTGAGTAGAAAAAGTGAAAGAGGTGGTATCACTATACCAGACATTAAAATATACTACAGAGCAATAATAACAAAAATGGCATGATATTGGCACAAAAATAGACAGGCAGACTAATGGTACAGAATAGAAAACACAGAGACAAAACCACATAAATACAGTCACGTCATTCTAGACAAAGGAGCCAAAAATACACAATGGAGAAAAGACAGCCTGTTCAACAAATGATGCTGGCAACACTGGAAATCCATGTACAGTAAAATGAAATTAAATCCCTATCTCTCACCCTGCATAAAACTCAACTCAAAATGGATCAAGGATCTAGAATTATACCAGAGACCCCGCAACTAATAGAAGACAAAGTAGACCTGAATCTTCATCATGTTGGCTTAGGACCAGACTTCCTCAACAAGACTCTCAATGCACAAGAAATTAAAGCAAGAATCAATAAATAGTTTGAACTCAAACTAAAAAGCTTTTTCTCAGCAGAAGATACAATCAAGAACTTTAAAAGAGAGCCTACAGAGTGGGAGAAAATCTTTTTCACACACACTTCAGATAGAGCAATTATCTCTAAAATTTATAAAGAACTTACAAAACTTTACACCTATATTTGGCGTAAAGAACCCAATCAATAAATGGGTCAAGGAACTAGACACTTTACAGAAGAAGACATATGGGCAATTAATAAATACATGAAAAAGTGTTCAACATATCTAGTAGTTAGAGAAATGCAAATCAAAACTATTCTAAGATTTCACCTCACCCTAATTAGAATGGCTATTATCAAGCACATAAACAATAATAGATGGTGGCATGGATCTGGGGAAAAAGGCACACTTTTACATTGCTGGTGGAGTTGCAAATTGGGGCAGCCACTCTGAAAGCAGTGTGGAGAATCCTCAGAAAACTTGGAATGGACCCACCTTTTTACCCAGTTATCCCACTCCTTGGTTTATACCCAAAGGACTTTAAATCAGCATACTACAGTAACAGGGCCACATCAATTTTTATAGCAGCCCAGTTCACAATATCTAGATTGTGGAACCAACCTAGATGCTCTTCAGTAGATGAATGGATAAAGAAACTGTGGTATATATTCACAAAAGAATATTATTTAGCCATAAAGAAGAATAATGTTATGGCATTTGCAAATATGTGGATGGAAATGGAGCATATCAAGCTAAGTAAAATAAGTCAATCCCAAAAAACCAAAGGCCAAATGTTTTCCCTGACAAGTGAAGAATGATATATAATGGGAGTGGGGGTATAGGGAGTGAGAAGAATGGTGGAACTTCAGATTATATACAAGGAAGTATAGGGTATGAAAAATGTTGGAATGAGACAGACATCGATACCATCTGTACATGTATGATTACACAAATCGTATGAATCTCCATAGTGTACAACCATAGAAACAAAATGATGCACCCTATTTGTGTAAAATGAATCAAAATGCAGTGTGTAAAAAAATTTTTAAAAATTAAAAAAAAATAAATACAATAAATCTCTTATTTAAATGATCAATGATTGAAACTGTTCCTTTTAAGGAAAATCTTCCAGAAGAATAACAGACCAATGTAGTCCATAATGAAGAATGCAAGTAAACAATAAGCGAAGAATTTAATTCCTCTATAGCAAGGCAGGAGTTAGTTAAAACTGTTGAATAAGGAACACTCAGTACTATCAAAATGGAGAGGTCAATATTTAAATATATAACTAAAAGATCAATGAAAAGATTCAACTGTATCAAAGATTTAAATGCAAAAGCTTAAAACCACCAACAATAATTAAGAACTTTGTTTGTAATACAAAATATTATATCCATCCAACTGGTATTTTCCCAGCATGACACAAAGACACCAAGAAATATAAATCTGATTAATAAATACATATCAGTTCTCTATGATCAAAAGGAAAAGGGAATTCATACAAAGTAAAACATTATACAGCATATATATCTACCTACCTATCTATACATCATATATCACAAAGCAGAACTAATTTCCTTAAGGTAGAAAGAACTTTTACAAATAAACTTAAAAAAAAAAAAGAAAAGAAAAAACCTAACAGAAAAAAGGGTAAATCTTTGAATAGGCAAGTCCATGATAAAGAATTGGAAATGGTAAGTTTATGCAAAGTTGTTTAACATAAATGACATAACTCAAGAGATGCAAATCAAAACAAGATACAATTTTCCCCAGGACACTGACGAAAGTGTGAAAACTGAAAATATCAGATGTTGTGTCTATTTTTATATGCCTGAAATAACACATAATTAATAATTAAGTAATACAGAATATAAAACTTAGAAAATACCAAATTTGGTAAGAACAACTACTTTTATATACTCTTTGTCAGAAGGTAAATTGGCACAAACTCTGAACGGGAAACAACAATATTTTTTAAAATTCAAAATGAAAGTTGTAATTATTTGTTTATTCTAGTTTATTCTTTATCCACTTTTCCGACAAAGATTATTTAAGGGAAAATCCACATATATAATCATAATAAATTTCTGAGAATAGCTAGTATACTTACGTTTGCACAAGAACATAGAGATATACATACAAAAATATTTACTAGAACACTGTTCAAAGAGACATATCTAACTGTCCACCAAGACATGATTAAGTAAATTATAGCATCTCTATATAATGGAAAAATATGAATCTATAAAAAGTCAATCTATACTGCTCACATGCTAACATATCTAAACTAAGACAGAATGACAATTCAATTCAATTTAATTCAATTTGGACCAAACACAAAATTATGTGTAGATCTGAAGAGAACACATCAGCTAGAGGAAACTGAATGGACTTCTGATGTGTTTTAATTTCTTGCCATAATAATGCTACTGTTAATAATAATGCTCTGTTCTTAGCCTATTTCCAGGGCCTCAAAAATGTAGAAGATTCCCAAACTTCAGACTATGACCTTGACCTGTTTTCTCTAGTTCTAGGATCAAAATGACAATGGACACCTGCATGTAGGCATCTCTTTTTATTGTCTCAAATACTTTTTAATGAAAATCAAATTCTCCCAAATAAAGAATATCAAGAGAAAGTAAAGGTCTACATGTTGGACAAGGACCTGGATTCTGATATTCTGTCTCTGTTTTTTGAAGGCAGATACTTATTCTTTAGTTGTCAAATGAGCTAATCCGATGGTAAGGCTGATTTTCATTTGAAGGAGAAAAACAGTGTTTCAGGATCTGCTTTAGCTAATTGATGGCCATTGCTGTTATGAATGGAGGGGTGGTCTGCAGAACTAACAGCCAGACTTAAATTTCTTGAGATGTATTACTGAAGCAAATGAGATGATGGGAATAATGTGATCAGATTAGTATATAGAGTGACTTGAATACTTAAAGTCTATTTAGACAGCTGTAGCAGTCATGAGTCAAAATTGCCAGTGGTTTTAAGTAAGTCTGTGGTTGACAGAATAACAGAACTTAAACCAAAATAGAAACGTTAGGAAGAGACAGTGATCTGAAAAGGAAAACATAGCAATTCATAAAAGAAAACATAGAAATGGTCAACTCATATATGAAAATGTATATCAATAATAATCTGAGAAATGCATCCCCAAATCAGAATTAAATACCATTATTTTCCATCCCATATCAAACTGGGCAATAATTAAAAAAGATAATAAACAGTGTTGACAAAGGTGGAAGAAATTTGTACTCTCAAACTTCTCTCAAACAGGGCAGTGTTTTGCTTCCTTAAAAATGTTTATACTTGTTTAACTGTTTATTTCCTTTTCAGGAATTTTCCTTGAGGAACTTACAAAAAATGTACATAAAATAAGACAACAGAGGACAACTGCAGTTAATAAAAAACAAGACAAAAATTGGGTCCGATTCCCAGAACCACACATAAATGAAGGAACAAAATAAAGGTCTATCGACATCTGAAAAAATAAAATAAAATAAAATTAATGAACAAATAAAAAGTGTAAAAAGAGGAAAAAAGCTTTGGTACTGAGACTTCATTAACTGCATTACATGTTTTGTCTCCTACAGGAAGCACAACTAATATTAACAGGTTTTTTAACTGGGCATGGTGGCACAGGCCTATGAATCCAGGTACTTGGGAAGCTAAAGCAGGAGGATGGCAAGATGAAGGACAGCTTATGAATCTTAGTGACACCCTGTCTTAAAAAAAACAAAATAAAAAAGGCTAGGAATGTATCCTAGTGGTAGAGTGTTTGCCTGTACGCACAGGCTCTGAGTTCAATCCCCAGTAATGCCAAAAAAAGGTTTTTGTTTTTTGTTTTTTTTCCTTCAAGAGCTTATTCTTCAGAAAGTTTTCTATGTCCTAAGGAATGAGTACACTATGGACAATGAAAAGTATATAACTCACCATATTTTTATATTTGGTCAAATTCTTAGATCAACTTTGTAGGGTTCCACAGTCCTAAGCATTGTGGGATGACTTCCTTTGTCATTAAGGAACAGTTTGTCTAATTAACATACATTTATTTCATTCTGTCACTTACTATGGCTAAACTTGTCTGCTTCTTCCAGACTAACTAAATGATCTTTGATGGTTAAATGCACTTCTCGTCATCTTTGTATCTCACAAATATATTACAGAGGGCTTTACATGGAACAGGTACTCAATGAATGCTGAAATAACTTCAAAGGCAGATAGTAGTTTGAATATCACAACTCTAGTAATCAGAATTCTTAGTATTTCCTTAATATATTTTAACCTCCTAAAAGTGACACCAGAATTTATTTACATGCATATACTTATACAATAGATTGTTTTGCTCAAAATCATTCCTCCTGTAAACAAATGGCTTTGATTTCTTTTATTTCAGAATTTTATAAGGCAGATTTTGTTAACTGTGCAAGAATACCCAAGAATTCTTTATTAATTATTTAAATGCAAAGTCAATATTGTTTAAGGAAGTCTAATATTATTGAACTCAAAATATCATGACAGAATTTTCCTAAAAAAATTTGTATGTGGAAAAGGTATGTGTGTGTAATGTCAATGAGGTAACAGAAAAATTAGCCTATAACTACAGAATATCCTCAAATGAAAAATGATCTTTTAAAACCACTTCCAAATTTCCAGAGTCCTGTGACAAGCCCTCACTTGGTGCCACACCTCCTTTCCCTCTGTCCATCTTCCCTGGAGAAGCCTGGGCCAAATGTAACCCGGGAAGCTTTTCAACACTGCCATTGCATTCAGCCAGTCACTTCCATACTCTACTACAGCAAACATGATCTCTATCATATTAACCCAGACAATCAGTCTGAGGGTGTTGGGAGAAAAAAACTGACATAGTGAGCAAGGAACAGATTCGAGATGGAAATCCATGCTGTGAGAGTCCATCTCTCTTCATCCTTCTCATTGATGAATTTGGACTTGACCCTTACATCTCCCATGGGGGCAGAATTCTACAAGCACAATTCACTGATCTTTCCCTCGGTTTTACATGCTAATAATAGATGACATTAACCTTGAATCCTTTGGCATCTTGTTCATTGAATCAGAATTACTTTCTCAGTTTATATTAGAAAGATGCCCAATACACTAAAGCAAACCAGATCCTGTCACTTTTCTTACTGAAATATCCCAAGCACAAAAGTCAGTGTGAAGGTATTCAAAAAACATGAAGGGTGGGATCTGTTCACAATTGAATGGAGAACCACTCCTTTTGGATCTGGGCTTGGACAATGACACCAGCTACCAATTTCAGGGTATTTCTTTGCTTTTTTCTCTAATAATGGGTACGCTAGTAGTAACTGCTTTGTGGCTTAGTAAACTAATCTATAGATGATTTTCAAATATCAAAGCCTTGTGATTAACAGATATTTTGAGTGAATAAATAAATTAAAAAAAACACTTCCATGGCAATGTACTCATATCTTCACTATTGACAGTTTCATATGATTTAGTGTACCAGATAAGCCACACTAAATATAAGCTGTTTTCCTTCTTCAATTTCCTCTTCTTTTTCCAGTGTAAGTGTATATTTGAAACCAAACAACTTAGAACTATAAAGAACTCATTGGGTAAAGGACTGGCTTTGTTTAAATCAGTAAAAATTTAGAGTATATTTGGGTGCTAATGATATCATAAGAGTGAAAATGCACTAGCAAAATTCATAACCAATCTTGAATTAATAAGAGGCCTAAATACTATTTTATTTGCCTCTTCTTTCTTAAAATTTAAATGACTCATCTTGGAACACTTAAAAGAAAGTTTATTACTTTTTGGCAGTCACCTGGCCTTTTTGTTGATTTGCAATTAGTTCAGTGACTACAAAATCAGATCATAAGCCTTTGAAAACTGAAGGCAAAAAATGGGGAGAAGAAAAAATAAAGCATTTATCTTTGCCTGGCACACTGTACACTAAAGAAGTATAGTTGACCAAAGATGATGGTGGAAGGCTTTTCTTTTTCTTTTTCTTTTTTTTTTTAAATAGAAAACACCAACTAATAATATATACAGAGGAGTGAAATATTTAGTGTGTCACAATTTTGCAACTCTTGTTGAAATAATGGACCTGACAATGATTATCATAGCTGCTTAAAACCATTAGGGAGCATTACAGTAGATGACCCATGCTGAGCAAAACCTAAGCTAAAGAACAATTTTAACACCACAAAAGAATGAAAACTTAAATGATCTGTCTCCTTAATAAGCTTGAAACACACGGTAAAACACTGGAAGTATTCTTGACCATTACTCCTGCCTGCTGATTTTACAAAGTTTGATTCTGGTTAAGACTCCAAATCTAAATACTGAGAACAGAAGCCAGAGTAACATGCTAACACCATGGGGATGGAATCAGAAAAATCTAGACAGAAATTTTACAACACATATAATGTGTTTTTGTCTGTTATGAGCCCTATTTAGCTCCCGAGTTAATAAAAACATTAAGGAGAATTTCGAATAGGAGAGTATTTTGAATAGTGACTAGATATTTGATGATACTTGACTTTATTATTAAATTAGGTTTCAAAATGACTTTCTGATGACTACAGAAATAGAGACTATACAAATGAAATTATATGTTTGGGATTGTGTTTACAATTATCTGGGGTGGGAGAGACTTGTGGATGGGTATAGAACTAAAATAAGACTGGCATTAATAACTAAGATATCATTCATAATTAAATTAGGTAATTAAATGTGAATATATTAATATTATTTTGTCTACTATTCTATGTTGAATTTTCCAAAATAAAAAGTCTTTAAAAGATCTTTTTGGGGTACATAAGCTAAATATTTTTCTTTAGCATTAATCAAAAAATTTTTAAAAGAAAGGAAAAAAACATCAGGCAACATGACAAAATTATCGTGAATTCATAAAATGGGAGAATTCAAATTCTGAGGTGGATAATAAGCAACAAAAACAATAACTAAAAACTTATTTATTATACTCAGTACTTTCTTCATGTTTCTAATTGACTTTCTTATAGCCTTTTAACATTTGGATCTTAATGTTCAGTCTACTAGCAAACGAGTACTAAGAGTAAGTAATAAATAGAAACAGTAATAGATTATACTCCATTTATGTATGATCTATCAAAATGTATAAATGCATTCCACTGTCATGTACAATTATTTAGAACAAATAAAATTAAAAAATTTAAAAACTAAAAAAAAGTAAATAAAATCCTGTACTTCTTGGAAGTTTAAATCACATATTTCACATTTATGTGCAACTTACCTGCTGTAAAATCTTCAGTCAGATCAATAAATGCATGAGAATGTGGAATTCGCATTTTACTATTAGTGGTCAATGCAGGATGCCAAGATAAATTTCTAAAATATAAAATAAAAATAACTTTTTTAAGGTAAACATCAAATTGGTATTGCTCAAATAGAAAAGTCTCTCAGCATGCCAAACATTTTAAAGATTATTTTTACTGAGATATTGATATGGATTGAAGGTGAGGTTTTCCCCCAAAGGCTCACATGTGAGACAATGCAAGAAGGTTCAGAGAAGAAATGCTTGGGTTACAAGAGCCTTAACCCAATCAGTGAACTCATTACCTGATGGGATTAATGGAATGGTAACTGAAGGTAAGGTGGGTTGTGGCTGGAGAAGGTGGGGCATTGGTGATGTGGCTTTTGTATCTGCTACTGGAGTCAACCTCTCTCTGCTTTCTGATCATCATGTGAGCTGCTTCCCTCTACTACATTCTTATGCCTTGATGTTAAGCCTCACCTTGAGCCCTGAGGAATGGAGTCTGCTGTGTATGGATTGAAACCTCTGAAACTGTCAGTCCCCAAATAAACTTTTCTTCCTCTACAGTTTTTCTGGTTGGGTCCTTTTTGTCACAGCAGCAAAAAAGCTGATTAAAACAGAAATTGGTACCAGAAGTGGAGTCATTGCTGTGACTATCCTGATCATGTAGCTCATAAGTGTTTTAAGCATTTTGGAACTGGTTGGAGGCATTCTGAGTGTTTAGCAGTGCAAGCTGGGAATGCTTCAGACTGTTGTAAGAGGAACTTAATGGCCATTTGTGGTGGGAGCACAGGAGACCAGAAATGCCAGTAGGACCATGAACTGTGAAGACAGAACTCAAGAGGGATCAGAGAAGAACTCTACTGGAATTTGGAGTGGAGGCCATTCGTATTATTTTCTGTCTGAGAAGTTGTCTGCATTTTGCCCATGTCCTGAGACTTTCTGTGAGGCTGATTTTAAAAGCGATGGCCTTATTAATCTGGTGGAACAAATTTCCAGATAGCATAGCATTCAGGCGGTAGCATGGATTTTGCTGGAGGCTTTCAGCCAAATTTATTATGATAATCAGGAGCAGGAAGCAGAGCAGAAAGATTTGAAAAACTTGTACTTGAAAGGTGGGCGTACTACTGGGGCTAAGGAAGTTGTAGTTGTTAAAGACATCACTGTTACTAAAGCAATGCTAACTACTGGTCAAAGATAATAAGAAAGATAGCTTGAGGGAATGTCGGGAGTTGGCAAGACCACACCCACCTCAAGTTCAAGAGAATAAAAGTAAAAATTCTCTTGAGAAGAGATCAGTGGGGCACCCCTGGACAAGAGTGCCTAGGATGCTCTGCTATCCAGGCATTCAGAGGCTGCTGCAGCCTGAAGGCTTGGAAACTGCTGGAAACGGCAGCAGACCATGGCATTAACCAGGTGATGATGGTTCAGGAATGCAGGATGCTGGAGTTAGGGGGTCATGGAGGCTCCCACCACTGTTTCAAAGGAAGGCCTGGGAGGCCAGGCAAAATGCAGCAGGGTCAGAGTTTCTACAAGCACCCCCTGAGAGGGCAACGTGTGGAGATGTGAGGAGGAAGCCAAAGCTGTAGTGGAGAACCCCTGAGATTAAGAAATGCCAGTAATGAGGGACATTGTCCTTGGAAGGCTGCAGTGATCAAGCAGAGACAAGCCAACAGAAAGGCCACTTGGGTTGCAATCAGTAAGGCCACACGGGTAGATCTACACAAGCTCTTTAGAAAGAACATCATGATGCCATGTGCTCCAGGTACCAGACACAGAGCTACAGGACATGTTTGCCCAGCGGGATTTCAGTCTTGCTTTGGTAATATACATTTTTTATGCCCCTATTTTTCTGAATTGAAATGTTTATTCTATGCCATTATATATTGAATACTTGTAAATTGCTTTTAATTTTACAGGAGCTCACATTGTGAGATTGCCTTGAGCCTCACAGTAGACTTTGGACTTGAACTTTGAGCCATCTTGGTACTACTGAGACTATGGGAACTCTTGGGAATGAACTCAATGTATTGTGCATAGTCAGATGAGGGTGAGCTTTTGGAGGGGCAGAATAATATGGTTTGGATGTGAAATGTCCCCAAAAACTCACATGTGAGACAATGTAATATAATTCACGGAAGAAATGATCGGATTATGAGAGCCTTGATCCAATCAGCAGATATATCACCTGATGGTTATTATCTGAGTGGTAACTGAAGGCAGGTGCAGTGTGAATGGAGGAGGTGGGGCATTGGGTATGTGGCTTTGGGGTATATATTTGTATCTGGTAAGTGGATATTTCTCTCTCTGCTATCTGATCATCATGTGAGCTGTTTCCCTTTGCCACACTTTTCCACCATGATGTCCTGCCTCACCTTTGAGCCCTAAGAATGAAGGCAGCCACTTAAGGGACTCAGACCTCTGAAACTGTGGGCCCTAAATAAACCTTTTCCCCTCTACAGTTGTTCGGGTCAGGTCCTTCAGTCACAGCACTGAAAAAGTAGACTAAAACAGATATTTTTCACATATCATAAAATTTGCTCTTTTAAAGTACACAAGTCAGTGGTTTTTAACATATTCACACAACAACAGTTACTACTAATTCCCAAACATTTCCTCTCCTCAAAAAGAAACCCCATATTCATGAGTTACTCCCTATTTCCCTTTCTTCGAGCCCCTGACAACCACTAATCTGTTTTTTATTTCTTCACATTTCCCTATTCGGGATATATCATATAAGTATAATGACACAACATGTGGCATTTTGTAACTTGCTTCTCTCATTTAGAATAAAGTTTTCAAGTTCATCAGTGCTGAAGCATGTATCAGTTCTTTTATGGTGAAATATTATATGAGTATCTGTACAGTGTGTTTATTAATTCATCTGTCAAAGGACATTGGCTTGTTTCTACTTTTTTTCTGCTATCAACATTCATGTTCAAGTGTCCATGGAGATAGCTCATTTGAACTCTTTTGGGTATCAAGAGTGGAATGGTTTGGCTATAAGGTAACTTTTTGAAGAATTTTCCAAAGTGATTTCACCATCTGACATTCCTGCCAGCAATGTAGGTGGCTTTCAATATCTCCATATGTTTATCAACACTTGTTATTGTTCATTTGTTTTAATATAGCCATTCTAGGGGTCTTATTTGGATTTTCCTGACAAGCAATGATGCCAAGTATCTTTTCATGTGCTTTTTGGCTATCTTTAGAAAACTATGTATTCATATTCTTTATCCATTTAAAAATTATATTATGTATTGCTCTAATATTGAGTATAAGTGCTCTTTATATATTCTGGATAGTAGATTTTTATCTATTACTTAATTCATCAATATTAACAATTTACCAATATCTCTGTGGGTTGTCTTTAATTTTCTTGATAATGATGTTAAAAATCAAGTTTTTAATTTTGATGAAGTCCAACTCATCTATTTTCATTTTTGCTGCTTATTCTTTTGGCACCATATGGAACTATGTAATGATGCAAGATCATGTAGATCTATCTGTTCAAAGAGTTTTGTGATTTCAACTCTTATATTGTCTTAAATTTTTATTTTAAGACTAAGAAAATAAATGACAATGTCACAGACAGTTTTTTAAGACTGAAAAATAACAATAATTCTCTTTAATACACATTAATTCAGAGTTCAAGACCATGAAAAAGAATTGATTTCGAAGCTTACCTCACAGTATATGAAAAATATTAACTCAAAACAGATAAAAAAGCTATAACTTATAAGAAAACATAAGGAGTACATCTTAATAACCTTGTATTTGGCAATGAATTCTTAGATATGATATCAAAAATTAAAAAGAAATAAACTGGGCCATTCAAAATTAAAAACCTTTGAGCATCAAAGGACACATCAAAAAAGTGAAAAAAACACCCACAGAATGTGAGAATACATTTGAAAATCCTTTCTTTACAAAAGTCTAATATTCAGACTAAAGAGAACTTTTACAACTGAAGGACCAAAAGACCTAATTTACAAATGGACAAAGGCAGAGCAATAAAGCAAGAGAAGGAAATAAAAGGGCTAAAAATAGGAACAGAAGTCAAATTATCACTATTTGCAGATGACATGATTCTATATGCAGAAGATTCAAAAAACTACACCAGAAGACTGCTAGAGCTAATAAATTCAGTAAGTAGCAGGTACAAATTCAACATGCAAAAATCCATGGCTTTCCTATACAACAATAATGAATCTGCAGAGAGAGAAATCAAAAAAGTAACTGCATTCACAATAGCCTCAAAAAATAAAATATCTAGGGATAAATTTAACCAAGGGGGTCAGACCTCTAAAATGCAAATTACAGAATATTGTAGAAAGAAACTGAAGAAGACCTTAGAAGATGGAAAAACTTCCCATGCTCATGGATAGGCACAATTAATATTGTTAAAATGGCTATATTACCAAAAGCAATATACAGATTGAATACAATCCCCATTGAAATACCAAAGACACTCTCCACAGAAATAGGGGAAAAAAAGGTCCTAAAATTCATTTGGAAGGATAAAAGATCCAGAATAGCTAATGCAATTCTAAGCCAAAAAAAAAAAAAAAAAAAAAAAAGTCAGAGGCATCACATAGCTGAATGTGAAGTATACTGCAAAGCTATAGTTACAAAAATGTCACGGTACTTGCATATAAGCAGACACCCAGACCAGTGAAACAGAATAGAAGACACAGAGATAAACACACACAGATACAGTCACCTGATCCTTGAAAAAGGAGAAAAAGACAGCCTTTTCAACAACTCGTGCTGGAAAATGGGTTATCCATATATAAAGAAATAAGACTATCGTTATTACTCATTCTGCATGAAAATGAAATCAAAATGGATCAAAGACCTAGAAATTTCACCAGAAATTATGCAACTCTTAGAAAGAAACATAAGATCAAAACTCCAACACACAGGCACAGGCAAAATTACTTTCTCAATAGGAGTAAAGTTCAGGAAAAAATACCAAGAGTAAATCAAATGGAAGCAAATTAAAAAGCTTCTGCTCAGCAAAGGATACAATTAAGAATGTGGAGAACCTACAGAATGAGAGAAAATCTTTGGTACCTACTACTGTGACAAAGGATTAATATCCAGAACATATAAAGAACTCAAAAAACACCAAAATAACAAACAACCCAATTAATAAATGGTAAATGAACTAAACAGACACTTCTCAAAAGAATACAATAAACAAATATATGAAAATATGTTCAATATGATTAGCAAGTAAGG
Source organism: Sciurus vulgaris (assembly GCF_902686455.1). NCBI lineage: Eukaryota > Metazoa > Chordata > Mammalia > Rodentia > Sciuridae > Sciurus > Sciurus vulgaris. The sequence goes on along the minus strand of NC_136478.1, from coordinate 36,500,786 downwards.
AAATGCAAATCAAAACCATGATTTCATCTCACACTAGTCAGAATGGCAGTCATCAAAAATACAAAAAATAATAAATGCAAATGAGGATGTAGAGAAAAAGAAACACTTTTACACTGTTGGTGGAATTGTAAATTAGTAACACCACTATGGATATCACTATGGAGGTTCCTCTCAAGGCTAGGAGTGAAACTACCATCTAACTCAGCTATATCGCTTCTCAATATTCAAAAGAATTGAAGTCAGCATTCTATAGGGATACATGCAGATCCATGTTTATAGCAGCATAATTCACAATAGCCACACTATGGAACCAGTCTAGGTGTCCACCAATGAATGAATGGATAAAGAAAATATGGTATAAATATACACAATGAATTTTTATTCAGCCATAAAGAAGAATAAAATTATGTTACTTACAGGAAAATAAATGGAACTTGAGAATAATATGTTAAGTGAAATAAGCTAATCTCAGAAAGTCAAGGGTTGCATGTTTTCTCTCATATGTGAAAGCCAGAGAGCACAAGGAAAAGAAAGGTAGAGGGTAAGCCTATGAAAATCAAAGGGAAATCAGTAGACTAAAGGGAAGGGATCAGGTGAAGGGAGGAAGAGAAGGAAAGGGCAATTATTGGGAAAGGATATTAATCAAATTATACTGAATATAAAAATGTAACAATCCCCACATTATGTATAATTACACTGCACCAATAAAAATAAAAATTTTAAAAATAAATAAATAAATAAAAATGATCAAGGATTGGACACTTCTCCAAAGAAAATTTACAACTGGCCATTAAGCACATCAAGAGATGTTCAATATAATTTGTAATTAGGGAAATGCAAATCAAAACCATAATGTGAAAGCATTTTGCCACTACCAATATGGCAATAACCTAAAAGCAGAAAATAACAAGTTGTATGGAAGAGGATGTGGGAAGAGGATGTTGGACAAGCAGGATTCTTTATATGTTCCAGTTGGGAATGTAAAATGGTGTAGAGGCTGTGGAAATCAATTTTGAAAAGTTAAAAAGATTACCATAGGACCCTGTATTTCTACTGAGGAATATATTTAAAAGAAGTGAAAAATAGATATTCAAATACTTGTTTAAGAATTCTCTTAGCAGTGCTATTCGCAATATTATAAAGGTGAAAATAACTCAAATGTATATTGCTGCATAAATGGGCAGACAAAATATATAGAGTTTTGCTCCTCACCATCAATCTTTGGATTTAATCATCTGAAAATTGAAAATATTGGAAGGGGGATCTGTATATACAGACATTTTTTCTTGCCATTATTCCCTAAACAATATAATAAATATTTATGTAGCATTTGTATTGTATTAGATATTATAAGTAACTTGGACATGACTTATAACTATATGGGAGAATGTACAAATATGCCATTTCATGTAAGGGGCTTGAGCTTTCTTGGATTTTAGTATCCTGGAAAAAGGACAATATAGATGAATAAGAATAAGTAATGTTTTATATAATTCAACTTATATGAAATAATATACACTTATATTCATAATATATACTGAGAAAAATGATTAGTGCTCATCAGGGGCTGATGGTAAGGAGTAAAACAGTGACTGCTTAATGGTATGGGGTTTCCTTTTATAACAGAGAAAAGGTATTAGAACTAGTTAGAGATGATGGATGCATATTAAAAACATACTAAATAACTTGTACAAATAGAGATTTTATCACAAGCACGATTATTAGTTTTATATTATGTGAATACTACTTCATTTAAAAAATTGACAGTTTCATCCTTATACTCCTCAATTTCCCCTAATGTTGATATTTAACATAACCATAGTGTAATTACTAAAAATAGAACATACACCAGTAGACTATGTCAACTAAAAGAGTAAAAGCAAATTTAAACCACTTTCCTACATTTTCTCATCAGTAGAGAACAACCCAGCACCAAAGGCATCCATATCTATTAAGATCATACTCAAATCAGTTTCCTCTTAAGTGTCTTTCTCTCTTGTTAAAAAATTTTTATTTATTTTTTACTGTTTTCCTATTACACTTTACTAATAGTGCTTTTGTTTGTATTAATGTTACTTGAAGAACTTTCCCTTTGACACCATAAAAGCTTCTGCAGAAACCATGACTCATTTGTATGTATAATGCCTTACCAGGATCTGACTTCTACATTTTCTATTCTTCTCTACTCTAGTCAGAAGTATTTTTTTCATAATATTATGTTCGAATTCAATATGGAACTATACATAGGCTATCTTCAAAAACAAATTTGATGCTATTTAACTTCAATATAATGGTCAACACAGTATTCAACTGACTGGATAGCAAAAAAGGTGGTTTTATTTGTGCATTCTGATGTCTTTGGAAAGCAGAGACACAATGAACTAATTTGTTCTTAGCGGGTAGAATCTGGGGGGAAAATAAGCATTCATCAGGAGGAAATTATCTCTATACAGAGTCTGTGTTTTACAAACAGCAACCTCTTCCCAACAATATTTTTCTAACTTACATCTACACTTCATCCTAAACAAGACAGTAAAATCAAAATCAATTACATTCATATAAATTAATTATATTATTTTAACAAAATGCCCAAAATACGAGGTTGAAGCAATTAGGGGAAAAACATAGATACAACATAAAATTCAGCTCAAAGAGGCTACTCATGTTTCTCAGTGATAAATTATCATCAGAGTAGTTGGCAATCTAAATCCCTATATAATTTTTAATAGGTTTACTTAGAAATAAGTTATAGGGAGAATTTTTGAAAAATTCAACTAACTTGTGACCTTCTGTCCTAGGAATTATTTAACCAAATGTATATCTCAAAGAAAGAATTATTACTAGAACAATAACAAAGTAAAAGTCAAAAAGTAACAAACTATAGGCCAATTTCAGCAGTAATGTTTATTTCATTAAGTCATGTATTCCTTTAAAAATTCAGAATTCACTGCTAAAAGTTAAAATAAAAATTAATTGGATTTCACATTAAAATCTGAATTTCTAACTTCTGAAACACCAGAAGGTCTGGCAACCAACTAGCCCTATCTGACATAACTAGTGGCTACAGGCAGCTGAAAATGCAGTCTTCCCAAACTGCTTCACTCATTTTGTTTTCCTTCTATATTTGAATTTATAACTCCTAAAAAAAAGTTAATTGTAAACTTGCTTTCTTAAACATTTCAAATCAATATTCAAGTTTTTCCTAATATTTTAAGCTTTATATTGTTGCCTAGGTTTGCTATTTTACATTTACATCACTTAAAAGGCAACAGCTGACTCAAGAGTTTATTTTATACACAATGTCCATTTATCACTCTGAAGTTTACTAAAGGTGGGGAGTGGAAGGGAAAGTTATAGTTTCATTTAGCAGGGCACTGACAATGACTGAGAACAGAATGTTATATACATAAGCACACACACATAATTGTCTATCAGAATTGCAATTTACAATTGAATAAAAAATTCATTTGCTTTTCTTTTAAATTACTCTTTGTACACACACTGAGAAGCAGGAGCAGATACCATGTATTTCAGGCAAGTGGAATCATAAACTATAATCTTTTCGCATATGATTTCAACTCTTCTTAAAGACTAAGGTCACAAATACAAACTGCTCTGATTATAAGGTAGAAATGGTAGAGGTAAAAAGGAGGGTAATTCTAAGTCATATTTTCTGTTCTGTGACATTTCTTAACTCTAGAGAATTTCAATTATTAGCTTTCCTCCCCAGAAAATATAATTATGTCAATGTGCACCAATTTGTGGATACTGTCACCCTTAACCGAAAAGAATAGCATTTATCAAAGGATGAATTTAAATGTAATTAATGTCCACTGTACATTTTAGTTGCCTATGGTAACTGCTTGTTGAAATGACTGCTAATCTAATCACTTTTCAAAGAAGAATCTGTTTCTAGTTCAGTGTTCTTCAAACATTTTTGCTTAGATATGCTTTAAACAAATTTTGAAAACTATGTGCCTCCTAACACACTTAAGTCCATTTCCAAGAAAAATAATCTGACTTTGTCAGTTTAAAAAGCTGTAAAAGAAGTCATCTTTGCATCTATTATATTTATTGAACTTTAAAAAAAGATTAAAATGTATCTAGTGAGATATACATGAAATACTGAATATTCATAATCATTTACACACACACACATATTCAAATACAAAAAACAAAAAAGCTTGAATAAGGTCTTCCTTAGTAGGCAGAAATTATACATTTTACCCTTTTATACTTGAACCTGTACTTGCACTCCACTTTGTTAGAAAACCTTACAATGTTTCTATACTTGGAGGTCTTTTTAGTGATGATGGTAGCAAAATTCTCAGAAACAATATGTCTATGAAGAGTCTAAAATTAAAATTATTTGAATTGGTTTTGTTTATGGATCTTACTGTTTTAAAAAAACTCTCAGATGAAATTATTTCCACTACCAGTAAACAACAGAAGACATATATAGTTTGATAACTTATTAAATCAAAGGTAAAACTTTATTGGAAATGCACATTTAAAATATATTAGTTTATACTTAAAATAACATCTTACTGCTAGAGTGAGATAGAACTCAATGTAAAGTCTACTTCTACTTTTCATTTTTGTAGATGTTAAGAAATCTCCCTCATACACAGAGGAAGACTGGAAAGAAAGGACATTTATTATAGCTATGACTCTCAATCCTCTGGACTCTTCTGTAGTCATGTCAAAAAACACATAGCTACCTATCACTGAAAATAATTTCTATTGTTCTATTATTTAGGTCTTCCTTTAAAGTAACTGAAAGCAAGTAATTGGGTTTTGACTGTAAAAAGGTGTGTAACTAATTCATTAGAGTCATTCACTTTCTCATTTTTTAAGAAGTATAACAAGGCGTTTTCAATATATATGAAAATTACTATTGGCTATACTAATTACTGTTTACTTTTAAGTACCTCATTTAAGAAGGATTTTGGAAAACCCTTTCATTGCACTGCCAATTTCATATAGTTAAATAAAATATTTATAAATTATTACATGCTTTAAATCTATTTTCAACAAACTCTCCCTAAAAATATAAGGTTAAGAAATTATCCTTAATTTTTTAGGCATGACAAATGGGTTGTGATTAAGGTTTTTTAAAATAAAAATCCTTATCTACAAGCACATATTTTTAAATATTTATGGATTAAATTTTTTTCTTTTTAAAATTTTTATTTTTACAGACTGCCGTAGATTAAAATTTTAAGGAGGGATTTGTAAACAGAGAAATTGTAGACAAAAAGGTGTTGATAAAATAAGAACTTGTCATTAATTGCTGAAGCTGGGTGACACTTCCATTATGTGCAAATTCATTCTCTTATTCTACCTTTACAAATGTTTGAAATTTTTCATAGTGGAAAATTAAAAACAAAAACAAATTTAGAAGTACTGATTTAGCTCATTCAATATAGGGAAAAGGACTGCCACATAACCCAATTAGAAAAGTCAGACCTTGTTGTTAAATCAATCTCCCAAAGTTATTTCTGCCAGAAATAAACCTCATGTTTCCAATTCAAATAAATGTTAATATGTGTTTTAAGGAATATTATAAAAGACTACTGATAAATTACAGAATATAATGTGTGGGACCTTACCAAAAGCAGTCAAGATTAAAACAATGCAGTTCTGATAATATTTATTTTTATTAAATTGTACATTAAAAACAAAACAGTAACATAATATGCTACTGAGCATTATTTAATTTAAAGCAATGCAATTCGAAGTTATACGAGAAACATGATTTTAAAGTGTCCTGCAATAAATGTGCATGCACACTGAATCTGGGTTTGACTTTTGGAGTACACTTAAATAAAAAGAGTGTAAAAATCAGGAATTATAACAATATTTATTTTTCATTCTATTAATTATAACAAACTTCTCTTTTGATTTTAATAAAAGAGAAAGGTATATGCTGCAAAATAATTTGCCGGGCACAGTGGCCCATGCCTGTAATCCCAACAGCTGGAAAGGTTGAGACAGGAGGATCAGGAGTTCAAAGCCAGCCTCAGCAAGAGAGGTACTAAACAACTCAGTGAGACCCCATCTCTAAATAAAATACAAAATAGGGTTGGGGATGTAGCTCAGTGGTCAAGTGCCCCTGAGTTCAATCCCTGGTACTCCCTCCCCCAAAAATTTGGCTTACAAGCTGGCATGCAAATTTATTCCTTATCAATAAGTTACAGAAAATAGTTAACATGAAAACTTTATAAGAAAAAAGATGCTTGATTTTAAATGGGATTTTCTTGATATGATTTGCTAAGATACAATGCTGTATTACAGAAAAGTACTCGTCAAATATGAAAAAATTATGTAAAAGTTTTACCCTTGGGTTTGCTAGTCCTAGACAGCATTCTAGTTACATCTGAAACCATTATTGCCATTATCCCAAATGACTTTGGCATAAAATGTACCCTTCCAGTTGATGATGTACCCTAATGATAAAGTACGAAGAGTAGCTGAAAGTTCTACTTTTTAGAATTTGGTATTTCTTATGGATGCTGTCTTTGTTTTCTTCTCCCAGGGATCCCTCTCAATAATAATGGATTCTTGTTAATTGTCAGGGATGAAAGAAGCAAAGTTATTAAAATTGTCATTCCTATCACAACTCCACCCTAGCAAGTCGGAATTCAGAATACCTCTATGTTCACAAAAATGTCTACTTTTGGAACAAGCTTCACCTTAAGAGAAATACTTAAAGAAAAGTAGAAAGTCTCTAAGTTTAAGATATCTTGATTACAACTGTTAACAGGAGTTTTCTCCTGTTTTTGGAGCCTCTGGGTTTTCATCATGCAGGAAATGAAGCATTAGTAAGATTTAGGAAGGGTAAGGAATGTGGAATTCTCACGTGAAGGAGGAAGAAGTTATAGTGAAAACAAGTACACAGTCAGACACAACAATTTTAGGTTAAGAGCAAGGTTTAGGTTATGAAATGTGAGCATCTAGAAGGTGATTTCCTTAAAATGATCTGGGCTTGAATATTATTTTGCCTGTCAACAGTTATTGTAAGGTAAATAAACATAGCCTACTATGTTGTGTTTCCAAGAATGGAATCATTATTTCCCATCTCAAGTTCTGTTTTGCACTTCAATTTTGCCATGCTTATCTCAAGAGGCAGACTATGCTTTCCTGAACCCAATTAATATTCGATCTATTTTGACCAATAGAATGTAACAAAAGTGATGCTATTTAATTTCTAGAACTGAACCTTAAGAGATCTGCAGTGTTGGCTTAGACTTTTTAGAATGCTCCTTCTCAGGAGGGGAAAAAAAAAACAACACTATCCTATGAAGAACTGCAAGCAAGCCATATTTAGAGAGCAGCTTCATGATGAAGAACCCACCTCTGTCAGTATGATGACAAGAACACAGTTTTAGAATCTGGAAGATCAAAATTAAAACTATAGATTTTCATTCATAAATTGTGACCTTGCTGTGGTCACTTAACCTTTGAGCCTCTGTATCCAGTGCTACTCAATAAATATTTTTAAAAGCAAAAAGGATTGTTTTGAGATTATTCTATTCCTTCCCTATCTAATTCAGCTTCAAAGAGGACAGATAAACTGTGCAGCCAATGGTATGCCTCCTCTGGAGGGGCAGAGCGAGAAGAAGGATGCATGGGATAAAAGTAAAGAAACATCACTGGGGAATAAATTCACCCCTGAAAATTCTTGATGAATCATTCACTGGCTCTGGACCTCAATTAGAATTTATAGTGTGAGACCAGAACAATCCTATAGACTGCTCAGCAGTAACATCCTATGTTCATAAGAAAAATATGAAGCTTTCCTTCAGCCAATATTCTCACCTTAATAGGGTACACGATGTCAACATTACACTGAGGAGATGTGCTTAGCAGCACTGGTTCTTAGAGCAGGCAGAAACAGAACAGAGACTTTGAAAAGCATGTGCTTCACAGGTAAACTCACACCTCCACTCAGCACAACTGTGCAACTCATTCAAGAACTAGAGCTAAGTGTAGACCTCCAGATTGTTCAAAAAATTTTTATTTACCTGAAGGGCATTATCAACAGCACATAAATTTTATAAAAGTGTAAGAGGGAACTAACAAAACAGAACTATTTTCAGAAACTGTAAATTATTCTGATGTATTTTACCCTAACATGAAATTGTTTTGTTTCCTCTCTTCTTTGAGACATGATCTTCCTATGTTGCCCAGGCTGGTCTTGAACCCTTGGCCTAAAGAGATCCTCTTGCCTCAGCACCCTGAGTTGAAATTGTAATATATCTTAAGTTGACACAAAGATTGCTATATACATGGCTTTTAGAACTATGCTTAAGTTGACTTTTTTCAATATATATGTAAAGGGTAATGAAAGATAACACAAAACGGTTTCTCCTCAGAGAAGGAAAGACAATTTCATTATATGATAATAAAAATATGAAGAATTAAAGACACTTTTAATCAATTAATACCTTCATAATGAAACATTATTATCAAATTTCTTTGCACAGAAACTATACCTTATGCTTTTCAAAAAGCTGATATCACTCTGAATAATTACTATAAAGATGCTTCTAAAATTAAGATTTAAATAAAGGTGAGAGGGAGGTTTCAAGATGGTGGTATAGAGGAGGTTGCTTTCCTGGGTGTTCCATGGCATAAAACCAAGAAAGCAAATAGGCAGTTTCTCAGCAAGGTGGATTAAAAAAATAAAATACAAAAAGGAGTTTCCTGGTAATTAATTCTGCACATCAAAGCAGACTGGGGACTAAGGAGGTTGAATATTATGAAACAAAGATGAAATACCCACCATCGCCATGCGGCTGCCATCACCAGGAACACCTGCCTCAGTGGGCCATCACCCCCATGAACAAAGTGGAGGGATAAGGTAATTAAAGGAACCTGCATGTATAGGAGGCCTGAGGCATATCTAGATACAGAGAGATGAGAGATTAAAGACACTGCCTGACTAACATGAAAACTGTGCTGCACAATATCCATGTGTGGGAAAGAAGCAGCATCTTTCCCATACATCAGTTGAGGACAGAGGAAGGAGCCATTATGCAGCTGTGGCTTGCGGGCCAGTAGCTGGTGAAACCAATTCCTGAGACACCTGAGTTTGGTCTAAAATACAGGCCGGGCAAAACCACATCACTTGACATGGAGTGTGCTTAAGTGACCAAGAGAATATCGAACATGGGGAGAAATGTACACAGGGGAATACAGGTTATGGAAACCCACTGTGATCCCCCAACTCTATCCAGATTGACTGCTTGCAGGACAGGTTGGGAGAGATTCAAAATGGTCAAGGCAGAGAGATTTGAGTTTAGAGACTAAACCCAAAAGACAAGGAAACCAGGGGGCCTTGAGTGATAGTAAGGATTGGCTCCTCTACCTTGTGAGTGGAACCCAGGGGAGATCCCTGAGGTGCAGTCTCCCAGCGTCAACCTACAACTGCTGGGCCCTGGAGGTACAATGAGTTAAAATCCTCAAACCAACTGCCATTCAATGAAGAACCAGGAGCCTACTTAAGCATAAGCCCTATCTCCAGGAGCTCTGCCTGTAGGAATTCCTCTCAAACTCCCAGCCACCCCACCTAACACTGATGAGAAAGGAAGCCGAGAATCTTTTGAACTCAAGTGAGAACAATTCTTTAAATTTTCATCAAATTTTTTGAAAAAAAATTTAATTTTCTTTTTTTTCCCCTCTGTTCACTTGTGACCTGAAAAAAAATTTATACATATGCATATTTTTTCTAGATCTCATTTCTAGCATTTTTTGAAGGCAGCTTTTCTTTTAAATTTATTTATTTTGATTTACTGAAGGCAGTTATTTTTCATGGATAAGTGTTTTAAGGACTAGGATTTTTTTTTGTTTGCTTGTTTATTTTTTTCAATACTTTAGTTGTGGATGGACACAATTTCTTTATTTTGTTTATTTAGTTTTTTTATGTGGTGCTGGGGATCAAACCCAGTGGTACATGCAATCTAGTCAAGGGCTTTACCACTGAGCCACAACCCCCGCCCAGGACTAGGAGGTTTGATTACTATATTTTGGTTTTGTTTTATATTCTTATATATTTTTTTAAAATTTTATTTTATATATTTTTCTCTCACTTATATGCTTCCCGTGATTCTCTTTCTTTTCGTCTGCTAATAGCCAATCTCTAATGTTCTGTCTTTCACTTTCCCTTTAATTTTTTACTTCTATTTTCTCTCTTCCTCCCCCATGATCATCATATCCTACATCACTTCTGTTTTCTCCCTATCCAACATTTGTAATTATAAACCCTTTTACACACTTACTGTTTATACTGTGTGCAATAACTGATCATATCATTTCTGTTTATTGTGACAATTAACATTGTAAATGTCCTAGCAGGAACTGTTTGGTTCAATGATATATATTGTTTGTATTTGTTATTATTATTTGTCTCCCCCTAAATGGTGAGGTACTGCAATCCTTCAGGGACACCATAAGTCCACTGTTAGTCCATCCTTACTGTTAGATGGGTAGAAACACAAACAACATGAAAAAGCAAGGGAATAAATTGCTCCAAACAAACCAAGATACTTCAACAAGAGAATCCATTGATACCACAGATGAAGAAATGTCAGAGAAGTAGTTTAGAGTGTGCATAGTTAAACTGATCTGTGAGGTAAAGGGCAAAGCAAAATGAAATCAGAAAGAAAATATATAGGAAGTAGCCAGGTGTGATGGAGCACGCTTGCAAACCCAGTGGCTTGGGAGGTTGAGGCAGGAGGATCATAAGTTCAAACCTAGCTTCAGCAACAGAAAGATACTAAGCAACTCAGTGAGATCCTGTCTCTAAATAAACGGCAAAATAGGGCTGGGATGTGGCTCAGTGGTTGAGAACCCCTGAGTTCAATCCTTGATATTCCCCCACAAAAAATAAAGAGAATACAGGAAGTGAGCAATTACTTCAATAAGGAGATAGAGATTCTGAAAAAAGAAAAAAAAAAAAAAAGGAAGAAATCCTCAAAATAAAGGGTTCAATAAGCCAAATTAAAAATTCAGTAGAAAGCATCACCAGCAGATGAAACCACAAGGAAGACAGAGATTTAAGCAATGAAGACAAAATATACAATCTTGAAAATAAAGTTGACCATGGAGAAAAGATGTTAAGAGACCATGAAGAGAACTTCCAAGAAATATGGAATAACATGAAAAGACCAAATCTAAGATTTATTGGGATAGATGAAGGTATAGCGATACAAACCAAAGAAATGAACAATATTTTCAATGAAATAATATCTGAAAATTTCCCAAACCTTAAGAATGAAATGGAAAATCATATATAAGAGGTTTATAGAACTCCAAATACGCACAATTACAACACATCCACACCAAGGCATATCACTGTGAAAATGCCTAACATACAGAATAAGAATAGAATTTTAAAGAATATCAGAGAAAAATAACACATCACATTAAGAGGGAAGCCAATCTGGATCTCAGCTGATTTCTCAACTGAGACCCTAAAAACAAGGAGGTCTTGCAATAATATATACAAAGCTCTGAAAGCAAATGAATACATACTGAGAATACTATACCCATCAAAATTAAGCTTCAGAACTGATGATGTTAAAAAAAAAAACCTTCCACAATAAACAAAAGTTGAAAGAATTCACAACTAGAAGCCTGTAATACAAAACATACTCAATCTTTCATGAAGAGGAAATGAAAAATAAAAGTGAAAACAAGCAAAGGGAGGAACCACAGTAGAAGAATAGTCAATCAAAGGAGAGACTAATTCAAATTAAAAACCAGAAATAAATCAGGTAACAGGAAATAAAAATCAATTCTCAATACAACATTGAGTGTAACTAGCCTAAACTCATCAGTCAAAAAACAAAGGCTAGCAAATTAGATATGAACCACAAACCAACAATATACATTACATAGGTAATGACATCCACAGACTGAAGATGAAAGGATAGAAAAAAAAAATCATTCACATGGGCCTCCTAGATAAGCAGGGGTTTCTAAACTATCAGATAAAGTGGACTTTAGCCAAAGTTAATCAGAAGGGAAAAAGGACATTTAATCCTGCTTAATGGTAATATATTCAACAAGACATAACAATTATACATATGTATGCCTCAAACAAGGAAACATCTACATACATCAAACACTTCTCAATTTCAAGAATTAAACAGATCACAATACAATAAGACTGGGAGACTTTAGCACACTTTTCTTATCAGTGGATAGATCCTCCAAATAAAAACTAAATAAAGAAACTATAGAACAAAAAAAATACAATCAATAAATTGGACTTAACAGACATCTATTGAATATTGATTCCATCAATGATTGAATACACTTCCTTAGCAGCACAAGGATCCCTCCCTAAAATACACACATTTCAGGGCACAAAGTAACTCTCAGCAAATATTAAAAAAATGAGACAATAACTTGCATTCCATCAGATCATAATGGAATCATATTAGAAAACAATGAAAAAATAAAACAGAAGCTACTCTAACATCTGCAACTAATACACTATTGAATGAAAAATGGATAGCAGAATAAATTAGAGATAAGTGAAAATAGTGACACTATGAAAGCAGTTTGAAGACGAAAGTTCACTGTATCAAACTCATTCATTAAAAGAACTGAAAGTCAGCAAATAAATAATCTAACATTACATCTCAAACACTAGAAAAAAGAAGAACAAATCAACACGAAAAGCAGTAAAAGACAGGTAGTAATAAAAACCAGAGCTGAAATTAATAAAATTAAAACAAAAAAATAAAAAAAATCAATGAAGAAAACCTGATTCTCTGAAAATATAAATAAAAGCAATAAACTATTAGCCAAGTTTTCCAAGAGATAGAGGGAAAAAACTCAAATTACTAAAATTTGTGATGAAAAAAGAAATATCAAAAGGTCACGAGTGAACTATATAGGATAATTAGAAACTATTTTGAAAAATTGTACACCAATAAAATAGAAAACCTGAGGACACTGAAAATTCCTACAAACAAATTACCTACCCAAATTGAATCAGGAGGACATAGAAAATTTAAATGGATCAATTTCAAACAATGATATTGAAGATGTCCTCAAAAGCCTACCAACGAGAATGGGATCCTAATTAGAATGAGTTATATTCCATGCACATGTAATATGCAATATTCACTCTACTGTCATGTATATCTAAAAAGAACAACAAAAAAATAGGGAAGACTATGAATTAAAGGTTCTCAGCTGAGTTCTACCAGACCTTCAAAGAAGAATTAACACCAATCTTCCTCAAATTACTCCATGAAATAGATAAGGGGGGAACACTTCCAAACTCATTCTATGAAGCTATTATCACCCTGATACCAAAACCAGGTGAATACACATCAAGGAAAGAAACCTTCAGACCAATATCCCTGATGAACATAAATGCAAACATCCTTAATAAAATACTGGCAAAGTGCATACAAAACATATTACCATGATGAAGGGATATAAGGTTGGTTCCACATGTGGAAATCAATAAATATAATTCAAAACTTCAATAGTCTTAAAGACAAGCATCACATGATTATCAATAGATGCAGAAAATGCATTTGAAAAAATATAGCATCCATTCATGTTTAAAACAATAGAACAAGTAGGAATATTAGGAACATATGTCAACATTGTAAAAGCTATATACATTAAACCCAAGGCCAACATCAATGTAATTGGAGAAAAACTGAGAAAATTCCCTCTAAAAATGGGAATAAGACAGGGATGCCTTCTTTTACCACTTCTATTCAACAAAGTCCTTGAAACTCCAGTCAGTAATTAGAGTGAAAAAAGAAATTAAAGGGATTTGAAAAGGAAAAGAGCTCAAACTATCTCTATTTGCTGACCACATCATTCTATATTTAGAAGACTGAAAACAACTCCAGCTGAAAACCTCTAGAACTCATGAATGAATTCAGCAAAGGAGCAGGACATAAAATTAACACCCATCAATCAATTGTGTTCCTATACACCAATGATGAATCAGCTGAAAGAAAAATTAGGAAAACTCTCCCATTCACAATATAGTAAAAACAAAAACAAAAACAAAAAAAACAACCTTGGGAACCAATCTAACAAAAGAGGAGAAACATCTCTACAATGAGAAGTATAAAATACTAAAGAAATAAATTGAAGATGACCTTAGAAGATGGAAAGATGTCCCATGTTCTTTCATAGACAGATTTAATATTGTCAAAATAGATAAACCACCAAAAGAGTTCTACAGATTTAATGCAATTCCTATTAAAATTCCAATGTTGTTCTTCATAGAAATAGAAAAGACAGACCTAATATTCTTTTGGAAAAATAAAAGGCCCGGAATAACCAAAGCAATCCTTAGTGAGAAAAGTGAAGCAGGAGGCATCTCAATACCAGATCCTAAATTATACGACAGAGCTATAGTATCAAAAAAAACCCCCTGGTATTGGTACCAAAACAGACATGAAGACCAATGGAATAGAATACAAGGCAGAGACAAACCACATAACTATAGCTTTCTTGACAAAAGCACCATAAATATGAAGTTAGCCTCTTTGACAAATGGAAAAAGTAGAAATCCAAGGGTAGCAGAATGAAATTGAACCCCCATCTCTCACCCTGCACAATACTCAACTCGAAGTGGATCAAGGACCTAGGCATTAGACCAGAGACCACATGCACTGGAAGAAAACGGTTGGGCTCAACTCTCCAACATGTCAGCTTAGGAATCAACTTCCTCAATAAGACTCCTAAAGTGCAAGAAGTAAAATCAAGAATCAATACATGGGATGGTATCAAACTAAAATCTTCACAGCAAAGGAAACAATCAAGAATGTGAAGCAAACGAAATGGGAGAAAATCTTTGCTACCTGCAACTTAGAGCATTAATCTCTAGGATATATAAAAATCTCAGAAAACTTAACATAAAAACAAACAAACAAAACAAAAACCCAAAAATATCCAAATAACCCAATCAATAAAAGGGGAAAAGGAACTGAATGGGCACTTCACAGAAGAAATACAAATGATCAGCAAATATATGAAAAAATGTTCAACTTCTTTAGCAATTAGATAAATGCAAATTAAAACTACCCTGACATTCCATCTCACTCCAGTTGGAATGGCAACAATCAAGCATACAAGTCACAATAAATGTTGGTGAGGATGTGGGGAAAAGGGTACACTCACTCATACACAGCTGGTGGGACTGCAAATTGGTGCAACCACTCTGGAAAGCAATATGGAGATTCTTGAGAAAACTTGGAATGGAATCACCATTTGACCCTATTATCCTACTCCATGGTATATACCCAAAGGATTTAAAAATCATCATACTATAGTGACATAGCCACATCAATGTTTATAGGAGCTCAATTCATGATAGCAAAGATATGGAACAAAACTAGGTGCCTTTCATCAGATGAATGGATAAAGAGATTATGGTATATATATATATATATATATATATATAGGAATATTACTCATGAGTAAAAAGAATAGACTTTATGACTTCTGGCAGTAAATGGATGGATTTGAAGACTATCATGCTGATTGAAATAAGCAAAAACAGTAAAACAGCAAAGGTCAAATGTTCTCTCTGAGAGGTAGGTGCTAACAAAGTGGGGCGGGAGAAAATAGAAGTTCAATGGATTAGACAAAGGGGAATGAAGGAAAAGGAGGGGAGATGGGAATGGGAAAGACAGTAGAATGAATTGGACAAAACTTTCCTATGTTCATATATGTGTACACCACCACTGAAACTCCACATCAGGTACAACCACAAGAATGGGTTCCTAATTAGAAGAAGTTACACTCCATGTATGTATAATATGTCAAATTACACTCTACTGTCATATATAGCTAAAAAAGGACAAATTTAAAAAGTAGGCACTGAAAGTATGATTTAAAATAAATAATAACTCTACCTACTCTAAAATAAATAAATAAAAAGTGAATAAATTGTGAGAATAATCTTAAGGGATTCATTTAAAACAAAACAACAAAAAAAAAAATTCACTTAAATATCCACCAGAATCAAACAAAGCAGTATGATAAATCATCAGAAAATTTTAAGTCAATATAATTGTCCCTTCCAAAGTATCTAGTAGGATTCCAGAAAATAAAATTATGGACCTTTAAATAACTATGACATGCCCCTTGAAGTAATCACAGTATATAAAATTATAAGGCATCTACTAAAGTTTTTCATTATTTATGTAGTTTAATTTTAAAAAATTTTTAAATTGTAGATGGACATAATATCTTTATATTATTTATTCATTTTTATGTGGTGTGAGACCTGAACCCAGTGCCTCACACATGCTAGGCAAGTGTTCTAACACTGAACTCCAACCCCAGCCCTGTAGTTTAATTTTGAAAAGAAAATATTTGGGTGACAAAGCTGGGGAAATAAATGAATTTATCACCAAAAGCAAAGTTTAGGAAAAGAGAAAAGTTAGAAAATTGATGTCATATTTTCATGGAAATACTGATAAATATCTGATTTCAGAAATTCTTCTAGATTCCTTTTATTAATAGTGTTAAAAAATATAAGTGGTATGTTAAGGTAAGAAGGGTGGAGGTTGCCAGAGGAATCCTAAAGCCACCCTTTTGCTTAAGATTCTGAGTACTAATGTGGACTCAAAATTAAAACCCGTCTTAAGGATTATCATTTGGTTTTACTTTTTGCCATAATTCCCACAGTAATTTTCAAATTCTTTCTAAATAATTGATTTAAATGGTCCAATATCACTTTATTGTCTCAAGATGAATAATAAAAATATTTGACAGAACATTATATTTGCCTTTAATAAAAATCATAGGTCTAGGTGTTTTCATTCTAATACTAAAAACAATATTCTGAATGTTTATGCAACATCAGCTTCAATTACCCTTTCATAGAAAATTCTAATTAATGATAATCTCACATCACTGCAGACGCTGCTCTAACACATAATAGGAAGATGTTTTATCTAAGTAATGTAGCACATTATTACATGATTTCAAGTGAGTATAAAGTGAATTTGAGGCACAAAGTAAAGTTTTATCTTTGAGTATCTAACATACTTTGTCTACTGTACTAAGGTAGTTTCACACCCTTCTTGTTCCTGCCAGAGAACCCCATTACACCAATTACATGGGGTCCTTCTACTTATTACCACTGCCTTCCTAGACTGACTACATTGACCTTTACTCTAGCCAGTGTTTGCTAAGTTTTATTTGTGAGTAGTCTTCCTATTTCCAAGTATGTACTGGGTCAGGCTTTCTAGCCTAATTCTATGGGGGTATTTAGTATTCTATTTAAAGATCATTACAAATTTCAAGTAAAACTAAACTGCTGGTCAAATTTAATTAAGATAATTTTGGGTCTGGCATACCCATAAAGCATAGTACTTAAGTTGCAAAAGTTAGGTTTCTTAACAAATCAGGCAAGTTTAGACCTCTTGATCAATAACACTGGGCTAACAACCAAGGTCTTCTGAGTTGTTTAAAATGTCAATGCTGATTGCTTTTTCACTTATACACCTATTCATATGTCTACTGGTTATAAAACTGATAAAGCCTCTTATGGTTTGAATGTTAAACGTCCTCTGAAGATTTGTTGAAGAGCCTGAGGCACTATTAGGAGGTGGTATAGCCTTTAGGAGGTTGTGCTTTCTAGAGGAAAGTTATCTTGGGAGAGTTCTTAAAGAGGATATTTGAGCCCTGGTTCCCCCACCCGCTCTGAAGCATGGTGGCCAAGACGTGAATAGACCTTCTCTGCCGCGTGTTCCTCTCCTTAACACAGACCCAGAAACAATGATGCTAAAGGACAATTGATTGAAACCTTTGAAATTGTGAGCCAAAATAAAAATTCCCCCTTTTAAGTAGATTTTCTCAGTTATTTTGACATGGTGATGAGAGCTAACATATGACCTAAATGTATTTTTCTTATTTTAGTAACATATTAATGCTTGCCTTCACAAGAACGTATTCAGCTTTTGCTAGTATGCTGTGAATCCAACAATGCTATGGATAGAATTTTTTAATATATTTTTGGTGCAGGGGATTGAACCCTAACTTACACCCTGATCTTGTTAACTACACACATAGCCCTGAGACACATTCTTTTCTGTGAGTTCATATAGCTTCATTCTTTAAATTAGCATTAAAACAAACCTTAGATTGAAACTTGTCACTCAGAGTAAGGTTAATATTATTTAAATGTAATAAGTTTAAATGAGAGCTATCATAATATACTCCAGAATATTGAAGTATACTAGAATATAATGTATAAAAAGTGCAAGTGAACGTGTTTTTAAACAGAGTAAGTTTTAAAAGCTATGCATTTTGAAGAAGTATTAGAAAAAATATAGAATTCAGAACAAATAAGCTATGACACTGTCACATGATATTCTAAATCATAAAGATATTAGAATTTTACTTTTTAAATTTCAAAACAGCTATTTCATAAGTTTTAATGTCCAAGTCTCAAACTATAACGCATTAAGGATATTCCAGTGATGTCTGATTAAAATGGGGGTTATCATATAATAAACCTGCCCAAACACATCACATTCTCAATCATATGTCTGCATTTGAAGAAAGACAAGACAGAGTTTCCTACACTGTCCCAACCTGCTGTGATCAAAGTGTGTCGGGGGGTGCTGTGTCTTTCCCTCTCCTCACCTGTACTCAGTTCCTCCTAGATAAGACCACACAAGCAAATTAAGATCTGCTTCAAATTCATCTTTAAAGGAGGACTTAATTTCAAGTATTTTGCCAAGTATGTGAAGGAAAGTTTCTCATTCAAGAGCCATTATTATTCTTTCATTTACTATGATCAGTCTTGAAACACTGTATTCTTTATGGAAAACCTTCAGAAAAAGTGGCAGGAATTCTGACAGTTTCTCCTCAGAATTCCTTAAACTTCAATAATTTTCTCATTGATGTGCCTATGAATCACATTTCATGACTAAGGTGAATTCCAATCAGGACTACAGCTATCCATCCTATTTAAACTGTCCCATTTCTAAAAACATCTAATGAACCAATATTTAAATGAACGCCTGTAACGTTTGTATCTCTAATTTTCAGAGGGATAAAAGAACTAAGCCAATTCTATATAGAAAACAGTTACATAATTTTGAATTCTTTAAGAAAGCACATATATTAACCAAATGGTCTTTAAAAATTTTTTTTAAACAAGGATTCCCAATGAGCTGGTTTTTCCACAATCATTAAAGCAATCAGTTCACGTAGACATACAATTTCTGCAGCAGCAACAACATATACAATTAATTACATGGTTTTAATCATATTTACTCACCCTCCTAATAGTATCTGTGGCTGGCTGGATTCGTTTGTGATACCAAATATATCAGGAATTAGATCACCATTGAAGCTGGAAAGAAAACATTTAATACATTAAATAGCTATTTTATTAAAGTGTTACTTCTAACTTAGCTTAAAAGAAGACAAAACAAAACCAAACTCTGAGAGGTGTGGTAGACATTACAATATTCACCAGTATCTACTTGTAGTCAATAAAATGTCAGCAGAAGTGAAATCTGTCACTTCCAAGTCAAAATGTTTAATCTCTGTTACTTGCCACTAGTCCTCATTAAGCATGTTACAACAATGGTAAGAACATGCATTTTGGATGGTCTAGCTATAAAGATGATGGAGTCTCTGATAGCCTACCTTTCTGAGCAAGGTCACAGCAGAACCTATTGCTGACCTACAGTGGACATACTGTAGAGTGAACAAAAAATAAAGTTTGTTGTGAGATTTTGGGATTGTCTGTAACCTCTGCATAATCTAGCTTATTCGCAAGGCATAAGGAGATGATGTCAATTCCTAGAAACTTTTTTCTGAATCATGACCCACCTTGTTTATTTAGATGGAGTTAGGAGCAATAACCCCTCAAAAACAACCTCAACTTGATATAAAATTTCATACTGATTGTTGACTTTTGTAACAGTATTGAAACATACAACTATGAAAGAAATCAAGGTGAGCACCCTTTTGAAGATGAATCCATGGAATTATTGGTCATACTTCAAATGATCACTGACCTACTGATATATGTGTAGGGTTTTAACAACTATAAGAAAGGTCTTAATGGAAGAAAAATGTGGTCATACATAGCTTTAGCTCTAAGAATGATTGCTACCTTATTACCAAAATATCCTGTTAGAAATTCGAATTAAATTATACTGGTACATGAATCTTTTCTGAGGACAAAAATGATAACACAAAGGAAGAGCTGTAAGAAGGACAGAATTTCTCCTTAATTTAACAATCTTTCTATGTTTCTTCAGGAAACCCTACATTCTTCATATCTGTCAATCAGGTATGAACAATTTTAATCAAAAACTATTCTCTTGGTTCTTTGAATAACGACACAACTACCAACATGGGTCCATTATGGATACATATAAAGCTACAAAAACAAAATCACAAATCTTCTGATTTTCAAAGTAATGAACTTCATTTTTCTGTCTTCCATAATGGCAAACCAACAGCATACAATCAATAATATAGGCCTCTATTAGCTTCAAAAAATGAATTTAGTGTCAATACTACTTAGCAAAGTAACTTCTGATGTAAAAGATTATGTAAGTTTAAAACTATTCCAAGGGAAGCAGAGTACATACTTACTCCATAATTAATGGCTGATCTTGAAAAGTCCTATTGAGTATAGTCATATTGTTAGGATCTATAAGGAGAGAATACATGTAAATTAGTAGGTATCTTTATTTTAGATATTTACAGTTAGGGAAAAATATTCTTTTATTCTTTGTAATGTTTGTTTCTATTTCATTCCAACTATTATCATTAATGAGACATTGTAAGTCTAATTTAAAGACACAATATTGACAGAGGTCATCCTGTAGTGAAATCCAGCAAGACAAGTTCTGTTTAAGGTTCCTATGTAACTACCTGTTAGCAAATTCTCCTTTATATACAATTTAGCATTAAGTAGTTGACAATTAACAAGGTTAATTAATTAATTAATTGCACAAAGGCCAATATAAGCAACAGTCTCCAACATTACTGAGTCAATGCTCATTGACAAGCAATGTTTTGCACACCGTACTCCTTTAAATACTTCATAGTTATGACTAAATGAATATAAAGTTTTGAGATTACTGACTATAGTTCCAAATGTGACAGAACATAGTTGCATTTGTCTTACTTGAAATCTCACTCCATGAACAAAGTTGTATATCATTACTTGCTTTTCAGATAAAACTAGAAGGTTCATGGGTGGATATGATAGACAACTCTCAAACTCTACTTCAACTTTTTTGAGCTTTCCTGTACAGAGAAGATTAGAAACGAAAAATAGTACTTCCCAGATATCCTTGCATCTAAGATACTGAATTAAAGTTAAGCCTTCCAATCATATACACTGTGAGTTTAAAAGGTATAAGGGAGGCAAAAGCTGTGCTTCTGCGATTTCTAACTCTGTGTCTGCTCACTAATTTGAAAATTTTAAGAGGTTATGGGTAGTATCTATTTTGCTGGTGAGAATCATGGCAGGCACAGAATTATTGCAGCAGCTGTTTTGCAACTGGCCACTTCTGATAGTAGCTTCCTTGATGGCACTAAGAACTGATCCTGAGAGTATATCCTAGAGTTTGTTCTTCAGCTATCTTAATAATCTCACAAGCCATTAAAACCCTTTGACAAATCTTGCTTCCTTAAACTAACAAGAATGGATTTTGTTCTTTGAAATTGAACCAATGTTGCTTCTGAGTTGAAAAAGAATAATTAGAAATAATCAGAAATAAACTTTTAAAAAGTTTTTACAATTATTAACACTGGAGAACAGCATTTTGAACTGATTTCAGAATAATATTTTTGCTATACTTTCCTAAGACTATGAGGCATATTTTTCCACATCTTTCTATTGATAAATATTAAAAACTCTTAAAATACATTCACCTAAAGTTTGATTTTGTCCCCAGAAGATAACAGCTCCTAATTCATTGCTGGCATGATTTTGAGGAAAATATGTTAGGAGGACATCCATTTGTGAATCACCATCATAATCCCCAGGAACTACACTTGTTATCAATGCACTGTGATTCCTAAAAGAAATAAGCATTTCAAAATATCAGAGACTTTATATTTCTACCACACAAGATATTTTCAATGCCAAACTGGAATATTACAGAACTGATTAATCTTATTCTCTTCTTTAATATATTATCACCCTTTCTGTACGTAGACTTCTCTGTTCTTCAAGAATTAAGAATGAATGCAAACAGTCATACAAAGCAAGTCAGGTCTAAAACATACCAAGAGAAAACCTGTTTACATTTAAGCATTGGCTAATACAGTCATTTTATTTAGTTCTTTTGTCAAAAATACTAAGACATCTGGATAGTGTTTATAAAAAATGGAGGAGCATAACCACTAAACCAACAAAGAATATCACTGTAACTTATTAAGATATTTGTAAGACACTTAATTTGTATTTTAATGTAGATTCAAAACTTACAATAAAAATTAAGAATTTTATTTTTGAAAGCTAGTCTGAATTCACAATGGAAAACAAATATTTATGAAACCCAACAATACACTCTACAAAAGTATGTTTCTAATTTTATATTTTTAATAAAATAATTCTAAAACTATATGACCCTTGAACACTTAACATCCTGGAGTCCTCTTCTAATGTTGTCTGAGTGTTTCAGTCAAAAAATAGGGCTTAAATTCAATTTAATTCTACTTAAAGCAAATAGCAATACAACAAACTTCCAATAAGACAATGGAAAAATTATTTTTTAAATGCATCCGTGGTAGTCCCTTCTCCCTCTCAATCAGCAAGGTAAGAACCAATAGGTTCATTTCTGGAAAGTTTCAGACACTAAGGATTAAGTAACACCAGCAGGTAAGGTTTTGGCATTAAGTTAAAAACAGGGAATTAAAAGAAAGTCCACAAAAAGAACAGCTTGACCCTTGCCCCTACCTTCACTCCTGGCATGCCAGTCAAAGAGGAATACATACATACACACACACACACACACACACACACACACACACAGGGCAAGATAGAATATACAAGTCCCATCAAGCAAAGTGTTTTCAATTAGCTCTTCAGTGATTTAATCAAAGATGAATAGGCTATGAATATTAAAGAAAGAAAAACAAACAGTGATGTGAAGGAACTTGAAGAAAACAAAGCTAATGAAGGGAACCAAAGAAAACTTCAAAGTTACACATCAGACCATAGAAGAAAGTATGTTCATAAAAATAAAGCATCATGTTAAAGGAAAAAACAAAGAGAAGAAAGAAAATCTTGGAAATAAAAAATATGACAACTAACATAAAAACATTAATGGAAGTCTTAGAAGATAAAGGATAGAACACCTCCCGAAAACAAACAAAAACCAAGATGACCAAAATAAAACAAACAAAAGGATGAATTGAGCAAACCAATAACCAACTAATAAGAATTTCTGAAAGAATAACAGGGGTCCACCTATGCCCAAAAAAGCAAATGAAAAACAATCTACCTAAAAATATCACCATGAAGTTAGAGCAAAAGGGATAAGGAAGAAACTCTGATAGCTTCCAAAATCAAAAATATAACAAGTGACATTTGAAGGATTAGGAGAAACAATAGGACTAGATTTTAAAACAACCCATGAGGCTAAGATTCCCTTCAGGGAACTGAGTTCAAACTCTATGAAAGCTCCTACTCTGTTCTGATCTCAGCTTCCTAGACTATGACTCTCCAAAGTGTACCATTCTGTTATGTCAGAAATTTTTTTGTTTTGCCTCCTCTTCATAATATGCTGTTTTTACTACCGTCTCTTTCTTTAAAAAAAAAAAAAAAAAATTCTTACCGTTTTTTAATTGGAAGAAAGCAGGGGGAACAGACTAAAATATGCTTTTTTTTTTTTAAACAGATATACATTTTTCTCATTCCACATTTTTACTGGTGCAAGTTAACTGTACATAATGATGGCATTTGTGTTTACATGTTCATAAATGCACACAATTTAACAATATAATCCTTTTAAAGGCAGTGTCTCTAAACTTGAATATCCTCACCTAAATTTACTCATTATTATGGTGAAGCTAGAATTCAGCTAAATTTACTCATATTATGGTGAAGCTAGAATTCTGGAGGTGCTACTTTGGCCTGTACTGAGCCATCTCTTTCCCCTTTAATTCAATATTCTTTTCCTATAGTTTCAAAATTGTGTTGGCTCACTCTCATTCATGATGGGGGGGCACTGTTTCATGCAATGCCAACCATGAAAAAGAAAAATAAGATTAGCATTTTAAAAATTCAGATAATTTCAAAAGTTTGATTTGATTTCCTCAAAATCAGCCTTAATAACTAATCATGTATTAGTTAAATAAACAGGAAGGACAGAAGTCATTGGTCTTTTCCACTGTACACTCCCTGTTCCCCAAGCAAAACACTTTACCTGAGGAGCCTCCTAAAAGTAATCCACTCCCATAGGTACAGTCTGGATGAGGAACAATGTCCAACACATCCAAGAAAGCTTGTTAGACCACAAGGGAATGAAGGGTGTTCAAAGAGGAACAGACCTCAATCCACTCAAATTTATTTCCTTTTATTTCATTTATTTATTTTTTAAACAACCCAACCAGGTATTGCATATTCAGTATTTTGCTAATGACTAATGTTTAAAAAATTTTTTTTTGGTACTTACTTGAAGGATACCTTTACTTTGGGTTTAAAATAGGGTGCATTCTGGTCTGCCAAAAAGACGATTAAATCATTTTCTAAAAGAAGCAAATATATGATATTAGAAAAATGTTTCCTAGTAAAATATTCATTCAATGGTTATAAACTTTTGGGGCACTGCTGTCAATGAGAAAACTTTTACTCTATTCCAGTTCATGTACCCTCTAAAAGACAATTCTCTTAATCTAATGGAATGGAGACCTAACAGTATATCATAAGCTTAATGTTCAAAGAAGCAGAGGAAGGATAACCATAGAAAAACATAATTGGATCAAAAGAAACTAGTCAGTGGATTCTGCCAAGAGTCAAATGGATTAACTTAAAAAAACAAACGAATAAAGAAAATGCCTTAAAACTGTACTATTCTCTAACATGTGTGAGACCCTGGATTTGATTCACAGCAAAACAAAACAAAACAACAACAAGAAATACACTATACAATACTATATGTCAATCCCTGTGCTCCCCAAGCCCATCCATGTTGCCCTTTTAAAAGGCTGTTTAGCTCATTACAGCACTTTAACTCTTCTTGTAGGTATCTGACAACAGGACATAATTAAACACTTAAGCAGCAAAACCTGAATCCTCCAAGACCCTTCTCCTCTGGCTCCTATACAATTATCTCCCAGGTTGATGCATTCTTGGAGTTCAAATAGCACTTGATGAGGTAGACTTTTAAAACTGTAAGCCAAGACAGGCCATCTACCAAGGTTAGATGAAGCAACTACATTATTTGGGAGCATAAACACTTTTGGCAATATGGGAAGTCATTCAAAGATAGAAAAAATATCCAGGGCCCACAAGAGGCTGGGTCAGGATCCTGTCAGTCAGGCTCTATATTAGCTCTTCACTTCCTTTATGGTCTTGACCTTTATGCAACACCTATTTTTCTAGGTACTCAAGAATGTTAGGATCCCCTCTAATGCCCAGTCAGCATCAAGATTTAAAAAAAAAAAAAAAAAAGGTTTTTGTGATGGTTAAAGCAACTACTTCTAAGAGCCACAAAGTTGTCAAAAAAAAAAAAGCAGATTTGGAAGATTAGGGTGGCGACGGTAATGAGAGTCAACTGTGCACTAAAGACTAGGCAGTTCACGCGGGAGAAGAGTTTGTAGTTTGTGAAAGCTTTCCCAATAAGGCGCTGGGTTTAGTAGTGGTCGTTGCACAAGGTTTGTGTAAGGGATGGAGTGTTTGGGGCCTCAAGAGATTACAGTAGCTTCAAAGAAAACTCAGATCCTGACATAGGGGGAATTAGGTAAATGCGGAAGCACAGTAAGTCCTCTATGAAAAGAAACTGTCAAGTTCCATCTTCTGTTCAAAAGGGGACGACTGAAGTAAAGCAGAAGAGAATAAAGGGGCCTTGGGAACAAACAGAGAGTTACAAAGATTCTTGGGAATGAGGAAGGACTCTGAGAGGCGAGTGATTCCACAAGGAGGAGGGGGTGCGTGGGTGAACGCCGCGGGCTTCTCAGGAAAAAATACCGGGTGTTGCCAGGGCTTTGAGGGGCAGGTCAAAACGTGGAGTGGCCGGGACAGAACCCCGGGATGGAAAAATGGAGTAAAAGGACAAGCTGTCAAGGATGCTGGAGATAAAGGGAAGGCCACAGGGCTGGGAGAGAAGGACTGGGTAATGCAAGAGGACCGGCCATGAGAACAAGGGATGTGGAGAACATCGGGAGGGCACACGGACAGCGGACAGAGGGAGGGCCCGGCAAACACTGACTTTCCCGCAGCACGAAGAGGTCCGTCTGCTTGTCGGAGTTGAGGTCCCCGAAGGCCGCCAGGGTGCCCCAGGCCTCGGCCCCAAAGAGTTCGGCCGTGACGTTGTGCAGCGCTCTTGCCGGGACCGGCCCGACTCCCAGCAGTGCGAGCCCCGCAAGGAGCGGCGCCAGCAGCGCCCAGGAGCTCGGCAGCCGGCCCGCCGCCGCCATGGCAGCCCCTCGGCCCCCGCCCGCCGGCCCAGCGCCGCGCTTGACGGCAGCCGCAAAGCACCGTGCGGACGACTAAGACCAAAAGCACGCAGCCCTGAGGCGCGTAAGAACCGCAATCGGCTCTACCCTCCTCCTCCCAACAAGGGCTGCACCTCTGACGATAGGAAAGCGTGGAGTTGGGGGTGAAGCACGCCCTCGCGCTCACTTCCGGCCGGCTCGCCTCCCGACAGTGTCGCGCGGGGGGGCGGGGCCGGGCGAGTGGTGCTGACAGGCGGCCCCCGGGCTGTGGCCAATTCAGTGGCCGCAGCGCGATGGCGGGGGCGGCGGGGCTCATGGCCGATGTGAGCTGGAAGGTCTTGGAGCGAAGAGCCCGGGCCAAGCGCTCAGGTTTGGCTGGCTGGGGCGCCGCCCCTTACCCCCGCACAGTGGGTGGTGCCTCCCCTTAAGCACATTGGGCGAGACGGAGGTGGGGGCTTGGGAATGAACCTGTGGGATGTGTGTTTCTTCTTAGAAAGTCGGCGGCGGCCCTGCCTTTCTTTGCTGATGTGCACCCCTGCCCCCAACAAAACAAGATCAAAAATATTTATGGGACGGTCCCAAACTCCCGTCTCTGTGTGTGTGTGTCTCCCCCAATCTATTCCGTGAGAAAGTGACTGATAACCCTACTTCTCATGGAGTCTTTCCCCTAGAAATCAGGCGGCGACACAACTGGAAAAGGGACTGTGTTTTCCCTATGTGTATTCCATCCGTAGAAGTCAGCTTCAATTTTAGATATGACTACGGTCTGACCCTAGAAACCCGGCGACTGCTCGTTGCCTTATTTCGTACATCACTCTTCTATTCCCATTAGTTTGAACTGTAACCAGTTATCTGTGTGGCAGTTATCTATGTGGAGACGGTGGCTGGGGCCACAAAGTAAGTCATATTGAGCATACTTAGGGCCCAGAATGAAGTGAGCTCCTTCCCTGGACAAGTGGCCTTAGGACTTGTAGTTTTCTCTCATGGTTCCCAAGCCCATGGCTGTAGAAGTAAGAGGATGCCAACATTGCAAGTGTCCTGAACTGACTTGTTCAAACTGCTAAGTCACGACTTTAAATTAGCACTTGTGGCTGATTACTTCTCCAAGATCTGAGATTGAAACTTCCCAAATTCCTCACTGGATATAATCTTGATCAAAAAATGTGCCCTTGAACCTGAAGAGTTGGGAATGGCAAGTCTTCAACTAAGGACTTTGTTTTAAAACATTGAGAAACTGTGTATCATTATTGGGGGATGTGAAGGACATTGCCTGGGAAAATTAAATTAAATCTGCATTTGCATTAATATTAAGCAGGGTTTTTTGTTTGGTTTTATCCCATTCATTAATATGCCCCCATTATGTTCTGGACTTTGCTCATTTATGGAGTTCTTAGCTATCTGTTATGCACCCTGACATTTTTTTTTCTTTAAAATATGTAGAAAGTGTTTTATTTCATAAACCATCTTTGTTGCCAATTTAATTTTGTTTTTAAATGTTAAAGTTGTGTGTTTATTTACTTAGGGTTATAGTAAAATTCAGAAGGCATGAGAATTTTTTTAAAAAGGAGTCCTCAGTACATTTTAGAGTTAGTACAGTTACTTGAAATAGTCGAATGTATTTTTGTTTTTCCTGTTTCCTTAAGTTCTTTTTCATGTCATATAGAAATACTGAGTTGGCTATTAACAGTGTGGCTATCTAGGCTATAAAAAGTATTATTGGATTGGTTATGTCTGGACAAAGAATAATCAGAGTTTTCTTACAGGGAACTGAGCACTGCCCCCAACATTTATTTTTGCAGCATTTCTCCTTTTCTTTTAATAAGCACATAGAGTTTATTTTCTTCCTTAGTCTTTACTTTGTTTTCTCTTAAATGCATGTCATAACAATAAGCTTTGACGACCTTATTTTTCTTTTCTTAAATGAGAAAAAAGTTTGTTTCATGCCACTTGTTGAATGCAGTTACTTACATCCAGTTAAATGTAGAAAGTAGTTAAGTGGGTAGTATTAATGTTGGATGTTCCTATACATTTACATCATTGCAATTAAAGAGAAAAAAATTGAAGCTAGTTCTCCAAATTAGCTGTTTTGGGTATCAGATTCTTCTGACTATATGAAGTATAGATGATAAAACTTCTTGAGTGAATCACTTCTTATGTTGTTAAAAACAATCAACTTGATTGTGACTTTCATAAGAACATATAAACAGTATTGTTTGAAACTTGAACTAACCTGCCACTGGTATACACTGCTCTGCAGAGTTCTAAGCATTGTTACATAATAGCATAATTACTTCACTGCACAATAAAGCATGCTACCCTTATGTAATGTGTTATAAGTGAATATTATTTTTCCTGCCTCATCCTTATAAGCAAACGTAATTTATCAAACAGAAGAAATCAAATTTTCAAGTCATAAAAGAGAAAATAAAATTATATAATGATCCTCAATTATTGCCTTTTGTCGTGCACTGCATCTTGTTAATAACTGCTCACACTGCTTTCAATTAATCTAATGCTGATTGCTTCTAACCTTCACTAAACAGTTTTAAAATTGCTGTAGTTTAGCCTGCGACGCTTATGATTAGAGTCAACAATTTGAAATGGCCAACTCACCTGGTGCAGTCGTCTCTTCTCCACCAGCTTTCTTAAGGTCTGGTAAGTGTGTAGACCCCCCAAAGGGTCACTTGGTAATTTTAAATACTTTTGTTTCTGAAGGTTAATGTAACCATATATCATTTTGACTTTATTTCCTCTTTGGTGGGCCCGAACCTAAGCATTTCAGCTAGGGTTGGGCTCATGTTAGCATTGTATTTTGAATGTGGCCTGTTGTGGTTTTGTGGTGTGGGACTGGAGGAGGGCAGAGTGGAAGCTCTGCCATAATACTTGACAAGCTCATTGTCTAAAGGCAGTTTCTTAGTGCCTAGGAACCTCAATAGTCAAATGGGTACATAGTTTAGCTTCTTAAATGACTTTTTGTCTTCTTACATAATGGAAACAACTTTCATAAATCAGAAGTTTTGGATCAACATCTCATGTATCTATTCGTCCCATGTATCTATTTGTTATCAACTCCCTATTTTTATTACACAGATCTTTTCACAGACAGAAAGTGATTTGTTCTGAGATTATTGTGTTTTAGAGCTATGTGCTTTGCACTCCATCCCATGGTTTCTTGGTGTCAGAGTTAGAGGAGTTGTTGGTACAGTGGCTTCTTAGACTGTTATGCTGATGTTCACCTTTGAGATTTGGTTGAAAACTGTGGAATCAGCTTTTCAGATGAGTGCATAGGATTTTGAAAACAATTGCAAAGTAATTTTTGGTCCCAGGAGTGAACATGTATGGATTCTCATTAGGAGCCTAGTCCTTTGGACATAGTGTTGCTTTACTGAAGAAGTAAAGGGTTTTAAGTGGCCACATAGCTGAAATGAAGACTGAAGTCTTTAAGTCCCTTTTCTGTAGTTTGTGATTCATCTTGGACCATTTAAAACCTGTAACAGATTAGAACACTCTGGGAGAAGCCTTTGGCAAGAGACTGCTTTGTTTCTAAAGAGTCTTGAGCAGAATGTTCAAACCTTAGTACTCATTAACAGGTAAATATGAGAGGAAGCCCCAGAAAAGATTGAAAGCACTTTGTTTTTGACTTTACCATAGACATTCAGAAGCAGTTTGCTTTCATTTATATTTATGTCCTTTTTTAGGAAGGAGGACAATGTGGAAATACAGATAAATCAATCAGGAGAAAACAAAGCTTTATACTTAAGGAACAAAGATGATCCTTGTCCCTAGTTGTCATCTGCTAAATGACTAAGTATTGTTACAATGTTAATTGATTTCTGACTTTATCTTTGAACAGGAGGACTTGTATCTCTGAATGCTGTTTTCTTTTTAAGCACCAGGCTGTTTTCCATCTTGACTTTCCTACTAAGAGTTAGGTTTTCAACATTAGCAAAGTCATTCAGCAGTAAGGGGGAATTAAAATGCTAAAGATATGCTTTTATACAGCAATAGTCCTGATAATTTCAAAACTAAAGAATTATGCTTCAACATTACATAGAGTGTTTGGAGGCAATATACAGGAAGCTTTTCCAGTACCGTCTTATGAAATTTAAATAGAATGCACCAGGAAACAAAATAAAAAATAGCAAATTTTAGTTTTATAATCCATGCTAAAGAATCATTAAAATAGTAAGACTATAAAGAAATACTTAAAACTTTTATCTGTTAAACTAATAATTATATAAAGTGGTTTGGATATATAATTTATTTACTAATTTAGAAATTCTGCATTTATATTGGAAATGATTTGCTTTCACCTATTGTAGTACCTAATCATAGGAGACTGTTGTATGTTTTCATCTAATAAGCATTTTAACGTATGTTCTGAGTTCATGGCTGAGCTTTTTACTGGTACTTTTAACTAGAAACTATACAAAATTGGCAAAAATGAAAGTTAGAATCATGATTTTGGAAAATTATTTTCTAACATAGCTGATTATTTTATATATTATAACCCTCCTTATTCTTCCTGGATATGTTTCTCCTTTTTACTTTTTCTTTGTTCCTACTCTATTGAATTTAGTGTGAGTCCCACATTTTTATTTCTATGTGCACACATACGAGTTATGTTCTGACTACTAATGTGTCAGTATGTATAGTGGTTGAATGTAATTTGTTTTGACTGCTTAAAATGAAAGAGATATCTTGATATCCAGGTTTTTCTTTAAGGAACCTTGGGGGAAAAGTAAAGCATCTTTGAATAAAATGTATAAGATAATGAATTCATAAAGAAATGCAACAGCCAAAAGTTATTAAATATTAGAGAAGGAATGTGGTGTCCAGTACCTCAGATTGCTTCCATTTCTCCAGTGACAGCTATAGTATAAAGTATATTAGTTTAGCTGAATTGGTCAGCTGTAGCAATCACCTTTAATTTACAGATCAGTTGTTTGGAATAATGGTTATACCATAGTCTGATGAGAAAAGAAGTGACTTGGTATTTTTTTTCTTTAGTCATTTATGATAAACTAATTTAAGAAATTATTCCTTTGTAAATAAATAGTCACCTTTTCTGTATCTTGGCTTTCTGAGATTTAATGTGACTTATTTTTTCCTTTTTACTCTTTAGGTTGTTTGATTAGTTTTATTTTACTAATTTGACTTGATGAATTTATTAGTATCTACCAAAGTTTTATTGTATATTCTGAGCAAAACCCAAGTTTTTATTTTAAAGGTCGTCTGATACTGTTTTAGCTATTTATATACCCTGTTTTCAGCCTAATTTGATAGTCATCTAATCAGAAAGATTCTTATGTGTTGAAAACATAGGTTTGAGACTTCTGGTATCCTATGGGTTATAGCCCTCTAATGAAGTCCTAATGAAAGAGCCGGTGGTTTCTGGCTCTGCTGTTTGCCACCTGTTTGATCTTGAGGAAGTTACTTTAAATCTTTGGAGACTCAGTTTACTTCTCTATAAAAAGGAGGATAATAAAATGTACCTGGAGAGATTATTGTGAAGATTAAAGAAGATATTTAATATAAAGCGTGTTATATTTAGTAGCTGCTCATTGCATGTTAGTTTTTTTCTTTCCTGAAAATATGTCTCTTTTACAATATTGTTTTTGTTGCCTGAAGAGTAAGGACTTACTCATAGACATGGTTACTTATCTCTCATTTTGATATCTACTCTTAAAATAGCCATTTGATTAAGAAAATATGTCTTGCTAAATTATAATTAGCTTGAATCAGATTACCCAGAATCTAATATTGAAAGAGCTGTTATTTAATGGATCATTCTATTATATTCTGAATCCATCTCATTTTTGTTAATCATTATGACTCTAAAAATATTGTTTCTGACAGTTTCTATAGAAACTCCTATTAGATAGCAAGTAGAGCAGTTGTTATTTTATATATAGTCAGAAGGTATTTTTGTCCTATATGGGGTATGCAATGAGCTCCCCTTATGTAGGGTGGAATTTTCAGAAGTACTTATAAATTTTATCCTACGGGGAGCTCTGATTTCTTCTTACTAGTCCTTGCCCTGTAATCTTATAAGATTTAGGAAATGGAAGCCGTATGATATCACTTAACTCCCTTGGCATGAATCTCATTGACCTTAAAGCTTACTCTTTCTATGTCATTATGCTCAGCAAAGATGATACTTCAGATTTCATAAGTGAAATGGTTTCATGAAGAGCACAACGGCCTCACTGTTGTAGATTGTTACCAAATACTCAAATTGTGCATTCTAAAAGCTACTTCCTCTTTTGGTTTTTTTCTTCAGTCTTCTGTGAAATCAGAGAAAGAGAACTCTCCAGAATTCCTGATTCAGATCCAGATGCCCAAATG
This sequence comes from Sciurus vulgaris, assembly GCF_902686455.1. NCBI lineage: Eukaryota > Metazoa > Chordata > Mammalia > Rodentia > Sciuridae > Sciurus > Sciurus vulgaris. Next base: position 36,467,792 of record NC_136478.1, on the reverse strand, counting down.
GGCATATGCTGAGTATCTCAAATATAACCTGACTAGAACAGAACTCTTCATTTTCTATTCTTTTGCCAACCGTGTTTCTTATTAAATATTTTCCATCTTGATAAACTAAACCATTATTTTTCCAGCTGCTCAAGATAAATATGTAAAAATTATTTCTCTCTTTTTTCCACCTGATTTTGTTCAGTTCATATGTAAATCTTTTCACTCCATCTCTAAAATGTATACCAAATCTTTCCATTTTCTCCAACCTTCCTAGTCCAGGCTATTCTCATGTCTGGTCTATACCACTAAAATATCTTGTTTTCCTATCTCCATATTCTTGCCTCATTACAATCTATTCTTAAACCCAGCCATAAGAAGGTTCTTAAAAATGTAAGGCAGATCATGTTTAAAGTCTTACCTTAGCACAAAGTCCATTATCTCTTCCCTGAGATGTCAGATCCCAAGTGACCTAGCTCTTACCTAATTCTCTCCACCTCAGCTGCTTCTCAGCCATGCTAGCTTGCTTTGGATCCTTAATTGACAATCTCTTTTTCCTTTTAGCTCATTGTAGTAGGTGTTTCCTCTGTCTGGTAAGTTTTCTCTTCTGCCATTTGGGTAACTTATTCCTTCTGTTTGTTTTTTAGTTTCTCAGAAAGGTTTTTTTTCCCTATCCACCCAATCTAAGCGATGTCTAGGCATTATCTCTGCAGTATACTTCTTGCTATTCGATATTTTTTTCTTTCTTAACTTTTCTGTCCATCTCCATCCACTGAAAGCTGTATCAGAGCAGAGACTTCATCATTTTTGTTCACAGAAGAGTTCTTGAAACATAATAAATGTTCAGTAAATCAGAAGTTCCTATTATGCCTGAGTTCCTACTGTCCTTTATAAGAGACAGTGTCATTGATACCGCCGTTTACTGGTGACGAGTTCTGCTCCTTCTAATGTTGAAGATTGAACACTAGAGAAGCACGCCAAGGCAAGCATATTAAGCAGGTTTTATTTAAAGCTAATAATACAGACTTCTCCCGGCAGGGAGAAGGGGGCCATGGCTGATGTTCAAAAGTCCCAAGAAGTGAGCGCACCCTACATCTTTTATAGGTTAAATTCTCTTTTGTTCTCCAGTTCTCTCCCCCCTTATCTCTCCTTCCTGCCTACGTGACTAGGCCTGGTTTTGCATTAAGTGAGAAACCATGGGCAGGGGGAGGGCCAGGGTGATTCAGGCAGGCAAGGGCCCAGGGGGCATTAATTAGCAGCTCCTGGCTTGCAGTCCTTGATAAAGGCAGGTAAATTTGGTAATCAATGGGCTCCGGAGATCCTTGACATTCATTCTTCCAGGGGCAGTCTCCAACTTCCAGAGGCAGATGATTTTATGGCCTCCATTTCCTCGATTTGACCCGATCCCCTATTTCTACACTAACTACCTGTTCCCAATTCTGGCTTCATCATGATCTGATTAATAGGTAGACTTTAGACCATAGGGCTCAAGTACCAATACTGATACATAGAAAAAAGTGTAAACTGCTTTTGCACCTAATTTTCCTCATTATACATTGCAGATATACACATAATTCTTTGAAGATGAAAAATGTCTATGAAGTACCTGGTGGTAATGCTACTCCTACTAACAATAGCAATACTGATTATTGTGTTGATAACAGCTGTTATCAACATTTAAACAATCATTTAAGCAGTTAATATTTATTGAGTACTTAATATGTGACAAGTAGCATTTTAAGTATTTTGCACTTAAGTCTCACAACAATTCTGTGCTGTAGGTAATATAACTGTCCTCTTTTGGAAAAAAAAAAAAAATCACCACATGGAGGAGTGAGTAATGTAGCTCCCTTAACATGAGTAGAAGAGTTAGGAGACAAATTCTGGAAGAGCCTCTGCTTCTAAGCACTCCTGCCTTCCCTCTCTTTATCTTTCATCATGCCCAGTACTCCATAAATAAATGGCAGTGATTACTACTTTATCTTGGTGATGTTCACTGTTTTCTCATTCATTTCAGATTAGCTAGGGTTATTAGACCTTCTTAGATGTCATAGACAGTTTACAATACAGGTGCTCCTCAATTTATGATGGTGTTATATCCTCATAAACTCATTGTAATTTGAAAATACTATACATCTTATCTCTCTGTAAAATATAAATTGTTATGAACTATAGTCACCCTATTGTGCTGTAGAACATTAGAACTTATTTCTCCTATCTAACTATATTTATCTCCATCTAGCCTTTCTACCCTCTACTCTTTGTAGCCTCTAGGGACCACTATTTTTTTTTCCTTTTTCTATGAAATCATCTTTTTTAAAGCTTCTGCATATGGTGAGAACATGCAGTATCTCTCTGTGCCTCACATAATGTCCTCCAGATCCACCCATGTTACTACAATTGATGAGATTTTATTTCTTTTTATGGCTGCAGGAGGGTACCTGGCTGTGTTCTGAGGCAATGGTAGGTGAAGTTACTCAGGGTAGATTACTTGCCAGGCTGTTTCCTGAGACCAAGCATACATGTGCAAGTGGAGACACAAGACTGTTTTGTGGGGCTACCTGGCTGATTCTCAGGGCTAGTTGCATAGGGTGGAGGGGGCCCCCAGGCAACCTCTAGTGTCCATAGTAGGGTGGGTGGGACTATTTGACATCCTCATTGTGGTTACTAGTGGGTTGGTGCAGCCACTGGGTTGGTTTGCAAGATCAGGAGGGCTTTGACAGCTGAGTGGTTTGGAATAGCTGTGCTACTGCTTTATCTGACCATGGGATGGGCTTGCTTTAAAGATTCAGTTGTGCAGCAGGAACCTAAGTGGCACAACATGGGCTGGGTTGTGTGTTCCCAGGCAGTTCCCCAGACTGGTCTTGGCCTGTGAAGGCAGCAGGCTTCTTCAACAGCAAATGCTTCAAGATTTCCCTCACATTAGTAGGGTTGCTCAGGGCCTCCTGCTTACCCTTGCCCCACAGTACAAATTCCCTCTTGATTCCCTCTCACCTGGAGAGATGAGATGTATTTAGTTTTGTTTGTAAGGACAGTGTGAGTCTCCCTGCTCCTCGAAGTCTCCAGGATATCCCTATGGAACTCTGGCACTCCACCTCTAAACCCTCCAGGGGAATAGTAGTTGTTCATTTGTTTTGGTCTTCTTTGTGGAAAGAAGTGCACCCCAGTACTTCCAGTCAATCATCGTGCTCCATGAAAGACTGTTATTTTTGTACACATGCAGTCTCTCTTTGCCCAGGATTCCTCTAGTTGTTTCCTGCCTATATCATTACCTCCCACTGAACCCCCTCCCTAATTAACACATTCTACAAGTTGCTTCCTGTTTTTTTCTAAAATGAAGAATTGACCCTGTTACTTCCACTCATCAGCTTCCTATTTCTTGCAGGATTAGATTGGAAACTTCAAGGAAGGCCTCTCTGCAAATGACATTTCAGCTGAAGGAGGAAATATGAGTGAAGGGAGAAGAGGAGATAAGTGTTTTAGGCTAGGATGTTGAGGCTAAACCTAACTATTGTGGGCAAAAATGGATAAGAGAGCAGGGACCACAAAGAACAGGGCCTTGGGAACCTTGAAGATATTTGGATTTTATTATAAGTGGAAGAAAATGGCATTGAAGAAATCAAATAATGGAGTTGAATGATCTGATTAATATTTTGTGAAAATTCTCTGGCTTCTGTGTAAAAAATGGATTAGAATGTGGTGAGAAGGCAGGGAGCAGCTTTATGACAAAAACCATTTCTTAAGTGTATCTATGCTTAACACCTAATAGTGCAATGCTGGCTTATGGCAATACTCAGCCATCCTTGTTGAATGGCATAATGAAGGTGCAGATATATTGACAGTGTTTCATTAGTCTGGGTTCAGAAAATGTGACAGTGGTTATGCACACAACCCTATTTGCCATTTATAACATGACTTTTAGAATGCAGCCCATTTAACATAGGAAAGTTTTCGGTAAAATCTTAGTTATTTTTCTATAATTGCAGTTACCCCATCCATATTATATTTTTTAAAATTTTTATTGGTATATTTTAATTATACAGAATATTAGGAATCATTGTGATATACTGGCTCCTGCACACAACGTAATTTGGTCAGTTTCATTCACCAGTTCTTCCCTTTAGCCTCATCTCCCTTCTCTCTCTGATCTCTTTCCTCTACTTTATTGTTGTCCCATATATTTTTGTGACAGACCTTTTTCTCTCATTTTTTCCCCTCTAGCTCTGACATATGAGAGAAAACATAAAACCCTTGACTTTCTGAGACTGGCTGATTTCTTCTATAGGTGGACACCTAGACTGGTTCCATAACTTGGCTTTTGCTACATGGGTATGCATGCATTTCTGTAAATGCTAACATTAGTTCCTCTGGATAAGTACCTAAGAGTGATAGAGCTGGGTCATATAGTGATTTCAAACCTAGTTTTTTTGATCAACTTCTATACTGATTTCTTGCTGCACTTTCCGCGTGGTTGAGGGTAAGGGTTCCTATAGAAGGAATGGGCTGGCTGCGAAATAATAGCTATGAAATTTGTTTATCATAAAGGAAGACAGGAGATAGAATTATCTTTTGAAGCAGGGGCATGACCAATTGAGCAGTCGGTAAGGGACTGGCTCTAACAAAAAATGGAGCTCAGGTTTCATTTATTTATAGCCGTACAGATCAAAGGGGGACCTGTTAGGAGCTTCTTCTTTGAGAAACAGGATGGGGTGGAGTTAAGCAAGCCTTGGCTCTAGCAGGTTATTTGCATATCTGGAGCCTGCATTCAAACTCCAGTGGTGAACCAATCCATAGGGCAACCACATTCTTCAGGCAATATTGAACAATTTTCCATAATTGTGAGTTCCTGAAGCCAAATTTCCCTAATAGTTCAACCAAGTTTGGTTTTTTTTTTTTTGCAGGCCATGAATGCCTCCCAGCACTGATTTACACAGTGATTGAAGTAACTTACAGTTTCACTAATGGTGTATAAGGATTCCTTTTTTCTTGCATTCTTACCAGCATTTATTATTATTTGTACTGATAATTCTAAGTGGAGTGAGATGAAATCTGAATGTAGATTCCAGATTACTAAAGATGCTGGACATTGTGTCGTGTAAATGTTGGATATTCTCTGGAGAATTGCCTGTTTCTTTTCTATTTGCACATTTATTAATTGAGTTATTTGGGGGTTTTATTTTGGTGTGAATTTTTTTGAGTTTTTTATGTATTCTGATTTTTTATCCTCTTTCAGAACAGTAGCTGGCAAAAATTATCTCTCCTTCAGTAGCCTCTCTTTTCATACATTTAATTGTTTCTTTTGCTGTGCAGAAGCTTTTAAACTTAATGTCATCCCATTTTTCAAGGAGAATTCATTGCTGGAAGATACAGGGATTTATTTCTGGTACCTCTATTCTGTTCTTTTGGTCTGTGTATCTCTTTTTGTGTCAACACCAAGTTGTTGTGGTAACTGTGGTTCTGTAGTATGTCTTGAAACCTTTATATTGTGATGCCTTCAGCTTTACTCTTTTTGCTCGTGATAGTTTTGGCTCTTTGGGACCTTTTGTTTACATGCAAATTTTAGAAGTTTTTTTCTAGTTCTGTGAGGAATGTCATTGTTTTTTGATGGAGAATGCATTCAATCTATGGATCGCTTTTGGTAGTATGACCATTTTAGCAATATTAATTCTGTCAATCGATGAACATGGGAGATCTTTCCACCTTTTTGTATCTTCTTCAGTTTCTTTCTTCAGCATTTTGTAATTCTCATTTTAGAGATTTTTTTCACATCCTTTATTTCTAGGTATTTTATTTTTTTAAGTGGCTGTTGTAAATTAGATTGCTGTATATAGAAAAGCTACTGATTTTCATATGCTGATTTTGTATCTTGCCACTTCACAAAATTTATCAGTTCTAAGAGCCTTTTTTTTAAATTGAATTTTTTTTTTTTTACAATGACTTTATTTTATTTAGTTTTTTTCTTTGTATGTGGTGCTGAGGATTGAACCTGGTGTCTGATGAGTGCTAGGCAAGCGCTCCACCACTGAGCCATATTCTCAGCCCAGTTCTAAGAGTCTTCTAGTTGAATGTTTTAGGTTTCTCCATGTATAGAGGGATAATTTGACTTGCTCTTTTTTTTTTTTTTTTTTTTTTTTTGCAGTGCAGGTGATTGAACCCAGGGCCCTCATGCATGCCACACAAGCACTGTACCACTGAACTACATCCCCAGACCAACTTTCTTCTTTTCCATTTGTATGCCTGTTACTTCTTTCTCTTGCCTAATTACTCTGGCTAAAATTTCTATTACTGCATTATGAGAGCAGTGAGAATGTGCACCTGATCTTAGAGGAAATGTTTTCAGTCTTTCCCCATTCAATATGGTATTGACTGTGGTTTTGTAATATATGCCTTTTATTATGTTGAAGCATGATACATCAAGGCCTAATTTATTCAGAACTTTTATTATGAAGAGATGTTAAATTTTATCAAGACTTTTTACTTGTCTATTGATATGATCACATGACTTTTATCCATGATTCTAGTATGTGCTATAGTGTATTTATTACTTTTGTATGTGGAACCATCTTCACATCCCTGGAATGAAGCCTTGATCATGCTATATTATCTTTATAATATGCTGTTGAATTCATTTTGCAACTATTTTATTAAGGATTTTTACATATAAAATTTTTAAAAGCTTTTGTTTCACTCTGTTTTCAGGAACCTCATGCCATTTATATTATTCTCCTTTCTGACCATTTTAAAAATCAAGTGTTTGGGCTGGGATTGTGTTTCAGTGATTCAGAGGTTACCCAGGAAGCATGAGGCCTAGAGTCAATTCTCAGCACCCTCCCACCACCAAAAAAAAAAAAAAGGAAAGAAAGAAGAGGGATAGAGTGAAGGGGGAGGAAGGAAGTCAAATTTTAATGACTCATAACTGAAGTTTGCAAATATTTAGACCCTGGTCAAGGAAATGAATATTCATGCCATTATTTGGATTATAGATCAAGTCTTACTGGTAAAGATGTGAATGGAAACTGGGAAAGAGGCACAGATTCTGGGGTTGGACAGTTGAGATTTAGATTGTCCTTTATCATATACATTTTAGTTTCCTGGTATATTTTGAAAATATACTCTCATTAGGTGCTTTACTTATATACTTATAACATTTGTTTTCTTCCAGCAGTTGAATTAGTAGAGAATTTTCTGTATGTTTAATTTTTTTTAATGTAGTTATGTGAACTTTTAGTTTGGTTGTAAATAATTGATAATTGATTTGTGTAATTAAATCATCAGTATGTCAAAAAGAACGAAGTTGGCTTCTCATGGCCTCACATGGGGAACTGTTTTCTCCTCAGGGTTTTGAGCTTAGAGGGCAATTTTTTGTAACTCACATCTAAATTTTTAATGTTATCTGATTTAGGATGATCTTATTCTCATCTTTTTATTTTTTCCTCTACCTTCTGTGTTTCCTTTATGAATTTTCCTCTGTGTAAATAAGTGGCACTTGTGCAATTCTAACTCTTCAAAAATGAAGGGAAAGAGACTAAACCTCTAAATTTACTGTGACCTTTGATTTTTTTTTTTGATGTAATGGAATTGAGCCCAAGGCCTGGCGATTGCTCTACCCCAGCCCCATTTGTTTAGTTTTTGAGACAGTCTTGCAAATTGCCTAGGTTGCCTTAGAACTTTCAATTCTCTGCCTCACTTCCTGAGTAACTGGGATTACAGACCTGTATCATCATACCCAGTCTGTGTTGTAGTATAAGTATTTACTGATATATTTTGAAGTTGGAAATTATGACACATTTCAAGTAATATTCTATCTCTGTTAGTCTCTACGTGTTTGCTTTTCTCTTGTATTCTTATTACATTTTTATTTTCTTCCAGTAGTTAATCCGATCTTTGGTATCTAATGTAGGTGATCTTACTATCTCCTTTCTTAAGCAAAAACAATATGTTTTAAACGTTTTGAACAGCAGAGCTTCCTGTGGCCAAATGATTCACTGTTAGATTCTGACTAGTTTGGTGCTAAATTTTTGATTAAGTGGCCTCATCTAGAAATATGTAGTGAGAAACTTGGAACTCTGGAGAAAATGCACTGTGCATCCTGAGACTTCACTACATGTAGGAAATAGAGCCTTGTTCCTCTGGCTGGCCTTTCTTTGAACTCAGCAAACTTTCATGTTTTCAAATAACATTTAAAACTGGATTGTATTTTAAGGAGTTATCTAAAAAATCTTATCCAAACATAATTTTATTTGATATTGTGGTAAGCATTGATAAAGAACATTAATCATTTCTATTATGTTTATCCTGCTTGGATGGAAATTTTTCCATTCAAATGGAAAAAATTAAAATTAAATTTAAAAAAAAACCTGTAAAAATACAGCTTATATATGTGTGTTAATTTAATTCTCATTTGTATTAAACAGCTTTTCAGTGGTCTGCTGATAACAAGGAAGTTTCCATGCTAAATATTTTTAATATAGGCATATTTTTAAAACAGCTTATTTTCTTAATTTATATATTTGTGGAATAAATCTTTGTTTGCTTTATAGAATCTTTTTATATGAGTTTTTATCTGTTGTTTATATCAGTTCACAGATCCTCTTGTTTGGTTATGTTACCTTGTTTTCATTGAAATGCACAATGAAGTCCAATTAATGTGTTATACCCACTTAATCCCAGTTCTCAGTAGACTTGTAGCTTTGCTGATAATCATCTGCTCAGTGACCGCAAGGTTTAAAAAAATCCTATCCGAATGCAAAGTTAATTATTATAATTTGAAGGAATAAAAAACTGAGGATTAGAATTTATCAGTGAACTTCTCCTCCTACTGTATTTCCCTGCATGATATTGACATTTTCACCTAAGTCTAGACCAAACTTAAGCCTTTCCTATCTTTTTATTCTACATTTAAAAATGTTTCCTCACTGTTTCCTCCCTTCTGCATCCCTGTGGTTTTTGTCTTAAATTAGGGCCAAAAATGATTATATTGACCAAAACTGGACGCTTGTGCCTAGGGCTCACCACCTTTCTGGCATTCCTTTACTACTACAGACTTAATCTTTCTAAAGTTCAGATCATATGACACCCCATAGGCTCTCCATTATCTAAAGGATAAAATGCACACCTAAAATCTGCTATTTAGCATCAAGCTTCCTCCCCTACTTAGAGCTCTACTGCAGCATTATTAATCTGCCTGCAGCTCCCAGATGACTTTTCCTGGCTTCTGCATCTTGATCATGAGGTTCCTTCTGTATTAAATAGCCGTTCTCTGTAAATTTAGTGCACTCCATAATCTGTTATTCTGCTCCAGTGATCTCTTGTTTTTACATATTTTCTGACAGCCTCCTTCTCTGCATCTTAGGTTTCAATTAATTGCTCTACCAGTTCCCATGACACTGCATACATGTTCCTTTTACCTTGGAAGTCACTGCATTGCTAGTGGATAACTATATATTTCTCTCCCTTACTATGCCATGAAATCCTTCAGGTCAGGTTCTAGATCTGTTGCAGCTTTGTGTTAATAGTGCCTGATACAAGGCTTGGTGCAGGACACAAAGATGAATAAGAATGAAAGTTGAATGAATTAAGGAATCATGCTATATGAATTAATACAGCTTGTGCAGAATGAAATTTCTTCCTATGTTGTCTTATAATTTTAATTTTTTATATGGTGAATTTATTTTCCTGAAGTTTTTGAATAAGAACATATTCATAGTGAAAAAAATATTTCTTCCATTTGAAGAAAAAGGTTCAGAATTAAGGATCAAGAAACAAAGGCATTAAGCAAAATAGTGACCAAAGTGTATAATAACTTTATGACTTGGTGAAAGCACTCTTGACCTCTCTTTTAAACTGTTCACAACATCTCCATGGCCAAATTGCTTGGCTTTGTTGACTTTTGCGCCTTGCTTAAAAATCTTAAATAGTCACCATGTACTGAGTTTTGCTTTCCCTGCAGGGAGAATCAAAGAAATCACATAGATTATTCATCCACATTGTTATCAAAGTGTAAGTCATGGGTAGCATGTTTATTTTTTCACATAGAGAAGGTCAGTACTATTTAATAGGCCTTGTCTATTCCATAGACGTTACCTTAGATATCAAAGAATTTGGCATTAAAATTATCAGGAATCTGATAATGGAAAAGTGATATTATATACTTGTAAATGAGGTGGGAAAAAATTAGCATCCTAAATCTTGCCATGTAGAGTAAGTTCAAATTTTTCCAAAATAAAATGTGGATATAAAATTTATTTTGGGAATGTCTGAAACAATGCTAAATAATGCACTAACAGAGTAGTTTTCATGTTAAAACTCTTCAAATTAGAGTTTAGTAATTATTATGTATTATACTTTAAAAAGAGAGCTTTTCTTGTGCATTCTTAAGCTAATAGTTATTGGAATGTAAATAAAAGGAACTGAAACCTATGTGAATGCGTAGGTGTATCAAGTAATGTGAAAACTGAAAAGCTCATTTACCTGACATGGACAGAACACAATGATCAATACCAAAATTGCTTAGAACACCCCTTAGTATTTTGGAGAAAAATTGTCATTTAGAGCAATATTTATGATTTAAATGTTCCCTTGGAAATGGATTACATATTGCTGTGAATATGTATTCTTTTCAAAATAAGAAATGAAACTTTCAGGAGAAAACCTAAAATAACGACTATATATTTCTTTTACATTACTAAAACAAAACACATTTCAATGTTTAAGTCTTACTACTTTCACTTGCTTGCAGTGTAACCTCAGATAAATGACCAAACCTTGGATTTTTAAATCTTTTTTAAAAATGGGGATAAAAGTAGTATCTATTGGATAGGATTATTATGAGAATTAAATGAAATCATGAATATAAAATTCTCACACATACTTTGTATATGGTAAGTGCTCAAATAACTTTAGTTTTTCTTTATTATGATGATGGAATTAGTGCTATTAATGTTATTCTTTATCTTTTTTTATTGTAAACTAATGGGATACATGTTGTTTCTCTCTTTGTACATGGGGTAAAGGCATACCATTTGTATAATCATAAATTTACATAGGGTAATGTTGTTTGATTCATTCTGTTATTTTTCCCTTCCCCCCACTCCTCCCACCCCTCTTTTCCCCCTATACAGTCCTCCATTCCTCCATTCTTGCCCCCCTCCCTAACCCTAACTCTAACCCTAACACTAACCCCTCCCACCCCCCATTATGTGTCATCCTCCACTTATTAGCGATATCATTCGTCCTTTGGTTTTTTGAGATTGGCTTATCTCACTTAGCATGATATTCTCCAATTTCATCCATTTGCCTCCAAATACCATAATTTTATCATTCTTTATGGTTGAGTAATATTCCATTGTATGTATATACCACTGTTTCTTTATCCATTCATCAATTGAAGGACATCTAGGTTGGTTCCACAATCTGGCTATTGTGAATTGAGCAGCTATGAACATTGATGTGGCTGTATCTCTGTAGTATGCTGATTTTAAGTCCTTTGGGTATAGGCCAAGGAGTGGAATAGCTGGGTCAAATGGTGGTTCCATTCCAAGTTTTCTTAGGAATCTCCACACTGCTTTCCAGAGTGGCTACACTAATTTGCAGCCCCACCAGCAATGTATGAGTGTACCTTTCTCCCCACATCCTCGCCAACACCTGTTGTTGCTCGTATTCTTGATAATCGCCATTCTAATTGGGGTGAGATGGAATCTTAGGGTGGTTTTGATTTGCATTTCTCTTATTACTAAAGATGTTGAACATTTTTCCATATGTTTGTTGACTGCTTGTACATCTTCTTCTGTGAAGTGTCTATTCATTTCCTTAGCCCATTTGTCGATTGGATTATTTGCATTCTCGGTGTAGAGTTTTTTGAGTTCTTTATAGATTCTGGAGATTAGTGATCTATCTGAAGTATGATTGCAAAGATTTTCTCCCACTCTGTAGGCTCTTTCCTTGCATTGCTGATAGTTTCCTTTGCTGAGAGAAAGCTATTTGGTTTGAATCTATCCCAGTTATTGATTCTTGCTTTTATTTCTTGTGCTATGGGAGTCCTGTTGAGGAAGTCTGGTCCTAAGCCAACAAGTTGAAGATCTGGACCTACTTTTTCTTCTATAAGATGCAGGGTCTCTGGTCTGATTCCGAGGTCCTTAATCCATTTTGAGTTCAGTTTCGTGCATGGTGAGAGATATGGGTTTAGTTTCATTCTGTTGCATATGGATTTCCAATTCTCACAGCACCATTTGTTGAAGAGGCAATCTTTTCTCCATTGCATATTTTTGAAACCTTTGTCTAGTATGAGAAAATTGTATTTATTTGGGTTTGTGTCCGTGTCCTCTATTCTGTACCATTGATCTACCTTTCTATTTTGGTACCAATACCATGCCATTTTTGTTACTATTACTTTGTAGTAGAGTTGAAGATCTGGTATTGCGATACCCTCTGCTTCACTCTTTCTGCTAAGGATTGCTTTAGCTATTCTGGGTTTCTTATTCTTCCAGATGAATTTCATAATTGCTTGCTCTATTTCTGTAAGGTACGTCATTGGGATTTTAATTGGAATTGCATTGAATCTGTATAGCACTTTAGGTAGTATGGCCATTTTGACAATATTAATTCTGCCTGTCCAAGAACATGGGAGATCTTTCCATCTTCTAAGGTTTTCTTTAATTTCTTTCTTTATTGTTCTGTAGTTCTCATTGTAGAGGTCTTTCACCTCTTTTGTGAGATTGATTCCCAAGTATTTTATTTTTTTCGAGGCTATTGTGAATGGGGTAGTTTTCCTAATTATTCTTTCCAAAGATTCATCACTTATGTATAAAAATGCATTAGATTTATGTGCATTGATCTTATATCCCGCTACTTTACTGAATTCACTTATGAGTTCTAAGAGTTTTCTGGTGGAATTTCCTGGTTCCTCTAAGTATATAATCATATCATCAGCAAATAGGGATAGTTTTCTTTATCTTTTTGAAAAAGTTGAAATTCTGTTTATGTGTTTATATTGAGTCTGACATGTTGCATATTGATAACTGTCACTAAGTGTGGTGTTCTTAGGTGAGTTATACTAGCATAAAGTAATATCTTTGTCCAGGAATAATAGACCAAAATAATGAATGTAAATTTAAATAATATATGAAACCTGTGAATAGGAAGTCTAGAAATTTTGTTCCTGGTGTTGATTCTGTTTGTACCTAACTCTGAATTCTTTAGCAAATTGAGACTTTCTTCCATAAACCAAGGGGCTTAGACCAGATGCTAGTTACATTCATTTCTGCTTTAAAGTATTATGACAATTAATTAATGACTGTCAGGAGAGTTAGGGGAGAGTGTATGGTTAGGTTTTGTAGTCTAGACTGGGAGATTTTATGGCAAATTTTGCAAAATACAGAATTGGTTGAGATTGCCCAGAGTTGAGTTGATGAGGTGATTTGTCTTTGGATTTGTCTGTACAATAATGCAAGGTTCTTTTTTTTTAAATTAATTGTTTTTTTTTTTTTTTACAGACTGCATATTGATTCATTTTACACAAATGGGGTACATCATTTCATTTCTATGGTTGTACGTGATGTAGATCGGTACCATTTGTGTAATCATACATGTACATAGGGTAATAATGTCTGTCTCATTCCACCATTTTTCATACCCACCTCCTTATGTCCTTCTACATAATATAAAGTTCCTCCATTCTTCTCTCACTCCACCCCCCATTGTATATCATCAGCACTTATCAGGGAAAACATTCAGCCTTTGGTTTTTTGGGATTGGCTTATTTCACTTAGCACGATATTCTACAATTCCATCCATTTATCTGCAAATGCGATAACATTATTCTTCTTTATGGCCGAATAGTATTCCATTGTGTATATATACCACAGTTTCTTTATCCACTCATCTGTTTAAGGTCATCTAGGTTGTTTCCACAATCTAGCTATTGTGAACTGAGCTGCTATAAACATTAATGTGGCCCTGTTACTGTAGTATGCTGATTTTAAGTCCTTTGAGTATAAACCAAGGAGTGGGATAACTGGGTCAAAAGGTGGGTCCATTCCAAGTTTTCTGAGGATTTTACACACTGCTTTCCAGAGTGGCTGCACCAATTTGCAACTCCACCAGCAATGTGAAAGTGTGCCTTTTTCCCCACATCCACGCCAACATCTATTATTGTTTGTGTTCTTGATAATAATGCTGCCTTGTACTGTTGTTTTTCACTTCCTCCTCACTAAGTATTTTGCTGAGAATGTTGTGTAGTGCAGGCTTTCTATTTGTAAATTCTTTTAACTTTTGTTTACCATGGAAAGATTTTATTTCATCGTCAAATCCAAAGGTTAGTTTTGCTGGGTATATGATTTGTGGTTGGCATTTTTGTTTTTTCAGACCTTGAAATACATTGTTCCAGGCCTTTCTTGCTTTTAGAGTCTAGGCTGAGAAATCTGCTGATATCCGTGTTGGTTTCCCTTTATATGTAATCTGATGTTTTTCTCTTGCCATCTTTAAAATCCTATCTTTATCTTGTATGTGAGAAATTTTCACTATATTTGTCTTGGTGTGGATCTGTTGTGATTTTGTGCACCTAGTGTTCTGTAAGCCTCTTGCATTTGATTTTCCATTTCATTTTTCAGGTTTGGGAAATTTCCTGATATTATTTCATTGAACAGGTAGTTCATTTCCTTGGTTTGTATCTCTGTGCCTTCCTTAATCCCAATAATTCTTAAATTTGGTCTTCATGATATCCCATTATTCTTGGAGGTTCCGTTCATGTCTTCTTACTATCTTATCAGTTTGGTCAACTTTATTTTCAAGATTAAATATTTTGTCTTCATCTAGATTCTGTCTTCCATGAGATCTATTCTGTGGATGATGCTTTCCATTGAGATTTTAGTTTGGTTTTATGTTTCTTTCATTTCAAGTATTTTTTTTTTCCAGAATCTCTATCTCTTTATTAAAGTGTTCTTTTGCTTCCTGCATATGCTCTTTTATCTGTTTATTGGCATGACCATGCATTGCCTGCATTTGCTGTCTTATCTTTTGCTTCGCGGATCGTTTTAATTATGCAGATTCTAAACTCTTTTTCTGTCATTTCTACTACCACGCTGCCATTGGATTCTATGAAAATAGTATCTTGGTTTGTTAGGGATACTTTCTTCCCTTCTTTTTTCATGTAGTTTATGTATATTCCTCTCTAGCAATGAAGATCTGAGGTACTGAAGTTTCCCCCTGCAGGCTTATTGTGTCCCTGCAGTTTTCCAGTACTTCTCCTTTGAAGTGGAGATCAATTCTGGATCACCTTAAAATGCAGCTTCTAGGATAGGACCTTAGAATATGCAATCCTAACAAGCTCCCAGGCAAAGCCTTTATTACTGATTTTTGGCCTGCTCCCTGAGGAGTGAAAGTCTATGTATAACAATGTACTTGTTGACTAGCAGTCCTTTGTAATATCCTCATCTCTTCTCTCTCTTTTAATTTAGACTATAGATCTTAGGCTCTAAAGTGTCTTCATGTCCCCAATCTTGAACTTAGTCTGTGTATAAATATGTCATTTTCTGCATCCCTTTTCCCATTGAGCAACCCTACAGTTACTAAATGCAACTTGGATGATTTTGGCAGCCACTGTTCACCATTATGGCTTTCTGCTTCTGATGGTTTGCTGGTCTACTCCGGGCCTTAATTTCTGACTTAGATTTACATGGCTCCCATTCTTTTACTCAACTGAACCCAGTTTAGGGCTTCTATTTTTATACCATTGCTGTGCCTGATAACATAAGTTGACTTCTCCAACAGATGTATTGAAAGTGACTGCACATGACATCTCTTTTCCAGTCTCTTCATCACATGTTCCCATCATTATAGTAATTGCACTTGGTGATCTCTTTCCATTGGGAGCTCTGCTTTGAAATGTGGTGTCTTACCTCCATGTTCAGGGTGTTGCCTAACCAATTGAGTGGAATTGAGAGGTGTAATTGGTCAGCACTAGAAGTTAAGGTGATCTTCAACCCCCGCAGGCCAGTGTCTTTTTCCACAAGTGTTCCTTTGAGAAACTGAAATTCTGATTGCTTGAATGTCTTTTGAGGGACTCTTGGGTGGGTGTGGATAGGGTTCCTTTTAGCTCTTTTACATCTCATGCAACTTATTTAAAACAAAATCATGCCAGTCAACACTGGTTTGGGAAGACTTTTTCCCCTAGATAAATCTGTAAGAGAAGTTTTACCAATCTTACATAATAAACATAAGAATGAGGATAGATGGTAATTTTCTTTGAAAAGTAGAAGCAGCAAGTAGTATTCAAATGAGCTACAAAACACTAACAAGTTCAAGAGTGATTTTCATTATAGTTTTATGTTATAGAGGTAGTTTTGTTTGCAGTAGTATAAGCTGAATACCTTAAATATTCATTGTCGTGACTCTAGTCTTTTTTTTTTTTGCTATGATAAAATCCCTATAACTAAATTATAATGCAAATTAAAGTACAGCAGAATTTTAATAGCTTCAGTGTTCACCCAGAGTCACATTCTTATAGTTTTATATTGCATAAAAAACTAATATTCATAAAAATATGGCAGAGTCAAGCTATAGATAGAAGAGACATGAAACATTTTAAACCAAACTAGATAGTTTGAATAGTGTATTGTGTGATGAATTAGAACTTAAATGATATCTATTTTAGTATTCTAGTTCTCTAATTTTAAAGTATATTTTAAAAAGTAGATTAATTTACATTTTAATATCTTCATTATACAGTGTGTAATGGTCACAGCAGACTAGTTACATTTCCATCTCCTTAACCTTTTATTTAATATTTTTAAAAAATTTAACTGATATATTAAAACATAAAAATTTTACGTGTTCTTGGAGTACCATGTGATGTTTCAGTCATTCTACACTAATTAATAAGCAATTTGATTTCACTCCCCAAAGTCTTGAATTGCTTCATCTCTTTATGCTTTTCTGTTTTTCTGTTGACTGTTGGATGTAGCTAGGTTTGGAGGATGTTAGTGACTTGTTAGTGAAATTAAGGTTAACTCTGAATAGTCATGCTTCAGAAATCATTCATTTTGGGTATAAAATTTTGCGAGAAGATCTGTTAGGATCATTCCTGTGTAGTGCAGGATCATATTTTAGTAGAACGTTTCTCCCTCTTCCATACTTAAGTCATACTTCCCTGTGAGAATAAAGTGGTTATAACTCCTGCATCAACCCAGGCAGATTTAAGTCATATTTATTCCACTCAATTATATTTTTCTCTTTCTTAAAAATTACCAGTTGTTTAATTTGCTGATTTAGGAATCACTATATGGGCCATCCATCCTTGCATTGAACAAAAGAATCTGATGTTAACTTGACAAAGCTAATTAATCAAGAATTTTTGGGCTGGGGTTGTAGCTCAGTGGGTAGAGTGCTTGTGTAGCATGTGTGAGGCACTGGGTTCAATCCTCAGCACCACATATCAGTAAGTAAAGTAAAGATCCATTGACGACTAAAAAATTATTTTAAAAAAGAGTTCTTGATTTCCTGTTTTGTGGCCAATCCTGTCCCGAGTGTGTGAGATGACAGAGTTTAAGATGGGGAAGGGAGGGCAGTTAGTATTTAATATGTACCCTGCTAGTTGTTTTACTTAAAATATTTTAACTCTCACACCTACCCCATGAGGTTATATAATTTCCCTCCACTTTTTAGTTGAGAAGGCCTAGCTCAGGCAGACCCCAAGTCCTGAAAGTTATTAAATGATTCAGCTGTGATTGTAACCCAGTTTTTTTTTCCTGTTTTCAAAACTCATATTCTTTCCATAGCCTCTTAGGTATTAAGACAGTCTTCCTCAAAGAGTTTGTTGATATTCCAGGGCCCAGGGTAGGAGTGGGTCAGGTGACCTCTTCTTTACTTGATTGAACCTTAGATTAATCCTATTCACTTAAGAGTGAAAAGTAGTTGCAAAAGAGGTGACTTGGGTTCTGCAGAAAAGAAAGCTTGATTAGGTAATGATTGTGTGGTAGGTGGGTCTTTCTAAAAGGCAGTTCCTTTACAGGCCTTCAGTACAGCATTGGAACACATTTCTGAAGACTAAAGGTTAAACAGAAGTAGAGTGTAGGAAAGATGAATGCCATCTGCCTTGCTTTGTTTGGTCTATGTTCTACTTCAGTGTATTTTGAGGAGATGAAAATTAACTAGCATTTGTTTTCCAATAGTTTGAATCTTGAATTTCCTTCAAAGGCCAGTGTATTAAAGGCTTGGTCACTAGCCTGTGGTGCTTTTGGGAGGTATAACCTTTGGGAGGTGGAGCCTAGTGGAAGGAAGTAGTGTCAGTGGGAGAGTGCCATTGAAGAGGATATTAGGACACTGGTATCTTCCTTAGTCTTTGCTTCCTGTCCATCAGAAGGTGAACAGGACTCCGTAGCTGTGTGCTTCCTCCATTATGTCCTGTACCAGCACAGGCCCAAAGCAACAGGGTCAAGTGACTATTGATTGAATACTCTGAAACTGCAAGCCAAAATAAACCTTTCCTCCTTTTAAATTGATTGATTATCTCAGGATTTTGATATAGCAATAGAAACTTGGTTAACAAACCTATGAACTTTTATACTGTCTTTCAGATGTATTTCTACTTTCCGGTTATAAACATTTTAATTTATGGTCAATTTATACTAGTGCAAGTGAACCTAAACTATTTTGCTAATTCATAGCTTATAGTGATTTTAAAAAATATTAAAATTCAAGACTTCCTCTAATCATATTACTCTACAATATGATATCAGGACAATTTTTAATTAGTAATAATACCATTCATATTTAATGCACTGTTGAATTTTGCCAAGACAAGAATATAGAATAGGCATCATCAAAGTGTAAATGATAAATGTAAATGGTTCCAGTCCATTTTTTCAAAGTGCCAAATGACTTGAAAGTGTTGAATAAAATAGGACACAGCAAAATTCCTTCATCACAGTTTTATCACTATAATAACAAAAGACATAATAAATTTAAATAGTTCTTATGAAGATAGAGTGTGCTTTATAGTAAAGTTCTTTTCTTTTCCATGTAATTCATTTAATAGTGAACTAAGACTATCATTTGAGTTTTAAGAGTTTGAAATTTAAATTATTCACCTATAGTATAAGTATGAAATAATAACCTTTAGTTTCTCTTGCAAAATCTTATATGTGCAGATTAGTATTATTCCTTATAAAGCAATCCACTTATAAGACTACATGTGTATGTTCAGATGATACTGCCATTGTTCAAATCATTTTTAATCATCTCCTTTTGTGATTTCACTCATATCCCTTTTTATAAGCAATAGAAGAACAGAATAGGATAAACGAATTGAATAGAAGAGAATAAGTTGAATTACTTTATGTTCACAGTTTACACTATTGATGAGAGTCTTACTTCATCTGCCTTGCCTAATCAACTTATTCATTGCAGCTGATTCTAAGGAACTTTTGGCAATGTTCAGACTTTAGAGGATGGTGGTTTTATTTGTTCAATAAATATTTGTTAAGTACTCACTGTGTGACAGCCCCTATTGGCACCAAGGTTAATACAGTGAATAAAACAGTCATGGTTGAGAACATTAAATAACTTTTTTCTATTTCTGAATGCAATTTTTTTTTTCTCAAAAGAAGTTCTAAAAACTTTTTGGAATATTTGAATTGTTGGAATGTGACTTTGACGTCACAGAAATCATACAAAATTATAATATATTATAGAAAGGTACTCTACTGGACTATAAATAAGAGGAGAAAATGAAATAACTAATTGAGTGATTGGTATTCATAAGGTCAACATGTGAAACATCAACCAAATTTAATATCCTTAAATAGATTTTATGGGCCATGCTCTTTCTCTAAAGGTCACTGGAAGAACTTAATACCTTTTTATTAAAAATAAAATGGGAATGGTGGAATGGCCTTTTCACATCTTATTTGGATAAGTTGAATAGGCAAATTTTACTTCCTTTTTATAAAAGTGTAATTCATATTTGCCAGTTCATACTTTAAAATGTTTCTTACCCAGCTTACTCTTTTCCAGAGAGAACATGCAATTAAAATCTTGAGGGCTCAAATTAACTCTAATAATAGATAGGAGTCATTAAGTAGAAGTATGTATATAAGTATATACATATATACATATTTTGGAGCAGTGTATTGTTTAAGGCAGAAAATGAAAGCAAGAATTATTTCTTCTCAGTAAAGCATTTTTTGGAGGCTGTATAATGTAAGGAAAAGAATACTCCAACAGTTCTCTTTAGAGAGCCCTGTGTTCAAATTTAGACTGCTGTTTTTTAACTTCTGTGTGCCTCAGTTTGGTAACAACCTCATAGCTTGGTAAGAACTTTGAAATGGGATCATGTGTATAATTATGTATAGTGGTTAGGCATTCAGATTTCCTTTTACTACTTCTAAAAATTATTCAAGTAACAATAAATATCTTCTTACATAATACTTAAACCAAAATATATGCAGTAAAAATCCCACTCCTCTCCCTAGTGGTAATCAATTTTAACCATTTGTTATATATCTTTCTAGGCTTTTGAAAGTACTTAATTGTCTGTACATTTGCAAACATTATACATTGAGTTATTATTGCTTAGTGTTGCAACACATAGGACCAAGCTGTATGTATCTTATTCTATAACTTTATACATTTTCACAGTTTTTGAAAATCTTTTGTGATATTGCAGCTATATCTATTGCATTCCCTTAACCATTTCAAGGTACTTCATTGACAAAAATGTCATAATTTATTCCTCTATTGAGGATATGCTCTTTATTGTTTTAAATTTCGGTGCATGGTGGAATTAAACAGAAAAGAAAATGAGTTTAAACTTTGTTTCTAAAGTCATCTATAGTTTATTCAAATCACTTAACTCTAAAAGTTAACATGTATTCATTGTAAAGTGAATAAGATGAGTTTTCCAACTTCTCTAATCCTAGAAATCTTGCTGAGGAGATGAGACTTCATTAAATTTGAGCAATAAGAACAGAGGGGTAACTTCTGAGAATAAATTTATAAACTGGGTAACAAGTTCCTGAAATACATTTTTGTTAGCTTCTCTCCTTTTCCTTCTTTCCTACAAAACACTTATCGTCATCTACCGTGTAGCTGACTATCCCTATTATTGATCTGCTTCCAGTGTAAATGCAGATAACACACTAAACAAATAGTGAAAATCAAATTTTTTGTGACAAGAGCTGTCATCAAGCTATTTACTAAATGTTGTTAGATACAGATGATAGTGGGAATTCAAGAAGGCCTCTCCATAATCATGTAATTCACCCAATTTAATAAATATTCCTTGTGAACTTCATATGTGCTGGCATTAGGGATACGAATTTGAAGATGTATTTGAGTAATTTGTTCCTTCTGTAGCAACATTCTTCTAGTTTATATCAGTGGAAGAATTAAGGGAAATTTTAAAATGGAATTCTCTGAAGTTATTGAAATAATTTAAATTTCAAAGTTGTTGAAAATACTTAATATATAGATACATAGGACAAATATTAATTATTGTTCTTTGTGAACCCTTGCTATCTTAGTAGCTCAAAAATTAGCATTTTAATAATTTATTGATAAGCTAAAGTGTTATTTGCATATATGCTGTATTGTTATATTTATATGTCAAGCTTGCTCTCTTTTGGTTTTTCATGCCTACTCTTGTCTATACCCGTGCCTACTTTGTCTATACTCTTCCTTTCCTCTTTACCGTCCTATATTCATATGTGAGTACAAGGATCATATAATTCCATGAAATTATGGAACTATTTAATTCTCTACAGTGGATATACTCCTGTAAGTTAATGCAGAAGAGTCTTAAGTTGGAGTCATTAGAATTGGTGAATTTCAGCGTACTCTGTCCTTAAAGTTAGATAATCATTAATAAAACACAACTAGGAGATTCTGGTTAATTCTTTCCTTAAGCTAAGATTAGTTTGTGTATTTTTCTGCTAGCACCCAAGACCCAAATAAATGTGAAAGTATATTGTGAGTATTTTAATTTCAAGTGTCAGTATCCAATATTGAGTAATATATAGTGTTTTTTTAAATCAAAATCAATGCATCAGAATTTTTGCAGATATTAATACAACTGTATATAAAGCTCTGATTTAAAGCTATTTGTAAATATCATATGTCTATAATAAGTTTGAAATCCTGCCTACAATTTTTCTATTTCTGAGAAAACATAAGTTGGCTAAATGCTACATTATTAGAGTTACTTGAGATTTTTATGTGGCTTTCAGGAATTAAGTTTTATTCTTTCAAGAGGAAATGGTATTTTTGAATCCTGTAACTTGGGATGTACTTTGCTATGACTTAGCATAAAATGGTCAATACCTGGAAAATATTTTATAACCTTTATAACCATGAACTTCTTAAAAATTATGGAATACATTACTTGTTTTAAAAGCAGTTTAGAAAACAAATTTTCAATAAATGAAATACCTAAGTGTAAAATTTTATTTCTTTACGCACAAAAAAAAAAAAAACAGCAGGAAACTGAGATAACTGTAATAGCCAGGGATTGTTAAAAAACATTTGAAACAGGAAAATTAGAACTAAGTGAGAAAAAATATATGTATTTGACTATTTACATTGGTTTCCTTAGAAAGTTTAAGGAAAGTTATTGTAATGGGAATATTGAATAAACACTAAACATACATTATATAAAGAGTTCTTAGAAATTCATAGCGAAAAGACAGCAATCAATAGCAGCAAATGATAAAAGGATGTAGACAATTCACAGAAGAGCAAATCGTGATGTCCAGTTTGTAAGGATTCTCAAACTCACTGATAGCATGAAAGAAACAAGTTAAGTAAAACTTTTCTTTTGGCACTGGATATTGAATTCAGGCCCTTGTTCATGCTAAGTGCATTTTCCACCACTGAAGTTACATGACCTGCCCTCATCCCCTGGATAAATTTTTAAAGAAAGGGATTATGCATTTTTTTAGTCATTTGAAAAATGCATTTGCCATTATTTTGTAAAAATTAAACTTATTTAATTTAATACTGCTTATGGAAACTTAGACCAGAGGTAGATAAATATCTGTATACAGGGCCAGATAATAAATATTTTAGGTTTTTTGAACATGTGATTTTTCTCACAAATACTCAATTCTGTCTGACATCACTGAATACAAAATTGGGAAAAGATATGTTGTAATGTGCCTGTATATGGTATTTTCAGTGTATAGACATCAAGGTGAAAATAAACTTAAGAATATGGATAAAAGTAAAATAGTAAAATAGGAAGTGGTGAAGTTTGAATCTTCATTACTTTTATTTTTCATGTTTATTTAATTGGAAGTTTATAAAATTTAATTTTAAGTAATGACTGTGTTGACAGCTATCTCCCCAAATTCCTAGAAATTTAATAATTGTGCTCTCTCCAGTTGGTACTAGTTGACTTCAGCATATCATTGGCTCTACCTGTGTGAAAGCAGTATTGTTTATGATGGCAAGAACAGGAAACAAATTATATTCCCACTGATGAGGAAATAGTTTGTTTTTGTGTTTACACCATGGAATATAAAGCAACGGTTAGGAAGAACCATTGCCTTCAAGTGATTCTCATGTATTGTTAAATGAGAGTTGCAAAATATAAGGATGACCCTACATCATGATCCCATTTTTATAAGACTGGCAACAACATAGTCCCCTCATTTATTCACATGCGTTTGATTATGACTATATAGACATTGACAAAAGTATGGTTACCTTGGAATGAGAACATGAAAGGGCTAGTGGTCCTTTCATGTAAACAACAAAAAAGATTATTGTCCATGACCAAAACAGCATATGTTATGATTCTATGTGTGGTAAATTTTGTTTCTAATTATTGCACCCAGAAATGCCTTAGAGGAATGCACCAGAATGTTAACAATGATTGTTTTAGAGTGATAGAACGTTGTCCTTTTTTTAAAAATCTGAAATAATTTCACTTGAGGAAGAAAAATGAGAATATAATAATCATAAGGATTCAGATTTATAATAAAATTTTCAATTTTGTGAAAGGACACACTTGATTCAGTTTGTAAAAAAAGTTGTTAGTGATACATCCTTTATTCACCTAGACCCTTTCATGTATATCCCTTCAAAAATTTAAAACATGTTCATTTTCCCATTTTACAACTATGAGTATTAAGTATGACTGTATCTGTGTACATGTTTATAATTTTATGCCTTTCTATATTTCATTTTTCTGTATATGATAATTCATTATTTGAAATTGCTAACATTTTCAAAGTTGAAAGGCAGATGTCCCTGTTCTTTGAGCTCCACAGGGGGACTGAGTTTTCTTGTCATTTGTATTTTAAAATACTCCACAACTCTCTACCTTCTGTTATTTTTACTCAAAACTTTAGCTTGCCTTTACACTTAAACTGTAAACATTGGTATCCTGCCAAATATATGATCCAGAATCTTATGAATACTTTATATATTAATTGGATGAATAAATAAAATAATATTTATGTTATAACTATATATGGAGAAACAATAAAGCTACCCCAAGGATCATAAACTCTTGATGAATAAACATTTTTTAATGTGTTAAAGAGCTTTGAATCATATAATGGAAAATATGATGCCAAAATAACAGACTATTGCTGTCATAGTGCTTTGCTCAATAGTTTTCCATCTCTTAGAAAATTTCTTATTGAAAATTCTTTTTTATTCTCTTTTTACTATTTGAATTACCAGTGCAATTTGTTACTTCTGAAGAGCTACTTCATAACTCTTAGCAACCTTCTTCGTGTTTCATAGTACAAGTTCACAAAGTTTATACTTTTTTTAAGGTTTATACTCTTTCTTAATATTCTTTGGGGCTCATGGAAATGTCTTAGGAAAGAACTTCTTTAATCTGCTTGTTAGTAAATAGCTCTTCCCTACTTCAAAATAAAGCTGTGATATTTTTCTTCAACTTTTGCCTGTTGTTTTTTTTTTTTTCTATTTCTCTCTTGTGTATCCTTGATAATAATGTGTTGTGAAATGAATATTTTACAGGTTATATTTTTCTTTATTTTTTATTTGTTGATGGACCTTTATTTTATTCATTTATTTATATGCGGTGCTGAGAATTAAACCTAGTGCCTCACACATTCTAAACAAGTGCTCTACCACTGAGCCACAACCTCAGCCTCCAGGTTATTTTTCTAAACAAGGAAATTAACAGGTAAAAAAATCAGATTGGGATGTTTAAATTCATTTTACAGACTTGTTAACTAATAAATTTTGTTTTACTTTGTTATGTTTGGATATAGACATAAAGTAGAAAAAGAATAGAAATGAAAAATGTATGCATACATATTTATTTCATTTTAAACCTTGACCATTTATTAGAATTACCTGGAGTTTTTTTCATCTTCTTAATTTTGTTGGTAATTCTTTGCTTTCTTATTCACATTTTTATTTCTACTAAAGCTTCTTAGATGTTGAATGCTTAAATAAAATTGTTACCATCAATTACTTGTTATTTGACATGAGATTTTTTTGATAGTGTTCACCATAAGTTGGATGGAACATCTTTGCTTAATTTCATGTAGTTACTGAAGAAGTAGTACTGTGGTGATCACTAAAATGTTAACATTTATTTAACTAAGCTATTCTTAACTCAGCGTGGGCTTTCTTTGAATATTAGGAAGATACAAAGATAATCTTGATTTTTAGTAAATCAGATAATTTAACTTTTATACTTTCTGCTCTACTTTGTATATCCACTTCCCTTTTCCACCCCCCTTTTCCCCTTGCTTTTTTTCATTACTGGGGATTGAACCAGGACCATGAGTTATATCTCCAGCCCTCTTTTCTCTTACTAAATAAGTATTTTCTTGGGAAGTAGGATTTTCTCTTTCTTTTATATTGTTGCCTGTAAAAAAAAACAAATCCATTGGTAATTTTTTTTTTTTTTTTTTTTAGAAAAATTAGATGACAGAATCATAGTTCTACTGAACAAATCCTTGTTACTCTTTCTGACATTAGGATGTTAGAGCCCTCCATCTTGAGTTCTTATTGGGAACTTACATTTGGTTAAGTGGAAAATAGGGTTGTGTTCTATTCAAGATGTTCAGTCATTGCACTTCTTGGGCCAAGTACATTTGTCATGTATGCCTCTCTACAAGTTCAGCATGATGACCCCAGACTCGGAAGCAAGGGAATAGCAGTTCTTTTGCCTAGTGTTGCCTAGAACTTCTTAATCCATCTAAACTGACTAGAAAGCACCAGACAATATTGGTTTTCTGACTTCCCTCACACCCTACAGTTAAGAAGTTATTAAAAAGGGGGGTCATGACATCACACTGTCCCTACCCTGACCATTCATCTGTGTCTCTTCCTGA
This sequence comes from Sciurus vulgaris, assembly GCF_902686455.1. Classification (NCBI taxonomy): domain Eukaryota; kingdom Metazoa; phylum Chordata; class Mammalia; order Rodentia; family Sciuridae; genus Sciurus; species Sciurus vulgaris. Next base: position 36,441,501 of record NC_136478.1, on the reverse strand, counting down.
CTTTAATCATCATAGCTTCCCACTGTTGCACAAACTGTTGAATCTTCATTCTTTCTCTGGAGAGCTGCTGACCATCTTTCTTAAAAAAAGATTTGATGATTTCCCATACTTAGAGCAAGGTTCAGATAGTGCTTGTTGAAACCTTAGGAAACTCTTGACCATCTCCTCAGCTTAGATATTTGTCTTCTAAATGAGACTTTATTCAATAAAGGGTGTGTATGAATGGTGGGGGAAGAGATTGAAAAGTACTCACAGACTGGCTTAATACACATTCACACTCCTTCAAAGCTAATTTCTTATTTCATTTGTCTTCCCAGTGATTGCCCAATAATAATACAGTACTGTCCAGCATACTGGACTACCCACCTTGCCTAGAAGAGGTCATTGTCTACAGTGGGAGTATGAGGGGAAGCTCTTGCCATAACATATATGCTGTGGTTGCTGTCATGTACAACTGTTGCTCCTTCCTATCATAGTTACTCTTCCTATCATAGTTACCTCTTCACTGTTTCTCACTATATTTAAGAGACTTAACATTAAATTCACCTTCTTTGTGAATACCAAATGGGATGAATTTCTCTTGTTTATTTTTGGAAATATTTCTGAAAGATACACTCAGAAACCAATACTGACCTTGAGACTTCTATTCAGTATTATGTTTTCATTTTGCTGAGAATCTAAAAATAAAATTTATCAGTTTAAAAATATTTTAATCCATTTAATCTTAGATGTAATAGCACTAGTAACAAATTTTTTAACCAAAAATCATGATATAAAATTAAAACTATCATTCAAAATCAATTCACCTACTGTGGTAATGCAGATTGATTTTAATTTGGAATATTTGATTTCATAGTAACATGCATTTTCTGTAATCCATATTATTTACCTAACTGTAATGAAAGTATATATTCAATTGGATAACTTTATTTTTCATGTGTAAGGTAAAATACTAGGTCTGCTAATAGAGATTTAAAATAAAAACAAAAATGTTATTCACTCACAATCCTTCTCCCCTGCAAAGGTGTCCCCTTTAATGTTTTTGAATACATATAATTTATAATTTGTGAATATTTGTACCTGATATTACTTTTTTTCCTTAGTGGACGATTTGTACCTGATATTACTTTTTTTCCTTAGTGGACGAGTTTCACTGGTGTGTGTAGTCTCCCAGAGCTTAATACTTTACTAGCTAGCAGTGGCTTTATTATTCCTTCCTAACTTCCAGGCTGCTCATACACTCATACCTGCCTGGAGCTGACTGGATACAAGAAGGCAACATATCTGGGCCCTTGATTTCTGTGCGAGAGGCAAGGAGTCCTGTTGATTTTCTGTCTATGTTAGATCTCTCCATTCTTTACTATGGAACCATTCTGGTTGGTGCCATTAGAAAATGTCTTCACTCAGAGAAGGTTATTTCCTCCTCCTTGTTTTTATCTATAAATCATCTCTTTCAACAGAAGATAATGGGATTGTTACCTGAATGTGTGAGTTCTTTCCTTTCTCACTTCATTATGTGGCCTGTTTGCCTAAAATTAAGGGAATTCCCAATAATCTGCCCTAAAACTAGCATAGGAAACATAACAATTTTATGAATATAAGTGGTTTAATTTTCTTTAACATCAGAATCTTAGTAAATTGTAGAATTATTTTTCTGCTGTGTTATCAGAGTATATGGTATGCATTACCTGAATCCAAAGGTGGTTTCTTTGTGATCTTGAGATGTTGATGATTTGTGAGTGCTTTTATCAAGAATAGACAGTACTTAGGCTGATGGTTGAAGGTTCAGATATCTTTCTTTCAGTCAGTAGTTGAGAAAGTGTACTAGTCAAGTGAACAATTTTCTGTACCCATTTTGTAGAAAATTATTATGATTTTTGTGTGTTCTGTAGCTTTTGAGCAGCATGCTTCCTAATGACTTAGAGTAGTTTTCATGGCTGAGAAGTAGAAATGATCTCTGCTTAAAATCCAGATAATAAGGTAAGACTATTATTTACATAGGAGAAAGTGGAGGCTTAAGAATTTCAGTATGAAATTATGGAGTGCATGACTTTGGAACATGTGAGCATTATCTTTTTTTCCTTGAGGTTCTTGGAGTATGATCATTTGACAGAAAATTCCCTGGTGACTCATTAGCATAAGGAATCAGGTTTGAATTTAAGGGCATGTATTTCTCAATAATGAGAAATTACTGAACTGGTGGCTACTGCATGAGTATTTGTGATATCTGAGTTGTTAGGATCAGTATACACATCAGATAGTTGGATCAATGAGTGTGAGAGTATCCTATGACATTTAGGACGCTTGCTTTTCTCTCCTTCTCTTACCAAAAGTTTTACCAATAGTGCAAGATGGTAGTTCACAAATAAAAATGAAAATTGTGTTGTTAAGTAGTATTTCTTTGAAGGTTTGTTTATAACTTTTGTTTATCTGGGGGAAAATGACTGAATATGAAGAGTTTTCATTTTTCTTTTAGGCTCAGTTTATGAACCTCTAAAAAGCATTAATCTTCCAAGACCTGATAATGAAACTCTGTGGGATAAATTGGATCATTATTACAGAATTGGTAAGCAAAACCTGAGGGAAACATGGTAGCTGTGATGAGTATTCACTGTGCCTTAGTTAGATTTTGTTTATTATATGAATGATGGTGTTCTGCCGTTTGGATGTTGGGTCACTTCAGTCCTTAGGTAGCAATGTATTCTAGTTGCACATCTGTACAAGGACTATAAAAGGAATCCAACAGATTGTATCTGACCCTTGAATAAGTTTACAACTGTCATCAATATCTTCTCTGTTTTTTAATCTTCCCAAGTATTACCAGATTTGTAAACTTGAGGGTGTTTCTTGATGAATACATTAATATTTCATATAAGCATTAACTTGCTTACTTACCTATATACAGTATCCAGGTAATAGTGAATTCTTTGTATCCATTTCTAACTCACTGAGATACAAGAGGTAATCTCAGGTTACTGTAATGGCAAATAATATAAACTTGGTTTGTCTGCTCCAGAGATGTGAATTTTTTTCTTCTATTTCAACCTCATGTGAACTTTACTTCCACTTAAACTTTTGGTAAAAATGGCATGCATTCTTATTTTCTTTTTCATTATATTTGTCGCATTACCTGACTAAAGAGAACTAATTACATTTTAAAAGGAAACAAATTATTTACTTTAGAGTATGAGGATCAATCATTTACTTTGTGAAAAATACTAAATACACTAGTATTCTGAAAAAAATTTTTATAATATCAGTTTAGTTTTAGAAAAAGGAATTTTAATTCTTCAGTTTCTGTGAAAGACTAGCATATTTTATTCTATTTTATTTATCTGTTTGTTTGTTTATTTATTTATTTTTGGGTACCAGGGCTTGAACTCAGGGGCACTCAACCACTGAACCACATCCCCAGCCATATTTTGTATTTTAGAGACAAGGTCTCACTGATTTGCTTAGCATCTTACTTTTTGCTGAGGCTGACTTTTAACTCTTGATACTCCTGTCTCCACCTCCCGAGCTGCTGGAATTACAGGTGTGTGCCACTGAGCCCAGTTTAAGACTAACGTATTTTAGGTATTTGAAAAAACTATCTTTGAAAGTAGTCATCATGTGTCAATTTAGATTATATTAATATGTTTTGGAAAAAGCATTATTCATACATTTATAGTTAGGAGTAAAATTGCTCTTAAGAAATATAATTTTAGTGTTTTTTCTTTCCTATTTTAGAACTCTTATAAAAGAGTTCTTATAAAACATTAATTTCAGATATATTTTATTTAAGTAAAATGTTCAGAAACAGTTATTTACTTGCTGCTATCTTCATGCTATTCAAATATGGGATTCAGCTTTGAAAGTTGAATGTTATCTCTAACCAATACAATATAATTAGTAGTCATTCACACTACTCATCAGTGAAATACAGAATTCTGTATTTCCTCAGATTTCTTAAATTATTGATAATTTACTTTACTCAAAGCAGTCAAATTGGCTTTGTGATTTAACAAATGCATGATACTTTTTATTATACATTTGAACTGATTTTTTTAAAAAGTATTATGTTTAGTTTTTTGGTTGTTTTTTTTTTTTTTTCTGTGCCTTTCTTAATAAGACTCATATTATGTGTTGATATTAACCAGGATGTGCTAAAGGCTTTTTAAGTTCTATCGGCTAAGTCCTTCCCTCAAAACTATAAGGACCCTTTCATATAGTATAAATTGCCACTTAGACTAGAGTGCCATGAAGTAGTTTCAATATCTTCAAAAGTTTGATACTATAACTAGATTTTCTAGCAACAAAATCTTCAGAAATGGTATGAGGAAACCAAAAAGGATTAAGACATTTAACCCAAGGAAAATGGCTGACTGATTCATCTTTTGCCTTATCTTCCTTTGTAGTCAAGTCAACATTGCTGTCATATCAAAGTCCAACCACAGGTCTCTTTCCAACCAAAACTTGTGGTGGTGATCAGAAGGCCAAGATCCAGGACAGTCTGTACTGTGCTGCTGGTGCCTGGGCTTTGGCTCTAGCATACAGGTGAGCTGTTGTGTCTTCTGGTAACTCTAAGACAAGCTAATAGAGTTTTGTGGGACCAAAACAAATTGAGTGGCTGCTATCTTTCTGCTCTGCTGCTGATTGGCTGTGTGCCCGCTGGCTGCTCATGTCCCCTTTTAGACCTCTAAACCTTTTCAGTTTATAAGGGTTTTTACCAGACCAGTTCTAACATTTTATGAACAAATTTTTTTATTAAGTTTCTCAATCTACATTAGTCTTTGGCAGAATGAATTACCTACCATTTTCATTATGTTGATTTGTTTCAGTGATAGAAAGAATTGATGGGGACAGAGCCCAGAATAGTTAGTAGACTTGTTTTAATGACACAATTAGTTAATGATAGCACCAGGATCAGGACTCCTTTTTTCTTTATCTTTTTCCAGGTTTTATTGTTTTTCTCATTAGCCTTCATTAAGAGGTCAGTTGTTAAATCTGGTTGAATGATGATTTTATAAAGTAAAAATTTGTCATTTTCACAATACAGAATTTCCCCTTACTTTATTTTATTGTACATAGAAAGCGTCAAGTGTGGAGGACATAGTCAGTAGTACATTTTAACCATTATTAAGGTTATTAAATTTCTGAATATTAGTGTTCTGAAAGTGACCATGTATTTGTGAAAATTGTAGCTTCTACGTGAACATGGTTGCTCTGTCATAAATCATTGATACATTGAATTTTTAAAAGAAAATCAAATATCAAGAGAGTATGAGTTAGTTTTCTTTGGCTCACTTGTGTATGCTAATGGTAGTAACACTAAAAATATTTCCTAACATTCAGTATAAGTACAATTTAGGTTTATTAAATGCAAAGCTACTAAGGCTCTTAGGGGTATAGGAAGTGTCATTATAACCTTACTGAGTGGTTAAGCCAGTAATGAGACTAATTGATGTCACCCATGCTGACTTCTTACTAAAATGTCTAACATGAATCTACACATGCATAAATAATCAACCAAAGCTGGATAGTTGATTGTTATAACACAACTTCCCTGGATGCTTGAAAAATTGAGATGTGTTGGTTATGGTTCTCAACCAATAGATTATATATAATTATAAAAGGGAATTTATTAGATTGGCTTACATGATCAAAGACTGGATAGTCCCGCAATGGCCATCTGTAGTCTGGAGAGCTGGAGGAACCAGTAGTTGCTCAGTTCCCTTATCCACATACCAGTAATCTCTGACCTTCACAAACATTTCCAGAAGTGTGTTTTACCAATTTTCTGGGTATCTCTCAATCCAGTCAAGTTGACAACTAAGACGAACAAGTGCTCTAGATTAGTATAAGCATGGCTGTATTGAAAGAACATGACCATCAAATGCAATACATGATACTTGACTATCAGATATTTTTTAAAAACACTTATGTACATTTTGGAGGTAATTAATAAGTTTAAGACAGATTCCATATTAGATAATATAGAATCAGATTTTAAATATTTGGAGTAATAATGGTATTACGGCTATATACAAAACTGTTCTTGTTTTTTTAGAGACTTCTGAAGGGGGAATGGTCATGATATTTGTAGCTTACTTTCAAATAGTGAAGAAAAAAATTATAGTTAGATATAGAATACAAGCTGATGCTAACAACTGGTGAGTACAGGTAAAGAATAAAAGGTTTATTCATTGTAGCATCCTTTTAATTTTTTGCAAATTTAATTTTTCTACAACATTGTGATAATATTGCTTTAAAAATGAAATGCAAATGGACTAAAGTTGGGTATAACTTTTTCCCCAAAGGCTTTAATCATCTGATAGAAAATTGAAAGCTCTTACTTTATTGGGCACCTTATATATGTAGAATTTGCTTTTATTAAAACACTTATTTCTGATAGTAGGGGAGAAATAGAATACAGAACAAATTCATGCTAGCTTTACTGCGGTGCCTGCATAAAATAGAAGAAATGATATGCAGTGATGATTTTTTTTTCCTAACATTCACCATACTATGTTAAAATGATAGTCATTCTTTCCAGTAGTAGTATATGAAATCTACCAGAGTGGGAGTTAATGATAATGTACATTTTCAAGGCGGTATTTAATACTTTTTATCAGGTGAGAATGATCACCAGATATTTTAATTAAGATAAAAATGAAACAGTAAGTTGTTTTATTGTTTAGTAGTGGGTAATTCTCATCCATGTTTTAGAAGTACCATTCTATACAAGTCATTATCTGTTTTTATTTATTTTTTATGTGGTACTGAGGATCAAACCAGTGCCTCACCTGAGCTAGGCAAGCGCTCTACCACTGAGCTACAACTCCAGCCCCAAAAGTCATGATCTATAATAAAAAAGCAGCTTATACACAGAGAAGTTTAGACTACTCTAATAGTTAGATTTTAACTATTCTTTATTTTTAAAACCAAAAGATAGTAAGATATGGTCAATTGATTTAAAATTAAGACCTGAGAATATAAAACTTTATGCTGGAATATATCATGTGTCACACTGGATGTGTAGTTCATTCAGGACTTCCTTTACTGTGACTAAAGTGTCCACCCTGGCATTATTTAGCACATGGTAAAGCAAAGAAGTCTTGTACCTATTGTAACTTGTGCTTCTTTATATTCTAGTGGCCATTATGTAACCTCAAGGAATGAGTATTAAAAATTGCCTCTATTTGGTAACAGTGAATTTTATAAATCTGTTGGTGAACTTTTTCCGGTACAGAAATATCCTTTAAAATTTCAGCCAAATTATGGTAGAAAATATTATATGCCATTTTTAAAAGGAATTGGCTTGCTTCCTAAAAGAAGGAAAAATCTGCACAAGTTTCATCACAGGATTTTTATTTCTTTAATTGCAGCATTTCTACATCTGCTGGGAAAATGGAGTTTCACTGTGACAGAATTAGTAGACGTCACCAGAACACAGGATTAGCTAGATAGTTAAATACATAATTATCAAAAGCTCTGCTTCCTTTTCAAATGCATTTCCAATTTGTTTCATGAGTTATCTCTCTTACCCAGGCGCATTGATGATGACAAGGGAAGGACCCATGAGTTGGAGCACTCAGCTATAAAATGTATGAGAGGAATTCTCTACTGCTATATGCGTCAGGCCGATAAGGTAAAACACTGTGGTGTGAACTGGAATTCTCACATATTCTGAAGGATTAATTTAACCAGTATTGCACTAGGACTTCTGAAGATGAATGTACTTTAAAAAGGTAAAACCATATCCTACAGCATTGTAGATGGTTTAAAATAGCCTTTGCTTTCCCAGCCCAGGGTTTTGAAATCCTGAAATTGAAGAAATACCTTCAATAGGAGGTGCTTGGGAATTGTTATTTAGACTCGAATTTTTTTGTTTTGCATCTGGTGTCTGCTTGATAAAGGCCAAGTTTTTTGGGAACTTTACAAATATTCATAATTTTAACCAGTATTACATTACTGAAAGAAAATCTTTGTCAGAATTATTTCTGGGTATGTGAATTGCTTAGGTTAAAGTGGACTTTTATTTAAAAATAGAATACTTCATTTATTTACATGCAAAGAGGCTAGGAATTGCAGCCTTAGAGAACTGAACTTTATAGGGTTATGTTTTTGTAAATTAAAGAAAATAATATAGTAGATTTTTAAAAATTCTTTTTAGTTATATATAATACCAGGATACACCCAGACACAATCACCAACACATGGAACATAACCTGCTCCAGTTCAGTCCCCAGTACTCCTGACCCCACCCCTCTATTCTATTTCAATTCATTTATAGTTTACCTTTTTTTAAATTAGTGTCCTGTGAATACACCTAATTCCGGGACCCACTGTACCACATCCTCATAGCATCTTGTTTTCAAACTGTAAAGCTTTATACAAATATAAGGTGCTCTTTCCTCTTCTTACTTTCTTCTGTGTGTCCTCAAGTCCTTACATAGTAAATGTTCATATACGAGCATCAGTGCATTGAGTTTACAAGACCACTGCCAGGTTTTATGATTCACTAAGAGAACTCACATGACTCAGAGAATAGTCATAGTCCTGTGTATGGTTTATTACAGCAAAAGGAGACAAAGCATAATCAGCAAAATGAAAAGGTACCTGGGATACAATCTGGAGGAAACAAGATGCCAGCTTGTAAGAGCCTATTGGAGTCACCCAGATGCACTTAATGTCCCCAGCAACTTCTTGTGACAGTACATGTAAAATGTTGTCTACCAAAGAAGCTTACTAAAGGTTCAAAGTTTTTTATTTCTCAAAGTTTTTATTGGTGACTGTTCACGTAGATATGCTCTGCCTAGCACTTACCCAAATTCCAAACTTCCAGAAGGAAACCAGGATTTTAGCATAAACTACATTGTAAACAGTGCATGCATAGGGAAATGCTCTTATGAGAGCCTACTGGGAACCCTCTCCAAATCCAAGTTCTCACATATCAGCCAAAGGTTACTTTTACAAATAGTCTTTTTTTTTTCCTTATTTTTTATTGGTTCATTATTATTATTCATAGTAGTGGGATTCATTGTTACATATTCATACACACACACAACACGGTAATATAATTTGGTCATATCATTCCCCACTATCTTCCCTTTCTAAGCAGTCTTTTCTGAGTTTAGCAGTCTTGGGCCTACTATGTTAACTCTATTCTAGACCATCAATGCAAACTAAGGCAGTGATCTAAATAAACTATTAGATGTACAAACCAATCATTCACTAGCTGAGTAATGATAAATTATTTAACTTTAGTGTGCATTTTTTTTAAACTATAAAATAATTTAAAATAAAGTAATACCTCCCTCAAAGAGTTTTTGTAAGGATAATGAAGTGATGTATAGAAAGCACCTAGCATGCTGGTACCAGGTGATCATACAGTAGATATCCTTAGTTTTTATTAGTATTTTTCCCTATCCCTTCTAGACCATGTGTTTCAGATGTGTTTCTAACTTCTACATTTGAGCAAAGATGCATACCAGTAACTAGGCAGTTTTGATCACTTAATATTTATGTTGTTTTAATTTATCCCAAAAGAATTTTTTAAATGTGGTAGCAGATCTTAAAAGAGCAAAACTTAAAAAAACAAAAAAGTCATTCTGCCACCAGAATATGGTAACAAGAAAGTGTTAGTTGTCAGAAAAAGTATATTTATTCACCAGCTGATAGTACATCTGTATTATGGATGTATTGGAGAAATCTATAATTTGTCTCCTGAGATTTAACTTTGCAGATCATTATTAGAAGTGTTTTTTAGATGCTTGAAATAAAGTAGTATATATCATAGATTGACATACTGGAATTAAATTAATATGCCATATGTTATAATGATGTAATTATGACTAAAGTTACTTTTTCCTGTTTATTTCCTTTCATGAATGCCAAGTAGTTTTTTGAATTTAATTTTTCTGTCTAGGTAAAATCTTAAGAACCATGAATTTCAGGTGTTTGCTAAACAAGCTGAGAGACTTAAATTCAAATTGTTTATCAAAAGGAAGGCAATCATGTAACATCTTAAGTTCTTTTTTCTTGGTGGCATGGTTAGCCAATTGGTAATGATCTTTTCTAAATACTATTCAGTTATACTAATAATAATGTTTCCTGCTAAATAGAGGTGGAGTGTGACTTAAGCTATTTGAAATTCTTCAAGTTACAAAGAATTAGCATTTCTTTCTTCATGTAGCATCAGTATAGACCATTAAAATAATGTTGAGTTTTCAGAGGATCTGGGTCATTTTGAGTATTTATGTGTACCACAAGTGCTGGGTTTTAATATTCTTAGGAGTAAAAGATGCTTTACAAGTATTAAAGTATTTTCTCCTTCTTCTCCTTTTCCTTCTCTTTCTCCTTCTATCCTATCGTCATAATCTTTTAGGAAAAGGGACTATTCCTGTAATCCACATGTGAGTGTGAGGGACTAAGAGACTGAACCAATGCACTCAGCTCAGTGCCTCTTAGTGGTGTTCACCATTCTCTTCTGCCAGCTTTGGCCATTCTCTTCACGATTCTATCACAGTGGAGAATATGAACATAATGCTTAAAATGTGAAATATTTATGTTTTGGCCTTTCCTTAAAACTTAGTGAAGTACCTTTGTAGTATTCATTTGCTGTTTGACCTCAGGCCTCATCTTTGTCTTTGGTGTAAAATTATGACCTAGAAAGTCTAAGACTTCCTCACTTCTATTGAATTTGTTCATTATAAAATATGCTTCCTGGTGTTTTTTTTTAAATATGTAGCTAAAAGAGATATTTAAAATTTATTAAGAAATTGAATGATTAAATAGAATTGTCCTTGATTCATAAAATGTAAAGCAATCTGATTTCTGTGTTTTATTGTCCTGCGATTTGTCTTAATGCCTACTTATTAATGTCAGGTATGTTTTACTTCCTAATAGTCACATATGTATTCTTATGTTTATTCTCTTTAATACTTATTAAGGAGAAGCATTCAGCATTTTTCAAAGTTGATTCAATCTGCAGTTAGTAGTTTGGAGGGCAGAAATTTGCTTTTACAATAGGCTATGAATGTTACTGTGCCTAATTATGTACTTTAAAATGTGCTGAAAATGCTGCTAAGTAGTTTCTAGTTAATGAGAAATCACTGAGATTTTATAAAATTCATTCTTCTAGAAATCCCTTATGAGATGATTATTTTCCTCTAAGTGCATATTTTAAAACTGTTAAATGAAGAATGGATGACAAAACACTCAGTTATCTCTTCTCAAATGATACATTGTTTATTTACAGTGGTGAAAGTTTTTCTGGAAGAATATAGGTAAAATACAGGTGGGAAAAAACATTATTCTAGATTTATTTTAGTTAAGAAAATTTTGCGTTCATTATTATCTTTATCTTTACTTGCCAGATGCCAGATAGCATATAAAATGCTAATCAATGTCCTCTTATTTTTCAAGTGCTTTCAAGAGTTATTTTTGTTTATAATTGACATACACCAAGCCCCATTAATCTTCGAACCTTATAGAGTTTAGATGTCGTTTTTACTGATATTTAAAATTATTTGTCTTTTAGCAGCTTTAAAACTCAAGGCATAGTTATATAATTCCCCATTTGAACATCTTTAATCATTTAGTAGTTGTTTTTCCCTGACATAGTTATTGAATATAAATTCTCCTGCTGGGTTCTTGCATGTCTTGAAGACAAATGACAAGCACCATCTTGTCAACTGCAGCAGTGATTTTGTTAAACTAATAAAACTGTTCTTTTAGATTCCCATCAGGTGGGGAAATTATATTTTGTTTCAATTTAGTAATAGTTTTGTATAGGAGCCGAGAACAATGTTCAAAACTTTGAGATAATAATCATGGTAGTGTGAAAGGAGTGATCATAGTGATTTCTATTTGTGTAGTTTCAGGCTATTGCTCATAGTTTCAGATATCGAGATGGGTTAGCCACCTTCTCTGAGTTAAAACTGGATGCCTGGGTCAGTTTACACGTAGAAAACATACATCCCTAATTGTACCATCATCCCGTCAACCCTAATTACTTGTTGACACATCCTGACTTTGGTTTTGGTGATCAGGTTCTTCTAGCAAAGAGAGGGCTGTATTTGTTTCCTTGGGGAAGGTAGAAGTGTTTCCATGATAGACGTGCTATCCAGTAGAACTTTTTGTGATGATAGGAAAGTTTCATATTGCTGTACTAATACAGTAGACACTAGTCACATGTAGCTGTTGAACATTTGAAATGTGGTCAGTGTGACTTAGGAACTGAATTTTTAAATTTTAATTATTTGTAATTTAATTCAGTTAACCATCTGTAGCCAGTGGCTACCATTTTAGACTGTATAGCTTCTAGAATCATACAAGATAATGGGAGTCTAGAGAAAATCTGTTTCTTTACACGGAGAACTTCTGATACCAAATGTGTGGATATTCCATGCCAAGTAAATCTTCAGTTGGCAACACCAACTGTATATCAATTTAATTTGATTGTACCATGAGCTACTTGGATTTAGTATATATCCCATAGGTTAAGGCCTCATTCCCACAAGATTGCCCCTCCACTTCAGACACTAGTTGCAAGTGGTGAATCCCTATGTTACCCATTCATCTATCTGACTTGGATTCCTCAGTTTCAATAATTTTTAATAACAACTTGCAGAACTTGGGGAAACACTTTATTTACTGTTACCAGTTTATTATAAAGGATATCATAAAGGATACAAATGAACAGTCAGATGAAGAAGTATACAGGGCAAGCTGGAGAAGGGTCTTGAGCACAAAATCTTTTCTCTGGATTCTCAGGTGCATCAGCCACCCTCCAGGCATGTGATTGTATTCTGCAACCTGAAGCTCTCCAAATCCTGTCATTTATAAAGCTTTTATGGAGGTTTCATAATGTAGACATGGTTGATTGAATGATTTGCCACTGGTGATTAACTCTATTTTCTGCCCCTCTGTTCTGCTCCCCCAAGGTACAAGGGCTAGGTTGTGGTCGTGTAAGATTGAAAGTCTAGCTCTCTAATCCCTTGGTTGGTTCTTCTGGCAACTAGTCTCTCATCCTGATGCTATCTAGGGGCATATTAGGAGGCACAAATTCAGGCATAGTTAAAAGGGACCTATTATGAACTATAAAAGATGCTCCTCTCACTTTTGTCACTCAGAAATTTCCAAAGGTTCTAGGATATCTGTCCCAGAAACTGGGTAGGAAATCCAAATATGTATTTCACACTATCACAGGGAGATATAGACAACTAAAAACTACAAGACAGAAGTAATTGAGAGTTAACAACCCTGATGTGGAAATCTAGAGAAAGGAATTTTGGTTGGGTTCAGAAAGGACTTTGTAAAAGAAGATGCTTTTTTCAGGTAGTTTATTTTTTAAGGATGAGAATTTTGAAAGATAGAAATGAGAATATGGTTCTGTATGGTTCCTTAGCCAAATGAAATAAGGCAGGATCATAACCACTGAGCATCTTCATTACTTAGACCTCTTCAGAGAGGGAAGATCATTACCTTTACATAGAGCTATATATCATTGTTTATTTATATGCATATATTTTAAGGTACTGGAGAGTGAACCCAGGACCTTGTGCATGCTGGGTAAGCATTCTACCACTGTAATATATTTTCATCCTTTTTTTTTTTTTAACTAAGTTTGTCCAGACTGGCTTGGAACTTGTGATTCTCCTGCCTCAGCCTCCTGTGTATTTGGGATTACAGTTATGCTCCACCATACCTGACTCTGCTAATTTTTTTTGTTCTATTTATCTCTTGTATCTAGGGATAAGCACATTATTGCATGTAATTGCTGTCAGCAAATGTTTGCCAAGTTAAATTGAACAGGCCCTGAAGAAATGGATAGATTTGTCATTGGAGTTTATCTGTTAGATCATTTAGCATTTAGTATTCTACAGTGGCTAAGCTGAGCTCAGTAGCATGTGCCTATAGTCCCTCCAGCTACTCTGAAGCTGAGGTGGGAGAATCACTTGAGCCTAGGATTTCAAGATCACCCTGCAAAATATAGTAGGAGCCCATCTCAATCAGTCAATCAATAGTTAAATTATAGTGTGATTAATAGATGTGGCCTATATCCTCTTAGAATTCGTACCTTAGTAACAAGAGTATAAGTGGGAGGGGAAATGGCAACATGTTAAGAAATGACATTTGAAGTTTGAACTTTTCTTGCATTAGTATGTGACCCAAAATACTTTTTCATTATGAATGTCCCAGAAGCATTTCCAAATACAAAGGAATACAGATACTGAAATCCTGTCTCACAAAGTAAGCTAGTATTTTATTGTAAAATAAAGATGTAAAACATTGCAAAAGTTTTGCTATTATATTAACATGCACCCTACTACTCTTGGATTACTTTGCTTCTGAAATATAAATTGACAATCATGTAAACTCTGGTAGGTTAGTTATTATGATCTCTGTGTCTATCACTTCTTAAGAAAAGGTAATATTTGTTCTTGGAGTTTGTCAGATCATTTAGCATTTATACTTGTATTCTAAATTGGTTAAGCTGGGCACAGTAGCATGTATGGGGGAATGGCAGTGGCAGAAGGCTGAAATGAGAGGATTCCTTGAGCCCAGGAGCCTTAGCTTTCCTCATCAAAAAGTTAAAAACTACTTATAATCTTTAGTCTTAGATAAGTATGTGAATTACTAGCATTGTTTACATTTTATATTTGATTCTAGGTCCAGCAGTTTAAGCAGGATCCTCGTCCAACAACGTGTCTTCACTCTATTTTCAATGTGCATACAGGAGATGAATTGCTCTCCTATGAGGAATATGGTCATCTTCAGGTAAAAAAAGAAAAAATTATGAATTTTCTTCTTCTCTGTTTATTTCCTATATCATAGAATATTTAAGGCTGTTTAAAGTTTTTTAAAGTAGATTTCATTAATTTCTTAAGATAGAAGTATGAAATGGAGAAGAAGATGAAATGCTAACCATCAGGGCTGAAGTAATTAATGTAATTGCACATTAAAATTGGAGAAAGTGGATGGAGTATAATCTTTCTGTCTTTAAGAAGGAAGCCTACCATTCTTTGGGTGACAAAAGCATTTACTTGTTTTCAAATTTGGCAGAACTTCAGTACTTAGAAACTAGAAAATAAAAGACAATTTACAGTTGTGTTAAAACTAATCAGAAGTTTTTCTTATGCAGCAGATTGTTTTTAATATTTCAACCTTCAAAATAATGAAAATAGACCATTGAAATGTCAAAATGAATTTCTAAAATCCATAAATTTTCTTATATTAAATTTTATTCCTGTACTAAGAATATACTGTAAGATTTTATGTTTTGTTTTCAATTTTTTCCTCTCATGTCTGTGTTGTTTTTAGCTAGACATCCTGCATCCTTGTTTTTAGGATACAAATATCATATATACTGTTTATCTTTAATGAATTTCGTCTTACTGTTCACCATTTGATTCTGCTGTCTTTAGTATATAATATTTATTATTTACACATTCCTTACTAAAAGAGGAGTTTCTCTTTTTTTATAGTTCCCCTCTCCTAAAGATCTGAAATGTCTTACTTTAGAGTTTTCTTCAAACACAGAAAGCACAGTGTCCCCATTTCTTGTAGCAGAAATTTTTGTACTTGTTTGTAAACAATTCCTTGGCGAATTAGTGTCATACAAATATGTGGTTTCTCAACCTTAACCTGGTAAATGTAATGAAATTAGCTTTTATATGTCTTTTGCTTTGACAAATATGTTTACTCTCTGAAATAGCATTTTCAGAAGATAACAGCTCATTGTTTCAAAAATGCTGATGATGCAGTGATATTTATTGACCAAAAATGTTTGTACTGGATTATTAAATTTAAAATGCAAATTATAAAACATTAATTTGACTTTTAAAAATCATTTTATTTATTTATTTTTGGTACTTGGGAATGAACCCAGGGACACTCTACCATTAGCTACTTCCTAGTATTTTTTATTTTTTTACTTTGACACATGGTCTTGTAAAATTGCTGAGCCTGGCCTCAAACTTGTGATTCTTCTCCATCAACCTCCCAAGTGACTGGGATTACTGGCATGTTCTACCATTGCCAGGCTTGAAAATATTTTTCAAAATAAACATTTATGTGATGATATTTATAAAGTGGCATTAAAAATTCTAAAACGGCTTATGTCAAAAGATTAACCTAGTCTTCTCTGACTAGTAGTTCAACTAGGCTACAGAACATTTTAAATCATTCCTCCTCTCATCTGTTATGCATCCTGTCTGTATCCCTGCTCCCACATCCTTCCCAGGCTTTGGTGACAACTATTTTATTTTCTACTGCTTTGAGACCAACTTTTTGGCTTCCACATATAAGGAAAATCATACAGTATATATCTTTCTGTGGGTGCCTGATTTATTTCACTTAACATACTGTCCCCCAGCTCCATCCATATTGCTGCAAATGACAGAATTTCTTTTTCATGGCTAAATAATATTGCATTCTGTTTATATACCACATTTTCTTAATTTATTCATCCACTAATAGACATTTTATGTTGATTCTGTTTTTGCTATTGTGAGTAGAGCTGCAATAAATATGTGAGTGCAGATGTATAACAGATCGATTTCAGTTCTTCTGGATATATTCTTCAGTGGGGTTGCCACATCATATGTTAGTTCTATTTCTAGTTTTTTGAAGACCCTCTATACTATTTTCTATACTAGTTTACATTCCTACCAACAGTGTATGAGATTCCCCTCTCTTTACATCCTTGCCAGTATTTGTTATTTTTTGTCTTACTGATAATAGCTATTACAACTGGCTGAAATGATATCTCATTATGATTTTTATTTGCATTTTCCTCATGATTAGTGACAATGAGTATTTTTTCATATACTTATTGGCCATTTGTATATTCTCTTTCTTTGGGTCACTTGACCATTTTTAAATCAGATTATTTTGTTGCTATTGAGCTGAGTTCCTTCTGGAAATTGATCCCTTCTAGGGTGAATAATTTGCAAGTATTTTCTTCTATTCTGTGGGTTGTCTCTTCACTCTGTTGATTGTTTCTTTCGCTCTGCAGAAACTTTAGTTTGATATAATCCCACTTGTCCATTTTTGCTTTTGTTGTTTGTGCTTTTGTAGTGATATCCAAAAAAAAAAAAAGTATTTGCCCAGACCAGTATCCTGAAGCATTTCCCCTGTAGTTTCATTCAGTAATTTTATAGTTTCAGATCTCAAAGTTAAGTCTTTGATTTGTTTTGTGATGATTTTGTATGTTATGAGAATTAGAGATCTAGTTTCTTTCTTCTGCATATAAATATCCATTTTTTCCAGCACCATTTGTTGAAGAAAATTTCTTAAGTGTATTTTCTTACTGTGTTGAAAATCAGCTGGATGTAAAATTAAAAATAAAAAAAAAATTCTGGGTTTGCTGTTTTGTTCCATTGGTCTTCATGCCTATTTTTTTGTTTTTTTTTTGTTTTTGTGGTGTTGGGCATTGAACTCAGGACCTCATATGTGCTAGGCAAGCACTCTATCACTGAGCAACATCCCCAGCCCTCTACCTCTTTTTATACATGTTCCATATAGCTCATGTAGTTTTTGTTTTTTCCTTTTTTTTTTTTTTTTTTTTTCTTTTTAATCTAATAGATGGGCTTTTGCTATGTTGCCCAGACTGGTCCCAAACTCCATGGGCTTAATCAGTCTTTCTGCCTAAGTCTTCCAGATAGCTGGAACCATAGGTACATAACACTGTTCCTGTCTCCAGCTCATATATTTTTGTATCACAGAATTTAAGCTCAGTGCCTGGCATATATAGGCATTATATAAATGTTAGCGCAGAGAGATTTTCTCTGCTTCTTCTAAAATGTTTCTGTAACTGACTGTCAATAGGAATGAATTTCTTGGAATTCATTTCCAATAGGCCAGTGTCAATGCTAGAAGATATTTGAATGAGCCTCCCGATGAAGTGAAACTCTCTTCTGTCACGTTCTTTGGAAAATCACTCAGAAGTTTATGTTGATCTAAAACCTGAAAACTCCATGTTCCTGAGGGGCACTTGGACCTTGAAAACACCCTGATACCCAATGGACTGAGTACTAGGAAGTCAGGAAAGAGCCAGGATAGGTCTGGATCCTGAGAGGGCCACTAGTGGTGCCAGGCCCTGGTGGCAGAAGTGCTGTTTTGTCCAAGACGTTGAGAGCACCAATACTTTTCTGCCCCAAATTTCTGTCTTTCACTTAATTAGGGTTAGTGGAAAGTTAAGGGAAACACAACCCACCAAGACCATTAGAGGCTAATAACCTTCTCCATTAGAATTATATGTGAACAAAGTTTTCCTTGCTTTCTCTTTGTTTTTAACTCACATTTGCAGTTTCCTGACTTAAATTAAAATTTTCACTTAAAAGTTGTTTGAGAACTTTATTCAGATATAATTCACATACCATATAGTTCACCTATTAAAGGGTACAATTCAGAGATATTTAGTATTTTCAGACTTGTGCAACCATTATCAAGTCAATTTTAAGACATTTTTGTCACCTCAAAAAGAAACCCTGTACCCATCAGCAGCCATTCCCTTTTTTCTCAAAGCTCTCCAGCCCAAGCAAATAGCAATTTACTTTCTGGCTGTGTGGATTTCCCTATTCTTGACTTTTCATATAAATACAATCATATAGTATATGATCTTTTGTGACTGGTTTCTCTCATTCAAGATGTATTACTCAAGCTGGACATAGTGGTACATGTCTATAATCCCAGTGGCTTGGGAAGATAAGGCAGGAGCATCACAAGTTTGAGACCTGACTTGGTAACTTAACAAGACCCTTTCTCAAAATAAAATATAAGAAAAGGAATGGGGATGCAGTTCAGTGGTAGAGTGCCTTTGGTTTTTGAGATTGACAGACCAATAGGAGTTATACCAGTAAATATTTGAGAAGGGATTCTTTAGGCGAATTGGCTCACACTGATTATTGTAGTAAGTCCCATAATAGACCATCTGTAAGCTAGAAAACCAGGGATGCTGATAGCATGGCTCAGTACAAGTTTGAAAGCCTTAGAACCAGAGAAACTGAAGGTGTAACTCTCAGATGGAGACTGAAGGACTATATGCTGAGGGGATGGGGCACTGATGTGAGTTCTGGAGCCCCAAAGCTGAAGAACCTAGAGTCTCACATAAAGGGCAGAAGAGGAAGAAGGGTGCCATGGCTCTGGAAGAGAAAATAAGAATTTTCCCTAACTACACCTTTTGGTTCCATCTGGGCCTTCAGTAGGTTAGATGGTGCCCACCTGCATTGAGGGCAGATTTTCCCCACTCAGTCCACTGACACACATGCCAATCTCCTCCAGAAATATCCTTGCAGACATACCCAGAAATAATGTTTTATTAGTTTTATAGCTATTCTTTTATCTAGTGAAGTTGACACGCCAAATTGACCATCACACAAGGTTTGTCCATATTGTAGCATGTATCTTTCCTACTTCTTTACATGAGGCAGTTTACAAATACCATTCAGGAGTCTATGACAATCTATTTCTTTGTTAAAGTGTATATTATTGTCTTTTTTGTTTATTTAGACTGTATAATGTCTACTTTAATAGACCAATAAACTTAAAGAATATCTCATTCCTTCATAAAACTAATTTGTTCATAAATATATTTTAAATGATATTATATAATTGGTTAAAATGAACATATTTCTGCAGCCATTTACATAGATTTTGTATTGTCTGAAAACAAGACCCTTTTCAAGATGCACTTCCTATTGTTTATAGTGTCCTAGCATAGTTGTAATATCTTGCTTGCCAAATAAATTTGTCATTTACATGTGTTTCAGATAAATTGATATTACATGGCTTCCTATGGGGCAAAACTATTGCAAAGTAGAAGTAATTTTAGTCCCAGAGTCTGAAAATAAATCTAAGCCATTACAATGAATTTGAGGATTTTAAAATTTTACCAACAAACCTGGGATTTAATATGAACTAAATTCACATCATCTTTATTTCACAATTTGAAAGGAAATCATTTTTATATAACACTACAGAGCAAATGACTTTTTAATATTAATTCTTTTATTTGTTCTAATTGTTCTAGTTGTACATACCAGTAAAATGCATTTATGTAATTTTATAAATAATACATAAATGAAGTGTAATTTCTCATTTTTCTGGTTGTACATAATGTAAAATCCCATCAGTCATGCAGTCATGTATGTACATGAGGTAACAATGTTTATTTCACTCTACTATCCTTCCTTCCCCCATATCCCTTACTCTCCCTTCCTGCCCTCTACCTAATATAAAGTAACTCTGTTCTTCCCTAGCACCCCCTCCTTATTGTGAATTAGCATCTGCATCTCAGAGAAAACAAATCTAAATAAGTAAATGACTTTTAATCTTTGCATTTCCATTTATTTTCATAACTTAATATTTTGTTTCTTTTAACCTTTTACTGTTGCTGATTATTTTCAGATAAATGCAGTGTCACTCTATCTTCTTTACCTTGTGGAAATGATTTCCTCAGGACTCCAGATTATCTATAACACTGATGAGGTATGATTCCCAAATTCTCTGCTATTAAATTTCATCTCTGAAAGTGTCATTTGTTTTACATAAAAGCGGGTTATTCTTAAAACAAATAGTCAGATAATGAATTTTGGATATTGTATCCAAAGGTCTATATTTTCAATGCACAATACACTTTTAAAATGAGCGTAGTATATGAGATGGTAAAACTTAACTCCCATGAAGGTTCTATTTCAGATATTTTGAAATAAAATGTGCAACTTTCAAAAAATTTTTAGTAACAATGAGAGTGAAATAACGGTTGCAGATTTTCTCAGTTATTGTCTTTTTTTCACACCATTGGTTTTTATAACATCCATTTAAAAGTGGAAAGATACTTTTATCATATTATTTATATTTGTAGGACCTCAGTAGGGTTCTTCATGTTTTTCAAAAGACAAATGCCATGTTCTTTTTCTTACTAGGAAAATTCAAAAGGATTTATATCCCAAAGTTGAGAAGCTTTTCTTTCACAGGCACTGATGCCTGAACATGTAGGCATACATGCTGACACACTGTGAAATGTGCCAGAGTGGCAGCAGAAAAAGCTTTTGTTATTCTAGATAGTACACACAGTGAGAACTCTATCAAAGAGTAGGTATGCTATACATTCTTGTTGTTCCTCTCTTGTCCTCTGGGCAGGGAAGAACCATTATATCATATATTAAACACAAAAATAACCACTGGACTGTGCTGAGGGTGCTTTGAAATAGGTACATGTAATTCTGCTCTCTAATAGTTTATAGTCTTGTAAAGTAAGTTGGACTATTAAAAAGTGAAGGTAAATAAAGACAAAGCAATAATAATAAATTAATAATAGCCTATTGTGGTTTCTTTTATTTTGGTTATCTTTTGATTCATTAAACAACTGTGTTTTATTTTATTCAGATACTCAGTTTTTGTAATACTGCATATTATGCTATTCAAACATTTGAGTGGAGCTGAAACTGAAGATTCATTTCAATCTTAATGAGCATCCTAAAATATATAATAAATAAAAGAAGTGTGCCTCGGACCAAAGAGAGAAGGGTTTCTAGAACTAGCCTGTTTAGCTTCTCATTTCTTTTCACCCATAGAAGTTTCAAGGCATTGGGAGAAAATGCTAGGTCCCTGTGGAACACAGTATGATAAGCATTTGTAATAAGTGGCAGTGAACATTGTTGGTTGCAAGTGATTTCACACTGATATTACTTGAGGCAAAATGATGGTGGTGAAATTGCATTAGTTAGCAGTGGCTTTGTTTTGTTTGATATTTCAGTTTATTTATTTATTTTTTTTGGGGGGGTGCTGGGGATCCAACCCAGGGACTTGTGCTTACAAAGCAAGCACTCTACCAACTGAGCTATCCCCCCAGCCCCTCAGTTTATTTTAGAATTTATTTTCTACTTCATCAATACCTACTTTAGTTTTTTAAATCTTCATGTGTCAATGGCCATGTTTTCAAAAATATGATGGTGTTTTAACCTTTCCATTGTTTTATATGGCTTATGTATACTTAAGCAATTTTTAATATTTGTATCTAAACTTTCTTATTTTTTTTCTTGACCTTATAGTTTTTATCTGGAGCATATAAAATTATTATGTAGCTAATACCAATAGCCTTTACTGACATTCATGTACACAAACACACAAAATGAAACGTATATGCAATGTATACATTATATTGTCTTTTTTTTTTCTTTTTTTCAGTACTAGGGATTAAACAAGTACCACTGAGCTATATATTCAGCCCTTTGTTTTTATTTTGAGAAAGGATTTTGCGAAGTTGCTCATACTAGCTGATAATTTTGTGATCCTCCTGCCTCAGCCTCCTGAGTTGCTGGGATTATAGGTGTATACCATCACTCCCAACTCACTTTTGTTTTTTAATACACTGTTTTCCTCCCTTTTTGCATCCACACAGTAGTTCCTTGAGGAGAGGTCCATTTCCTTAGTGGAGTAAAAAGAAAGTTGATGAATATTTAAATATATAATTTATGATGTGTGAATATTTTTAGGATAGCATAAAGAAAAAATAGAAAACAGATGAAGTATTTTAATTAGTATTTATCAGCAGTTCTTTCAGTAAAAGAGCATTTGCAGGAAGACCTGAATGAAACAAAGAAACAGGCAAACTTATGGCGAATACTTCAAGGCAGAGGGAATGAAGAGGGTAGTCATCTGGATTGAATTGCTTGTGGCAATTGAGGAATAACTAGAATGTATTCATAGTTGTAGTGGAGTAGATTATCAGAGAGTGGTGGAGGTTACTTCTGAGTAACCAGGACCACGATTAGGATCTGGGATTTTATTCCAAGCATGTTGTAATGATGTGGGATTTTGAGACAAAAGTGTGTTAAAACTTGAGTTATGTTTTAAAGAGATAACTTTGCTTTGTGGAGAATAAACTATAGGAAAACAAGATTGAAATAAAGAGGATCAGTTCAGTTGTTTTAATACTCAATAGGAAGAATGATTATAGTTTAGACTAGCATGCTTGCAGTAGAAGAGATTTCATTTTATTTGTAATATATAGGTAGAGTCTGAACATTTAACTTATGAATGGATAAGTAGTATGAGAGAAAAATACTTAAAAGATCACCCCACAGTTGTGGATGTGAATAACTGGTTGAGATTAGTAACTGACATAATAGAGAACATGAGAGAAGAAATTTAGGTGTATAGAGGTAGTATGAATAGTAATCAGAGTTTGGTTTTGGAAATGTTATATTGGAAATGCTTATTAGATATCAAAGGAAAACAATCTTATAGATAGTTGGGTAACCTAGTCAGTTTAGAAGTGAGGACTGGGCTGGAGGTATGAATTTTAGAGTTAATAGTACAAGATTATATTTAAACCCATTGAACTAGATGGAGCATAAGTATAGCTGAAGGAGGGGAGGGACTGAATCCTGGGCACATCAGCATGACAGAAAAAGAGTATGAATACCCACCAAAGGAAATTGAAGAGGAAAGGTCTGAAAAAGGAGAATGGAGTAAACTAGAAGCCAATGGAAGTACTTTAAGAAAGGGGGAATAATTATGTAATAATGTCAGGAGGTCAAAGAAGGTAAGGCCTGAAAATTGAGTGTTGTTTTTAGCACTGTTGTTAGTGTAGAGTGGCCATATAAGTCATCTAAAACCTATATAGTTTTGAAAATGAAAAGGGAGCACTATTAGTATTTATTTCAGGATAATAGATATAAATCAGGATTGTGCAACCAGCATCACTAAAGTCATTGGTGAACTTGTGGGAAAGGTTTCTTTGGGAACAGCAATTTTGGGGGAAAATAAGGGGAAACAACTTTTTTGAACAATTTTCTTGAAAAGGGAGTCACAGAAGTGGGATACTAGCTAGAGGAGTGTGCAGAGTCAGGGGAGGATTGTGTTTAGAGTAGGGGTTAGGCTGAAGGGAAAGATCCATTATAGATATAAAATTTAATGGTTTGGGACACACAAAAAAAAAACTGAAAGAGCAAAGTTCTTGAATAGGCAAGGTGTGCTGAGATATATTGCATAAATTGGTTGTTTTTAGCTATAATCCCTAATGGTTCAGACAGTGTAATAAGGAAAGAATGTGAATATAATGTAAATGTGTGTTTGCACTGTAATAAATGCAAAGGTTGATCTTATTCTGATTGTTCCTATTGGCTTGCTGAAATAGGAAGCAAGAACATTAACTGAACATGAAAAGGGGCCCCAGGAAACCAAGTGTGCAAGAGGTTGAAGAGGGCTTGTGAAAAATCACATGGGTGTGTGATTTTCATTGAAAAAGGATTCTCAGAACCATTTTTGATAGCTAATCTGTCATATGATGTTATGATTGAAAGCTTGACTTCAGTTACTAGTTCTTGAAATTTGTGGCAAAAACTGTTTAACCCAAACCAATGATTTTGGAATGCTTTAATGTCTAGAACACTCTTAGGGTAGTTATCTGAAATGTCATATAGAAGAAATTAGTGTATGGCTTCTTTGAGCTGAGTTTATTATGTATCACTTGTTGTAGAATCTTAACTCCCTATATACAATCACTATTTGAAATTTTACTTCAGTGTACTAGAAGAGTCCAAAAGACCAGAGAACTCACAGGACTCAGCATGTAGTTATAGTCACTGGCTAAGATTTATTGCCCTGAGTAGGATACAAAGGAAAATCAAGCCATGGGAAAAAGATGCATGGAACAAGGCCCAGAAGAATTCATGTGCAAACTTCCAACAGTCTTCTCCTCATATATTCATACAGATCATGCTTAATTCCTCTGCATGGAATTGTGATAGCACATATGAAATGTTGTCTACTGTGAAAGCTCCTTAGAGACATGTTGCCCAAGGTTTTATTGGGGAATGGTCACTTACACACTCTCTGCCTAGTGTATACCAAATTTTAAACTCCCAAAAGGAAAGAAAGCAATTCTTTGTCATAACAACTGTTTATGCTGAAATATTGTTTGCATTAACAGTTCAGGTACATTAAACAACAGTTGTGGCTTAATAAATTATTCATTAGTCCTGTTTACAAAAGGATATTTTATTATGTATTATCTTAATTACAGAATTTCATAGCTTATGTACATAAATGGAAAAAACTATTTTAGATGTTATCCTCTTTAAAATTTGTAATAGGCTAATCAGCAAGTAAAACAGTTCTAACACAAATCAGAGTATGTATTATCATTTGTTTATTGGAAACCCAGTGGTAAAATTATGTGAAGATTAACCCAGTAACCCCTTGTATATGAGCAGTGTTAAATATTTGTGAGAACACCATTATTCTTCAGTTGGGGTCATCAAATGAGACAATGTAATTGTACAAGTTTATGGTGAAGCCATTTAGTGTTTCAGAGATTTTATTAACTTCTTAAGTATTGGCCATTTCTCAGGTATCTTGGCTATAGGATCTTCAAGGTGGTGGTAACAGAATTTCAATGATACTATTTCATTTAACTGTGTTTTAAAATGAAAAATTAAAACAACTCAAATTTATGAAGGATAATTTTTCTTTGTTTCTATGACCTTTATTATATATATTTTAAAGAAAACTAAAGTGTTAACTCACAGTTTGGTTTATATGAATATTCAAAGAACTGTAAACTTCCATGTATGATTAATACTTCTTTCACTAATCTTAGCTCCCACATATAACTAACCCACAATGTATTTTTTTTGTTAGATTGGTGGTTGTATTTTACAATAACTTTTTCTTTTTTACTCTAAATCCTTAAATATTTGATATAAAGTTCTTTTTCACCTCTAGGTTCTATAATGACTTCCCCTTTTCAGTTCCTGAATTTGGTATTTTGTGGCATCTCGTTTTTCATGACTGGTCTTTCTTATGGTTTTTCAGTTTTATTAGACTACTTAAAGAGCCAGTTGTCAGCTTTGTTGAATTTTTTCCATATTTTTTGTTCATTCATTTCTGCCAATACGTTTTCATTTAATTTACCCCTTTACAAGTTCTTAATATAGAAGCTTAGATCATTGATTTTCTGTTTTTTTCTTCTGATATATCACTTAAGGCTTTATATTTTCTCAACTTTCTAGCTGCAATCTAAGTTTGTTATAGTTTTTTTACCATTCTGTTAAAAATATTTTTTTAGCTATCATTATTATTGTTTTTAGCCAGCTATTTATTTTCAAGTGTATTGCTTGATTTCCAAACATTTGGGTACTTTCTATTTTTAAAATATTGATTTTTTGTTTATATCTACACTGCCAAGAGAACATACTCCATATGTTCTACTCCTTTCAAATTTGTTGAGATTTACTTAGCATATGGTTAGTATTGTTAAATGATTCACATAAGCCTGACAAGAATACCTTTGGGTTCAGTGTTCCCTGTGTATTAATAAGGTAAATTGGAATGCTATTCATGTCTCTTATGTGCTATTGAATTTTTTATCTTTTGTATTACTCATTCTCTATATAATTTTTCATTTCTCCATCCTATATTTTTATGATTTGTGTATTATGTATATATGTATATGAATATATGTATATGTATGTAATCATATGCAAATGATGAATTTGATTTGGGATTGTTACACTTTTTTGTTGAAATGGAAGCGTCCCATTTCAAGTGCCTTACAGTTTCTTTCTTACTAATCTACTCTGGCTAGACCAATTTCTGTTGGTTAGTATTTGTATGGTATGTCTTTTAATTACTTTAAAATTTTCTATATTCTTATTTGTGTGGTGTATATTTTGTAAAAATCACTTTGTTTTTAAAACCACCCTGGCAATATTTTAGTTTATGAATTTAATTTATTTACACTTATATAAATATTGATGGATTTTAGATTCAGTCTTTCATATTTCTATTCACTTGTTATTAGTTCAATCTGTTCCCCTTCAGTTTGTACCCCTTTTTTGTCCTATGTTATATGTCCTTTTGTACTAATTAAATATATTATTACATCTCCCCTCCATTAGCATATTAATTAGACTTTCTTTTATTACTCTTATAATAATTACTTTAGAAATCACAATATACAACCCAACCTTTTAGAATCTACTCAACATTTGTACTTTGAATATTTTCAGACCATGCAAGGTCCTTAACATATTTTAGTTTTTGTTATTGTTTGGATATGAGGTGTCCCCCAAAAGCTCATGTGTGAGACAATGCAAGAAGGTTCAGAGGAGAAATGATTGGGTTGTGAGGGTCTTAATCAGTGAATTAGTCCCTGATGGGATTAACTGAATGGTAACTGGAGGCAGGTGGGGTATGACTGGAGGGAGTAGTTCATTGGGGCATGACTAGGGGGTATATATTTTGTGTCTGGAGAGTGGAGTCTCTCTGCTTCCTGATTATGTAGGCTGCTTCTCTCTGTGGCCATGGTGTTCTGCCTCACCTCAAGCCCCCAGGAATGTAGCCAGCTTTCCATGGACTAAGACCTCTGAAACTGTGAGCCCTCAAATAAACTTTTCCTCCTCTATACTTGTGCTGGTTGGGTCATTTAGTCACAGCAGCCAAAAAGCTGACTAAAACAACTCTACATACCTCCTTGACATTGTGCTAAAATTAACATTTTTTTTAATTGTACATATATTGCAAACTCCATAAAGCATTAATATTATTGGTATATACAACAATATAGAACTACATCCATTTATGCCTTCAAATGTACATTGCTGATGATTATTTTTTGTTCCTAGGATAGTCTACCTGGGATTATTGTCCAGTCTGTAGTTACTGTTTTTCTGAAAATGTCTATTTCAGTTTAAATTTTTAAAGTTTTAAGGTTCATGTTTATTTTCTTTCAAAACTTTAAATATGTCATTACATTGTCTTCTGGCTTCAGGTGCTTTTAAGAAATCTGCTTCAATTCTACTGTTGCCTGTATGAAAACATTGTCTTTGGCTACTTTAAAATATTTTGTCTTTATCATTGATTTTTATTAGTTTTACTAACATTCAAGGATATGTTGTATTTGTCCTTGCAATTACAGAATTTTTAAATCTGGAGCTTTATGTCTATCATAATTTTGGAAGTTCTCACCTATTATCTACTCAACTTTTCATTTTCCTTTTACATCCACTTACCTGTAAGTTCCTTGTCCCATTATCTTTTGACCACTTTTTCATGTTCTTTTCACTATCCTTTTTATTCTTTTTACTTTGATTTGGAATTTTTTTACTGGCTTATCTTTAGATTGACCAACTTATATGATTCACTGTGTATAATTGTCTGTTAAGTCCATCTAATGAATTTTATATTTTAGGCATTCTGCTTTTCAGTTTTGAAACTTGCATTTGAACCATAAATAAATAATTTTCATTTAAGTGCTTTAGATTGATGTCTTCTAAGAAATTCCAATTTTTAAATTTCTTTTTTAGAACTTATCTATTATTATAATTCTATGTTCCATGCTTAATTACTTCAATATATGGATTATCTGGAGATTCGTTAATGTGATCTGTTTTTTCTTATCATTCTTGCCATTTGATCTTGTTTTCTTGCACACCTGTTGTGCCTGGTAACTTTTATTTTTTAATTCTGTGCTTTTGTTATATTCAGAGTTATGAAACTATCCCCATAATTACTTTTTGAACGTTATCATCACCCCATGAAGAAACATGGAACCCAGTAGCAACCATTCTCAATTTCTCCCTCCCCACTTTCCTTGACAATCACTAATCTGCTTTCATTCTCTGTTTTCATTGCTTTTTTCCCTTCAAGTACTGGGAATTGAACAAATACTGTACTAACTTAGCTACATCCCACACTTGTCCCCTTTTTATTGTATTATTTGTCTTTTAATTAATTATAAGAGTTTAAACTTTATGTAACCTGGGAACTAACTCTTATCTGATGTATGATTTTCAAACATTTTCTCCTATTCTGTGAATTTAAGGTAAAAAGTCACTTTATTTTGATAGAATCCAATTTATCAAAATTTTCTTTTTTTACGTATGCGTTGTGTCATAGGTACTTTTAATGTCCCAGTGATGTTTTGTAGTTTTCAGTATATGTCCTTCATTTATTTTAAATTTTATTTCTGAATGTTTTACTTTGTATGCTATTGTAAATGGAGTTTTAAAATTTCATTTTCAGAATATTCTTTGCTAGTGTATAGAAATGCAGTATTTTTTCATATTAATTTTGTATCCTGCAACCTTATACATGTTTAATAATTCTTAAAAATTCCTTCTTCTATTTAGAATATAATATCATTTGCAAATGGTGAAAGTTTACTTCTTCATTTCTAATATTATTGGTCTTCAAATCTTTTACTTCTTAATTTTCCTGGCAACACCCTTGTTATGGTTTGGATCTGGACTATTCCCTAAAGGCTCAGAGGTGGGGATTTGGGAAGTAATTGGATCATGAGAGCTCTGACCTCATCAGTAGATTGATCCATTGAAGGATTCATAGCTGAATGGACAATTAAAAATTTTAAGAGGTTAGACCTAGTTGAAGAGAGTATATCCTTGTGGGTAGGCCATCAGCAATTATGTCTTCCTCCTAACTCCTTCCTCTTTCTGCTTCCTGGCCACAATGAGGTTAGCAGCTTTATTTTATCATATCCTTGCATCATGATGTCTTGCCTCACCACGGGCCTAGAAAACATGGAGCCATCTGACTATGGACTGAAGCTTCTGAAACTTTGAGCCAAAATAAAACTTTCCTCCTGTATATTGATTTGTTCCAATGATAAAAAGCTGGTCAACAAAATCCTCCAATACAAAGTTGAAAAGAAATGGTGAGAGAGAAGATCCTAGTCTAATTTCTAATCCTTGAGAAAATCTTCAAATCATTTACCATTTAATATGATGTTACATGAGTTTGTAGACACCTTCCATCAAATTGAGAAAGTTCTCTATATTCTGAGTTTCTTGAGTATTTTCATCTTGATAAGTTGTTGGATTTTTTCAAATACTTTTTGTATATCTGTTGAGAAGATGTGGTTTTTGTTTTTTATTCTATTCATCTGAGTTATTTCTTTGGTTGACTTATTTTGAACTAACAAAATATCTGGAATAAATCCTACTTGATGTATAATTCTTTTTATATGTTACTATATTTACTCATATTTTTTGAGGATTTTTACACCAATACTCATAATAGATATTGGTATATATAGTGTGTGTGTGTGTGTGTGTGTGTGTGTGTGTGAGAGAGAGAGAGAGAGAGAGAGACAGACAGACAGACAGAGAGAGATGGACAGAAAGACTGACTTGTCTGTCTGGCTTTGGTATCAGAGTAATAATAATGGTCTCATACAATGAATTAGGAAGTGTTCCCTCCTCTTCTGCTTGTTGGAAGAATTTGTGAAGTATTGGTATTCATTTTTCTTTAAATGATTGGTAACATTTATCAGTAAAGTTAGGTAGGTCGGGGCTTAATTGGAAGAATTTTGATTTTTTTTCAATCTCTTTACTCATTATATATCTATTCATGTTTTCTGTTTCTTCTTGAATTATTTCTGAAGTTTGTGTCTTTCAGGAATTTGCCCTTTTCATCTGTTTTCTAATTTGTTGTCATACAATTGTTTATAGTATTCTCTTTAAATTCTTTTTCTTTCTCTAAACTTGGTCCCCTCATTCATTTCTGATTTTAATAATTTGAGTCTTATTTCTTTTTTCCTTGATGATACTTGCCAAAAGTTCATCAATTTTGTTGCTCTTTTCAAAGAATCAACCTTTGGTTTCTTTTATTTTTTTTTTTCTATTCTCTATTTTATTTGTCTTCTGGACTTTATTATTTCTTTTTTTCTGTTTAATTTGTGTTCATTTTGCTGTTATTTTTCTTGTTTCTTGAGGTGGAAAGATAGATTATTGATTTTAATTCATCTTTTTGAAAAAAGTAATTTAAAGCTATAAATTGCCTTCTATTTACTGCTCATGTGAATTCTGTTAGTTTTGGTATGTGGTGGTTTCATTT
Organism: Sciurus vulgaris; assembly: GCF_902686455.1. Classification (NCBI taxonomy): domain Eukaryota; kingdom Metazoa; phylum Chordata; class Mammalia; order Rodentia; family Sciuridae; genus Sciurus; species Sciurus vulgaris. The sequence goes on along the minus strand of NC_136478.1, from coordinate 36,410,649 downwards.
TCTTTCATCTCAGTGCATTTTCTAATTTCTCTTGTGACTTCTTTTACCCATTGGTTATTTAGTAGTTTGTTGTTTAATTGTCATGTATTTGTGAACTTTCCAAATTTCCTTGTTATTTTTTTATTTTGTCAGATGGTACCACACTTAATTTTTATAAAGTTATTTTATTAGAAAATTATTATGGTATATTATTAAATATGATTGTTATTATTGCTTTTAACTCAAAACTCTATTTTTATTCCCTTTAATAATTTATTTCTCTTTATTGATTTTATCAATTTGATATCTTTCTCAGGGGTTCTTTAATTCCTTATAAGTATTTTCCTTTATATCTTTGATTGTGTTTAAAATAGTTAGGAGTCTTTAGGTAGTTTAATGTTTGAGCTTCATTAGAAATGGTTTCTGTTCATTTTTTTTTTTTTCACATGTGGTCTTCCTCCCTGGTTTATGGTGGTATCATTATTTGTATTTGTGGTGCTACCTGTTGAATAGCTGTCCTGAAAAATTTCTGTGAATTCTGTATGGTTTGTCATATGACCTTTGAAGTCTTTGCTCAATTAGCTAAGTGATCAATGATTGAATCAAGATTTATTTAATTACTTTGAACCTATAAGTCTCCAAGATCTCATAGTTATCCTCTGTGTTTTGGGACACAACTTGAAAGCTCTCACAGTCTGTGCACAACTCTATAGCTTTTGCTTATTATTACAACACATGACTGCCTGAGACTCTCTACCATGTTAGAACTAGACAACAAAATGTCTACTGTCCATGCATCTTCAGGAATTGAATGAATATCTGCTTTATGCCAGGCCTTTGCCTGATATGAATGCTGTTATAATCTGCTGAATATTCGTACCCATTTTTGAGCAACATGTTTAAGAAGTTCGTAGAATTTAGCTATTAACTTGAGATTCCTTTCACTTCATTGAATTCTCAAAATAAGGCAGTAAATTTATACTTAGGTTCAAATTAATATCTTTGATTTTTTAAACTAAAATCAAATCAAATTCTCAAGTATTTATATAGAAATACTTTTGTAACTTTTGTTCAATATGTAGCTGTTATTGAGTAAACTTAAGTTTATCATATTTGTTAAAAATTTGTCCTGTGATTATCTGTAATTTATATTCCAAACTGGCTTTTCCATAATTATACTTCATTATAACCTGTGAATTAATATTCATCCTCTGGGATGACTACAATGTCTTAAATGAACAGGTGCTTATTTTTCTTGTATAATAAGATGACTGGAGATGGCTAACAACCTGCATTGTCAGTTTTCCTTTTCTTTATTACCTCAAATTGCTGGTTATAAAAAGAAAACAGCCAGTTTTGATGGTGTATACCTGTAATCCCAGTATACAAGAGGATTGAAAGTGAAGCCAGCCAGTGAGACCTTCTCCCAAAGAAGAAAATCTCTGGTCTATGGAAGCTAAACTACAGTAAAGCAGGGCAGGGGCCAGGGAGGTGTTGAAGAAGGGAAGTTCAGTAGATTAGACAAAGGGGAGCAAAAGAAGGGAGTGGCAATAGGAATATGAAATTCAATAGAATAAATCTAACATAATTTTCCTATGTACACATATGCAATTACCCAAGTGAACCCCACCATTGTGCCCACCCACAAGAATGGGGTCCTAAACACAATAAGATATATCCTAAGCTTGTATAATTTTATCAAAATGGATTCTACTGTCATGTATAACTAAGAAGAAACAATAACAACAACAGAAAAAGGACCAGGAATGTAAATCAGTGGTAAAGCACCCCAGGGGTCAATTCCTAGTAAGCACCCCCCACAAAAAAAGGTAATTAGAAAGGAAAGGTTGGTTAAATGGGGAGAGGGTTGTTAGCTACTTTTAATCAGAGGTAGCCCTTTTTATCAGAAATATCAAAAGTCCCTAACAGACTTCAGCTCATGCCTTACTCACCAGAGCTATTATGAGGCCCCCTGAAGTTGAGCAGGGAAACTGGGAAAGTATGTATCATGGAGACTAAGAGAAATAAAAGGTGAGCCACATATGTAATTTAAATTTTTCTAGTAGTTTTGTTTAAAAAACAGATGCAGGGCTGGGGAGATAGCTCAGTTGGTAGAGTGCTTACCTTGCAAGCAAAAGGCCCTGGGTTCAATCCCCAGCACCGCAAACAAAAAACAAACAAAAAAACCCATGCAATATATTTTTAATAATATATTGAATATATTGTGGTATATTTATAATGATATTTCAACATTAATATAAAAGATTATTAATGACATATTTTACATTTCCTTATTTTGTGCTAATGCTTCAAAATCTGGTATGTATTTTGCAGTGGAAGCCCACCTCAATTCTGAATAGCTTCTTGGCAAGTGCTCAAGCCACATATTGCTAATGGCTACCTTATTTACTATTCATAGTTGTTTGCCTTCTTTACCCATTATTTACAGTATATTAAATTTTCATAATGCAAATGTCCAGGAATCAGGAAATTTTTCCTTGAAATATTATTCCATTTCTTCCTCTTTTCTATTAAGAGAAAGCCTGTCCTACTTCATTTTGTTGTTGCAGTGGTAGTGCCTCTTGAGATTTAGCGTCTCCTAAGCCATTCATGTACACATCAGTATGTGTTTTTAGACAAACAGGCAAAATGTTAATCCATTTCAAGACTGTTGTTCTGTAGAGGATCAATTGTGTCACCAAATTCATTGTCTAATAATTACTATCATTCCATGTCCCTCTCCCAGCTCCACCCTGCTTTGGATTTCTTTAAATTTCTACTTTCTCGAAATTGCTTATAAGACTGTATTACATTGTTGTTGAATTGGTATTATGGTTAAGATGTGTTATTGAAAAATTTGGATGCTAATTATTACTCATTAGTGGTCAGTAGTTTTTGTAATGTTGCACCTAGTTTGGGGTGCAGTAATTTGTGATTTATAGACATTAGAGTAAATTTGGATATTTTTGTATTAAAAACATTGAGCCTTGGAGAGCTTATGTCAGTTTAAATGAATTAGAATGTACCTAGAAATGTTCATACATAAAAAGATATAGTTGGTACAGATAATCTCTTGAGCAGTTTTCCAGTCCATTTTCTGAATTTTTAAAAATTACAACTTATTCTATTTTTGTTAACTAAACACACAAAAATTTACTCCTAGTTTTTAATTGTTGTTAAATTGGTGTCTGCTTTCAGGATAATACTATAACCAGCTTCCAGTATATTGCTTATAGATGTTTTTAAAGAATAGTGTCAGACATCTTTTAAAATGTTAGTTATTACTGAAATAAAACAGATAAGAAAATTTATAATTTCATGAGACACATAATAAGCTTGGAATGGCCACTTCTCTTATGGCTGAAATAAATAGTTATTTAAAATATGTACAATGGTCATTGCTTAATATGAGTTCACCTCTCTGTGTGACATGTGATAGGGAAAGAATATAGTATTAGTAACTGTTCATAATACTGCATTTATTTTTCCCAATATATTTATATTTAGTAGACACAATTATATCCTTTACTGTTATTAGCTAGTTAAATAAATTAGTATATGCACATATGTATATAAATACGCATATCAAAGTCCTTTTGTCTGTCTTTGAGGCAATGCTGATAGTTTAGGGGAAAAGTGAATTGTCTAAAAATTTTTAATGTTTGTTATACAGTATGACAGCTTAGAATTATAAATTAGGAATCTAATTTCCTTGAAAACTATCCATTTCTGGCAAATATTTCTGTTTAGACAGTAAAGTGACTTCTGAAGCAGAATTTATTTGCCTTGATCAAACTAATATATATTGTCATTTTTAGCTTCAAAGCAACATTTGAGCTATCATTCTCTAATTAGTAGGATAAAATTTGACTTTCAGAATTATTCCAAATTAATATAAGAGGGAAGCAGGAACTTCTGCAAGTAACTTGAAATTTTGAACAATTGCCTTTTCATAAATAAGTGGTACTTATGCGTCTTCTATATTTTTTGTTAAGAATGAAACAGAAGAGAACCATTTATATTCCAGGATGACAGGAAACTGTTTCCAGTGACCTAAGTTATGTCTTTTTAATTGTTTCTTAGTCATTTCTCTGTATCATCCATGTATTTTGATTCTCAAATGCTGTGGGAATGAAGTCACTAAGATTAGATATGCCAGAGTTAGTGTTCAAATATTTGATTGACTAACAATAATCTTTGAGGATATTTTCTTTTCTAAACTTTTTTATTATTGAATATCCAGGTGTTACTTAGCATTTTTGGGGAGTCCAGTGTTATTTAAAAAGAAGCAAGTATTATCAGTTAGTCGAAGTATTGTGGATATAGTAAAGTTTTTAATTTTTCAGTTGGATGACATAAATTATCCATACTTTTCCTGAAATCTTGAAGTTCTGGGATGAAAATTCTTTAGTATTGAGTACACATTTGTTAGGTGCAACAGTATAACAGAGGTAGAAGAATACCTCCTCCCCAAGGAAAAACTATTTCATTGTTTTTAGAAGTAGTCAGGGTACATTTTATCTGAGAAAAGATGTATTTGATTTTAACATTCCCTAGGGTTTATGCCCACAAATGTTCATCGTTTCAGGATAGGGGTGGCATTTTCTTCAATAACATCAAAGCATTCAGCAATGTCAAAGCATTCTGTCAGTGTTGACAGGTGTATAAATATATACACACCAATTTCAGAATCGGGAAAAGGCACTATTTGGAGAGATAATGACTGACAATCTGAATTGAAGAAAATAAGTTTCATGCAGCATACATTAAAAAAAATGACACTACCTAAAAAAAAATTCATATGAAGCTAGATGAAAGGAGCATATGACCCTAAATGACTTCATGAAATTAATTTGATGCATCTGTGCTTTATGATATATAAGGTTTTTTTCGATAGCTGGAACAACACAAGTGATAAATGTACGCTGTTACTCATATTTAGATGAAATGCACAATTCTTTGTTATTTACACTTCTGAGTGAGACAAAGCCCCCATGTAGGCCCACACAGGGAATTGTATCAGAGGATAGGTTAAACAGTGAGTAAGGAGCTGCAACTGTAGGGAACAGTTTGTGTATGACAGGAGGATGGGGCTAGCACGGTTTTGGTTCTTCCTGTGAATTGGCTAATTTAAATGCTTTTGGGGGCCTTCAGTGCATTGGACTGTCCCAAATTGTAGGTATCTGGCCCTGAGGAAATTAAGGTGGAAGCATTATAGCTCATAGTGTGAGAGATGATAAGGGAATTGGGGTATTGATCCACTGTTTAAGAAGAGGAGACTCTTTTTTTTTTAATCTTTTTATTTTTTACAGACTGCATTTTGATTCATTGTACACAAATGGGGTACATCATTTTGTTTCTATGGTTGTACATGATGTAGATTTATACCATTCATGTAATTATACATGTACATAGGGTAATGATGTCTGCCTCATTCCACCATTTTTTATATCCCCTCCCTCTCATTTCCTTCTACATGATCTAAAGTTCCCCCATTATTCTCTCCCTCCCCACCCCTCCACCCCCATTACATATCATTCTCCACTTATCAGGAAAAATATTCATCCTTTGGTTTTTTGGAATTCTCCAAAATTTCATCCATTTATCTGCAGATGCCTTAATATTATTCTTTTTTATGACTAAATAATATTCCATTATGTATACATGCCACAGTTTCTTTATCCATTCATCTACTGAAGGGTATCTAGGTTGGTTCGACAATCTAGCTATTGTGAATTGAGCTGCTATAAACATTGACGTGGCTGTGTTACTGTAGTATGCTGATTTTAGGTCCTTTGGGTATAAACCAAGGAGCGGGATAACTGGATCAAAAGGTGGGTCCATTCCAAGTTTTCTGAGGATACTCCGCACTGCTTTCCAGAGTGGCTGCACCAATTTGCAACTACACCAGCAATGTGAAAGTGTGCCTTTTTCCCCACATCCACACCAATACCTATTATTGTTTGTGTTTTTGATAATAGCCATTCTAATTGAGTAAGTTGAAATCTTAAAGTTGTTTTAATTTGCATTTCTCTAACTACTAGATATGTTGAACACTTTTTCATATATTTATTAATTGCCTTTATGTCTTCTTCTGTAAAGTGTCTGTCCACTTCCTTGACCGATTTATTGATTGGGTTCTTTGTATTTTTGGCATAAAATTTTGTAAGTTCTTTATGAATTTTGGAGATAAGTGCTCTATCTGAAGTGCGTGTGAAAAAGATTTTCTCCCACTCTATATGCTCTGCCTTCATGTTTTTGATTGTATCCTTTGCTGAGAAAAAGCTTTTTAGTTTGAGTCCATCCCATTTATTGATTCTTGCTTTGATTTCTTGTGCCTTGGGAGTCTTGTTGAGGAAGTCTGATCCTAAGCCAACATGATGAAGATTTGGGCCTACTTTGTCTTCTATTAGTTGCAGGGTCTCTGGTCTAACTCCTAGATCCCTGATCCATTTTGAGTTGAGTTTTGTGCAGGATGAGAGATAGAGGTTTAATTTCATTTTTCTGCACATCAATTTCCAGTTTTGCTAGCACCATTTGTTGAACAGGCTATCTTTTCTCCATTGTGTGTTTTTGGCTCCTTTGTCTAGTATGAGGTGACTGCATTTATGTGGGTTTGTCTCTGTATCTCCTATTCTGTACCTTTGGTCTGCCTATTTTGGTGCCAATACCATGCCATTTTTGTTACTATTGCTCTTTTAATGTCTGGAATTGTGACACCGCCTGTTTCACTTTTTGTACTGAGGATTGTTTTGGTTATTCGAGGTCTCTTGTTCTTCCAGATGACGTTAATGATTGCTTTCTCTATTTCTATGAGGAATGTCATTGGGATTTTAATTGGAATTGCATTGAATCTGTATAGCGCCTTTGGTAGAATGGCTATTTTGACAATGTTAATTCTGCCTATGCAAGAACATGGGAGATCTTTCCATCTTCTAAGGTTTTCTTGAATTTCTTTCTTTAATTTCTGTAGTTTTCATTGTGGAGGTCTTCCACCTCTTTCATTAGATTGATTCCCACGTATTTTATTTTATTTTTTTTGAGGCTACTATGAATGGAGGGGTTTTCTTAATTTCTCTTTCAGAGGATTCATCACTTATGAATACAAATGCATTAGATTTACACTTATTTATTGTATATCCTGCTACATTGCTAAATTCATTTAGTAGTTCTGGAAGTTTTCTAGTGGAGTTTTCAATGTAGTGAGCTTTCCTCTTAGTACTGCTTTTAGTTTCCCAGAGATTTTGATATGTTGTGTCATTGTTCTCATTTACCTCTAAGAATTTTTAAATTTATTCCCTGATGTCTTCTGTTATCATTGCATCATTCAATAGAATGTTATTTAATCTCCAGATGTATGAGTAGTTTTTGTTTATTTTATCGTTGATTTCTAATTGCATCCCATTATGGTCTGATAGGATAAGGGTAGTATCTCTATTTTTTTTTTTTTTTTTTTTTTGTATTTATGAATGGCTTCTTTGTGGCATAGCATATGGTCTGTTTTGGAGAAGGATCCATCAGCTGCTAGGAAGAAAGTATATTCACTCGATGGTGGATGAAATATTCTGTAAATATCCATTAAGTCTACATCATTGATTGTATCTTTTAGTTCTATAGTTTGTTTCTTCAGTTTTTGTATGGAGGATCTATACAGTGCTGAGAGTGGTGTGTTAAAAGTCCCCACTGTTATTGTGTTTTGGTCTATTTTATTCTTAAAATTGAGAAGGGCTTGTTTGATATACATAGATGCTCCATTGTTTGGGGCATCAATATTTAAAATTGTTATATCTTACTGTTTTATGCTTCCCTTAAGCAGTATGAAATGTCCTTCTTTATCCCTTCTGACTAACTTAAGTTCGAAGTCCACTTTATCTGACTGAGAATGGAGATCCCTGCTTTTTTACTGGCTCCGTATGCAAGGTATGTTTTTCCCTATCCTTTCACCTTTAGTCTGTGGATGTCTTTTTCTATGAGATGAGTCTCTTGAAGGCAGCATATTGTTGGGTCTTTCTTTTTAATCCAATCTGCCAGTCTATGTGTTTTGATTATTGAGTTTAGGCCATTGACATTCAGGGTTATTATTGTGTTATGATTTCTATTCCTGGTCATTTGGGCTTGTTTTTTGTTTTTAACTTGACTTGTTTTCTCCTTTCATTGGCTTTTCCTTTAGGGTAGTTCCTCCCTATGCTGACTTGTATTGTTGTTTTTCACTTCCTCCTCACAAAATATTTTGCTGAGAATGTTGTGTAGTGCAGGCTTTCTATTTGTAAATTCTTTTTTTTTAATTCTTTTTTTTATTAAATATCATAAATTTACATAGGGAAATGTTGTTTGATTCATTCTGTTATTTTTTCCCTTCCCCCCACCCCTCCCACCCCTCTTTCCCTCTATACAGTCCTTCCTTCTTCCATTCTTACCACCCTCCTTATCGCTGACCCTAAACGTAACCCTAGCCCTAACGCTAACCCCTCCTACCCCCCATATATGTCCTCATCCGCTTATCAGCGAAATCATTCGTCCTTTAGTTTTTTGAGATTGGCTTATCTCATTTAGCATGATATCCTCCAATTTCATCCATTTGCCTGCAAATGCCATAATTTCATCATTCTTCATGGCGGAGTAATATTCCACTGTATATATATGCCACAGTTTCTTTATCCATTCATGAACTGAAGGGCATCTAGGTTGGTTCCACAATCTGACTATGGTGAATTGAGCAGCTATGAACATTGATGTGGCTGTATCTCTGTAGTATGCTGATTTTAAGTCCTTTGGATATAGGTCAAGGAGTGGGATAGCTGGGTCAAATGGTGGTTCCATTCCAAGCTTTCTCAGGAATCTCCATACTGCTTTCCAGAGTGGCTACACTAATTTGCAACCCCAACAGCAATGTATGAGTGTACCTTTTTCCCCACATCCTCGCCAACACCTACTATTGGTTATGTTCTTGATAATCGCCTTTCTAATTGGGGTGAGATGAAATCTTAGGGTAGTTTTCATTTGCATTTCTCCTATTACTAGAGATGTTGAACATTTTTTCATATATCGGTTGATTGCTTATACATCTTCTTCTGTGAAGTGTCTATTCATTTCCTTAGCCCATTTGTTGATTGGATTATTTGTATTCTTGGTGTAGAGTTTTTTGAGTTCTTTATATATTCGGGATATTAGTGCTCTATCTGAAGTATGAGTGGCAAAGATATTCTCCCACTCTGTAGGCTCTCTCTTCACATTACTGATAGTTTCCTTTGCTGAGAGAAAGCTTTTTAGTTTGAATCTATCCCAGTTGTTGATTCTTGCTTTTATTTCTTGTGCTATGGGAGTCCTGTTAAGGAAGTCTGATCCTAAGCCAACAAGTTGAAGGTTAGGACCTACTTTTTCTTCTATAAGATGCAGGGTCTCTGGTCTGATTCCCAGGTCCTTGATCCATTTTGAGTTGAGTTTTGTGCAGGGTGAGAGATAGGGGTTTAATTTCATTCTGTGGCATATGGTTTTCCAGTTTTCCCAGCACCATTTGTTGAAGAGGCTATCTTTTCTCCATTGCATATTTTTGGCACCTTTGTCTAGTATGAGAAAATTGTATTTATTTGCGTTTGTGTCCGTGTCCTCTATTCTGTACCATTGATCTACCTGTCTATTTTGGTACCAATACCATGCCGTTTTTATTACTATTGCTTTGTAATAGAGTTGAAGTTCTGGTATTGCGATACCCCTGCTTCGCTCTTTCTACTGAGGATTGTTTTAGCTATTCTGGGTTTCTTATTCTTCCAGATGAATTTCATAATTGCTTGTCTATTTCTGTAAGGTACACCATTGGGATTTTAAGTGGAATTGCATTGAATCTATATAGCACTTTTGGTAGTATGGCCATTTTGACAATATTAAATTCTTCCTATCCAAGAACATGGGAGATCTTTCCATCTTCTAAGGTTTTCTTTAATTTCTTTCTTTATTGTTCTGTAGTTCTCATTGTAGAGGTCTTTCACCTCTTTTGTGAGATTGATTCCCAAGTATTTTATTTTTTTCAATGCTATTGTGAGTGGGGTAGTTTTCCTAATTTCTCTTTCTGAAGATTCTTCACTTACGTATAAAAATGCATTGGATTTATGAGCATTGATCTCGTAACGTGCTACTTTACTGAATTCACTTATGAGTTCTAAGAGTTTTCTGGTGGAATTTCCAGGTTCCTCTAAATATATAATCATGTCATCAGCGAACAGGGATAGTTTGAGTTCCTCTTTTCCAATTCGTATCCCTTTAATTTCTTTGGTTTGTCTAATTGCTCTGGCTAGAGTCTCAAGAACAATGTTGAATAGAAGTGGTGAAAGAGGGCATCCCTGCCTTGTTCCAGTTTTTAGGGGGAATATTTCAGTTTTTCACCATTTAGAATGATATTGACCATGGACTTAGCGTAGATGGCCTTCACAATGTTAAGGAATGATCCCACTACCCCAATTTTTTCTAGTGTTTTGAGCATGAAGGGATGCTGTATTTTATCGAATGCTTTTTCTGCATCTATTGAAATAATCATGTGATTCTTAACTTTTAGTCTGTTGATATGGTGAATGACATTTATTGATTTCCGGATGTTGAACCAACCTTGCATCCCTGGGATAAAACCCACTTGATCATGGTGCACTATCTTTTTAATATATTTTTGTATGTGATTTGCTAAAATTTTGGTGAGAATTTTTGCGTCGATGTTCATTAAGGATATTGGTCTGAAATTTTCTTTCCTCGATGTGTCTCTGTCTGGTTTAGGTATCAGGGTGATATTGGCTTCATAGAATGAGTTTGGGACGGTTCCCTCCTCTTCTATTTTATGGAATACTTTAAGAAGTATTGGAATGAGCTCTTCTTTAAAGGTTTTATAGAACTTGACTGAGAACCCATCTGGTACCGGACTTTTCTTTGTTGGTAGGCTTTTGATGACCTCTTCTATTTCATTGCTTGAAATGGATTTATTTAAGTTGTGTATGTCTTCCTCGTTCAGTTTAGTTAATTCATATGTCTGTAGAAACTTGTTGATGTCTTCGAGGTTTTCTGTTTTGTTGGAGTATAGATTTTCAAAATAGCTTCTAATTATGTTTTGTATTTCACTCGTGTCTGTTGCGATATTTCCTTGTTCATTCCGAATTTTAGTAATTTGAGTTTTCTCCCTCTTTCTCTTTGTTAGTGTGGCTAAGGGTCTATCAATTTTGTTTATTTATTCAAAGAACCAACTATTTATTTTGTTAATTTTTCTGATTGTTTCTTTTGTTTCAATTTTGTTGATTTCGGCTTTGATTTTAACCATTTCCTGTCTTGTACTACTTTTGGTGTTGGTCTGCTCTTCTTTTTCTAGGGTTTTGAGCTGTAATGTTAAGTCATTTATTTGTTGATTTCTACTTCTTTTGTTGAATGTGCCCCATGAAATAAATCTTCCTCTAAGTCCTGCTTTCATAGTGTCCCAGAGATTTAGATATGATGTGTCTTTGTTCTCATTTACTTCTAAGAATTTTTTAATTTCCCTCCTGATGTCTTCTGTTATCCATTCATTGTATAATAGTGTATTATTTAATCTCCAAGTATTGGAGAAGTTTGTTTTTTATTCTGTCATTTATTTCTAATTTCAGTCCATTATAATCTGATAGAGTACAAGGTAATATCTCTATCTTCTATTTGCTAACAGTAGCTTTGTGGCAGAAGACATGGTCTATTTTAGAGAAGGATCCATGTGCTGCTGAGAAGAAAGTGTATTCGTTCTGTTGGATGGTATATTCTATATAAGTTGGTTAAGTCTAAATCGTTGATTGTGTTATTGAGATCTATGTTTTCTTTATTCAATTTTTGTTTAGACGATCTATCCAGCGGTGAGAGAGGTGTGTAAAAATCACCTAGTATTATTGTGTTGTGGTCTATTTGATTTCTGGAATTGAGAAGGATTTGTTTGACGTACATGGATGAGCCAATGTTCGGGGCATAGATATTTATGATTGTTATGTCTTGCTGATTTATGCTTCCCTTAAGCAGTATGTAATGTCCTTCCTTCTTTATCCCTTCTGACTAGTTTTGGCTTGAAGTCCACATTATTTGAAATGAGGATGGATACTCCAGCTTTTTGCTGTGTCCGTGTGCATGGTATGTTTTTTCCCATCCTTTCACCTTTTATCTATGGGTATCTCTTTCTTTGAGATGAGTCTGTTGCAGGCAGTATATTGTTGGATTTTTCTTTTTAATCTAATCTGCCAGTCTATGTCTTTTGATTGATGAGTTCAGGCCATTAACATTCACGGTTATTATTGGGATATGATTTGTATTCCTAGTCATTGGACTCATTTTTGTTTTTTGACTTGATTTGGTTTCTCCTTTATTTGGCTATTCCTTTACGCTAGTTCCTCCCGTTGCTGATTTACATCGTCGATTTTCATCTCTTCCTCATGGAATATTTTGCTGAGAATGTTGTGTAATACTGGCTTTCTTTTTGTAAATTCCTTTAGCTTTTGTTTATCATGGAAGGATCTTATCTCCTCGTCAAATCTGAAGGTAAGTTTTGCTGGGTATAAAATTCTTGGTTGGCATCCATTTTCTTTCAGGGCTTGGTAAATGTTGTTTCAGGCCCTTCTAGCTTTTAGGGTCTGGATTGAAAAGTCTGCTGATATTCTTATTGGTTTCCCCCTGAATGTAATCTGATTCTTTTCTCTCGCGGCCTTTGAAATTCTGTCTTTATTTTGTATGTTAGTTATTTTCATAATAATGTGCCTTGGTGTTGGTCTGTTGTAATTTTGTATATTTGGAGTCCTATAAGCCTCTTGTACTTGGATTTCCATTTCATTCTTCAGATTTGGGAAATTATCTGATATTATTTCATTGAATAGATTGTTCATTCCTTTGGTTTGTTTCTCTAAGCCTTCCTCAATCCCAATAATTCTTAAATTTGGCCTCTTCATGATATCCCATAATTCTTGTAGATTCTGTTCATGATTTCTTACCATCTTCTCTGTTTGATCTACCTTGTTTTTAAGATTAAATATTTTGTCTTCAATATCTGAGGTTCTGTCTTCCAGGTAATCTATCCTATTGGTTATGCTTTCTATGGAGTTTTTAACTTGGTTTATTGTTTCCTTCATTTCAAGGATTTCTGTTTGTTTTTTTTTTTTTTCAGTATCTCTGACTCTTTATTGAAATGCTTTTTTGCTTCCCATATTTGCTCTTTTAACTGTTGATTGGTGCATTCATTTAATGCCTGCATTTGTTCTTTCATCTCCTCGTTTGCTTCCCTGATTGTTTTAATTATGTACATTCTGAACTCCCTTTCTGACATTTCTTCTGCTGTGCTGTCATTGGGTTTTATTGATATAGTATCTAGGTTGTTTGGGACATTTTCTTCCCTTGTTTTCTCATATTGGTCAGACGTCAGTGGGACTTTGTGATATTGTAGATTTCCTCTGTTGGCTTATAGTGTCCCAGTAGATTTCCAGTGTATCACCTACCAGCCTTCAGTAGCCTGAAGTCTTGGATTAACTTGATAATGTAGTTCTTCCGAAGAACGCTGCCCCTAGACCGCTACTGGTTCCAGGGAGAGAGACCTGGAGAGGTCTCTTGCTGACCAGCCCTGTTCCCAGAGACTGGTTGCAGGTCGGAGGTCTCCACTGGCTTGGGGACTTGTAGCTGGCTCTGTGTAGACAGGCTCTCACTGGGCGGTCTGCCCGGAGAAGCTAGCCTAGAAAGACACTTCCCGCCGGAGGGGGCTGGGCTGCTTGGGGAAGTCCCTGGCGCCCTGTGCTGGTCTCTGAAGCAACCTGCAGGCGGGCCGGAGCTGGCAGCGGGGCGGGCCAGAGCTGGCTGCGCTGCTTCTGTGCAGAAAGGCTCTCTCTGGGGGGCCTGCTCCGCGAGGCTGGAGAATCTATCCCTGTGGGAGGAGCCCACCACCAGAGTGCTCAGAGCTGCCTGGGGGAGACTCTCTCTGCCCTGTCCTACTCTAATAAGCCGCTCGAATCCGGGCCTGCCGCCCAGCTGAGCTTCACTGGGTGTGGGAGACTCACCCCATGGTTCTATTTTAGTCTGAGTCTCTCAATGCCTCCCCTTCTTGAATCCTTGGTTTTGGAGGGACTGGAGATGCAGTCACCCTCTAGTCCGCCATCTTGGACCGCCCCGTGGAAAAAGCCTGCACCTGGAGGGGGGCAAGGCCGCCTGGAGAGGTCTCTGGCTGCCCAGCCCTGGTCCCAGAAGCTGTTTGCAGGTCGGAGGTCTCCGCTGGCTTGGGGACTTGTGGCTGGCTCTGCATTGAAAGGCTCTCACTAGGCGGTCTGCCCCGAGAAGCTAGCCTAGAGAGGTGCTTCCCGCCAGAGTGGGCTGGGTTGCTTGGGGAAGTACTGTAAATTCTTTTAACTTTTGTTTACTGTGAAAAGATTTTATTTCATCGTCAAATATGAATGTTAGTTTTGCTGGGTATATGATTCATGGTTGGCATTTTTGTTCTTTCAGACCTTGAAATACATTGTTCCAGGCCCTTCTTGCTTTTAGAGTCTGGGCTGAGAAATCTGCTTATATCCATATTGGTTTCCCCTTATATGTAATCTGACACTTTTCTCTTGCAGCCTTTAAAATCCTTTCTTTATCTTGTATGTGAGATATTTTCTTTAGTTTGTATCTCTTTGCCTTCCTCATCTCCAGTAATTCTTAAATTTTGTCTTTTATTTCTTAGAGTTTCGTTTCGTGATTTTTTTTTTACCATCTTCCCTGTGTGGTCAACTTTATTTTCAAGATTACATATTTTGTCTTCGTTGTCTGAGATTCTGTCTTCCATGAGATCTATTCTGTTGGTGGTGCTTTATATTCAGTTTTTAATTTGGTTTATCGTATTTTTCATTTCAAGTCTTTCTGTTTGGTGTTTCTTCAGAATCTCTAACTCTTTGTTGAAGTATTCTTTTGCTTCCCGCATTTGATTTTTTTGTTTTCTTTTGTTTTTAATTTATTTTTATTGTAAACAAAAGGGATACATGTTGTTTCTGTTTGTACATGGATTAACAGTATACCATTTGCGTAATCATACATTTACATAGGGTAATGATACTTGATTCATTCTGTTATTTTTTTCCTTCGCCCCCACCCCTCCCACCCCTCTTTTCCCTCTATACAGTCCCTCCTTCCTCCATTCTTGGCCCCCTCCCACTCCCCGTTTTGTGTCATCATCTCCTTATCAGCGAGGTCATTCGTCCTTTGGTTTTTTGAGATTGGCTTATCTCACTTAGCATGATATTCTCCAGTTTCATCCATTTGCCTGCAAATGCCATAATTTTATTATTCTTCATAGCTGAGTAATATTCCACATATATACCACAGTTTCTTTATCCATTCATTAATTGAAGGACATCCAGGTTGGTTCCACAGTCTGGCTATTGTGAATTGAGCAGCTATGAACATTGATGTGGCTGTATCTCTGTAGTATGCTGATTTTACATCCTTTGGGTATAGGCCAAGGAGTGGGATAGCTGGGTCAAATGGTGGTTCCATTCCAAGTTTTCTTAGGAATCTCCACACTGCTTTCCAGAGTGGCTGCACTAATTTGCAGCCCCACCAGCAATGTATGAGTGTACCTTTGTCCCCACACCCTCTCCATCACCTATTGTTGCTTGTGTCCTTGATAACTGCCATTCTAATTGGGGTGAGATGGAATCTTAGGGTGGTTTTGATTTGCATTTCTCCTATTACTAGAGATGTTGAATATTTTTTCATATATCTGTCGATTGCTTGTAGATCTTCTGTGAAGTGTCTGTTCATTTCCTTAGCCCATTTGTTGATTGGGTTATTTGTATTCTTCGCATAGAGTTTTTTGAGTTCTTTTTATATTCTGAAAATTAGTGCTCTATCTAAAGTATGAGTGGCAAAGATATTCTCCCACTCTGTAGTCTCTCTCTTCACATTACTGATAGTTTCCTTTGCTGAGAGAAAACTATTTACTTTGAATCTATCCCGGTTATTGCTTCTTGCTTTATTTCTTGTGCTATGGGAGTCCTGTTAAGGAAGTCTGATCCTAAGCCAACAAGTTGAAGATTTGGACTTCTTTTTCTTCTATAAGATGAAGGGTCTTTGGTCTGATTTCAAGGTCCTTGATCCATTTTGAGTTGCGTTTTGTGCACGGTGAGAGATAGGGGTTTATTTTCATTCTGTTGCATATGGATTTCCAATTCTCCCAGCACCATTTGTTGAAGAGGCTATCTTTTCTCCATTGCATTTTTTTTGGCACCTTTGTCTAGTATGAGAAAATTGTATTTATTTGGGTTTGTGTCCATGTCCTCTATTCTGTACCATTATCTGCCTCTCTATTTTGGCACCAATACCATGCCGTTTTTGTTACTATTGCTTTGTAGTATAGTTGTTCTGGTACTGCGATACCCCATGTTTCATTCTTCCTGCTAAAGGATTGCTTTAGCTATTCTGGGTTTCTTATTCTTCCAGATGAATTTCATGATTGCTTGCTCTATTTCTGTAAGGTACATCATTGGGATTTTAATTGGAATTGCATTGAATCTGTATGGCACTTTTGGTAGTATAGTCATTTTGACAATATTAATTCTGCCTATCCAGGAACATGGGAGATCTTTCCATCTTCTAAGGTCTTCCTCAGTTTCTTTCTTCAGTGTTTTGTAGTTTTCATTGTACAGATCTTTTACCTCTTTGGTTAGATTGATTCCGAAGTATTTTGTTTTTTTTTTTTTTTTGAGGCTATTGCAAATGGAGTTTTTTTCCTCATTTCCCGTTCAGATGTTTCATCAGTTGCACATAAAAAGTGTTTAGATTTATGCGTGTTGATTTTATAGCCTGCTATTTTGCTGAATTTATTGATGAGCTCTAGAAGTTTCTGGAGGAGGTTTTTGGATCCTCTAAATATAGAATCATGTCATCAGCAAATAGTGACAGCTTAAGTTCCTCTTTTCCTATTTGTATCCCTTTAATTTTTAGTCTGCCTAATTGCTCTGGCTAGAGTTTTGAGGACAATGTTGAATAGAAGTGGTGAAAGAGGACATCCTGTCTTGTTCCCATTTTTAAAGGGAATGGTTTCAGTTTTTCTCCAGTAAGAATGATGTTGGCCATGGGCTGAGCATAAATAACCTTTACAATGTTCAGGTATGTTCCTACTATCCCTGTTTTTTTCTAGTGTTTTGAGCATGAAGGGGTGTTGTATTTTGTTGAAGGCTTTTTCTGTGTCAATTAATAAAACCTTATGATTCTTATCCTTAAGTCTGTTGACATGAGAGATTACATTTATTGATTTATGAATGTTTAACCATCCTTGCATTCCAGGGATGAACCCCACTTGATCGTGGTGCACGATTTTCTTAATATGTTTTTGAATATGGTCTGCCAATATTTTGTTAAGGATCTTTGCATCTGTATTCATTGAGGATAATGGTCTAAAATTTTCTTTCCTTGATATGCCTTTGCCTGGTTTGGGTATGAGGGTGATATTAGCTTCATAGAATGAGTTTGGTAGGGTACCCTCCTTTTCTATTTCCTGGAATAGTTTGAGAAGCATTGGAATGAGGACTTCTTTGAACGTCTTGTAGAACTCAGCGAGAATCCGTCTGGTCCTGGGCTTTTCTTGGATGTTAGATTTTTAATGGCTTCTTCTATTTCCTTGCTTGATATTGATCTGTTTAAATTGTGTATGTCCTCCTGGTTCATATTGGGAGGAGCATATGTCTCTAGAAATTTGTAAATGTCTTTGGTAGTTTCTGTTTTGTTGGAATACAGATTTTCAAAGTAGCTTCTCATTATGTTCTGTATCTCAGTGGTGTCTGTTGTGATTTTTCCTTTTGTATCATGTATTTTAGTAATTTGAGTCTTCTCTCTCCTCTTTGTTAGTGTGGCTAAGGGTTTATCTATTTTGTTTACTTTCTCAAAGAACCAACTTTTTGTTTTGTCAATTTTTTGAATTGTTTCTTTTGTTTCAATTTCATCGATTTCAGGTCTGATTTTAATTATTTCCTGTCTTCTACTACTTTTGCATTTGACTACAAATAAAAGAAACACGAACATCTGTAACTTTAGCAAGTAAAGATTTTATTTCTTTTATTATTATTATTATTTTATTTAGCTTTTATTTTTTTACAGACTGCATTTTGATTCATTGTACACAAATGGGGTACACTATTTTGTTTCTATTTTGACCACAATGTTCATTCATACCATTGGTGTAATCATACATGTTTATAGGGTAATGATGTCTGTCTCATTCCACCATTTTTCATACCCCCCTCCCTCTCATTTCCTTCTACATAATCTAACGTTCCCCCATTATTCTCTCATTTCCCACCTCCTCACCCCCATTATATATCATTCTCCACTTATCAGGGGAAACATTCGGCCTTTGGTTTTTTTGGGCTTGGCTTATTTCACTTAGCATAATATTCTCCAATTCCATCCATTTATTTGCAAATGTCCTAATATTATTATTCTTTATGGCTGAATAGTATTCCATTGTGTATATTTATCAGATATTCTTTATCTATTCATCTGTTGAAGGGCATCTAGGTTGGTTCCACAATCTACTATCGTGAACTGAGGTGCTATAAATATTGATGTGGCTGTGTTACTGTAGTTTGCTGATTTTAGGTCTTTTGGGTATAAACCGAGGAGTGGGACAACTGGGTCAAAAGGTGGGTCCATTCCAAGTTTTTTTCGTTTTCTCCATGCTGCTTTCCAGAGTAGCTGCACCAGTTTGCAACTCCACCAGCAATGTAAAAGTGTGCTTTTATTTCATTCACCCAAAATTCTGGATGTGGGAAGTCCTGGGCTTAAATAGCAGCTAATCAGTGCCGTCAAGGATAGAGAATCCTCTTCTCTTGCCCTGCTATCTTTAACATGAGATATTTATTCAAATAATCTTACTATAGCTGCTGTTCCTTTAGGTATTTTGTCTACACTGGTAAGTAAGGATTGGGAAAGAGGAAGAAGCTCTTAAAAAGTTTCTAGAAGCTTGATCTACTGACTGTTGCTTAATCTTCCTGACTTCTCATCAGTTTCAGAACTTGGTCACATAACCACTCCTGCAGCTGTGGGTCCCTGTAAAGTTAAAATCAGGGTTCTATTAATTAAAAAACAGTGAGATATTGGTGGTCAATTGCTAGTATCATGTGCTAAAATCGTGTGGTTTAGTCTAGAAATGTAAGGTTGATGTAAAATGAGAAAACACATTACTATAATTTGTCAACTTAGCAAATTAAGGGAGAAAAAACATATGATTATCCCAGTAGGTATAGAAAAGGTGTTTGATGAAAATTTTTTCTTTTCTTTCTTTCTTTTTTTTTTTTTTGGTACCAGGGATTGAGCCTAAAAGGCAACCACCAGTGAACCACATCCCCATCCTTTTTATTTTTAATTTTGAGACAGAGTCTCACTAAGTTGCTAAGACTGCTTTGACATTGTGATCCTTCTGCCTCAGCCTCCTCAGTCACTGGGATTATAGGCATACACCACTACACCCAGCTATTCAATGAAAATCCATCATCACTTCATGAAAAGCATTCTTGTATAGTTGAGAATAAGATGGAATTCCTTAACTTCATTATATATATATATATATATATATATGAAAAAGTCTACAACAGTTACCACATTTAATAGTAAACTTTAATAAGCAGACCTTTTTAAGTCTAGGATCAGGAAAAGGACAGATTACATAAAATTCTCTTTAATGTTGTACAGATAATGTAGACAGGAGCAGTAAAAATTAATGTTATACTTTCTGGTGATGATATTGCTTATTCACTAAATCCAAGTTGATTCTTAGATAAACTATTTTTAACACGTTCAACTGCAAAGATACTTGATCAATATAAGAAGATCAATGGCTTGTCTATAGAGGAGTCATTACCAATTCACAATTATAATTAATTATAGGATATGGACAAAATTATAAGAAGATGATCTAAATAAATATTAGTATAAATCAAATCAATATTCAGGATGGCATAATATTGTAAAAATATTCATTCCATATTTATATCAAATATAAATATAAAAATTCTATGACACTTGTATGGAACTTAACAAAATGTTCTAAACTTTGTTTAGAAGAGTGAACTGTGAAATACACAAGACCAGTTTAGAAGAGGAAAAAAGCGAATGAGACTGAAAGGAAACTCACTTTACCAGATGTAAAACCTACCATATGTCAACAGTATATGAAAGGAAACAATGTGATATTGGTTCATTAATAAACTTAGAGTGGAACAGCATTTAGGGTCCAGAAACAGTTAATGTATATACACACACTCTACATACATACATATATGAAGCTTGATTTATGATAGTATAGTCTTTGCAGAGCAGTAGGGTAGACTTCCACAAATGGTGCTCCCCTTTTCTTAGAAAATGACCTCAAATGCCTCTTTTTACATAGAAATTAATTTCCAGGTTTGAATGTTGAGAGATAAAAGTTTATACTTTTAGAATAACGGTGTTCAAGCTTTGAGATCTCAGGATCCCTTTATATTCTTAACATTTCGAGAATCCCACAGAGCTTTTGCTTGTTCCTATATGCTTATTTTTGTTTCATCTATGTTTACATTTATTAATACTTATTGTACTAGAAATTAAGTTTCATTATTTGTTAATTTTAAAATAATCCATTAGATACTACTGTAAATACTACATTTTTTATGAAAATAGCTTTTTTTTCAAAATAAAAGTAATTGAGTGAAAAGAGAGTCATTGCTCTACATTTTTGGAAATCTCTCATTTCTGACTCACTAGAAGATGTGGATCTCATACCTTGCTTTTGCCTTAGTCTTTTGCAATATTACACACCATGTAGCCTCTAGAAAACTCACTTTACATTTGTGAGAGGAGAATGAAAATAATTTTGAGGTTGTGGGCCTTCATGGTTCCTGTATCATACCTTGAAAATGATTATTATAGAGTAAACTTTAGGAAAATATCTTTCTGACTTCCCGATAGGGAGGGCTTTTTGCAACAAGACATCAGTACAGACAATAATCTTAAATTTATGCAAGTCCTTTATAAAACATGGTACTCTTTTTGTTGAATATATAAGAAATTTGCATTTCTAAATTTGGAGAAGTTATATGGGTCTACAGTTTGTTATTTCTAAAAACCTTTGCAACTAGATGTGTTTTAGATTTTTTTTTTTAATTAAGAAAAGTGATATATATGCCTGGTGCCCATGGCACACACTCATAATCCCAGCTAGTTGGTAGTTTGAAGCAGGAGGATTGCAGGTTGAAAGCCAGCTTGGGCAACTTAAGAATACCCTGTCTCAAAATAAAAAATAAAAATGAAGGACTGGAGATACAGCTCAGTGGTAAAACACCCTGGGTTCAATCCACCATACTAAAAAAGAGAAAGAGAAAAATAGAAATGGAAGGGAGGGGGAAAGAAAACTAATATCATTTCGATATATTATGTAATAATCCCAGAAGAGTTTTTGTCAGAACCTCATAATCAACATAGTAATATTTTATAATAAGATATACACATATTCACCTAAACTGGGATACATAATTTAAACTCAATTTCTGGTTTTGCTGATAAACCAATGAAGAAAAAGCTCTGGTGATATTTGAACAGAGCAAATAAGAGATGGTGGACCTGTATACTAATTAAAGGTGAGGAAAAAAAATGCATGGAATAAAAATTAAGAGCTATAATATTGCCCTAAAAACAGTGAGTGTTAATATAACTTCCTTCCTCTTGAACTAGGATTGAAGGAAGATTCATAGAAAAGTGATTCAGTGGAAATGAGCAAAACTAATGCTAGCCAACCCAAATGGAATCCTGAGTATCTGTCAGAGGATAATGAAATAGAGGCATGGGGGAACAGGGTGGACAGCTTATGGAGGATTTGAATGCCATGTGATGTTACACTGTCAAGATTTGTAAAACTTTTTTGACAGAAGTAGTGATGAAAAATATAGGCCTTTGTGGCAAAATGAATACAGGGGATGAAAGGAGACGCAGTTTGTTGCAAAACAGAATACAGCAAATTTATTTAAATTCCAATTGGATTTCATTAATGATTCACAAATTGAAGAGCATCTCATCCAAAGATTTAGAAAAGGTGTTCCCATGAACTGAACAGAACAGGTTGGCTTTATAGGCAGATAAGGGTTGAAGAAATTTAAAATATCAGATTGATTATTTCGAAGTTAGTTATAAGATTAAAGCAGAGGGAACTTCCTTACCAGGCCAACCTGAGTAAACAGGACCCCTTCTGTTGGTTGGTCTGAATCTCAAGTTTTATGGAGTTTTCGTTTGTTTTTGGTTTTTTAAAACAGTCTGTTTAAGAGTTTTCTTTGATAATGTAGCACATAGTACAAGTGACTTCCTTCTTGTTTGGTCTGGTGACCAAGTGAAAGAGTTTAGGATATGTTGTCTAGTATGACATCTCAGTAGAAAAACTTCATAATTGAAGATAGAATCAAAAGTATATATTATAAATATTCAGGGCTAGAATAGGAAAATTTCTAAATTATAAATATGCATTGTACACACACAATCATTTATTTCATTTTACAAAATCAGAACCGAGTCAGTCTAGTTTACCATGTGTCTGTCATCCAACAAGGCCATTGCATAGCTGAGAGCAGAAGTAGGTCTTGTACATCAATATTCTTGCCTCTGTGTTATGCTGCATGTCCTGATTCTTATACCACTATCAATAGTTGAAACCGTGATAGTGATACTTCAGAAGTACATGTGTATATGGAGAGAACAACAAGACTGCTTTGAAGAATGCCCACCAGTAGGGGTTGGAAGCAAGAAGAGGAGGCAGTCAGGAAGATGGGAAACGTGGAGAATGTGATGCCAGTAGCTGATGAAATGGGGACTTTCAGGAAAACACAAGTGATCCATTTTATAAAATGTGATTGGAGGAAGAGAGAGATAAGGTTGGATAATAGTTTTTTTATGAGAATTATCTTTTCAACTAGTTTCTGACGTTCAGTCTGCAAATAAATATTGTGCATCTGTTTTGTGTCAGACACCATTTTCCAGGCATGTAGAAGTGAATAGAACAAGTTCAGGCCCTCAGGGAGCTTACACTGGGAAGTGGTACATGTAATAAACATACTAATGGTATTTGTTTTCTTACACAACTCATTAATCTAGAACAACCTTCCAGTCATGTAGTCTGTTATTTAAGTAACTAGACTAGACTCCCTTACCTGGGTCTACTCTTGGTCCTCACATCTTCCTAAACAGGAAAGTGGTAGAAGGAGTGAGAAATGACAGGCTACACACTTGAGAAGCTTGTCAGGAAAGGAAGAGGAACTTGGATTGTTTCAAGGCTTTAAACTTCAAGGCTGATAAACTGTGAAGTGTTTTCTTTATGGGTTACAAAATCGAAATAGGTTTTAGAACCACAGATGAGTATGAAAATAACTAGGGGTGGTTGGGGTGGTGCAGGCTGGAGATCAAACTCGGCATTGTGTACGCTAGGCAAGTGCTCTACAACTGACCTACATCCCCAGCCCTAGTGCACAAGATTTTTACACAGGCAGGTTTCCCATAGGGTCTACAGACAAGGAAGTAGGGGCTGGGGAAGGCTTGGACTTTTGGGTGGAGACATGATGGAATGATGTTTGGTTTGTAGAAATGGAGAATTAACTCATACTCTTCTGAGAGTCTATAATACCCTAATTACTCTTTCCTTCACTGAAAATAATGAGCTGTTCCTCACCCTAAAGGCAAATGTCTCTGTTGGTGAGGAGAATGAAAGAGTTGGGGATTCAAGTGCCCTAGCACTTCATCATTTGTGAGTAGACTGGGTATACTACATCCTTATCAATTTTTTTTCTTTTTTTGGTACCTGGTATTGAACCCAGGGGTGCTTAACCACTGAGCAACATCCCCAGTCCCTTTTTATTACTTATTTTGAGACAGGGTCTCACTGAGTTGCTTAGGGCCTCACTAAAAGTCCTGAGGCTGGCTTTGAACTTGCGATCCTCCTGCCTTAACATCCCAAATTGCTGGAATTACAGGTGGTGCACCACCATGCCCATCCTTCTCAATTCTTGATCACTGTGTTTGTTGACTCTGAGCTTAGAGATTTTCTGGAGGACCTAGAGAACAAGGAAGAATTATTTTGAGTGACTGTGCTTTCCTCTGCTCTGATTTCTCCACCAATTCCTTCCCATCTGTTTTCCTTCTGTGATTTTTTTAAAGCTTCTGGTCCATTGGTGGATCCTTACATTGTTATTACTGTTTCATTCTTTAAAAATATATGCATTATATTAATTAAATATGTGGATGTTGGAGGTGTATATTGCCATCTCAAAAGGATCTTGTGATGAAGGACAGATGCATTTATTCATTTTGCCATATTGTACCATACATGAAGATCAAATTTAAAGCCCTGTAGTTAGAACCCATAGCCCACTTAAGAAATTGATTTTATTAAAATGAATAAACCTTTATTAAATAAAAACTAACCATCATCTTCATTTCATAGTTAGCTTTGAGAGTATAAATTTAACCCAATGTCTAAAATCTTTTTATAGAAGTTGTGACTCCTAGACCATTGGTTGAATCCCACCTCCAACTGGGAGCTTTGAGTTGATGATCAAAAGTACATGTAGCCCTTCAATTGATGAGTGGATAAAGAAACTGTGGTATATATATATATATATATATATATAATGGAATATTACTCAGCCATAAAGAATGATAAAATTATGGCATTTGCAGGCAAATGGATGAAATTGGAGAATATCATGCTAAGTGAGATAAGCCAATCTCAAAAAGCCAAAGGATGAATGATATCGCTAATAAGTGGATGATGACACATAATGGGGGAAGGGAGGGGTGAGTGTTAGGTTTAGAGTTAGGGTTAGGGAGGGGGGCAAGTATGGAGGAAGGAAGGACTGTATAGAGGGAAAAGAGGGGTGGGAGGGGTGGGGGGAAGGGAAAAAATAACAGAATGAATCAAACAACATTACTCTATGTAAATTTATGATTACACAAATGGTATGCCTTTAGGCCATGTACAGAGAAACAACATGTATCCCATTTGTTTACAATAAAATAAAATAAAATAAAAAAATAAAACCTGTGATTATATGCCCTAAAAAAAAAAAAAAAAAAAAAAAAAAAAAGTACATGTAGCTATAGAAAAAGCATGAAGATCAGTCTCCACGACAATCAGTAGACTCAAGACTGCAGGTTGATCCAACATGGGACTGGCATTTTGTACAACCATGGAATATTTTTTTATGTCCAAAGTTTTCAATGTATTTAACATTTCATATGGGCGTTTTAGATTCCAAATATTCTCTAGTATAAAAACATGCTTTATATTTTGCTTAGTTCTTAAGATACATGATCCTCATAAGCAGTAACAAATACCTCATTCAAGAATTACATTTGGAGTATTGAAAGGACTTACATTTTATTTCTGTATTATATAATATTAGGTTCTCACTGAAAGTGAGCTTTATATTAGAAAAACCAAGTACAGTAGAGGATTCATAATAATGTAATCTCAAGAATCTCAACATGTTAAAAAAATATTTTGGGAGACAGGTATGTATTTGGATTTCAAAAGGCATCTAATTATTCTTTTCAGTATCTAAAGATCCTGTTATTGCATGTGTACTTATGTTTCATTTATTTTCTTTTAGGTATCTTTTATTCAAAACCTTGTATTTTGTGTAGAAAGAGTTTACCGTGTTCCTGACTTTGGTATTTGGGAAAGAGGAAGCAAATATAATAATGGCAGCACAGAGCTGCATTCAAGGTAATTTGCCAACTTCTGAGGGTGGTTTTTGATTGTTGCTGTTCAAATGTATGGAATTTGAATATGAGTAAGAATCAAAGCAATGGATCTAAGCTGTAGTTTCTGTGTAAGTTTTTAACTCACTTTTTTCTATGTATGATGCAAATAAAATTCACTTCAAATTAAAGCATAAGAGTTCCATTAATGAATGTAAGAAAGGAGCAGGACATCTTTCCCAACCTTCTAAGGTGTCAGTCCTTGCATTTCACCTTTTACTATTAATCCACAGCTTGGTGTTTCATTCAACAAGTCATTTTCTCTTCTTTGAAATTATGTTATTTGAAATGTCAAGTACATTAAAATTTCCAAACACCAGTTATATGTACATTGCGTGTGTGAAATTCCCTTTTGTGTTAAGAAGTATAGTTTCATCCTAACCACAGATTCTTATACCCTTCAATAAATCTTAATATTCGGTGTCTTCTGTAAGAACTGTGATCTACATCTTGAACTGTAGTTTAGTATGTTTGAATAAGCAACAATTGGTGTTAGTAGTTTATGAATTTACTTTTAAGTGTTGAAAAATAGCTCTAGAGACTGACTCCCTCTTTTATATTATTTTATGCTTAGGAGGTCATTTTTTAACTGAAAAAATATAACTCAATAAACTCAACAAGCCCTTATCATGTTGCATTAAAAGATTTTGAACTAAAAAGAATTTGAAGGTTATCACTAGAGGTCAGATTGGATTATTGAGCTTAAATGAAATAGAGAAATAATCTAGGAAATACTGGTAGAAGAATCTACAGGCTATACTTTTTCAGATTGAAGGACTAATCACACACAACAAATTTAACTAATATAAAGTAGTAAACTAAAAACTAGCTTCAGATAGGAACTGTATAACCCTGAGTAAGTTTTGTGACCTCTCTATGTACTGTTGTTATAATAATTGAATTTATATATTTTCATTATATATTTTCATGTATTTTCAATGAATGATATAACTAAGAGCTGTTTGATGCATTTATAAACATTTTAATAACAAAGATTGAAGTATAAAAAGACTGTCAGATTAATCCTGAGAAACTAAATACATACTTTTATAGTTTTTACATTTCACGAGGTATTTTTACACATAAAGCAGGATAGTAGTACTCAATGAGAATTCAGTGGAGTAGAGAAAAATTTTGTGAGTGAGCTCAGTTCAGACATTAAACATTTAGACAAATCCTAAAATGATAATATTATATTCCAACAGTCTTCCAAATTAAGTTGTCATCTTTCAAGATTATCAGTTAAATTACAAGAAAGAAAGTGGATCTGATTAGAAAAAATGTAACCTGTTTCAGTTGTTATTGTCATCAGGTCTTTTCTCTGCTTTTTAATAACCACTTAATAATATGCCAGTCTGATTCCACTGCTATTATTTTCAGTATGAAATATTTGGACTAGGAGTTTTTCTGTTTATAAAGTCTACAGTAAACTCAGAAAGAACATTGGGTAAAAGTTACCATTAACCCTAGCAAATGAAGGTGTTGGAAGGTCCCTTAGTAAAAAAAAAAAACAGCTTGTTCTATAACTTGTTCTATAACTGAGGTGCCAGTGATTAAATCATTAAAGATTTTATTTCAAGACTTGGGAAATCATTATGTGATGTTCTTTACTACCATTTGCATACAAAATTAATCTTAATTGTAGCAGGCGAATTATATTCAAATGGATCAGAAATGAAGTTTATTATTTAAGTTTAGACAGTGTATATTATACATTTAACATTGATCTTCTAAGTGTTCATAATCTACCAATTTATAATTCCCAAAAAGAACTTTAAATATCTTTTTAAAAATGTTTCCGAGCATACATCTCCACAGATCTCTTTTGAATGTATCGCCTCTCCTGCCAAAAGAATATATTTTGAAATTGCAGGAGAACTGAACTGTTCAGTGCTCATGGATACAAAGATGGCATTGATGGTAGGAGGACAGTACTTAGGCCTCTGTAGTAATATGTGGAGCTGCTACCAGTCAGGGATCAAGTCAAAACTCTCAGATCTATTGCTACTATAGAATACCCCAAATTCTCTGGGCCTAGTTGAATCTGTTTGTTACTGATTAATGCAATAACCTTGCTATATCCTTAAGCCGTTCTCATAATTTAAGACTGCTTGAATTAACTCCATTATGTCCCATAATCCCAAATGTGGGACACATAAAAACTTAAACTGAGCAACAAATATACCCCTTGTGGTAACTTTTGAAATAAATACTATGTTTTTGTAGTTCTAGTCTTTTAAGAAAAGTAATAGGTGAATGATTAAAGCATTTGAAAAAATATGCATGTATATAAGAATATATACAAAGAATACATAAGCTCTAGAATATGATTTCCAACCTATTTTAATGTACCTGTGTCAGTTTCATTGAAATGTTTGTAATATTGAAAACTTGGGACTTAATGGATTAATATATACAGATGCTTTCAAATTAGATGGGTGTACTTCCTAATAAACCCATTGTAGTTTGTAGATAACTTAAGTAAAAAAAAAATGCATTTAATACACCTAACCTATAATTCAACAATACAGTACACTAGAGTATCAGTGCTTCTTCTGCCTGGGTCATCAAGAGTATCATAGCACATACTACTATCTTGGAGGGAAAATCATAATTTGAAGTACAACGCTTATCGGTTTTGCACCTCTGTAAAGTCAAAAAATTGTTATAATACTTGCTGTAAGTACTTATACTTTTCTTTACCTTTTGACTTTCTCTGCCTCTCTCTACTTTTGTTCTATACAGTTTCTCCTTAGAGCAAGAACACGAGCACAGTCTAACTGTTGCCTTAGTACTTGCTAGGCCTCAGCAAAAGTGACCAACTGGGTCTTTCTTCCCTTGTCATCCTGGGTACAACCCTTATCAGCTGCACCCATACATCAAAGATTTATGTTCTGGAGCCCCAAAAACTTGCACTTGTACTCTTCTGAAGTTGGAGGCGCCTTCTTCAGTGTCAGTGCTCAGCAGTACTTTAGGGCAGTCTGCGCCACTGAACAAATGTAGAATATATATTTTTGCCAGACAGGAAACATTACTGTCTTTTAAATAGGAAGAAATTTTAGAGAAAGAGGATTCCAGGTCATTGGCCCCCAAATCCAAAGTTATTTCTGTATGTCATTTATTTTAAAGTTTTGAAAAGAATAGCGGGGTATAAATTCTTGGTAAAACTGGGATAAATTTCAAGGTTATCTTTGATAATCATATAACTTGATTCAGCTTAATGTGTTGGTCAAACTCTTCTTCATCTGCCCTGTTTTAACCCCAGGTTTGCTGGTATCTTTAGTCCATGTTCTTGAATTATTTAGTATTTTTTAGATTGAGTCTCCCATTTTTTCCCTAAACAGTGCATTTCTTTCACTTACCAGAACTCCATTCCAGCAGCAACCTCACCCTTTCCCAGGGCTTTTGTAAAAGGGCATGTTGGTCTGAGCTCACTGTGGTTCTTTTGAATTGTTTCCTAAGCAACCATTCATTGAAGTCTTGATTTTTCTATTGATTTTACTTTCCTCAAGCAACTTGCTCCTTTCAGTTTCTCCTAGGATATCTGGAACTCTATCAAATAATGTTTTTCCTTTCTCTTATAAGTCTTTTAATAAATTCCCACACATCTTTTAATCCTTGTAGTATTAGATTGAATTATATTTTCCTCCATATTTCATTTTGGCACCTATTTATTGTAGCACTAATTCTTAATCCCCAGAATTACATATCCAGGTGAACTTCTTCAGGTCTACTTTTTATTGTAATTATTAGTTCATATTAATTGTACAGGTTAATAAGTTTCACTTTAATACTTATGTTCATTGTGCTTCATTCATATCCACCTTCCCTATTACCTACTCTCTTTTCCTCTCTCCTCTTCTTACCCTCCTCCTTTTTTCTACCCTTCCATTATAGTTCACCTTCTATATTCCGGTCATCTTTCTGTTTTGTTTTGTTTTGTTTTGTTTTGTTTTGTTTTGTTTTGTTTTGTTTTGGGGTTTTTGTTTTTGTTATTTTTAGTTTCCATATATGAATGAAAAGACGTGATGCTTGTCTTTGTCAGCCTCTTCAAGTTTAATTCAAGTATTTCAATCTTTAAATTTCTCCCTCCTCATAATGTAAATTTGCATATTCCTGCTCCTTGGGGCTTCCTTTGAACCAATACCTCTTTCTTTTGGTGCAGAAACAAGTTTTTCTTAAAAATGTGAATAGAATCACAAGCTCTAACTTTGAATTTTTTGGCTATTGAAAAACAAAAAGAAAAACCATACTTAATAGTTTAGTAAGGTGAATATGAGTCCATATGGGAAGAAAAGTTCTTGAAATGTTTTTTACTCCTCTGTAGAATTTTATATTCTACAATATAATTTCCTCTTTAAGTCTTGTGTTTGTGATATAAAGATGATGTTTGAAGGAGAAAGGATTTGAATCTGATTTTAAGGTTTTTAAAAACTGTTCAGATAAGTAAATTATATCACTTCTTTAAGATGCATTTATTGATCCTTTTATTCCATATAGTGCTTATTAATCACTTAGTCTTAAGTCATTTTTGATGTTCCAGTCATTGAACTATGATAGAAACTTTTGTCCATCTATCTGCTTCACTTCATGTATTTTTGCCATACTGAACAATTTGTGAACATCCATTAAAACCATAATACTGTAAAGTCCTTGTTCTTTCAGGAAATATTATTGGGTAGCTTAGGGAGTTAAAATGTAGTGTTATGAATAGGACATTGTGAATTTAGTTCTTATGCCTGTGAGTTACTTTTATGGATTTCGTGATGGGTTACAAATTGCCCAGTCCAAACCCCATCATCTTTTCTAGAAAAGCTTTGATTATGTAACATATCACCTTATTATAAACTCTATTGCAAGCAAGTATTGCTATATTTTAGCTTTCTTAAATTAATGTTAGGAAAAAAAGACCTTGAGGTATCATCTTGCAAAAATTAAATCAATATGTTCTATTGAACATAGTCACCTAATATTAATGTATCCAATATTTAATAACAATAATATTCTGAGAACGTCTTATTATATTTAAGCATTTCTTAATTTTTATAATTATATATTGTATTTTCTAGCAAAATGTCAGATCACATCAGGAATGTATTTGAGTTTCTAAATAACTTGTTGTTGCCAGAGATTTAAATATCTAGTGGACAATAAATTAATGTATTTGTGAATTTATAATATATCTGTTTAATGTTGTTTTAGAAACTAAAATGTAAAGAATTCAATAGCATTCACTCTAGTCCAGGTACAATGTTTGCTTCTATTGTGATTCTGTGTTTAGAAAACAGTTTCCAAATTCAGATTCATCCCATAGCTTGCCCCTTTTAAAATTTTTCTTCCCCTTTTTTTTTTTTTTTTTTTAAAGATAGTATCTTGCTGTGTTGTCCAGCTAGGTCTCATCCTCCTGAGCTCAAATGATCCTCCTGCCTCAGCCTTCTGAGTAGCTTGGGTGCTTGGGTCACAGATGCATGCCACTTTGGATACTTGGTGGTCATAGCTGTCTTTTTGTACCATTGTCTAACTTTGGACTAGACACATTCTGTACCTCCTCCAGTATAGAATTTCTTGCATATTTGCATTTTGAATAAGTTATTTTCCTATTTCTTCTAACTATGACTGTGTTTTTATTTCTCCTTTCAGTTCTGTCAATTTTGCTTCACTTTTTTTACAGCTCTGTTGTTTGGTACATATACATGTATTTGCTATGTTTTCTTGTTGGACTGACCCTTTTATCATTATATAATTTCTTTCTGTGTCTAATAATTTTCTTTGTTCTGAAGTCTATTATTAATAGATTCACTCCTGTTCTATTACATTTTAGTGTTTCTTACAAACAGTGTATAGTTGAGTCATGTTTTAACTCTGCTAATCTTTTAATTGGTGTTTTTAGACCTTTTATGTTAAATGTGTTTATTGATATGTTTGTGCTTAAGTCTGTCTTTTCCTAGTCCTTTAACTAGAGGAGCAGGGTTTCATTGATCCTGTTTTGGTATGTCTCTGCCAACATTTCATGCTTATTCTTAAGCTCAGTCTGGTTTATATAAGGCAAAAAGGAAATCCAGGGAATTTATCACAGTGTTGTTCCTAGACTTCTGAAGTTCATAGGCAGTCTGCCTTCTTTCTCCATCTTTCTGTCCAAGATTTTTAGTTGAGCTTAGGATA
Source organism: Sciurus vulgaris (assembly GCF_902686455.1). NCBI lineage: Eukaryota > Metazoa > Chordata > Mammalia > Rodentia > Sciuridae > Sciurus > Sciurus vulgaris. The sequence continues at coordinate 36,378,735 of NC_136478.1, read as the reverse complement.
AGGAAAATTGTACCTCTTCCATTTTTCCATCCATGTATTTGTAAAATAACTATCTGACCTATTTATTATCCCATAATAAAAGTAATGTTTGCCTGAGTATAGTTCATCTAAGCAGCCATTGAAAAATGTAGATAATGATCTCATGAATAGCTTAGAACAGTGATTTTTATTTATTTGTCTCTTTTTTGGCTTGGTGATAGGGGTAGAACCTATGACCATGCACATACAAGGCAAGCACTCTATCACTGTACTATACCCCCAGCCAATGCTTATGAAATTTAAAGTGCATTCAGATACCTAGAGGACTTTTAAAAAACTGATTTTTGAGCCTTAATCCGACAGAGGAATGAGAACTGACATTTTAACAAGTTCCCAGATAATGTTGCTCCTGCTGCTCTGGGGACTACGGTTTGATAATCAGTACTTTAGAGTAATGCTGCATTAATGACATCACAAGATGACAGTCTTGTATTTTTAATGAAATGGGTCTTCCCATTTTCTATCACTACTGTATGTGGCATTTGAGAAGCCAAAGGAGTAGAATACTGAGGGAAATAGTACTTATTTTATTACAAAGAGAAAAATAGTAAAAAAAAAAAAAAAAAAAAGTGAGAGGTACGGAGATCATTTATTCTGTAAGCATAAAATACAGCTTCACTTATTAGATCCTAGAAAGTGAGTATTTGAAGGAATACATTAAAACCATACTCTGTAATAAGTGTATGACATGCAAAATCTCTTTTAAGGTTTAGAATTGACGTTAGAAAAGCTCTGTAACATTGATCTGAACTAATGATGCCCAACCTGGTAATTACTGCACATATCATAATACACCTTCTTCTAAAGTTCACCCCTTTTTTTCAAGTTCTTGACTAGAAATGAAACCAGAATTAAAATTACTTCCATCAGTAGTATGACCTATAGTCTGTATCAAGGTGAACCCAGAAATATTTTTCCCAGATGATCACTAACTATAAAAAAGAAAAATTAAAATAGTGAAATGTCAGAAAAGTGTCTCTTAGACATTGTTCTCTTATGGAAGTTGTTATAAGTGTTAATAAAGAAACTTGCTTGTGAATATTCATCAGATAATGGTTCTTATTTTGTAGCCAGACTTATCAGAGTAAAAAAAGTATTTTCTTTTCTCTTTTAGCTCTGTTGGCTTAGCAAAAGCAGCTCTAGAAGCAATTAATGGATTCAACCTTTTTGGCAACCAGGTAAAAAAAAAAAGTTTTTGATTATTTGAATTGTATGTTTAATTAATTTGGCTATTCATTAAGTCATTTCCTTATAATCAGTGAATATCTGAAATTTATGTAACAGCCCATGCTTGCACATCTTTTCCTTTGAAAATTATTTGCCAATTAAATTTTAGTTTTCTCACTAAAATCCATTCCTTATTAAAAAAAAAAACTCTTGATAAATTAATTCTCATTTTCGTGGTTCAGTGTCAATACCTTTCATCAAGTCTCTTAGTCATTTCTTAGGGATTTCATATTTTAAAAATATTCATGGCATCATATGCCATATATTTTCCATGTCAGTTCTCATGTTGGTTTCAGTTCATGTATATAAATGTATTTCTCATGTAGAGGGGAATTTGTGTAATGTATGCAGCCATAGAATAGGCAGTTTTGATATGAGTGTCACCCTTAACTTCCTATAATCATATGTCTAAAATCTCATTTTCTCTGGGGATTAAAGGGAAACCTTGAAGGTCACCTTAGATTTTCATAAGATCTTTAGCTGGTTTTGCACCAAAGGAAACTAATCAACTGACCACACATTGAGTTGTCAATGGAAAGGAATAAAATGTAGGAATAAAGGTTACTATTCTAGATCAAGAAATAGGCTAATTTTCGTTAGCAATTTTTATAAAGATTCCCAAAATGGCAAGGCAGTGTGAAGTTTCCAACTGATAATTAAGTCTAAGCTATTGAAATGCTAAGTTAGCAAAGATATATTTTAGGAAGTTAACACAGATGTGCAAAAGAGTCACCTTGGGTTTTGTTATGGCAGTTATAATACTATGATCTACAGTCTTGAATTTAAGAAAGTTTCAGTTCATAGTATGGTAACACAACTGCCTGTCTTTTCCTCCCTCGATATACAAACTCTCTTTTTACCCCAACTTCCTGGAAAATGCGATTTATATATAGTATATGAGGAATAACTATGGACAGAATTGGGAGAATGGTACCTATTCTTTCTGCCCAAGAGGTGACCCAGGATTACCTACTTTACACTTCCTACGTGGATGGATGGATGGGCGGGTGAGTGGGTGGACGAATGGCTAGATAATGACATTAAAGAATGGCATTATATTTAGAATTAGGAGACAGGATCTCTCTCTTCTTTGTACCTAAGTCTCAGCTTCCTCATCTAAAAAGGTAAGAGATAATGATAAGACGATCTAATTCAGAAAGTTTATATGCAAATAATAGATAACTTAGCTGAGTGCTTGACTCAGCTAAACACTCTGTTACCTCTTATTGCTATTATTATTGGACTACAGGTAATACTAAAGAAGGGAAATGAAGAGATTGGACTGAAAGTCCTTTAGGGAGTATTTCAAGGGTACTAAGAGGAATCATGGATCAAATCAGAGGTGGCCTACCAGCATTCTGAAAAACTATAGGTCTTATTTGACTGCCTTCCATGGCATAGCAAATAGTAAGCTGCTGTGACATAAGAATGGTCAGCTCTTTTTTTGAATCTTGTCATTTCTTTGAAGTACCTGAATTTTCAGGTTGTTTACATATCTGAATACCCACATACATACATACAAGGTAGCTTTACTACATTTATCTTTTGTATTAAGGTATATTAATTATACAAATTAACAAAGTTTCACTGTGCCATTTTCATACGTGCATACAGTGTGCACTAATGATGCCCACCCTCCCTTCCATCTTTGCTTGTCCTTCCCTCTTCCACCTTTCCCCAGGTCCCTGTCCCGTTCCCTCATACTCTGTCTTCAGTTCACCTATTTTTTTTTTTAAATATTGTTTCCACATATGAATCTTTCTCTGTCTAGCTTATTTTGCCTAACATGATGTTTTCCAATTCCATCCATTTTCTTGTAGATGAAATTATTTCTTTCTTCTTTATAATTGAGTAATACTCCACTACGTATATATGCCCCATTTTCTTTATCCATTCATCAATTGACAGGTGCCTAAGCTGATTCCATATCTTAGCTATTGTGAATAACACAAATATTTCTTTGCATATCCAGTCATTTCCTTTCCATATATACCCAGAGGTGGGATAGCTGAATCATATTATAGCTGTGTTTAGTTTGCTGAGAAACCTTCATACTGTTTTCCATAATTCTGACCAAGAGTATATATGAGATCCTTTATCTCTACATCCTTGACAACATCTGTCGTTATTATTTTCATGTTAGCCAGTCTGATTGGGGTGAGACAGAATCTCCATCAAGTTTTAATTTGCATTTCCTTGATGGCTAAAACTATTGAGATTTTTTCCATATATTTATGTTCATTTGTATTTCTTCTTTTGAGAAGTATGTATTCAGATTATTTGCCCACTTTTTATTGGATTACTTATTTTCTTTTTTTTTTCTTCAGTTTTTTATGTATTCTGCTTGTTAATCCACTGTCAGTTGAGTAGCTGGCAAAGATTTTGTCCCAGCATGTGTCTCTTCATTTTTTTTTTATTGTAAACAAATGGGATACATCTTGTTTCTCTGTACATGAAGTAGATGCATACCATTTGTGTAATCATACATTTACATAAGGTAATAGTTTTTCTTCATTCTTTTTATTGTTTCTTTTGCTGCATGGAAGCTTTTTCTGATGTATCCCATTTGTCAATTTTTGCTTTTGTTTTCTGTGCTTGTGGAGGTCCAGACAGTAAATCATTGCAGTGTCATTATCTTGAAGTGTTTTCCCTTTTTTCTTCTGGTTGTTTCAGAGTTTCACATATTATATTAAGGTCTTTTATCCCCTTTGAGTTTATTTTTGTACAGAATAAGAGATAAGGCTCTACTTGGAATCTTCTGCATGTGGGTATCCAGTTTTCCAGCACCACTTATTGAAGAGGCTATCTTTTCTCCAACATGTTCTTGGAACCTTTGTGGAGAATCAATTGACTGAAGATATAGGAATTTATTTCTGAGTTTGCTATTCTATTCTGTTGGTCTACATGTCTCTTTTTATACCAACATCATGTTGTTTTTGTACCATGGTTCTGTAGTATGTGTTGAATTCTCATATCGTGATGCCTTCAGCTTTCCTTTTTTTGCTCTTTGATTACTTTGGCTCTTTGGGGGTCTTTTGTGATTTCATGTAAATTTTAGGGTTGTGTTTTCTGGTTCTGTGAAGAATGTCATTGGTATTTGAATAGAGATTGCATTGAATCTGTAGATCACTTTGGATAGTAGGAATGTTTTTAACAATATTAATTATCCAAATACATGAACATGGCCGTCCTTTCTAACTTCTAATGTTTTATTCAATTTTTTTCCTTAATATTTTGTAATTTTCATTGTGGTGATGTTTCACTTCCTTGGTTGGGTTTATTCCTTGGGGTTTTGTTTATTTTTGTTTTTGTTTTTGTTTTGAGGCTATTGTGAATGGGATTACTTTCCTGATTTCCTATTCAGTAAGTTCATTACTGGTACATAGAAAAGGCACCTTTTTATATACGTTGATTTTTGTATTCTGCTACTTGACTGAATTTATTTATCAGTTCTAAGAGTCTTTGTGGAATCTTTAAGGTTTTTGAGGTATAGAATCATATCATCAGGAGGTTTCAAGATGGTGGCCTAGAGGGTGGCTGCATTTCATGTTGCTCCAGGACTCAGGATTCAAAAGAGGAGATATTGAGACACTTGGGACCAACTCAAAGCAGCCGGGTGACTCTCACCCGTTGGGAAGGCGTCTCGGATGGGACGGTGGTCCCAGAACGCAGGGAACTTTGTGAAGTAGAGCTGCCAGCGAGACACCCCTCCCCCAGCTGGAGCAGTGAACTCGGACAACTGGGAGCCCCGTAAAGGAGGCCGCTCGACACAGCGCTGGGACTCGGAGCAACCACTGGGGCTCCGGCGGCTGCCCAGGGGAGGAGTGGCGAGGAGAGCTGTGTGGACTCAGAACACCGGGGCCTGCCCTGAGGAGGAGGAGGAGGAGCGTGGCCGCTTGGATTCGGAGTGACTGCACAAGAGCTACAGGCGGTTGCCAGAGGAGAAGCTCCGTGGCAAGCTGTTTGGACTCAGAACGACTGCTTCTGAACACCGGGGCCTGCCCGGAGGACTAGGAGGAGGAGAAGCAGTGACTGCATTAGCGCTCCAGGCGGCTGCTCAGAGGAGAAGGCGAGTGGTGAGTTGTTTGGACTTAAAGTGACAGCTCCTGAACACAGGGGGGCTGCCTGGAGGAGAAGCGTGGTGGGTCGCTTGGTCTTGAGTGGCCGCACCAGAGCTCCAGGCGGTTGCCCAGAGGACCCATGTAGCGGGTCACGTGGATTCAGAGCCACTCAGAGAGACCGCTCCTGAACACCCGGGGGGTTATCTGGAGAAGGAGGAAGAACGGGGAGGGTCACTGAGACTCGGAGTGATTGATTGCCCAGGGCTACGGGTGGTTGGTGGGAGGTGGAGGCACACAGTGAGTTTCTTGGACTCCTAGTGACCGCACCAGAATACTGGGCGGCTGTCTGGAGGAAGAGGTGTGTGGCAGGTCTCTGGGATTCACAGCGATTGTATGGGGCCCCAGGTGGCTGCTCAGAGGAGGGGCCGCATAGCCAGGCGATTAGGTGCAGAGCAGGGTCCCAGGATCTAGGAGGCTTCTTGGTGGAAGAGCCGCACAGAGACTGGCTTAGGGCGGAGCGAAGGTTCCAGGCCTGCGGGCAGATTCTCTGAGGAGGGGCAGCCTAAGAAGATTCATCTGCGAAGGGTGAGGCTCCCAGGCCCAGGAGGTAGGGCCGGGCCCCTGGGAACTTTGCACAGGAAGGCAGCCCAGCCCAGGCAGTAGCTGTAAATTGAGGGGAACCTCTAGGAGGGAACTGACCAGCGAGACCTCCCCACCGGGTGAGTCTTCCCTGCCGGGTGAGGTTTCCCCACAAGGACGGTAAAAACAGAGACTCAGGCCCAAACAGGCCTTGCCTCAGCCCGCAGCCTAGGTCCCCTTTGGATGACCATTGGTCAACAAGTGGAGGCACCTCTGCCCACAAGCAGGGATTATACCCCACCTGAAGGCCACCACTCCTAGAGAGGCAGCTTCCTTGTGGAGCACCGCATTATCAACTTCCTCCAAGACTTCAGCCTACTGAAGGCTAAGGGGGATATATATAGAAATCTTCAGGGACATTGTAAGTCAATAGAGGAAATCTGCAATATCTCAGCGGTCCACTGATACCTGAACAATATGAGAAAACAAGGAAAGAAAATGCTGCAAACGAATCTAGATGTTACATCAATAAAACCCAATGACAGCATGGCAGAAGAAATGACAGAAAAGGAGTTCAGAATGTACATAATTAAAATGATCAGAGAAGCAAACGATGAGATGAAAGAGCAAATACACGCACTGAATGATGAGATGAAAGAGCAAATGCAAGCATTGAATGATCTCACCAATCGACAATTAAAAGAGCAAATACAGGAAGCAAAAGATCATTTCAATAAAGAGTTAGAGATATTGAAAAAAAACCAAACAGAAATCCTTGACATGAAGGAAACAATAAACCAAATTAAGAACTCCATAGAAAGCATATCCAATAGGATTGAACACCTGGAAGACAGAACCTCAGACATTGAAGACAAAATATTTAACCTTGAAAACAAAGTTGAACAAACAGAGAAGATGGTAAGAAATCATGAACAGAATCTACAAGAACTATGGGATATCATGAAAACGCCAAATTTAAGAATTATTGGGATTGAGGAAGGCCTAGAGAAACAAGCCAAAGGAATGAACAATTTATTCAATGAAATAATATCAGAAAATTTCCCAAATCTGAAGAATGAAATGGAAAATCAAGTTCAAGAGGCTTATAGGACTCCAAATACACAAAATTACAACAGACCCACACCAAGGCATATTATAATGAAAATGCCTAAAATACAAAATAAAGACAGAATTTTAAAGGCTGTGAGAGAAAAGAACCAAATTATATTCAGGGGGAAACCAATACGGATATCAGCAGATTTTTCAATCCAGACCCTAAAAGCTAGAAGGGCCTGGAACAACATTTTTCAAGCCCTGAAAGAAAATGGATGCCAACCAAGAATCTTATACCCAGCAAAACTTACCTTCAAATTTGATGATGAAATAAAATCCTTCCATGATAAACAAAAGCTAAAAGAATTTACAAAAAGAAAGCCAGCATTACAGAACATTCTCAGCAAAATATTCCATGAGGAAGAGATGAAAAACAAAGAAGCAAATCAGCAAAGGGAGGAATTATCCTAAAGGAATTGTCAAATAAAGGAGGAAACAAGTTGTGTCAAACAAATAAATAAATAAAATTTAAAAAATGAACCAAATGACCGGGAAACCAAATCATATCTCTATAATAACCCTGAATGTTAATGGCCTGAATTCATCAATCAAAAGACATAGACTGGCAGATTGGATTAAAAAGAAAGATCCAACAATATGTTGCCTGCAAGAGACTCACCTCATAGAAAAAGATACCCATAGACTAAAGGTGAAAGGATGGGGAAAAACATACCATGCACATGGACTCAGCAAAAAAGCTGGAGTATCCATCCTCATTTCCGATAATGTGGACTTCAAGCCAAAGTTAGTCAGAAGGGATAAAGAAGGTCATTTCATACTGCTTAAGGGAAGCATAAATCAGCAAGATATAACAATCATAAACATCTATGCCCCAAACAGTGGCCCATCCATGTATGTCAAACAAATCCTTCTCAATTTCAGAAACCAAATAGACCATAACACAATCATACTAGGTGATTTTAACACGCCTCTCTCACCACTGGACAGATCTTCCAGACAAAAATTGAACAAAGAAACCATAGATCTCAATAACACAATCAATAATTTAGATTTAACGGACATTTATAGAATATACCATCCAACCAAGAGCGAATACACTTTCTTCTCAGCAGCACATGGATCCTTCTCTAAAATAGACCATATATTATGCCACAAAGCTAATGTTAGCAAATACAAGAAGATAGAGACACTACCATGTATTCTATCAGAGCATAATGGATTAAAGTTAGAAATAAATGAAAGAGTAAAACATAGAAACTATTCCAACATCTGGAGATTAAACAATATGCTATTATATGATGAATGGATAACAGAAGATATTAGGAAGGAAATTAAAAAATTCTTAGAGGTAAATGAGAACAAAGAAACATCATATCAAAATCTCTGGGACACTATGAAAGCAGTACTTAGAGGGAAATTTATTTCATGGAGCGCATTTAATAAAAGAAGTAAAACTCAACAAATAAACGACCTAACACTACAGCTCAAAGCCCTAGAAAAAGAAGAACAGAACAGCACCAAAAGTAGTAGAAGACAGGAAATAGTTAAACTCAGAGCTGAAATCAATGAAATTGAAACAAAAGAAACAATACAAAAAATTGACAAAATAAATAGTTGGTTCTTCGAAAAAATAAACAAAATTGATAAACCTTTAGCCACACTAACAAAGAGAAGACGAGAGAAAACCCAAATCACTAAAATTCGGAATGAACAAGGAAATATCACAACAGACACGAGTGAAATACAAAACATAATTAGAAGCTATTTTGAAAATCTATACTCCAACAAAATAGAAAATTTCGAAGACATCAACAGGTTTCTAGAGACATGTGAATTGCCTAAACTGAACGAGGAGGACATAAACAATTTAAATAGACCAATTTCAAGTACTGAAATAGAAGAAGTCATCAAAAGCCTACCAACAAAGAAAAGTTGGGGACCAGATGGGTTCTCAGCCGAGTTCTACAAAACCTTTAGAGAAGAGCTCATTCCAATACTTCTCAAAGTATTCCATAAAATAGAACAGGAGGGTACCCTCCCAAACTCATTCTATGAAGCCAATATCACACTGATACCTAAACCAGACAGAGACTCATCAAGGAAAGAAAATTTCAGACCAATATCCTTAATGAACATCGATGCAAAAATTCTCAACAAAATTTTAGCAAATCGCATACAAAAACATATTAAAAAGATAGTACACCATGATCAAGTGGGTTTCATCCCAGGGATGCAAGGTTGGTTCAACATCAGGAAATCAATAAACGTAATTCACCATATTAATAGACTTAAAGTCAAGAATCACATGATTATTTCAATAGATGCAGAAAAAGCATTTGATAAAATACAGCACCCCTTCATGCTCAAAACACTAGAAGAAATAGGGATCGTGGGAACATCCCTTAACATTGTAAAGGCCATTTATGCTAAGCCCATGGCTAATATCATTCTAAATGGTGAAAAACTGAAAGCGTTCCCCCTAAAAAGGCAGGGATGCCCTCTTTCACCACTTCTATTCAACATCGTTCTTGAGACTCTGGCCAGAGCAATTAGACAAACCAAAGAAATTAAAGGGATACGAATTGGAAAAGAAGAACTCAAACTATCCCTCTTCGCTGATGACATGATTATATATTTAGAGGAACCTGGAAATTCCACCAGAAAACTCTTAGAACTCATAAGTGAATTCAGTAAAGTAGCAGGTTACAAGATCAATGCCCATAAATCCAACGCATTTTTATACATAAGTGATGAATCTTCAGAAAGAGAAATTAGGAAAACTACCCCATTCACAATAGCCTCGAAAAAAATAAAATACTTGGGAATCAATCTCACAAAAGAGGTGAAAGACCTCTACAATGAGAACTATACAACACTAAAGAAAGAAATTAAGGAACACCTTAGAAGATGGAAAGATCTTCCATGTTCTTGGATAGGAAGAATTAATATTGTCAAAATGGCCATACTACCTAAAGTGATATACAAATTCAATGCAATTCCAATTAAAATCCCAATGACGTACCTTACAGAAATAGAGCAAGCAATTATGAAATTCATCTGGAAGAATAAGAAACCCAGAATAGCTAAAGCAATCCTTAGCAGGAGGAGTGAAACAGGGGGTATTGCAATACCAGATCTTCAACTCTACTACAAAGCAATAGTAACAAAAACGGCATGGTATTGGTACCAAAATAGAAAGGTAGATCAATGGTACAGAATAGAGGACACGGACACAAACCCAAATAAATACAATTTTCTCATACTAGACAAAGGTGCCAAAAATATGCAATGGAGAAAAGATAGCCTCTTCAACAAATGGTGCTGGGAGAATTGGAAATCCATATGCAACAGAATGAAACTAAACCCATATCTCTCACCATGCACAAAACTAAACTCAAAATGGATTAAGGACCTTGGAATCAGACCAGAGACCCTGCAGATTATAGAAGAAAAAGTAGGTCCAAATCTTCACCTTGTTGGTCTAGGATCAGACTTCCTTAACAGGACTCCCATAGCACAAGAAATAAAAGCAAGAATCAACCACTGGGATAGATTCAAAGTAAAAAGCTTTCTCTCAGCAAAGGAAACTATCAGCAATGCGAAGAAAGAGCCTACAGAGTGGGAGAATATCTTTGCCAATCGTACTTCAGATAGAGCACTAATCTCCAGAATCTATAAAGAACTCAAAAAACTCTACTCCAAGAATTCAAATAATCCAGTCGACAAATGGGCTAAGGAAATGAATAGACACTTCACAGAAGAAGATCTACAAGCAATCAACAAACATATGGAAAAATGTTCAACATCTCTAGTAATAAGTGAAATGCAAATCAAAACCACCCTAAGATTCCATCTCACCCCAATTAGAATGGCGATTATCAAGAATACGAGCAACAACAGGTATTGGCGAGGATGTGGGGAGAAAGGTACACTCATACATTGCTGGTGGGGCTGCAAATTAGTGCAGCCACTCTGGAAAGCAGTGTGGAGATACCGTAGAAAACTTGGAATGGACCCTCCATTTGACCCAGCTATCCCACTCCTTGGCCTATACCCAAAGGACTTCAAATCAGCATACTACAGAGATACAGCCACATCAATGTTTATAGCTGCTCAAGTCAGAATAGCCAGACTGTGGAACCAACCTAGATGCCCTTCAATTGATGAGTGGATAAAGAGACTGTGGTATATATATACAATGGAATATTACTCAGCCATAAAGAATGATAAAATTATGGCATTTGCAGGCAAATGGATGAAATTGGAGAATATCATGCTAAGTGAGATAAGCCAATCTCAAAAAGCCAAAGGACGAATGATATCGCTAATAAGTGGAGGATGACACATAATGGGGGGGAGGGAAGGGTTAGTGTTAGGGTTAGAGTTAGGGTTAAGGAGGGGGGCAAGTATGGAGGAAGGAAGTACTGTATAGAGGGTAAAGAGGGGTGGGAGGGGTGGGGGGAAGGGAAAAAATAACAGAATGAATCAAACAACATTACTCTATGTAAATTTATGATTACACAAATGGTATGCCTTTGTGCCATGTACAAACAGAGAAACAACATGTATCCCATTTGTTTACAATAAAAAAAATATAGAAAAAAAAAAGATGGACATACTACCAAAAAAAAAAAAGAATCATATCATCAGCAAATAGATAATTTGACTTCCTTGTTTCCTATTTGTATGTATTTTATTTCTTTCTCTTCTCTGCTTGCTCTGGCTAAAGTTTCTAGTACTTTATCTAATCAGAGTAGTAAGAGTGGACACCCTTATCTCTGGATCTTAGAGGAAACTCAGTTTTTCCCCATTCTGTATGTTGATTTGGGTTTATCACATATAAACTTTATTATGTTGAGGTATGATCCTTCTGTGCCTAATTTATTCAGGACTTTTTATCATAAAGGAATGTTGAGTTTTATTAAAGACTTTTTCTGCATTTATTAAGATGATCATGTGACTTTTTTATCCTTGATTCTGTTTTGGTGATGAACTATGATTATTGGTTTTTGTATGTCAAAGCATCTTTGCATTTCTGGAATATTAACAACTTGATCATGCTGCATTATCTTTTTAATGTGCTATTGATTTAATTTTGTAAGAATTTTATTGAATTTTTTTATCTTTATCAGAGATATTGATGTGTAGTTTTCCTTTTTTGTTTTGTCTTTATCACATTATGTAGCAGGTTAATACTGTCTTTGTAGAATGAGTTTGGGAAGATTCCTTCCCTTTCTGTTTTATTGAAGTTTGAGAAGCAATGTGTTCTCTAAAAGTTTGGTACAATTCAGCAGTGATTCTGTCTGGTTCTGGGCTTCCTTTGTTGGAAGACTTTTTATTACTGCTTCTGTCTCACTACTTGTTTTGCTCTATTTATGTTTTTTATATCCCTTGGTTCATTTTTGGTAGATCATATGTGTCCAGAAGTGTTTCTCTTTCTTCTAGATTGTCCAGTTTATTGATATAGTTTTTCAAAATGTCCCCTAATAATCCTTTGAATTGCATTGGTATCTATTGTGATAACTTCTTTTTCACCTCTAATATTACTTATTTGAGTCTTCTCTATCTTTCCTTTGGTTAATTTAACTAAAGCTTTATCAATTTTATGATTTTTGGGGGGTAGGTGGGAAACCAGGGATTGAACTCAGGGGCACTCAACCCCTGAGCCACATTCCTAGCCTCCTTTTTATATTTTATTTAGAGATAGTGTCTCACTGAGTTGTTTAAGTCCTTGCTAAGTTGCTGAGGCTGGCTTTGAACTTTCAATCCTACTGCCTCAGCCTCCTGAGAAATTGGAATTATAGGTGTATGTCATGCCTGGCTCCTTTTTTTTTTTTTTTTCATGTAAGCACTCATTGCTATAAATTTCCCTCTTAGTACTGCTTTCACTTTATACCACAGGTATGTTTTATTTTGTTTTTCGTTTGATTCTAGGAATTTTTTAGCCCCACTCTAATTTTTTCAGTGACCCACTGTCTTTCAAATATGTTATTCAGTATTCATGTATTTTCATGATTTCTGCAATTTCTCTTGCTGTTAGTTTCTAGTTTCATTCCATTCTGATCAGATAAGATGCAAGAAATTAGTTCAGGTTTTTGAATTTGTAAAACTTGCTTTATGGTCAAATATATGATCTATTTTGGAAAAAGTTTCATGTGCTGATGAAAAGAATGTATATTCTTCAAACATTGGATGGAATATTCTGTAGATGTCTGTTGAGCTCATTTGCTCATATAATTTTACTGATATTTCTTTGTTGTCTTTTTTGGGAACCTGAATGAGATCTACTGGTGAGAGTAGAGTATTGAAGTTTCCCACTATTCTTGTATTGGGCCTATCTCTCCCTTTATGTCTAGTATTTATTTTTAAATAAAATGACATGGTCTGATGTTTGGTGCATATTCTACCTTCCTCTAAAGGCTTTTCTTTTCCCAGGAAACTTTCATAGGTCATTTAATTATAATTCTAAAAGAACTGAAGGGTTTATTAAGTATTGATTCTGAGTTATAAATTCAATATCGTTACTGTTCCTCAGCCACTTTCTTAGTCTTAACTGCTCATTGGACTCCTGAAGAATTTGTAAACAATACTGATTCCTAGCCCCTACCTCAGGTATACTGATTTAAAGTGTAGGAGGAGGCAATAACACTGGAATTTTTCAAATTTGCTCAGGAATTCTAAAGCACAGCCAAGGATGAGAATAACTGCTCTAATCAGAGTTATTTTTTTATCTTCTTTAGATCATGTCTTTTTCCAGCATGTCTATGTACCAAGTGTTTGCTAAATGAATGACCCTTTGTTTTTGGAATGTGGGTAATGTCTTATTACTTTAGCCACATGAATAATATTGTATGTTGCAAAGTAGAGCTTCTTCACCTTTCATGTTTATAGAATAGTATCAGTGTCCTAGTTTTATAAATTCCCTTTCATCTTTTCTTCTGATGGGGAGCATGGCAGAAAGCTGACTCTGAAAATCTTAGTATTCCCATTTTTACAATAATTAATAATGTGGCTGCTAAACAGTAGCACATTTAATACTGCATGTGATTTTTGGGTTTGAGTGTTTAATCAATTTATAATGTTGGTCCATGTAAGTAAAAGACCTGTGGTCTCATTAAAAGTCAGTTACTGGCATAAGAACTGACATAAAGAAATGTTTTTAAGTGAAAATTCAATATAACCTCCTCACATCTTGGGGAATTTCAAATTGTATGGGTATTCCCAATTACTTCTAAAGTTTTTTGGTGTAGTGTTTTGGAAGATCTGATCTGTGTCTTTAGCTAAGTTAATTGAAAGCTTTCAAAAACTGTATCTCCTATAGGTGTCAACTTCAGAGAGACAGTTCTTTGGAAATGGAAAATTCCTTCTTAAAATGAATGGTCAGAGAGTTGACTTAGCTCTTCTCAGGTCACACAAAAAAAGGGTAGAACTAAGAAGTAACCCAGAGCTACTCAACAATGAATCTAGAAGGTGAATTTTTGGTATGGGAAATCTTAGATCTTGGATGTGTTCTGCCATAAATTGGAAACTGTATTTTCTTTTCTTTTTTCCCCCCATAGTTTTATTGAGGTAAAATAGATGTACAATAAAATGTACATATATGAAGCATGCAATTTGATCAGTTTTGATGTGTATGTAACTATTACAATCAATGTGAAAAGCATTTCCATTACTTTTTTTAAAATCTGAAATCATGCAGACTGTGTTTTCTGCATAGTTTATTACATTAGAAATGAATCACCTTATGACATATAGAATCCCAACCTCACTCTTGTCAACTCATTCAAAAGTAAATGGCACACATAAATATCTCAGTGGTCAAGGTATAAAGCACAAGAAAAGTAAATAAAAAGTGCTTTGAGCTAAGTGATAATAAAAAATTAAACTGTCAGAATCTCTGGGTTGAAACAGTACTCAGATAAACATTTATAACTTAAAGCATTTATATCAGAAAGGAGCTAGAATAACAATCAGATTATTTTCAAATTATCAAGTAGGAAGGAAAAAGTAAGAGTAGGAGCAGAAATACATGAAATAGAAAAGAAATGATGCAGCTAAAATTTGGTACAAATAAACAAGTCTAATCAAGGTAAAAGCAGGAATACAAAAATATCAGTGGAAAGGGAGCTATCAAAATAATCCTACAGATGGTAAAAATATATTAAGGTAATATTACAGTTGTATGCCAACATATTTGATAGCTTACATAATATGGTCTATATGAGAGAAGGATCTGTGTGCTTCTGAGAAGAAAGTATGTTCAGTCATTGATGGACGAAATATTCTACATATGTCTGTTAAGTCTAATTTATCAATTGTATTTTTTACTTCTATAGCTTCTTTATTTAATTTTTGTTTGGAAGATCGATCCAGTGGTGACCAAGGCATGTTAAAGATACCCCAGTATTATTGTGGTTTATTTGATTCTTGAAATTGAGATGGGTTTGTTTGATATACATAGATGCTCCATTGTTTGGGGCACAAATATTTATGATTGTTATGTCTTGTTAATATATAATTACCTTAAGCAGTATGAAATGGCCTTCTTTGTCCCTTCTGATTATTAGCTTTGGCTTAAAGTCAACTTTATCTGATATGAGGATAGAAATTCCTACTTGTTTACACAATCCATGTGAGTGATATGTTTTTTCCTATCCTTTCAACTTCAGTCTGGATGTCTTTGCCTGTGAGGTGAGTCTCTTGGAGACAGCATGTTGTTGGGGCTTGTTTTTTAATCCAGTCTGCCAGTCTTTGTCTTTTGATTGATGAGTGTAGGCCATTAATGTTCTAGGTTATTATTGAGATAGGATTTGTATTCCTGGTCATTTGGGTTTATTTCAGGTTTTTAATGTGAATTAATTTCTCCTTTGATTGACTATTCCTTTAGTGTAGTTCTCCCTTTGATGGTTCCATTTCATCTTCATGGAATATTTTGTGGAAAATGTTCTGTAGTGCAAGCTATCTAGTTGTGAATTCTTTTAACATTTGTTTATCATGGAAGGTTTTTATTTCACCTTTAAATCTGGAGCTTAATTTTGCTAGATATAGGATTCTTGGTTCACATCCATTTTCTTTCAGAGCTTTGTATGTGTTATTCTAGGACCTCCTGTCTTTGAGGGTCTGGATTGAATAATCAGCTAAGATCCAAATTGGTTTCTCCCTATACATAATCTGATAGTTTTCTCTGGCAACCTTTATAATTCTAACCTTATTCTGTATGTTAGGCATTTTCGTTACAATGTGCCTTGGTGTGGGTCTGTTGTAATTTTGTACATTTGAGGTCCTGAAAGCCTCTTGTATTTGATTTTTCCATTTCATTCTTTAGGTTTGGGAACTTTTCTGATATTATTTCATTGAAAATATTGTGCATTTCTTTGGTTTGTATTTCTGCACATTCATCTATCCCAATAAATCTTAAATTTGGTCCTTTCTTGTTATCTCATAGTTCTTGGAGGTTCTATTCCTGGTTTCTTAAGATTGTCTCTCCATGGTCAACTCTGTTTTCAAGATTATATGTTTCGTCTTTGTTGCCTGAGGTTCTGTCTTCCAAGTGGTCTCATCTATTGTTGATGCTTTCTATTGAATTTCTAATTTGGTCTATTCTTTTATTCATTTCAGGGATTTCTGCTTTTTTTTTTTTTTTTTTTTTCCAGAATCTTTGCCTCTTTATTGAAGTGCGCTTTCACTTCCTGTATTTTCTCTCTGATTTTATTTCTTATACCATCTTTTACTTTGCAGATCACCTCCACTAGGTACATTCTAAACTCTTTATCTGACATTTCTTACACTGTGGTCAGTGGATTTTGTTATTAGAATATCTTGGTTTGTTTGGGGTGATTTGGTCCCTTGCTTTTTCATGTGTATGGATCTAACAGTATGGTTTGGAGACAGCAGAGTTTATGAATAGTGTCCCTGAAGGTTTCTAGTACTTCACTGTTTAGGTGGAGTCAAATAATAACAACCAATGCAAACAATATACAGCATTAAACCAAATAGTTCCAACCATGATGTCTACAATGTTAATTATTATAATAAACAGAAAGAAATTATATGATCAGTTATTGTCCACATTAAAACCAGCAAGTTTGCAAAAGGGTTCATAATTTCAAATGGTAGACAGGGAGAGAACAGAAGTGATACAGGATGTGGTGATTATGTGGGAGGAGGAGAGAAGAAAAATGAAAGAAAACAATAGAGTTTGGCTGTTAGCAGAAGAAAAGAGAGCATCAAGGGAAACAGGTAAGAGAAAAAAATATATAAAGTAAAAATTTTAAAAAATTAAATATAAAAATAAAGTAATACAGAATAAAACTAAAATATACTAATCAAAGATCCTAGTTCACAAAAAAACTAATCCATGAAAAATAACAGGCTTCAAAAATACTATAAATAAGGAAGTCTGTCCTAGACCTACAAGGTGAAGATTTGGACCTACTTTTTCTTCTATAATCTGCAGGGTCTCTGGTCTGATTCTGAGGTCCTTAATCCATTTTGAGTTTAGTTTCATGCATGGTGAGAGATATGGGTTTAATTTCATTCTGTTGCATATGGATTTCCAATTCTCCCAGCACCATTTGTTGAAAAGGCTATCTTTTCTCCATTGCATATTTTTGGCACCTTTGTCTAGTATGAGAAAATTGTATTTATTTGGGTTTGTGTCCGTGTCCCCTATTCTGTACCATTGATCTACCTTTCTGTTTTGGTACCAATACCATGCCATTTTTGTTACTATTGCTTTGTAGTAGAGTTGAAGATCTGGTATTGCAATACCCCCTGTTTCACTCTTCCTGCTAAGGATTGCTTTAGCTATTCTGGGTTTCTTATTCTTCCAGATGAATTTCATAATTGCTTGCTCTATTTCTGTAAGGTACGTCATTGGGATTTTAATTGGAATTGCATTGAATTTGTATATCACTTTAGGTAGTATGGCCATTTTGACAATATTAATTCTTCCTATCCAAGAACATGGAAGATCTTTCCATCTTCTAAGGTGTTCTTTAATTTCTTTCTTTAGTGTTGTATAGTTCTCATTGTAGAGGTCTTTCACCTCTTTTGTGAGATTGATTCCCAAGTATTTTATTTTTTTCGAGGCTATTGTGAATGGGGTAGTTTTCCTAATTTCTCTTTCTGAAGATTCATCACTTATGTATAAAAATGCGTTGGATTTATGGGCATTGATCTTGTAACCTGCTACTTTACTGAATTCACTTATGAGTTCTAAGAGTTTTCTGGTGGAATTTCCAGGTTCCTCTAAATATATAATCATGTCATCAGCGAAGAGGGATAGTTTGAGTTCTTCTTTTCCAATTCGTATCCCTTTAATTTCTTTGGTTTGTCTAATTGCTCTGGCCAGAGTCTCAAGAACGATGTTGAATAGAAGTGGTGAAAGAGGGCATCCCTGCCTTGTTCCAGTTTTTAGGGGGAATGCTTTCAGTTTTTCACCATTTAGAATGATATTAGCCATGGGCTTAGCATAAATGGCCTTTACAATGTTAAGGAATGTTCCCACTATCCCTATTTTTTCTAGTGTTTTGAGCATGAAGGGGTGCTGTATTTTATCAAATGCTTTTTCTGCATCTATTGAAATAATCATGTGATTCTTGACTTTAAGTCTATTAATATGGTGAATTACGTTTATTGATTTCCTGATGTTGAACCAACCTTGCATCCCTGGGATGAAGCCCACTTGATCATGGTGTACTATCTTTTTAATATGTTTTTGTATGCGATTTGCTAAAATTTTGTTGAGAATTTTTGCATCGATGTTCATTAAGGATATTGGTCTGAAATTTTCTTTCCTTGATGAGTCTCTGTCTGGTTTAGGTATCAGTGTGATATTGGCTTCATAGAATGAGTTTGGGAGGGTTCCCTCCTCTTCTATTCTAGGATCAGACTTCCTTAACAAGACTCCCATAGCACAAGAAATAAAAGCTAGAATCAACCACTGGGATAGATTCAAACTAAAAAGCTTTCTCTCAGCAAAGGAAACTATCAGCAATGCGAAGAAAGAGCCTACAGAGTGGGAGAATATCTTTGCCAATCATACTTCAGATAGAGCACTAATCTCCAGAATCTATAAAGAACTCAAAAAACTCTACACGAAGAATACAAATAACCCAATCAACAAATGGGCTAAGGAAATGAATAGACACTTCACAGAAGAAGATCTACAAGCAATCAACAAACATATGGAAAAATGTTCAACATCTCTAGTAATAAGAGAAATGCAAATGAAAACTACCCTAAGATTCCATCTCACCCCAATTAGAATGGCGATTATCAAGAATACGAGCAACAACAGGTGTTGGCGAGGATGTAGGGAGAAAGGTACACTTATACATTGCTGGTGGGGCTGCAAATTAGTGCAGCCACTCTGGAAAGCAGTGTGGAGATTCCTTAGAAAACTCGGAATGGACCCTCCATTTGACCCAGCTATCCCACTCCTTGGCCTATACCCAAAGGACTTCAAATCAGCATACTACAGAGATACAGCCACATCAATGTTCATAGCTGCTCAATTCACAATAGCCAGACTGTGGAACCAACCTAGATGCCCTTCAATTGATGAGTGGATAAAGAAACTGTGGTATATATATACAATGGAATATTACTCAGCCATAAAGAATGATAAAATTATGGCATTTGCAGGCAAATGGATGAAATTGGAGAATATCATGCTAAGTGAGACAAGCCAATCTCAAAAAGCCAAAGGACGAATGATATCGCTAATAAGTGGAGGATGACACATAATGGGGGGGAGGGAATGGTTAGTGTTAGGGTTAGGGTTAGGGTTAGGGAGGGGGGCAAGTATGGAGGAAGGAAGTACTGTATAGAGGGTAAAGAGGGGTGGGAGGGGTGGGGGAAGGGAAAAAATAACAGAATGAATCAAACAACATTACTCTATGTAAATTTATGATTACACAAATGGTATGCCTTTGTGCCATGTACAAACAGAGAAACAACATGTATCCCATTTGTTTACAATAAAAAAATAAATAAAAATAAATAAATAAATAAATTATACCATACCCTTGAAAAAAAAATACTATAAATAAGAAAAAATTATAAATATGTATAAATGTCCTTGTATCATTAAGGACACAATTAAACAAAGAAAAAGAATTAAAAAAAAAAAAGGATCTTGATGAAAAGTTAAAGAATTCTTTCTGTTGGAGTTCAAAAGATTCTCAGTTTCTCGTTTCAGCAGTTTTAGGTGGTGTAGTCTGGAGTGTGATGCTCCACCCTCTGCGTTGCTGGAGTGAGAGAGGTAATGCCCTAGGCAGAACTCATGGAGGCAGTGTTTAGGCTTAGATGAGCTCCAGGCTCTTTATTTAATGCCAGTTTGTCTGGAGATTTTATGTCAGTTCACTTCCAGCACCCATGACTTGGTGGTCCACACTGGAAGACTGTATCCCACAGATTTCCCCTGGGTTCCACTTATGTGGTGGGGAACTCAATTCATAGCCGCCTATGTCACCTTCAGACACCAGGTTTCCTGGTCTTGGGTTCAGTCTCCAAACAATCTCTTCTGCCCCCACCCTTCCAAATTCCAGACCAGACTGGTCTTTCCCAACTGGTCCTGCAAGCAATCAGATTGGAAGGGAAGGAGTAATGCCAGGTGGATTTCCAAGACCAGTTGTCCCTTTTGTAAATCTCTCTCCACGTTTGATTTTCTCCTGGTCACTTAAGCACACTCTGTGTCATGCTGTATTTCAGGCCAAACTTGGGTTTGTCGGGAATTGTCCCTCTCAGCTGCTGGTTCCTGTGCGGTGGCTGCAAAATGGTTCCTTCCTTTGTCCTTCACACACCACCTGGAGAGATGGCTGCTTCTTTCCCTGCACATGAATATTGTGCAGTGGGTCTTTCAGGTTTGCCAGGCAAAATCCTTGATCTCTAGATGCTCCGTACCTGGACATGCCTCCAGGCCTCCCAAAAATGCTTGTTCCTTTAATTCCCTATCCCTCCACTGTGCTCATGGCTGTTGCTTCTGGCCTGGCCATGGCAGTGGCTGTGCTGCTGGGGATTTTTTCCTTATTTTATTATATCCAACTTCCCGAGTTCTTGATTTGCTTTGCATGTCCAGTTTTAAATTCCAGTAAAGTTCCCCCTGCCTTTTTTTTTCACCCACTTTGCTGAGAAGCTGTCTGCTTTCTTGGATTCACTCCACAGAGCAGCCAGGAAAGTGACCTCCTCTATTCTGTCATCTTGAAAACCTCCCCTATGTTTTCTTTGAAAACTCTTATTTTAAAAAATGTTTACCTTTTTCCCTCACCCCCAGTAATCGCTTTCCTTATTATTGAGGGGGGGGGGGGGGGGGAACACTGTTTAAATCTCCATTTATAAATTATTTTTTGTTACCAAAGTTCATTCCTTGTTCCTGATGCCATTGCATGCCAATTTAATAATGAGGACACAGTTTTGAGAAAAATGAAAAAGGTTTATTGCTTTGCTAGTAAAGGAGAAACACAGGGGACTATGGTCCCAGAGGCTGTGATTCTGCCCATCAGGAGGAAGGGGGAATTTTAAAGAAACTCTTTAAGGGTTTGCATTCCAGGTGTTCTGGTAGGGGGTCCCAGGGCACCATGATGGTGTGTTAGATATTCATTTCTTAGATCCTCTGGCAGATAGCTCCTTCCTGTGGTGGGTGTGTTCAAGGACAATTAACTAGGGAAAGAAAAGACAACACTATCTTCCTAATCTTGTTACGGAATGGGAGAGGGGAGAAGATAGAAAAAAACATATCCTTTTAAAAATAAACTTCAGAGCAATGAGGGGTATATTCAAAAGGTGAAGTGGACCACTGTTACATGATCAAGAGTTATTTTTCTTTGGATCACTATAAGAATCAAATGTGGTAAAAGGACCTTGAAAGAAAATGAAAGAGAATACAAACAGAAAAAGAAATGGAGACAGACCTCAACAAATCAACGGTGTTTTATTAAGCAACAGAGGGGCACGTTTTCGAAAGGGAAAATGGCATTGGCTACGAGAAGGGTCTGGGTTTTATAGGGTTCAGCAGGGGCAGGTAATGGGAAGAATTTTAGTGGTGGGCTCATTTAGGTGAGGCAGGAGGGCAGGTAGGGGAACAACTGTAGATAAGGGAAGTTCCCAGGGGCCTATTGTACTGGGGCAGCCATTTCAGCTCTAGGTGGGGGCCAGGTGCAAGTCCCTTCTGTGCTCTCCCCATTTTCTCTTAAAACCTTCTGTCTGGCTGAGGCCTGGCCTTCTACTTTTTCCCACTCAATGACAAAAGCTCCAGTTTACCACAGATATCTCCCCACACACATGGCAGAAGGGTAGGTAGGGGAAATTGTAGATAAGGAAATTTCCCTGGGGCCTAGTGTCCCCAGGGAACAATAGCCCTAATTTCTATAATGATGAATTTATAATAAAAGCTGATTTGGGGTAGAGAGAGCTACATTTAGATCCATACTAATGTAATCCTACATAAGAGAATTACATAATTCATCAGGGTCTCAAATATGTTCTTTATAAATACAGTGACAAATAGATTTAAATATTATTTAAGTAATATTTAGCAATGTTCAAATAATAACATTTAAATAAGTCAGAATATTTTATCAAATGTCATGGATATAGCAAGCAACCGTTTTGTGATTCCTGAGTGTGAGTCTCAGCTCTGCTGTTCTGAGACCCTATGAATTAATGCTCAAATTCATCCTCCTCTTTACTTTGAAAATTCCTTTACTATTATGTGAGCAATGTCTTCTATAAAGAGAAGCCTGTATTGGATTGGGAAGCAAAAATTGACTGTTTATACATCTATTGCCCTTAAAATGGTGCAGAAGGGAAATTCCCATCTGTAAACATCCTTTCTGGAAGAATACTCCTCTCTGGGCTCTGTTTAAGGGAAGTGTATTAGAGAATTAGAGAAAAAAAATCACCTGATTATAGCTTTGTGGTTTGATTTTGCTTCTAAAATAAGAATAGAAGAGATCATGTACAGTAGATCCACTGAACAGTTTCATCTTGCTTTATTTTTTGATTCTAGATGAGGGTAGCAAGTCTAGTAGCTCAGACTTAGAAGTGATTAAAGTGGAAGAGAGAGAGGGCCAGACAATTCTCCAAATCATTTCACTTTTAATTCAGATCATTGATATTAACATTGTAGTATGGTCACTTTTGGTACCCTGGGCCTTAGGGCTGTCTCAGAAGTGTTTGTTCTGGTCATGAGAATTGAGCAGAGAGGTGGATGGGTAAGTACAGCCCTTTCCCATCACTGAAACTCATGGCCTCATAATATTGTGAGGTAGAATCATTTAGTGCATTTACTATAATTAAAACAATGGCAGAAACCCAGTTGGAGAGTAAAGTTTGAACTCTCTGATGTAAAAAATATGCTCAGTAGATGGAGTCAGGATATTATGACACAGTTCTGATGATTTCAAGAAATGAAGATGAAAATCAAATATCCAAACTTTATAAGATACTCTAAAGTGACATATACATATAAAACATTTTTCATATTCTTGCCTTTAATTGGGGAAATCAAGATACTGACAAATGAGCTGAGGCCAGAATCTAAAAGGTGATGACTAGAGAAATTGCTCATGTTATGAAAAATGTTCAAAGCAACGCAGACATCTAACTTGCTTTGAAATTTGTAGGACTAAAATTAAGTGTCTGATGATTTAAAGTAGGTGATAATTAATTCCATGTGTGGGCTCTCCTTGATGACTTTTAAAAGTCTTGCTTTGGAAAATAGTTGCCCATAACCTTGGGTGATTTTACCCTCCTGAAAATATGGACCGTAATGCATAAAGTATTGTATATTTTGTAAGAGAACACAAACAGTATTGTTAGCCTGTGCTTTCAGTGTTAAAATATGGTAACATTACGAGATTATATTTCCCTTTGGGCATATTTCTTAGAGACTGGTAGAGGAAAATTGAAACCTAAACAAATACTTGATGAATTCAGATAAATAAGCCGTTTACTTGTGGCCAGATAATAGAAGTTGACTGCTTACATTATCAAATAATGGAGAGAATTACCAAATTTTCCATTTCACAATAAATTATGTTATTTAGATTGTATCTTTTCAAAATTTAATTTCAGGCAGACAGTTTGGCATACAATTAACTTTATTAATTATTGACCTAAGGATAAATTATAGCTCCTATTATTTTGTGTATTCACAGGTTTCTAACATATTATACCCACTTATTTCCTGCTGTTTTGTTCTTACTGTTCTGGTTTCTTCTTTTTCCTCCAAAATCCAGATCCTAGCTTTGGTCCTTATCTTCTCCTGCTTCCATAGGGAGTTATTATAATTATTATTCTTCCATCTAAACCATGTTCAGGGTACTTTGCTGTGGGGACTTACTGTAATTATAATTCTTTCACTAAGCCATGTGCATGGTATTTTGCCATGTATTGCCATGTGTGGGCTTTCTCTTTATTTCATAATTGTCTTGTGCAGGACTGTATATCACCTAAGTCAGTGTCTTGAGAGCACAGGTCAAGTTCATCCTTATTTGTTTCCCTCAAAGCAAAGTGCACAGTACTCTGCCAACAGTACTTATTACATAACGTTGTGTTGAATGAGTAGATGAGTGGAGATGGGACATTGGGAAGCTCCAAATAACAGAACAGTTTAGTACCAGCCTTGTTGTTGAAAGACAGCCTCACTCATTCCCTGTTTATTCATTAATTCACTTGCCAGAGTTAAAGATTTTTTTAAAAAATTATGTTCTGTATGAGAAACCATTCTACTTTACAAGCTGATATTCATGTATGAACATGGGTTAAGAGGAGAAATACATGCCGACTAAGTTCTAATATTTGGGTCTAGAAACTAGTGCTTACTAGTTTTGAAGTTTTAATCTAGGTGATTGATTTGAGGTGTTTTAGTTTAAGCATGAGTGTATCTTTGAAGTTTGTGAGGACTGGGATGAGATTTAGAAAGTGATATTGAAGCAACATGAAATGCATGATAGTTCTGTTTTCCCCACATATATTTTTTTAGTGTTCTCTTATAATGGAAGCAGTTTTTGAATTCCCAGTTCATTCAGTTTTCAAATATTTAACTCAGTAAAAGAATGTTATATAGAAGGAACTAATGACTAAATGGTAAACAAAAATTTTAAAGTTTTAGAAGATCAATTGACATTTTCCAATGTACCTGGCTTTTAATTCAAGTTTTGTTGTTGTTCTTCTTCTTACTTGTTTTTTGCTTTTTTTATTTAGTGTGGGAAATTATAAAAGTAAGTGGTTAAAACATGGGCTTCTGTGTCAGACTTGATTTTATACCCTTTCTCTATTGAACTAAAGCTTAGTGTCCTTTTCAATAAAATGGGGATAATAATATCTACATATGGATATTTAGTGATGTAAGCCATGTGAAACATAAAGCATTATGCTGACATATTAAATAACAGCTGGTGTTATTTTCATTATTGTTATTTGAGATTCTATCTTCATATTTTAATCAAATATTTTTATATCCATAATTATTGATTTTATATATTTGTTTAGTTTGATCATATAATTAACATTACTTATGAGGAATGTACAAAGCTCATATTTTATGAATTCAAATTATTTCTTTTTTTATTCCTTGTCATGGTAACTTAACTATTTGTATTTTCATTAAAGTGTAATTAATTGACTATCTTGTAATCAATACATTCTGATTTATAAAAAAAAGAAAAAATGTAAAATGTATATATGTTTTATGATTGTTTACTATATTTATTGCAAGAAATTTGAGAAATAATGAAAGTAAAAAAACTTAAGATCTTTAGTAATCCTGTACTCAACCAGTATTAATATTTTTTGTGAAATTTCTCATAGTAACAATGCCAAATGTTTTACAAGTTCTTGAAATGTTTTTCTTTTTCTCTTTCCAGGGCTGTTCTTGGTCAGTTATTTTTGTGGATCTCGATGCTCACAACCGCAACAGGCAAACTTTGTGCTCACTATTACCCAGAGAATCAAGATCTCATGTGAGATGTTTTAGGATAAATTTAAATGAACTATAATTTATGATTTTTATGTAGTTTTATCTTCTTTTCCAAGAAAGTACTCTTAAAATGTTAGAGGTTGTTCATAGGATAAGACACGATTAATATTGCCCCTCACACCTCTGACCTCTGGAGGGCTTACTTAGGAAGAAAATAGTTGTGGACAAAGCTCCTTTAGGTATTTTATAAGGCAATTTTAAAAAAAGACATTATTTTTCTTTTTGTAAAGTTAGCAACATTAGGCAAAAGGGAATCATTTTTTATCATGAAATATTAGAAAAATATATTTTAGTTGATATTTCTTTTTGAATAAAATTTTCTGGTTTCTTTCCTCCCTTTTGATTCACTCTTAATCTGATTAACTTTTGTATACTTATTATACCAAATTGTACATTTTTCTAGGTATTATTGGTGTTCCTATTCTTTAAAAAATCCAAAGCATAATAATATAATTACTTAAAAATAACACATATATGTAATGTAAGGTTGTAGTAAAATAAATCAAAACCCACAGATAAGCATTATTTGCTTACTTCATAATACAATATTCATTTATTCTACTCAGATATACTCTTAGGGTGGTATCATATGCATGCTTCTATATATTTTATGCACATATATAATATTTTTACTTTACAAAACTAAAACAGTCTTGTTCACAATCCTTGTTACCCTAAATGTATAAATTCTATAATATAAATTTTAATGGCTCTTACAATATAAATTTTAATGGTTGCTGATTGTTGGATCTTTAGCTTATTTCCTCTTTTTCACTATTATAAGCAAATTGCTGTGGCAGTCTAAATTGTGATGGCTATTGGTATTAAATTGCTCTAATTAAAATAAAATTTTTAAAATAAAAGTTTGAGCCCAATGTTGCACTTTGAAAATTCTCTTTACTAATGAACAAAGTTTTAACTCTTCTGTAAGGTTCACTGAAGCATGCCATAGAAATACCTGCCTGCTGTTCTGAGCAAGCTCACTGTCAGTTGGATAACCTTTTTGACTTTCCTTAGCCATGATTATCCTTGGACTTTGTTGATCATATCACTGTAGACACTTACAATCTCTTTCTTGTTGACCCCAGAACACAGATGCTGCCCTGCTTCCCTGCATCAGTTATCCTGCATTTGCCCTGGATGATGAAGTTCTGTTTAACCAGACACTTGATAAAGTAGTTAGAAAATTAAAAGGAAAATATGGTTTTAAGCGTTTCTTGAGAGATGGGTATAGAACATCATTGGAGGATCCAAACAGACGCTACTACAAACCAGCTGAAATTAAGGTATCAGAAAATATTATGCATTAGTACATGAAAGTGGTCAAAAGCACAAATTCCAGTGGCTGACTTCCTGTTTTTAGGTTCTAATGATTAAGTTCACATTTAATAGCTGTGTGATCTTGGATAAGTTAATTGAAC
Organism: Sciurus vulgaris; assembly: GCF_902686455.1. Taxonomy (NCBI): domain Eukaryota; kingdom Metazoa; phylum Chordata; class Mammalia; order Rodentia; family Sciuridae; genus Sciurus; species Sciurus vulgaris. The sequence continues at coordinate 36,351,349 of NC_136478.1, read as the reverse complement.
TCTGTGTTTAATATTATTCATTGGTAAAATAATAACACTAGCTATATCATGAGGTTCTTTTAATAATTAAATGTTTCAGATGTTTAGAACAGTGCTCGACACATAGTAAATGCTAAATAAGTGTTAGCTCTTATTCCATGAGGTCTGTTTGCTCATAGTAGGCCATGTTGATTCATTGGTCAATTTTTCTCTTGCATTTTCACTCGTTTGCCTATTTGTCTTATATGATATAAAGTTTTTATTTGTAATCTAGCTATTGCTCTGTTAAGCAAATGCTCATATTCAAACAGATACTACTCTCCCTGACATTTTTGTTTCATTTAGACACTTCTCATTGAAATATACTTGTCTGAATATTTGTTTCAAATTATATTTCAAACCACTACATATAGGTTTGTCCTAGCTCCTTTTAAGCTATCCAGAATATTCTTAATACCTCCAAAAAGTAAGCATCCCCTCACATTGGTGAAGACTTTGCTTTAGTGGGGTATGTTGAAAATTACTTTTTAAAGTATTCTTATAACTTTAACTTACCCACTGAAGACCCATAAAATGAATTTGTAATATGGAGTATGTCCCGACAATATTCGACCTTGTACTTGTTTGGCAATTAACTTACCACTATTAAAATTCAGTATACACTTAGTTTTTCAGGACAACTTGACAAACTATTCATGAATATGTTAAATTTCACCGTCAATGATCATTTGGGAGCTTTAAGAACCATTTTATTCTGTATAGTATTGAATTTTTGTAGCTGTTAAAATTTTTTTGGTGTTACAATCTGTTAAATTAATCAGTTTATCTCAAGTGCCTTCAAATGTTTCTTTCCTATTTAATTCATTTCCTGAGCTGGTTTACCTCACTTACATTTGAATTGGATCATCTGCATCTACCACCTTGCGTCCTTTGAATTTTGGATCAGTCTAGCAGGCGTTCTCTACTTCTGCACTTACTGCTCAGCACCACCAAGGAAGGCTACAAACACTGTATGGATAAATACCTCCTCAAATCCAGGCCATCATTGTTGACTGAACAGTCCTCATCACTGTTTCACCTCTTGTTTGTTCTATTGAATGACCCTGCCAGGAACTCCTCTTGAAATCTTTTCCAGTTTTTTCTCATTTGTACTCAAGTTTCCAGCCTTTGATTTCTTATTTTCTACTGGATTGCCTTTCATTTGATGTGGCCTCCTCCAGTGTATCTTTCCTTCATCATACTTGTCTATCTCTCCTGTCTCATAAAAGGTGCTCTTTCTTCTTATCTCACTTCACCTAGATAAAAGGTGCTCTCTCAAAAAAAAAAAGGGTGCTCTCTCTTCTTAGTTTACTACACATAGGCACATTTTATCTTGTTCTCATTTTTTTTTTTTGTTCTCTTGCAGAAAGTTTTCTTCTCTGAAAACATGATGAACATCTCTCCTTTCTTCTCCTCATCTTTCCCACTTCTAAACCTTCCCTCTATTTTGCTTCCCCAACTTAAATCAATTTCTTTTCCTCAATGTAAACACATTGATGTTCATCATTAAATTAAAAAAAAAAAAAAAAAAAAAAAAAGCAAAAAGCCTCCCTCAACCCATATTCCTATCTGTGTTTCATCTTCTTTCTCTTTGGAGTAACACTTCTGAAAAACATGGTGTGAACTTGGTCTATAGACCTTGTTTGTCTCCTACTCTCTCTGGGCCTGTATAATCTTATCTTTTCTCTTTAACACTCTCCAGTAACTATCTTGATGTCTGTCACTTGTGTTCACTGTGTCATAAAGGATGCTGTTTTGATCTTATTTCACCTCTCCTTAGTATTTGCATGCCTTAAATGAGTCTTCTTTCTTGGAACCTTCTCCTCTATTTGCCATAACCCCATTTTCCTAGTTTTCTACTTACTGTTCTCTTTAGTCTCCTTTGCAGGTTTCTTTTCCTCTGTCTTCTTAAACATTGCTCTTCTGTGGCTCATCCTCAGCCCTATTTGCTTTTCATTCTACCCATGCTCTCACAGCTTATCACTTTTAATAATTCTCTCTAGCTCATACTTCTTCACACAAATACTCTGCCCATTTATGCAGCTTTTTTGGTACTGGGTGGTTAACACTGAACCACATTCCCAAGCCTTTTTAATCTTTCATTTTGAGACAGGGCAGGGTCTTACTAAGTTCCTTAGGACCTTGCTAAATTGCCAGGGCTGGCCTTGAACTTGCAGTCCTCCTGCCTCAGCCTCCTGCGTCGCTGGGGTTACAGGCATGCCCATGTCCAGCTTAATGCAGTTGTCTTTTGAACATCTTCACTTAGATGTCATACAGTCTCTTCTTGTACTCAGTTCTTACTCCTCTTCTCAAGGCCCAAACAAAATCATTCTAGCCTCTTCTCTCTCAACTACCTTTATCAGTCACAAAAGCTGGCAAATTTGGCTTCTTTAAAAATCTTAAAATGATGTCCCTCTTCCTCTATTACTCCTTGATTTAAACTAGTGATTTGTAACCTGGGGAAATTGTGTCCCCCAAGTGACATCTGTTTTTTTAAAATTCCTACATTGCACAGGACCCACCCCTGCAATGGAGAATTATTTGACCCAAATTGTTAGTAGTCCTGAAGTTGAGATGCCCTGGCTTAGGCTAATCTTTTCTCTTTGAATTGCTCTAGCCGCCTCCTACCTGGTTACCTTATTTCTTACCCTATATCTCTCTTTAGTACTGTCAGCTGCCCAGTTTAGCAAGTAAATGTATTGATAAGTCATCATTGGTTTCCTGTTAGTTCCAGGTTAAAATCACAGTCTCTGAGCATGATCTCTAAGGCTCTTCCTCATTTGACTGGCCTGGGCAACATATTGTGGTTTCATTTTTACTATTACTTTTTCTTTCCTTATCTTAGAATTATTGAATTACTAATAGTTTCTATACATACTTTGTGTTTCTGTATATATAGTTTGTACTCTTGTTTCCTCTGGGTGGATTTCCCTTAGCTCATCTTCCCAATGAAGCCCATCAAGCATTAGCTGAAGCAGCTACAAACTCTTCCTTGACCCTCAAGGAGACTCAGATGATTCATTCACTGCTTTCCGAATTTATCATGTAGAGACATTTTGTACTGTACTATAATTATGTATTTGTATTCTAGCCTTCCCACTAGGTTATAAACTTCTTGGGGAAGTTGTCTGTCTTTTGTGTCTTCATATTTCTTGGTCTGGTTGGTGCCAGGTATTAAGTATTAGTAAATACTTGGTAAATTTTTTTTGAATTATTGCTATTTGATGGATTAAATGAATAAGTTTTTGAATAATAAGAGTCCTGAGAAAATTTTTTTAAATAATAGACTATAAAAATCAGTCTAACTTTGTTATTACTGTAAATTAATATTTTACCTTCATAGCCTAAATACAATTGTTACAGTTTGTTATTGAAATTTTTAACCTTTTATTTTCTTTTTTAGCTATTTGATGGCATTGAATGTGAATTTCCCATATTTTTCCTTTACATGATGATTGATGGTAAGTGAGCTTTTTCCTGAAATGTAAGCTATAGGATATAAGTGGTGTAAAGAAGAGCAGAAATGAAATATGACTCCTTTCAGCTAGCAAATAGACTGTACTGGGTGATGTTAACTGCTCTGCATTTTTATGTGCTACTCTTCTGCTTTCTGAGTGAATGGTAAATCATTTACAGAATTTTAAAAACTACTTTGAAGTATTTTAAAATGATAACTAATATATTATTTGTATTTACAAAGAAAGGTTTTTGATTAATAGAAATCACGAGCACTATAATGACATATAATAACATTTATACTTAAGAAGAGAGAAATTTTAATTAAATTCAGTTTTCATTTCTAAATGCTAACATGACTTTCTAAAATCAATTCCTTAGGAAAAATCATGCAATTTGCATTACTTTTTTAATTATATTTTTATCATTTACATAAATAATTACCACAGTAATTTAAAAAGAACCAATAGGTGTTCTAAGGTAAAATTTTTATGATACTTATTGAGCATAGCTGCTATTGGATTTTATATTTTCCATTTTAGGAGTTTTTAGAGGCAATCCCAAACAAGTCAAGGAATATCAGGATCTTTTGACTCCAGTACTTCATCAGACCACAGAAGGTATAGTTGCTTTTTCAAGAATTCTTCCTATCATCTTTTCTTAGTATTTCTTTGAAATGTGTGATTTTTTTAATAAAACATAATAATGTATTAAATTGAAAAAATGAGCAGAGCCTTATATGAAATTAGAGAGAATAACCTATTAATTTATTGTAATACATGTGTTTTTGCCAAAGGAATTCATTAGTCAATACAAGGATGGAGATGAATTTAGGTGGTCATGGCTATAGTATTGCCAAGGCAGTGTGAATGTGGATAGATCTTTTTCATCTGTTACTAAATTATGTACTTCCTTTACTCTGTATAGTGTGATAATAATATAACGTGGCTAGTTTTTATCCAGGTCATCAAAAATGATATGGTTGGCAAGTACTGCTCCCCACCCCCTGCAGACCCAGAAGGCTCCCTAGGGAGGCTCTGCTGTTGTCTAAAAGCACTAGGGTTGCCAAGAACATTTTAGCCTCCTCTTTGTAGTTGCTTCTAGGGCCTTTAGTGTTGTGTTTTGAATGTCTTCTATATGCTTAAATGTCATTTTTCACTGATGGATTTATATTTTAGAAATGATCAAAATGCTTAGTCTTATGAGTAGGGATATATTGATTTCAGTCAAACACCACCAGGGACCATTAAAGAACATAATTCACTTCTCTGTATAACTGTAAACTTAATTCTCCAAGGAATTCCAAATGTGAAAGTCTAGATATCTTTGAGGTTTAGAGGTATTAACAGAATAAGAGTATATTCTCATAAGAGAACAGTTTTGAAACATATTTATATATAAGTTAAAAATTATGATGTGCTGGTATAAAAAAGTGAATGGTCTTATAGACATGATAGAGATGAATTTAGGTCATTCATGGAGATGAATAAAGTATCATTCATAGAACTGGTCCTTGTTCCTATCCCACAAAAAGTTTGTAATGCTCTTTGGGGTTTTCCACAAATATCTCAGAGTAAATACTTCATTTTATGTCCACACCCTTTAGAATACTTGTAATGTTAAAAATTTTGGCATGTTTATGGATAAACATTGAATGATAAATAGTAATTTTTTAAAGCAGTTATTTATGTCTTTATGCTCTGAACACTTTGAGGATTATTGTAATGAACATAAGGAATGATGTAATGAATGTAATATTTGAAATCTCTTGGATCAGATCATCAGAAACAGATCATTAATGCATTGAGAATGCATTGAGGTGATAGTTTAATATACTCCACTTTAGGCTTCATTATGCTCAGGGTGATGTTTAAAGTATTCTCTGTATATCATAGACTCTTTTTTTTGCTGGTTTTAGACACAATTTAGACATGAATTTAGACATAAAGAAGGAAACACAATTTTAGGGAAATCTGTGTAATTTTATTAGAAAAATATACTTCAGGTTCATGTTGCTAAAAGTTTTCTGTAGCACTCTACAAAGACCCTACTCTTTAAATAATAATTTTAATTTCTGCTAAGAATGTTTTTAAATGGGTTGGTCACAGGAAAAGATGGATTTTTTTCTCTTCAGTGATACTAAATGGTAGATAATGGGCTTAATATTTAAATAGGGATTTCTGTGCTCTACACAGTGACTCAGGGTTATAATTCTTCATTTAAGATTACATAGTATCTCATTTGTGCAGCTTCCACAGACTAATCCTATTTAAAAAAACTTCCTCTATGGCTCTAAACATTTGCATACTATTTATTTGATTCATTTAAAGGTGTTAAAATTAAATGTTGTTAAAGGAGATGTGTACACATTGTTGGCTAAAAGTATAATAGTATGCTGTTGACTTAGAGTCAAGAAACTTTTTTCCATGTTTTTCACTGGTAAAATCTAAAAGGAATGAGAATATCCCATTTTCTGTAGCTTATCAGATCTACTTCCTGTACAATCTTTCTCTTTCCTTGCTTTCTAGTCATTGTAGGCTCTTAAAGGAAATTTGGGGAAGGGCATTGCTTTGTTACATTTTAAATACACTTATTTTTAAACTGTAGGATATCCTGTGGTACCAAAGTACTATTATGTGCCAGCTGACTTTGTAGAATATGAAAAAAGAAACCCAGGTAGTCAAAAGCGATTTCCTAGCAACTGTGGCCGTGATGGAAAACTGTTTCTTTGGGGACAGGCCCTTTATATCATCGCAAAACTGCTGGGTAAGTATAAGAAAAGATTGGCAACATTTTTCTTTACTTGTTATCAAACCGTAAGAAATAGGTATATATTTGGTGATGTTTTTCTTGGATTTGGGTGATATTTCATACTTTTTAGAGCTCTTTGGGGGGGTTTCTTACTGTTTAATGGGGTATTAGTGTATCTACTTTACTGAATGATGATGGACAGTTTCCAGGAAGAAAGGCAAATAGTTATGGGAACCATTATGATCATTTAGGGACTGCATCAACTTAGTAGATAGGTTTCTAGCAGAAGGCTATGAGAACTTTGAGTTACTTTTATGTGATATAATAAAGTTTATGATTAAATGTAGCAGTCGTGTTTGAACATTGCTTTAGTAAACTACATGCCATAAGGAATTGGTCATCATTGATAATTCTCTCTTTGCCAATAAATACATGTTGGTAATTTTCTGGGCTAGCTGTAGGCTTAATGGTACTATTTATTCATAATTCTTCGAAGAATTACTTTTTGGCCTCTCCTGCAACTTTAGCTGAATCAGAGTACTCTTTGGGCACATTGAAACAAAGGCAAATTTGATAAGCACACATACAAAAAACATTATGCATCTTCCTGCACCAGTTCTTGCTAAAATTTCAAATATTGTTAGCATGTCCATCAAAGGGCTATGATTTCAAAGTCAGAATTCCTTTATTATTAAATATGAAATAAGCTAATTAAAAATTCTGTACTTGCACAAAAAAGTCTGCTTACTATATGAAATACTCTTATCATCTTTGTTCTTTCTAGCATTTCTGTATACACACTAAATTAGTTTGTCCTGTAAGAGTAATCATCTTTGATTCCTTTTTTAGCAATTCATTAAGGAAGACTATTTTGAAAGTCAGATTTCTAATTTCAGCCTTACACAAATGATGTGTAAGAGCAGACAGAAACTAACCAAAGAAGAGAAAATTAAGTATGCTATTTTCAGTTTGCTCCTTTCCTAATTCTATATTGTTTTTCTTTATATACTGAATGCTAATTTAAGAACATGTAGAAAATTTTTATTTCTTTAAAGGGACAGCTTTTTGACAAGGAGTTAATATTATTTATAAAGGCTTTGCTTTTCCAAAGATGGTGGGGGATACACATGAAGTAATTTTTGTAGAATAAAGCCAAGTTGGAAAAGTTATCTCTGGTTAGAATGTTATTTCCATCTCATTACCATAAATACAAGAAAGCTTTTTGATAGAGCTAAATAAAACATTTTAGTAGAGTAATAGTTAACCTGGTAAAGATAAGAACTTTAACATTAGAATCACAAGTTTCTTTATACTTAGAAATTATAAATGAACGTGATGAAATTGTTCTGATTTTGAGTCTGAGGACTGAACCCTGTGACCAAGAATTTGAAGTGTAAACCTTTTTTTTCTTTCTTTTGGTAAATATCCAGCTGGGGAATATTATAATTAGAAAAAGTGTTTTGGGGGCAAAGTCGCTGAGTAAAATTGATAAGCAAAAGACTGAAAACAGTAGAACCTTCTTTACTACAAAACAAGTGTGATAAATGTAGACAGGTCTTGAATGTAGGCAGTATTTTCTCATGATAAGACCAGAGTGAACAAAAATAGTACAGGTCACACCTCTATTTCTGTTTCATGACCAAAATGAAAAAAAAAATATTGCAGGGCTGCCTTAAAAGAAAGAGTCAATTTCTCTTTTCCCTGCTGGGCTTCTGAAAAGATAGTAGAGAACATGCAAAAGGTATGTTGTGTAATATGAAACTGCATTCTGATTTCCTGCTGCTAAAGAGATGCTGCATATCCATTAGCACTCTGTCCTAGCCATGTGTCATCTGTTAAGAGATCACTGGTGAGATGAATAAGATTTCAAAAACTGAATCATTTAGTTGCTGTTAACTATTGTATACTTCCACCATGAGCCTTCAGACTTCTATGGATTTTCATTAAGATTCCAGATGCCACATTTACTAACAAAGTATTACTTACTCATTAAAGGAACCTCAGTTGGCTATCTGCTTAACAACAGTTTGTCCTCATTTAGTTGGTGTTACTGTTTTTGCATGAAATTAATAGAATAGTGAATCTTTAAAAATATTATGTAATATTTAACTCTCAGGCTAGTTTGTATCCCACTGAAATCCAATAAGAATATGCCTAAGATATGCCTACGTGAATAATTTTAAGTGAATAAAACTGTGTGGCTTCTATGCCATTGATAGAGAAAAAAGATATAGTATGCTAATTTTCTAAACAAGGCCTGAACTCCCACTGTGTTCTTAGAAAATGGTTAATATTTTTATAGTCTTTCCTTTTTTTCTTAGGATATTTATTTTTAGGAAATCAATGGTTACTATATAATAGGTAAATAAATTATAAACATTTATTTTAAACCATAAGACATATTTTATAATTCCTGATTTTTCCTTTAAATAAAATGATCATTTGTTGTACCTTCAACTGTTATTTAAATTTGAAAGTTTAAAAATTGTCCATGTAAAATCAGTCCAGAGAAAACAGAGTACTTTTTTGATCTCTTTGCAAAAGTAAATAACCCAAAAAGTATTTATCATTGTAAAAAGTCACTTGAAAATCAAGATCTTTTTAAAAGTTCAGAAAACTTAAGAAATGTAACAAAGTTAATGATAATTGTATTTTAAAACGTCTGTAAGGCAGCTAAATTTTCTTATCCCAAACATTCAATTACCCGTACCTTCATTCAAGTACTATTAGAAGATCCTAAATCATTAAAGAGGAGAACTTTACATAGTATATAATTTACAGAAGGTAGTAGAAGGATTTTTTTATGATGAATATTTTGAAAATATTAATAAATAATCAAGGGTGAGAACAAGACACATTCTTTGATTAGGCTTGAATTGTTTACAATTTAAGCTACCTTCAAGTTTTTCTCTAATACACATAAACTCCCAAAATATTCAAATAAATGAAAATTGTCTTGAATTTTGTGAATGATCATTTTCTTTTGGGAATGAGTATTACTTACTTTCCTTTGAGCACTAATAAGAGACTTCTTTTTTTTCCTTTTAAAAAATATTTTAATTAGCAAATAATAATTGTACATAGTTATGAGATCCAGTGTGATGTTTCTACACATACACATGTGCACACACAGTGAAATGATAAATTCAACTAATATGTCCATCACTTCATATACTTAATATTTTTGTGGTGGGAACATTGTTGGAAATTTTGACTATTTAATATTATTAGCTATTGTCACCTCATCATACTTCAGATCTCAAAAACTTATTCCTCCTATCTACTGAAACTTTTTACCCTTTGACCAACAACTTCACATTCTCACCCCCATGCAAATCACTGATAAACTTGATTCTATTCCCTACTTCAACTTTTTTAGGTCCCATATATAATTAAGTTCATGTGCTATGTCTTTCTGTACCTACCATGAGTTCTTTATTATTATTATTATTCAATCATATTAATTGTACAAATTAATAGGTGTCACTGTGACATTTCCATACATCCGTATTTTGTGCTTTGGTGATTGTATTCACCCTTTCTTGTTTTCTCCTCTCACTTCATTCCCCCTCTTCCCTTTCCCCTTCTCTAATACTATAATACTCTGTCTTCTCTTTTCAGGTCATCATTGTTTTTTTTTGTTTGTTTGTTTTAGTTTCTGCATATGAAACAAAACATGCTATACTCATCTGATTTCTGTGTCTGGCTAATTTCACTTAACTCGTATGATTACCTCCAGTTCTATCAATTTTCCTGCAAATAAAGATTTCATTCTTCTTTATGACTGAATAATACTCCATTGTGTGTCTTGTGTGTGGGTGTACCATATTTTCTTTATCCATTCATCTGAGGGCATCTAGGTTGATTTTATATCTGGCTATTGTGAACACTTCCACAATAAAGAAGGGTATCTGTTTTGTATGCTGACTTTTTTCCCTTTTAGATCTATAACCAGAAGTGAGATAGCTGGATACAATGGTAATTCTATTTTCAATTTTTTGAGGAACCTGCATACTGTTTTTCTTTAGGTTTACTAATATGCGTTCCACTAACAGTTCCTTTTTCTTGACATCCTCACCATCGTTTGTTATTTTTTGGTTTTTTGATAGCCATTCTGACTGGGATGAGATAGAATCTCATTGTAACTTTCATGTGCATTGATGGCTAAAGATATTTTAGCATTTCTTTATATTTTTGTGGAACATTTATGTGTCGTCTTTGAGAAGTTCTGTTCAGATCATTTGCCCATGTTTTAATTGCGTTACTCAGTTTTTTGTTAAGTTTTTTGAATTCTTTACATATTCTAGATGTTAATCTTTTGTTAGATGAATAGCTGACAGAGTTTCTCCCATTCTGTAGGTTGTCTCTTCATTTTGTTGACTGTTTTCTTTGTTGTGCAGAAGATATTTAATTTGATATAATCCCATTTGTCTGTTCTTGCTTTTAGTTCTCGAACTATTAGATCCTATTTTGGAAATCATTGCCTGTACCATTGAAGTATGTCCCCTGTTTTCCTCTAGTATTTAATAAGAGACTTTTAAAATGATTGAATAAGCTCAGCGTGTTGGCATACACCTATAATCCCAGCTACTCAGTAGGCTGATGCAGGAGGATGACAAGTTCTAGGCCAGCCTCAGCAACTTAGTGAGACCACGTCTCAAAATAAGATACAAATTAGGTTGGGGATGTACCTCAGTGGTAAAGCACCCCTGGGTTCAATCCTCAATAACCCTACCTTTAAAAAGTAATAGAATAAATTTAGAAATACTTTTAAATTTCTGAAGTATTATGTACATATAAAGTTCACATTTTAATGTATTGTGTTCTTAACTCCTTGGGTAAGTCACTATTAGGAACCTAGTTTGTTTTCCTGTAGGCATTTAAAATGATTAATGTCCAAAAACTTCTAATCATATGATATAAATTAGTTCTTTGACATCATGTTTTTCCTTTACTTCTCCCCTTGTTTTTCTTCCTGTTTTCCTTTTCTTCTACATGTTTTTCTTGTACTCTAGTGGAAAGGTCAGTCAGCGGTATGGGGATCATGAATTTAGGAATCTGTTCAGAGTTCCAATACAAGTTCTATTACTTACTCCCTGTATGTGACTTGAAGAATAACTTTAACTTATGAGGATCTGTTTCCATATTTTAAAGTGCTAAGGATTAACTGATGAGGTAATATAAATATGATATAAATCATAAGGAATTTACATTAGGGCAAATACATCCTTGAATTGTTCTTCTATTTCCTGTCCTTTCATCTTCCCTCCCTTCCTTTCCTAGTCACCCTTTAGCAGTTAGTATATGTGAATATATGTTTCATAGCTTTTTTCAGGCAGTCAACTTGGAATGCTCATGGACCCTCCTTGTGTATCCCTATAACCCCAAAATTCATCGCAAGAACAAAATGCTTTTCCAGTTACTACTTAACCATTCTTCTATTTGCTGATTCTACCTTTATTTGTAGAGGCCTCTTTGATAATCACTGTGCTATGAACAAGCTCTATAAAAGAACAATAGGACATATTTCTCTTTCTTTCTGAGGGCAGCCTAATTATTGTGATATAGTACTTACTAATTCCAGTATTAGTAACTAAGAGAAGTCCATTTGCATTTGATTTCATTCATTGTTTCTTGCCCAATTGACCTCAAATAAAAAAGCTCCTGATTAAGCCTGGAAATGCTTTTGAATGTCAAAATCATTAATCAAATGCCTTAGTGTGTACAAGGACATATGAAACTGAGGTCCTGACTTTTATTGGTCCATTGACTTCAAAAACAGTTGACTCTGAACTCCATTTATAGCACACAGTTTTGTTACTGATCAAAGATAAAATGAGTCGATAAGAGTGTACAGATATATTTCTATATTGTGGTTGCTAAGAGATTTCCCAGCTGTTACACTTCAGGAAACTTCAAGCAGATATACATCGATTGCCGAGCACTTTCATTATCTTTTTCATGGTATCCATGTGATTGCTAGTGACCTAAAGTGGGATTTGTGTGGAATGCATTATAAACATCTTGAAAGCCCATGTAGTATTACTTTAAATTGTTTGCCTAGGAAGATTTTTTTTTCTGTACATTATTATATAAATAATTCCTTTTCTTTCCCTTTTCCTTTTTTTTTTTTTTTTTTTTTTTTTTAATGGTACCAGGAAATCAAACCCAGGGCTTCATGCACGCTACACAAGCACGCTATCCCTGAGCTCATCCCAGTACTTTCTATTTTATTTTAGCCTGGAACTTGCAATCCTTACGCCTCAGCCTTCCAAGTAGTTGGAATTGCAGGCATGTGCCACTGGATCCATCATAACTGATTTTCTTAAAATAAAACATTGTGGTCAAATAGCTTCTAGGGTTAGAAAAATAAAATTACAGTCCTACTCCCAAATACATTGATAAAGTTGACTATGAAAGCAGTGATGCCTAGAGTCTGAGTAGGTACTTCAAATACAGTATCACACCGTTTACCAGAAATGCCAATAATACCTACCTTAAAATGCATCAGATTCTATGTTCTGTCTTTTACAAATATTATCCTAAGTGATCCTCCTAACTTCTCTACAGGATGAGTACTATGTGGTATAGATGAGGACACTGAGACCTAGAAGAGTCTAGCAGCTCACCCAAGGTCACACAGATCATGAATGATAGAGTTCATTGATTCATTCAGGAGTCTGCAAGATGCTTGTATCACCTATAATTTCTGTGGCATTAAATATTCTTCTTAGGAACAAAAACTTTACTAGCGTAGCAAGATATTAAATTGTATCTTATTTTCATTTACATGCTCATAAAAATGCATTTCTTAGTTCTGTAAACTGTCTAGTAGTTTGGTTTGCCCATTTAACCTTGGTTTTATTGTTTTTCTTATCAGTCTACATGAGTGTTTTATATATTAAATATATTAAACCTCTCCAATTTTTTTTTTGTTTGTGTAAGCTTGGGGAGCATGGCTAGTGATCAAATAAAATTGACAGAAAGTGGCCAAGCAAGCTTTATTGGAATTTGACTTTCAGGCGAAATTCCCAGCCGCCCCGCCCCACCCCGCCCCCAGGTCTGGGTAGGGAACCAGAGAAAATCTCACATGGCCAGGGCTGCCCAGGGCCTTTATAGGCTGGAATGGGCAGGGGTCCTGCTGAGTGACAGGTGGATGTAAGGGTCAGTGGAGTTTTCCTGCCCGTTTGATTGGTCACCGTGTGGCGCGCTGCCCTTTGTCCCAGTTGCTCCGCTCTTCCTCCCATAGTCGCCCAAATTCCGACCTAACAGTTTACTTCAAAATTTTGTGTATGTTAGTTTTTCTTTTGATGAACAAAATTAAAAATCTTTATATATGCAGATATGTCATTGTTTCCCTATTTAATTTTTTGCCATCATGTTTCTAAAAGCTCGGTCCTTGTCCCAAATGCCAATCCAATAATGAGGACACGGTTTTGAGAAAAAGGAAAAAGAAAGGTTATTGCTTGACTGGCAAAGGAGAAACACAGTAGACTCCTGTCCCAGAGGCTGTAATTCTGACCATCAGCAGGATGGAGGGCTTTTACAGAGGTGATTCAAAGGCCACATTCCACCTGTTTTCTGTTGGAATTGGAATTCACTTGTTAATTTGGGGGAGAGTCATTTCTGAGATTTTCTTGTACCATCTCCAAAGTCTGGATTACTTTGTGTGGAGGAATAAATCTGCTTAGGATAAGGAAAAAGGTAATCCTGTTTCCTTTGAGATTAGGGATGGGGATAGGTTAGGGAGGAGCCTGGAGAGAGGACTAGAAAGAAACTTGTCCATTCTGAAAAATATTGCAGCAGCAGAGCAGCAAGCGCTATATTCAAAGCATAAAGTGGACCACTGTTATAATCAGATTCAGCATTTAACCCCCCAAAATGCATCTGTTAATCAACTGAGTTGTAGACACACTACACATATATATTCTCTCTCTTTCTCTGTAAGCGGAATCTGTTGGTATAATATATGGTGTTGAGGATTTACATTTATTTTTCTCCAAATGACTCATTTCATAATGTAACCATGTAACAGGGCTTTGAATATAGCCCTTGCTGCTCTGCCATTGCAACTTATATTTTAAATGAATATGTTTCTTTCTCTTCCTCTCACCCTGCTCTGCCCTAATCTCTACCCCTCCCTAATCTCAGGGGAAACAAGATTACCTTTCTTCCTCTCCTAAGCAGATGTACCTCTCAGTACACACCCACCATAGGAAGGAAGTAATCCAGAATTTGGAGATTGTACCAGAAGAGCTCAGAAATGACTCTCCCCCAAATTAACAAGTAAATTACAACTCTAACAGAGAACTCATGGAATGCAGCCTTTGAATCACCTCTCTAAAAACCCCCTGTTCTTGCTAATGGGCAGAATCACAGCCTCTGGGACAGGAGTCCCCTGTTTCTCCTTTGCTAGCCAAGCAGTAAACCTCTTTTTGGACATGAGGACAAGGACTGAGCTTTGGGCAACAAACAGAGATATCTCTGGAATAGGGTCTCAAGGAATTTCCGGAGGAGGAAGGAACCTGACTCAGAACAAGTGGGAAGCTAAACTGAAAGAACTTCAGCACATGTCAGTAGAGACATAGAGATCTATTTAGGAAAGCAAAGAATAAACATTCCTGGGAGAATGCAGACCATATTGAGAATACGAAATATCTTTGGGGTAAATTAAGAAATATATATTCAGCAGAGGATGTGGACCATCTCCAAAGGGAGAGCAACAACTTGTGGGGTACTTTTAGGGGGACACTTGCTAGGGCCTGGACTAGAGGTGGAGTCATGGTGAAGTTTTGCATGGTTTTTTCCTTGAACTTTCAGATTGCCTGCATTATGTTAATTTTTGCAGGCCTGGAAGTGGGCAGGGTTGCTCTGAGTTGCTTATTTTGCATTTCAAAGGTTCATGGGTGCTTCTGCATTCCATGGACTTATGGACCTTCTCTTTGGAGAACCAGTGTGTCTTTTTCTATATCACCAAATTCCTATCTCAATAATACATGTCACTAATATGTGTCATCACAGCTCAGAATCTGCTTTGAAGTATGTAATTTTACCCTGTAAATTATCTGCTTAGCCTATTTTAGTGTGTTCTGTGTGATTTTGTGATTTTAACATCATGATGAAAAAATTACTTGCTTTGTTAAATATCCTTCCACTTGTTTCATGGAAGAAACAAATGCTTCCTATTATTTCCCTTTTAAAATTTTTTATTTTTAAATTAACTGATATAAAATTGTATATATTTGGGGGAGTAAAGTTCTTTTTTTGTTTTGTTTTAAATATTCTGTAGGTGGTCAGGTATAAGTTCTTTCAGGTCTGTCACCCCTCATCAGAAAATCAATGTTGAATTGGTGCTATGAATACCTCTGTTTTTGCCTCCTGAATGATAAAAATCAGTGCTGTGGGGAAAAACACGTAATTAACTTGACCTTTTGTTACTTTTTTATTATGGAAATTAATGATTATGGAAACTGGGTTTTCCATTTCTGTTAATCCAGCAATTTATTGTTTTATATATTAGGTCAGTCTATTAAGATTCCACTCTGCCAGTTGCTGTGGCAGGTACTGGGGTACAGCAATGAATAAGAAGTATACAGCCTACGGGGTTATTGACGAGTGCATGGTATAAGCTGGAAAATCATGCTAGATACGGAAGTGTGGTACAAGGAGAAATAGGAAGGAAATGCAAAGAAACAAGCTTTCAAAGCACTTGGCAAGCCATTTGATTCTTATCAGCTTTAATAGATTAGAATTTTGCTTTCTAAGGATAGACGATTTCTTAATTTATCTGTCACCAGTTATAAATAACGAAATAAAGAGAATTTTACTTCTATAGAATAATACTGAAATATTAATTAACATACTTGTTGGTTGTAGAAATTTTTTCACATCTCAGTGATCATACAAATGAGCTAGAAAAATAATTTGCAGCTTACTTAGAATATCAGCGTACTAATCAACCCTGAATCATGAGCTAAGCCAAAATTAATAAATCGAAGTTACATGTCAGTATCTACTATAATTGAACCTATGTTGGTTTGGTTTAAATTTGGCAAAAGTATTTTTTTTCCTCACCAAAAAAAATTGCCTCCTATTAGCTATAAGCAAGTTGCTTAAATACAGTATGCGTCTTTGCTGTTTTCTGTAAAACGATCAGGCTGTTGTGAGGATTAATGTACATGAAATACTTAAACAATGCCAAGAATTTGGTGAGCAAAATCCAAATGCTGTGATGCCTGCTGCCCTTCCTTCCCTTTTTTCTTGTTGTTTTACTGTCAATATTACGTTTATTATTATTGAAGAGATCCGCCAAGAATTACTAAAGCATATGATTTTGTTTGTTGAATAACATTACAGATGTGCCTGGGAGGTACCCCAGAATAGAAATATAATGTAGAAATGTTCCCAAAGCTGGAAAGAAATTTACAATCATTGACTCCCTGGTGTGTTTTTCATAATTAACTGCCTAAAAGCGGTACCTAAAAATCTATAGAAAATGAACTGTAATTTTTCAAATAAAGATTATACACAGGTACATTTATGAAGAACTGAGATGGTGTTTTTATATGAATAGTTTAGAACTGAAAAACAAGAATAAAATGAGTATATTTCCATAACTTAGGTGTAGTTAAAATATAGAAGAGTGCCATCTTATTTTAGTAGAAATTGGATTCATTTTTTGTTATTATTTCATTAATTTGCACATATGTGCTCATAGCTAAGATAATTTTATAGGTGTGGAATTACTGGTTTGGAGAGTATGCCCACTGTAAATTTGCATAGATACTGCCAAAATGGACTCAGAGGAGTTTATGCAGAATTACATTTCAAGGGGCTTTTTCCACAATCATCTCTTCCCCAGCATATTCTCTTCAAGGCCTGTACAGAAAGCCGGCTACAGCAAGCCTCAGGTGCTGATGATGGGCATCATTCCCATGTGTTAGAGCATACATTAGAAATAAAAGGGCCTTCATCCACCTCCTTCCTTCCCACTCTAAATTGCCTCCTTTGTTATATCCTTGGATTTTTATCCACAGTTGCTACAGAGAGCTAGCACGTGAAAAGAGTTTCCTTATTTACAGTATGACAGCCATTGAGGACACTACCCTCACTTACTACCTTATGGGTAGTAAACGCCCCATAAAAAATGCCCCATTTCAGAAATCTCTTTTACCATTTATTATCAGGTACCATGTCTCTCCTAACAAACTAGTTTCCTTCCTTGACAATACAAGTACAATATTTTTTAAACAGCTTTATTGGTGTGTAACTCATTAAAGTTTACAGTTTAATTCTTTTTAGTATATTGGCTGAGTTGTGCAGTCATAACCACAATTTCAAAAGGTTTTCATCACACTACAAAAGAACTTCCTACCCTTATTTCCCTCTAGTCACTTCCCTAATGCCCCCCCAATACTAGGTAATCACTAAAATACTTTCTGTTACCTATTCTGAAACTTTCATATACCCTGAATCATATAATGTCTGGCCTTTTGTGTCTTGGCTTCTGAGGATTCCATATTCTCTACATCCTTGTTAATTCTTGTTTTTATCCGTCATTTTGAAATTTATTATTATTATAGCTATCCGAGTGGGATAGCTTCATTATTTTGCTTTTGGATATCTAGTTGTCCTGGCACTATTTGTCAAGAAGAAAAAAAGTATATTCTTACATTCACTGAATTGTTTTGGCACCCTTATAAAAATCAGTTAACCATAACTGTAATGGTTTATTTTTGAACTCAGTTCTATTTCATTGATCTATATGTCTATCCTAGTTCCAGTTGCATGCTGTTTTAATTACTTTCCAGTCTGAGTTCCTTTTGTTACTTTTTCTTTCCCAACTAGAACCCTTAATTCAATGTAGAATAAAAGTGAACATCCTTTTCTGTTCCCAGTTTTTGGAGAACAGTAGTCATTCTTTTACCATTGAGCATTATGCTACCTATAGGTTTTTCATAGATATGCCTTATATCAGGTTGAGGAAAGTCCCTTCTATCCTGTCTTATTCAGCTTTTTGTTGCTGTGACCAAAATACCTGACAAGAAAAACCTAAGAGGAGGAGAAGTTTATTTTGGGCTCATAGTTTCAGAGGTTTTAGTCCACGATTGGCCAACTTCCTTGCTCTGAGCCTGAGGTGAGGCAGAACATCTTGGTTGGAAAGGCATAGCAGAGGAGAGCTGATCAGCCTATAGCAACTGGGAAGCAGAGAGAAACTGATCAAGGAGCCAAGGACAAAATATAATTCATAAGATATATAGTCCCCAAGGGCACACCCACAGTGACCTACTTTATTTAGCCACATCCTACTTGCCTGCAGTTACTACTCATACTGTAGTCCTTTCAAGTTAGCATTATTTCAAATGGAATACACTAATAAGCTTAAGCTCCTGTAATCTGATAATTTCACCCCTGGACATTTTTGTATTATCTAATATTTGGGGGATATTTCATATCCAAATTATGACGTATCCCTAGTATATTGAATGCTTTTTATCATGAAAAATGTTGGTTTTATTAAATCTTTTTCTGTATCTATTAAAATGATCCTAGCTCTTTTTTTGTTCTTTATTCTATTGATATGTTTTTATATGTTACCAGATTTCGTTTACTACTATTACGTTGAGAATTTTTGTGTCCTTATTCATTAGCAGGTCCAGGAGTATAGCTCAGTGATCACTGAGGTTGGGGCTTGTATGTGCACATGCATGCATTATGTGTGTGTGAGAGAGAAGTCTCAATCAGTTTGTTTTTTACAAATCTGTTCAATTTTTTAAATTCTTTTTTTGAGTCAGTTTTGATAGTTTGGTCTTTTCAGGAATATGTCCTTTCTTCTAGATTATCTAATTCGTTGGCATGGGTTTGTTTATATTATTCTATTATAATCCTTAGGATCAATGGTGATTTTTTTTTTAACTTTCATTCCTGATTAAGTGATTTGAGTATTTTCTCCCCTTTTTCCCCCCATTCTTTCCCCCTCATTTGTATTGACCAGTCTAGCTAAAAGGCTTACCAATTTTGTTGGGCTTTTCAAGAACCTACTTTTGATTTCTTTGATATTCTATATTACTTTGTATACTATGTATCATTAATTTTATTTTCACTGTTTTTCCTTCTGCTTTTGATTTTGTTTGCTTTTTTTTTTTTTTTTTGTCCACTGACTTAAGATAGAACAATAGATTACTGATTTAAAATTTTTCTTTTATTTAATGTGGGAATTTATAGCTATAAATTCCTCTAATGGGCATTGCTTTATCTGTATCCCCAAATTTTCATATGTTATATGTTAATTTTCATTCATCTCATCAAAATTACACTAGAAAGTATATTTCTTTTTGATGTTTCTTTTCATTTCCTTTTTCTGTGGTGCTGGGGATCAAACTCAGGATTGTACACATCCTAGGCAAGTACTATACCACTGTGAGCTAATCTCCCAGCCTCAAAAGTATTTTCTGATTTCCTTTTTCATTTCTTATTTGCCTCATTGGTTGTTTAGTAATATTATATTTACCCATTTTTGGGTTTCTGAAATTTCTTTGTTATTGATTTCTTATTTATTGTAGTAACAGAATATACTTTTATTATTTCAATTTTTTGTATTTATTGAGGCTTATTTCATGAGCTAGCATTATGTTATATCCTAGAAGATGTTCCATGTGCCTTGAGAAAAAAATAGATATTTTGCTCCAGAGTGAAATGATCTGTAGCTATCTCTTAAGTCTTATTGGTTTATAGTGTTGTATAAATGGATATTTGAAAATGTTATTTACCTTCTTTTTTCTTTTTTTAGCTGATGAATTAATCAGTCCTAAAGACATTGATCCTATCCAGCGTTATATCCCACGACAAAATCAACGTAATGTGAGCATGAGATACTCCAATCAGGTAAAGATATGTTGTTTTTCTTAATTTATACACATGCATAGACATTTAAAGCTTAATTAAAGAGGACATTTTATTCTGAATGGGTTTTTCTTGTTCCTTCTGAGAGATGGGCTTCTCCCTTTTCTGGTTAGTTAAGATTTATTAGTGGTAAAGGGCTATTTGTTATTGAGGATGTGTCCAACAAGGTGTCCTTCAGGGAAACATTTACATCTTCAAAATGATTGAGCTTAAAGTATGAAGTATATTTGAGAAGGTGCAACGCATATGGGTGGCATGAGGACAAATGACATGTTATTGAAGTGAATGGGATTCCATGAAAGGCCTTGTGCTTTAAGATCTCTTCTATGCTGTCTCTGTGATAGAATTGAGTGACTGATAGGGTTGTTCTTAGCACTTGGTGACATATCTGGGGAAGGGAATAGTTTTTACATTTTTACATTTAGTAGCTATGGATTTAGACGATGTTGTGTCAACAAAATAAGTGTTTGCAGGATCAGCAAGATTGATGTTGACTTGAGCAAACCCTCAAGTATTAAATGATACCAATAATGAGGACTGTTAAAATGAAAATGTTGTGGATTGTGGAAACTGCCTGAGGAGAAAGGAAATGAACCTGAATGTGTGCCTGGGATTCTAAGTAGTTAGCATGCATTTAGTAAGAATGGCATCAGCACTTAAAGAAGCTAAGCTTACAGATTGAAATGTTCCCTTATTTTAAAGACTGTGTGTACACACACACACACACACACATATATATATATAAAGATTTATACATATGAATATAAATCTCTATATAAAGATATATACATATATCACACATATATATGTGTGTGTACAAAAACACATACACAATAAATATTTGTTTTAATGAGGGAAAGGCAGAGCAAACAGCTCCTTAGATTCTATTGTACTCTTTCTCTGACTCTTGCTGGTCTTCAACAAAACATGTAATTTATAGATGAGGAGCTATTTGAGAGACTTGTAATAAAATATTAAGATTTTCTCAAAAACATAAAATCTTTGTGTTAATATGTGACAAATTTTTCACTGGCCTGTTAGCTCCTATATAAGGGGAATTTGGCCTTTCTCTTAGGCTAGCGTACCATGTGGTACAAGTGTACAATCTGTACAAATTTGAGATATTCAGTTTTACTTTAAGAAATGGTAAAACAGGGAATATATTTAACTTCATATTACCCAGTGCTGTGACTCTGAGCTATTTTAAGACTAGCATGTATTATTCACATATCATTTCACATGCTTGACCCATTTCTCTAGAGTGATGAAACCTCAAAGCCTTTTCTTAGAAAATAAAATAATAGGTCACAGACTTGAGGTATGGCAGCAGGAACCAGAGAACATTAAAACATTTTGTGGGAACTTGACTAACAAAATCATGAATTCAAAAGTTGTTTCATGCTTGACACACACCCTGCTTTGTTGGCAGCTTAATTGTGGTGATATATAAATAATGAGATTCCCTTACCACTTTCTCAGCCATTTTAAACAATAGATAAGTTTGGTCTGGATGAAGTAGACTGATGGAATCCTCAAATATGCAGCTTTCTGCTTGAAATGCTTGTTTCAGTGGTCACTGTGTTATGATTGACTGGATCAGATTTTAGGATTAACAGATCTGTGGGGTTGACAAGATGCTTTAAACTCTGCCAAATGTTGGGAAAGTAAGTAGAGAATAGTAAAATCCAGACAATTCCTGAAAATGAGAGATATCCCTGCCTTCAAAGGAAGGTATTTCAGAAGGCCCCTTGACCTTGAGGATTCACTAGAGGGCTCACAAAGCTTAGAAGATGTTATACTTAAACTTAGGGCTTATTCCAGTGAAAGGATACAGATTAAAATCAACAAAGAGAAAAGACATATTGAACAAGTCCTGTGGAAATCGGGCACAAACTTCCAAGAGACTTTTTCCAGTAGAGACACATGAGATGTATTTAATTACCCCAGCAATGATGTATGGCAGTACTTGTAAAGGGTTGTCAAGCATAGACACTTGCTCAAGCTTAAGGGTCAGTCAGGCAGGCAGGCATCACCTATATGAGTGACCTCAGTTATTTATACACCTGCTCTCCAGAGAAAAACCAGATGTTTATCATGAATCACGTTTTTAGCACAAACTATCTGGGCAAACTTGTATTGTGACCCAAAGCCTCAAGTATGCAAAAACATTGTCCTGCAAGTCTGTTGCATTTTCTCAAATGTTTTCTATATAATATTTTTTATAATTATATTTTAATTAAAATTATAATTTTAATCATATTATTATAGGATCATTTTTATCGTAATATATATTAGTATTACTAATACTAACATTTAGAGAATCTGTGTTAACTTTTTGTTCCAGCTTTTTTGTTGAATTTTTTGTCATATTTTAATTTCTATTACTTCACTTTTACTCTGATTATTCTCCTCATAGCTTCCTGGGTTGTTATTTTAAATTATTGTCATGATTATTTAAAAAGCAAGGAGTCAAAAAAAAAAAACTTTAGAGATGTCAGCTAGTTATTCTAATATTCTAACTTTTTATTTTGAAAGAACTACATATCCACAAGAAATTGTGAAGAAATATGTAGGAAGCACCTATGAACCCTTCCCTCAGCCTCCCATAATGTTAACATTGTATGTAATTATAGTATAATATGAAAAAAAGAAAGTTAGCATTGGCATAATTCACAGACCTTATTTAGATTTTACAGCACATATTTGTGTGTGTGGCTATGTATTTTTATCACATATAACTTTGTGTAACTACCACCACAATCAGGTTTAATTGTACTATCACCCTATTAAGCATCCTTCTGTTACCCTTTTATAACCCTCTTTCACCTCAGTCCTTTTAACCCCTGGAAACTACATAAAATTTTGTCATTTCTAGAGTACTATATGAATGTAACTATACCTAATTTTGGAGGGTTGACTTTTTTTACTCAACATAATATCCGTAAGAGTCATACAAGTTGTTGTTCGTATCTCTAGTTTATTCCTTTATATTGCTGAGTTAATATAGCCATACAGCATGGTATGGCTGTACTATAGTTTATATTGACAGAATTTCTTATCTGTAATTATGGAGGTCACAGGAAGTGGCACAATATTTCTTGGTGCTAAAAGAAAACAACTGCTAACTAGGAATTCTGTGTCCAAAAAAACTACTTGAAGGACATACCTGTGAAGTATATGAACATTTAACTATTTCCTCTATGTTCATTGAACAGCATATCAGATTATGTGAAAATTTTTGTTTCAACCATTAAATTTTGGTGGAGAGTGAAAAATCTTTGTGGTTTTTATTAGCGCATTTGACCATAAAATTTGAGCAAAGAAATTCATTGAGGTGAAAGATACTCTATTGTACCTACCTCAGTTTTTACCATTCCATTATTCTTTCCTTTCTGAATGTCCCAGCCTTCTGTTATTTTCTGTTTGGAGACCTTTTATTCATTATTTATGGGTGAGTCTGCCAGTAACAAATTTCTTAGTTTTCCTTTGTCTGAGAATGTCTTTGAGTTGTCTTCATTCCTAAAAGGTAGTTTGTTTGGATATAGGATTCCTGGTTGACAGTTGTTAACTTTCAACACTAAGAAATATTGTGCCACTTTCTGTGGTCTTCATAATTTCAGATAAGGATTTCCCTGCCAATTCAAATTTGTGTTCTACTACAGATGATGCACCATTTCTCTCTGGCCTGAGTCTCCTTATACCACTGGGTAGTGGACCAAGAGATACCAGGCTCAGGTCATGTGGCTGAATCTGCCCACTATCTAGTGCCTCTACTATGGAGTGGAGGTTATCTAGACTTGTCATTGTTTCAGAGCCACTGCAGGTGAATTGGATTGCTCTCGAGTGCCTAAATTATAGAGGACTATGGGGTCCTTACAGCTTGCTGGGGCTTCCTGCTTCGATTGTGAAGCAGAATTTGGGTAGACACAGTAGGACTTTGAAGCTGTTTCTATAGGCAGATTGGTCAGTTGAGTTGAGGAGCTACTACTGTACTCAGTGCTTCTTCAGATCTTTGTCAATAAACCTAACACTTCATTGAGCAAAGTTGGTATTATTAAACAGTTGTGATGCCATCCCACTCCTGCCATGGATGCAAACCAAGTAAGTAAGTAAACTGTAATTATTCATGTTGTCTGGTAAAATAACATTTGAAAGAAAAGAATTTGCCCTGTTAATTGGTCTGTCCTTTATCTTCTAAGTAAGGTAACAATGTCTGCTTCTCTACCCTAATTTCCCATATCACCTTTGAATTGGGAAAAATACAAAAGACCATATTTTCCCATCCTATAAATTACTCACTGAAAACAAGTCATATGGATTTGGAAGTTGTACTATTAAAACTGCTTCCTCAAAACACTTTGCATACCACATTACAATACTTGTTGTGCTGTTGCAATTGGTTTGTATTCCTGACTCTCTGACGGAGGTCCACAGGGTACAGAATATGTCTTATTCTTTGTCTTCTCATATGTGAAGGGCATGAGACAGGGCATGAGAAAGCATATGTGAGAATGAAAGTAAGAGATAGAAAAATAACTATAATTGTGCTCCTACTCTTTGTAGACATTATGCATGCCATTTTATATGCATTATGCCTGATTTTAACACCTTTTCTAAATATTACTATACCCATTTTATAGATACTGTGAGTCTCAGAGAGGTTTAGTAATTTTTCCAAGGTCACACAGTTATCAAGTGGCAGAACCAATATGAAGGTGTTAACTGAAGAAGGAAAGCAAAGAGGGAATGTCAAGCATTTGAAGGCAGTGGTTTTCTTAATGGTGTGAAGGAGTTAACAAAAGAAATAGCTTGTTTCCTTAACAGACTGACTCAATATCATATCAGAGGAAAACAGTTTTACCTGTGGTGCCTTAGGACTTAGGAAGTGATCTGAAAAATTAAGTGCAAAGATGTTGTACATTAGTACAAAATGTATGCTGGGATTCATTATGTATAACATTTATCATGTTAAAAGGGTCTAATTATTTCCATCTGCCCTCTTACCTGCTGTGCAAGGATGAGGCCAAGTCCACAGATCCAACAGTCAGTAATTTTATTAGGTGTCTTTCTTCTTCATCAAAGGAAACCCCTTTCAAGAGGCTAGAAACTTCTTTAAGTGTTTAGCCCCTGTCTGCATTCACCCCAACTTGTTCCTATAGGGGCCTCATCATTTTCTGTTCCCTAGGGAACCCTAGTGCTTGGTGTCCACTAATTATCTGTGAAAGCCTTTCATTGTTCATAATTCACCACCTCTGCCGTGTTAATATGAGATAATGGTGGCTTAAAAACTGTTTCTAGCCTTTGCTGCTCTTTCATACTTGGAAGAGGTCTGATTGCAGCAGCAATTGTAAACAGCTGACCATGTGTATTCCACTGACTCATTGTATTTTTGCAATGCCACTGGGGATAAGGTGACCCTGTAGAGGACATCCATTTATAGTAATTGGAGGGTGGGTTTTGGAATTCAGCAATGACTTTGTTTTAAGGTGTGTATTATCCTTTTACAGAAGATTCCTAATTAGATAGCAAATACAAATTAGTAACCTTTTTAAATGTGAGATTCTGTCTGAGACTACCATATTTAGTAGGCAAGAACCAACTAAGCAAACTAAGCATTGGGGTTTTTTCCTTATTTTTTTTTTTGTTTATAAGTAAGTTTGAGAAAAATTGATTTGTTTCTTGAAATAAATGATAAATGCCATAGAATTTTTACATAAATAAGCCATTTTAATATCAAAAGAAGAATCATAGGAAAAATACTGATATAAAAATGTTGTTTTGTTGGGCACAGTGGCACTCCCAGCCAGAGACTGAGGTAGGAGGGATTGCAAGTTCAAGGTCAGCCTCAGCAACTTAGCTTTCTCAAAATAAACAATTTTTTTAAAAAGGGCTAGGGATGTGTCTCAGTGGTTAAGCAACCCTGGGTTTGATCACTGGTACTCCCTGCAAAAAAAGTTCTTTTAGTATTTAAGACTATAAATAGGAGAACTTTAATATTTTTGAATATTCTGCCTATCAAAATGGTATGAACACAGCCTCTGGAGGCACAGTGCACACTTTTGAATCCAAACTTAGACAAATTGATCAACCTTTATGTGCCTTAATTTCCTCACATGTAAAAACTAAAATAGTACTGACTGTCACATGAGGTCTAAGGAGGTCAGAAGGAGACCTCTAATTGGACCTTCCAGGTCCTTGACTCTATTGCAGAAAACAATTTAAGGATGAGTCACACTTTAGCATAGAGAGAAAGAGATTTATTAAAAAAGCAAAAGGCAAAGGTACACTCTTAGAATAAGCAATCTCAGGAGTGAGATATGCTGCCAGTGCATGAGTTTTTTTTTTTTAGGGTACATCTTAGATGGAATATGTATGATCCAAAGGAGCTGGGCTTCCCTCATGGCCAGGAAATATCAAGCATGATTGTGTTTCCTCCATTAGGTGATCTGGTATGGTATGTATGTTTCAGCATACATCAACATCTCTGGTGTTCAGTTGCATGGTTAAAGGTTCATGGTCCAATCAAACATTAGCTCCTAAATTCACAAGGTTAATGGTCTCTTTCTTCTAAGGCCTTTTTCCTGTTTCACTGCATTCCAAAAAAATTTCCAGGGAACTGGAAAGTTACAAAGTAATTTATGTTTTCTTTAGTCTATCCTTACTTTTTGGTTCTTTTCTTTCCCTTAGGCTCTTTTGTGTCCAGCTCAGGAATTGTTTGTTATTTAAACAGGGATTTTTTTTTTTTTCTAACTCAATATCTCATAAAATTTTTGTCAGAATTACATGAGTTACTAAAGAGTTTAGAAAAGCTCCTGGCTTGTACTTCAACACTCAGTAAAAGTTACCTATTATTATGTGTATTTGATAGCTCCAAGGCACACATAGTAGTTAAACACAAGGCAAGTAGTTATGAAAATAAGAAGTTCAAGATATTATTGCTGTGAGTACAGCTCATGATGGAAGCCAAATCGTGGAGCAGACAGTTCGTGGAAGGCCAGACTGCAGGCTTTGTTCTTTGCCAAGTTAGTGCAGATGGTGGAGTAAAGGTGTTTTCTGGAAACAGCAGGACAAAGAAATATAGCAAGAAGATGAGATGGAAGTTGTAAAAGTTTTACTTTGAGACTGGTTCAGGGTGGCTGACTACCTACTTGGGAGGGGCAGCAAAGCACTGGCCAAAATCCAGGTACTGGTCTTTAGCTCTTGCATGGTTCACCTTCAGTGTAATCTGGGGAAGGTATCCTGACACCTCTGGAATGTAGCTCTTTAGGCTAGGTTTGATTCATAAATCCCCTCTTAGTATCTCTGTTGCTGACTTTCCTGATCTAGGTTATTGGTGACCTTTGAGTAGTTTTTGTGTAGTGGTGTGCCCAAAAGCCAGATTGTAGGGAGTTGAAGAGCAATCAGATGGTGGAAGACCATCTGTTCAGAAGTTGAGTTTACTGCCATCCAAGAGAGGTTGTATGCCCCTCCAAATTTAGTAGATGCATTATACAGCATTCCTATAATACAGTTATAACTATTTTCCTTTTTTAAATTTTTATTTCAAATCTATTCAGTTTTTAAAGTGTATTAATCTTAGGTGTTTTTGGGAAATTTTGTATGTGGTTCAGTTTTATTTCGTTCAGTTCTCCTAATGCTCTCAAATGGTTTAAGCTGTTTGAGACATAATTTCTATTTAAAGGATTACAAAAAAAAAATACTTCACTAGCCTGGCAAAGAAAGTGTTTGTGTGGGACCAAAAAGTCAAATTTATTTATAAGTATGGGAATGAAGGTGAGTACTGAACAGAAATTTTTATGATTTTCCTAATAAAACAGAATAAAATTGTCCAGGCATCAAAAATTCTTCTAAAAGCCCAGCCTGAATATGCCACAGCTACACAGAGAATATTCTCAGGTGGAAATGAGATTCTCTTATCAATTGGTATTTATACCAGAGCCAATTAAAATTAAATGCCTTGATCATAAAATCCAGAACTGAGAAAAGTTGAATTGAGAGTTAAAAAAAGAGCTTAAACACATTTATTAACATCATTCTAATTAACCCACTGAACTTATTAAAATTAAAAGTTCCAGTAATGGGCATGATATATGATGAAATATTTAATCTACAGAATGAAGACTTAGTCATGGCTGAAATGTCAAAGGCAAAAAAAAATAGATTCAAGTAAGATCCAGAATAAAGATGTACAGGGATATTATGATCCAGTATTGTTCTGATGAATCCATATTCTTGTTTGTTTGTTTTTGGTACTGGGAAGGAACCCAGGGGGCGCTTAACCACTGAGCCACATCCCCAGGCCTTTTTGTATTTTATTTTGAGACAGGGTCTCTCTGAGTTGCTTAGGGCCTTACTAAGTTGCTAAGGCTGGCTTTGAACTTTGAACTTTCAATACTCCTGCCTCAGCCTCCTGGGCTGCCAGGATTACAGGTATGCGCTCACCACCTCATCCAGTTTATGTTCCTGGTATTTTACTCTGAGAAAAAAAAACATACTTATTCATAAATATGAATGAATTTCTTAACCTGGTACTTACCTAGTTCCCTTTTTTTTCTTATTTTGAATCCATTCATAGTTATGAAAGTTACCAAATATTGATTAATCTTTGAAGAAAAACCTATCAGTTGATCCTATTCTAATGCCACTTATTTAATAATCTGTATTTTATGGAGTTGCCATCTTTGAAAGCAAAGGATTGGGCTTTTGGGAGCCCTTATTTCCCTGAGGAATGATTTTCTCTTGTGAGGCCTTGAAGAATTCCAAGTATTTTTTGACATAATTCTGGTGAATAGAATATGAATATTTCTGGTCAGTTCCTTGAGGCAGTATTTTATAGTAATTGCATAATTATCATGATAGAGCAGATCATGTGTGTTGATGTACCCTTTAGAAAATTCAGTTCCACATTCATTGACACCCAAGCTTTGAATCTAAGAAATATACTAGTGCATTTAAAATGCCAATTAAAATGGATTGATCTTCTTTGACAGTCTTTGGATAAAAGGCCAATAGAAAGGGAATGTATTTTAGTAATAAGGGCTTATTTTCCAAGGCTGTAAAGTTCCAAATTTAAGCCAAAAGTCAGTACATATTTACTAAATCATGTACATATTTTATGGACCTGGGCTGAAAACATATATACTTGTTGTTCTTTCATTTTTCAAATTAATGGGGAAGGGGGAATTTCATGCTTTGTTTTCTTAAAATACAGATATGTAAATTTTTACATGAATTGTTAGCCTGAAGGCTAAAGAATGCCATATATATGTAATAATCTTTTTGTTTTTAAGGAGTTGATATTGTGTAGTGTCTTTGCATTATACAAGCCTGACTGTAAAACCTTTTTCACTTATAACTATGTATTTAAGCCTCCCTCTTCGCTCTTCACCTATTAAATTGGGGTAACAATTTCTAACTCATGATGTTGTGGTGAATTATAAGAGCTAAATAAATATTGCTTTTATTTTACTTCAAATAATTTCTTAAATCAATAATACTACATTTTTTTATTTAAAAGATGAGGAAAAATCCTAAAATGCCTGGAGGAAAATATCTTTCCAACATTTGGGCTATTACTATATGTAGGCTTTCTTATTAAATGATTATAGTCTTATTAGATATTTAGTTTTATATTTAGTACTCATACTTAGTTATTTTTCATACTATTTCTATAAAATATTATTTTAAATGTCCATATAGTTCTTTTTCATTTCACTGTATCAAGGTTTCCTCTACAATACATCATTTAACATAATCTTTTCTGTTCTACAAATTTACCTTAAAAAGAACCAATCAATGTTGGGTGTTTCTTTTGGTATTGACATTTTTAAAACAATTGATGTTGCTTAATTGTTATTTACTCAATTCTTTTCTATTCCCCAATGAACCATCTTCTACTCCATAGTGTTGCTTAGCTAATGAAAACAAGGCAAGAGATTATAATTAAATTCAATTTATACTTATATAAAAATCATGAAAATGAAAATCACTTTCTAAAAACTTTATTTCCCTGAGACATACTTAATCTATAAACACTATAGACCTCATCCCAGATTTGGAAATATCTTTTTTAATTAAATGTCTGATTTTGTGTGTATGTGAGTGTTTCACTAAGAAAGTTCAGAATCATTTGCCATTCTCTTAGGATTATTACCTGCACCTCATATACATGAAGGAATATTATGATTATTAAAAAGATCTTTTTAGCTTCATTTTTTAGTCCTAGAAACTGAAATTCTAAAAGAAGTAACATGTCCAAGGTCACACAAGTACAAATGCAAGTCTGGAGCATGGGTGTCCTTATGTGTGGACTAGTGAACCATGGTGATATACAGTGTGATAAAAAGTATGTATTTACTGATGAGCCTTACATTATTAATACTATTTTCCTGTATTCCTGTCATCCCTTAGTCATCACCAAGCTAGATGCGTTATAAAAAGCATGTTTTACATTATTGCATCTTCCACACCAGCACAGTGCTTCTGTAGCTAAATGTCAAATATTCATTTATCAACCAATAAGAATATGAAACCACTTTCCTTTTTTTGTCAATCCTGTGACTTTTTCATATGCTGGAAATTTCCCCAGGTTTTGCTTTCTAAATATTCAAGGAGTTTAATCTTATTGCTAAATCTACATGTTATTTCTTGTATACCCCTTTATAATTTCCATAGATTAAACATTATATTTGGTTTATTTTGAAAATAACAAGTTATGGTTTGAATCGATAACCTACATGTTATTTCTTGTATACCCTTTTATAATTGTCATAGATTAAACATTATAGTTGGTCTGTTTTGCAAATAACAAATTAATGTGAAGAATTTTGAAGGATATGAAAGAAATAGCCTCATTAAGTAGAGAGCTATTTAATTATGTAATTTTAGATTATAATCAACTGAGAAAAAATTAAACACTTAATACTTGACCTGTTAAACTTCTTTTATCTCTTTATATGTCTCTGATTAAGACTGTCCCTATACACATGCGAGCCATTCTTTTAATTTGGGCAGAAATTTTTTTAATTTAGTTCCACTAAAATATTAGCTCTGTATATTGATAGTTTGTATTTAGTATAGATACAACTTAATTGTTTATTGCTTTTTCTCAGATATTATTCTTTTGTATCCTACTTCTTAAGAATGACATAAGGGGCTGGGGAGATAGCTCAGTTGGTAGAGTGCTTGCCTCACAAGCATGAGGCCCTGGGTTCAATCCTCAGCACTGCAGATGACATAGAGCTGGGTGCAGTGGTGCATGCCTGTAATTCCAATAACTCAGAAGGCTGAGGCAGGAAGATTGTGAGTTCAAAGCCAGCCTCAGCAACTTAGCAAGGCTCTAAGCAACTTAGCAAGACCCTGTCACTAAATAAAATATAAAAAGGGCTGGGCATGTGACCCAGTGGTTGAATGCCCTGGGTTCAGTCCCCAGTACAAAAAAAAAAAAATGACATTGAACTAAAAACATCAGAATATAACGTCTAAGAAATATTACCTCTTGAAAATCATTTTCAGAAGCTAGAAAGCCACATATTCATTTAATTCATGCAGTAATAATTTTCATATAATTTCCTTAATAATTTTCATAATATCACTTATTTTATGACATTTTAGCATATATTCATAGTTTATTATTTTTGTGTGAGCATCATATTGTTTCCCCAGCCTTATTTAAAGTATCTTCTGTCATGGGAACCTGCAGTTTATAGATCTAGATTCCTCATGAATGTGAATTGAAAGATGTCTGGGCACTAATTATGACTTTTCTAATCATATCATTAACCAGAGTTGAAGAAATATAATGTCAGCCCAAGAATATGAATTAAATGTGAGAATGAAGTAAGAATAATCCTGTGTAGCACAGCATGAGTCCTTCTTGTACTTATGAAAGTCAAAATTGTTGAAAGTAGGAGATACAACTTTGAGTTCTTAAAAGAATTCATAAAAATAAATTTAAATTGTACTAATGGATTCCAGTACATGCTAAGATTCTTGCCTCTTAGTGTGACTGGATTTTTTTTCTTTTGAATCTCAAAAGGTTAAGAAAAAAACCCCTTTTCAGACATTAACTCACCCAACTTTTTTCACTCTGTCTTTATGCTGTTCCACATTGATATTCATTATTTATTCTATATTTCAACCTCTCTTTATACTTACTTATTTCCCTGAATCTAGAGATGTGTTTGAGTGTCCCTTGACCTAAAAAAATTTTTTAAAAACTTTTCCTAAACATATTTTCTCTCTCAAGAACCTCCCTCACTTCCCTTCTTTCCTTCACTTTTAGATATCATGGAAAAGTACTTGGACCATCTCCATTTCCTCAGCTTTCAGTCACTCCTTGCAGAGCAACTCTCCTTATACCACTAAAACCATGTGTAAACGGTTATTAATGACTTCCTGATTGATAAATCCAATAACCTCTTTCCAATTTTAGTCTGCTTAACTTCAAAGACATTGAACTCTATTGAACACAATCTCTTCCTTTAAACTGTGTTAAAAGCATAAAAGTAATCTTTGATTTCTCACTGCCTGCCTCACTACTTCTCCCCTTCCAAAGCCAGATCTGTTTCCTAAATATTCCCCAAATCTTTTTACTAGCTCCATCTTCTTTCCCATTGCTGTAGTCCAGCTCACCACCATCTCTCAACTTCAGGCTCCAGCTAATCTCCATGTGTTCCCTTCTGCCTTCTACGAGCATCTTGTTGTTGCAGCAAGAGCTATCATGATATGAGTCAATATATAGAGAATACTTAGGCAGGGCCTGGCCCATGGTAAGTACTGTATATGTGTTCTGTTTTTTTAGAAAATATACATTACATTGAGTCCTTTCCTTGTTTGAAAACCCTTTTAATATCTATTTTTCTGAGATGAAAAACAAATGCCTTGTTGCCTCTCAGGATCTTTTGGGCCCTAACTATCTCCTTTTCATATCTCCACCTCAGCCTCTCTTCTCTCCCTCCCCTCCCTTCCCCTTCCCTTTCCTTGGTACTGGAGATTGAATCCAGGAGCATTCTACTTCTGGGCTACATCCCCAGCCCTTTTGTTGTTATTTTTTGAGACACGGTCTCATTAAGTTGCCCCTGTAGGCCTTGAACTTGCAAACCTTTGCCTCCCAAGTGGGATTCAAGCTGGGATTACAGGAATGTACCTCCACACCTGGCCCCCTTCATCTCTTGTCATTCTTACACCTGCCTCTTATGCTCCAGTACATTGATCTCCTCCCAGTTCATCAACACTTCAAGCCCTTTCTGTCTAGGGCCTTTTCACAAGCTATTTCTTCTGCTTACTAGATGATTGCTTAGCAAGTCCTTTTTGTCATCCAAGTCTCTGATTCAATGATACCCCCTAAAAGTTATATTCTGACCATCAGTCTGAAGTAGCCCTTGTCTTCAATTATTCTGTTATATTGCCCTTTACTTCATGGTACTTATCATTGTCTGGTTTATATTATTTGATATTTTTTCATGTATACACACACACACACACACCCCTATAAATTAGATCATCGGTCTCTCCCACTAAAATGTAAGTTTCCTGAGAGAAGAATTTTATTTGTCTCAATAAATGATAAATAGTAACTGAATAAATTTATTTATGGCAAGTTTTTAATCTTCCAAAAACACCTCAGATATCTCTTTCATGGAGTCCTCCTCAGTTCTTTGAGTCTAACTTGGATTCTCCCTCTCTACCCTCAAAGTACTCATTAGGGGCATCATATTTAATATCCTGTTGGATTCCATATATAGTTGTCTTCTCTCTTATGTGGTGGGTTCTTGACGAATAGGGATAAAGTCTCAGCCATCTTTCTGCCATCCCTAGTACTTACACACGGCGTCTGGATGTGTGAACAAATGAACAAACCCTGAAAGGCCAGAACATTTCCAGTTACAGAACTGTTGAGTTTTGACCCTATTGATTTAGAAAATCCTTAGGTTCACTTGCTAAGATTAATGGTCTAGTATCTCCAGAGTGAGGACCTTGTGAAGATCTACACTAGAACCAGTTGGGCCTGAACCCAGTGAAGATGGCTCTATACAGCTAAAGGCCTATTGGATTCGGGATCCTGCCTGGTGCCTTGTCATTTGTTTGATCTAACACAGCTGCTATAAATCTTGCCTACAAGTTGGCCCTTGTACTCTTTCTAGCCTAGTTTTTGTTTGTTCGTTTGTTTGTGGCAGCAGGGAGTGGAAGTGGTTCATGGAATGATTATCTAGTGCCAAAAAAGAAAGTAGAACAGTTTTTATACTCTTTCCCCATCAAGGCCACTCTTCTTAGACTATATGACTATATAACTTAGATTATATAACTGCTTGTGTCCTTTACATTCATCTTCACTCCTAAGGGGAGTGGTGCAGTTCTCTAGTGAATTGGGTTTTCTGCGTACCTACTAAGATGCAACAGGCTGACTTAGAGTTCTAGACCAACACAATTCAGAAACCTGGATTTTGCTTCTATGACTACCATCAACTCACTATGAGTCCTGGGCCATTTCCCCTTCTAGGCCTCAGTCTTGTCATCCTTAAAGTGGATTACTGGTTTTATTAAGGAAACCCATTTTTCAGACAAAATCTATGGTAGAATTTCAGCATATAGAATAGTTCAAAGTTGTGGTGCTCTGGCTGAAGTGGAGTCTTGCCCTCTAGTCTGTTTCACAGGCCTGGTCTACCTCTTCCATTCCCTACCATTATTCACATCTATTACCAGATGATAAAAATGTCCTCTTCCATCTGGCATTTTCAACTCAGGTATGAGAGGACTGATCCAGTTGAAGCCCCAAAAGAGAAAAATGAGAAATCAAATTGGCTTGTTGTAGTTGCTGCTTTTTCCCCCTATGATTCCAAAACGTAGTTTCCTTTTGTCTGCCCATTAAAGATCTTTCTTGGCTCTTTTTATGACTCAGAAATCCTAAGGGTACAATGACTTGATTTGGGGAACCTATACTTTCCCATCTTCCTCTACCTCCTCGGTTTTATCTTTACTGATCTTTCTAAACCTGATCTTCCCTACTCTGTTTCTATAAGTTTCTCATAATTTGTACTTCCCCTTGGTTATGAGAATAGATATATGAAGACTGTGGGTTAGAGTCTTCCACTTCCCAGGTAGTTATTTTTATTGTTTCCAGGAAGAAAGCAAGGCCTTTAGCATTGCCATTTCTTTAAGGTAAGTATATAGAAGTACCCAGTTACAGCAAGTGCTTAGAAATGTGTAAAAACAGTTTTACAAATCAAGTCATTGTGACAAATAATTCAGTATTCTCTTCCAAAATAACTGTAGCCACGAAAGAACTGCTGTAAAAAGCAATGCCTAATATATTTGTTTGGGCATTTAAAACTTTGTCTAAGTTCTAGGAATACTTTTTACATTTCATTTGTTTTACTCAAATAGAAAGCCTATGTAATCACTAATCCAATATATAAATGCACAGAACCTAAAGGACCATTTTCTCCCTGGCCAGCTCTATTCTCAAGCTAGGTTTAGCTTTTTAACCATACTTGATGTTATTCCTCTTATATTTCTACTTACCTTTCTTATTAATTTTTACCATGTTGCTGCTTTGGCTTGGTTGGAAATGTCAGAACAAGATGCCAGTGCATCTCAGTCAGTACGTGCCTGTGTTCAAGCTGCATAACCTGTTACTTGGCTCCTACAGAAGAATTATACTGCGGGTGCAGTATCTCTAGTTGGAATTGAGATATATAAAGCATCTGCCTGGTTTCTGTAGCTAATGAGGTTTTGCTGAAAAATGAGTGTAATGAAAAAATTCTGAATGTTGGCAGGACCTACTGATGAAGGCTAATGAGCATAAATGAATGTTCTGTAAGGCCCCAAAGCAGAAGCATAGAATGTTTCAAATGCACTGCCCTTGAGGCAAGGCCAGCCTTGGATGAGGTGTGAACTGTTTATTTGTTGACATCTTTTTTCCTTTCCTTTTCTCCTTCCTTCATTGCCTTTCTTTCAGTAAGAGGCCTATATAAACCAGCCACAGTAGATTATTTTATACAGTATAGCCCTATTATTATATTAAAAATGAAAGTATTTAGACCAGATCTAAGTCCAGGTCTTAGTACAGTGTTGCAAAAATAAGAATTAGTAGCTGTATACTACATAGGTTATTTAATAGAAGAGATGGCAATTATTTTTTAATCATCAAGAACTAAAGGATTATATTCTATCAAAAAGCAGATAAGAGTGGGACTGGGGTTGTGGCTCAGTGGTAGAGTGCTGGCCCGGCATGTGTGAGGCCCTGGGTTTGATCCTCAGTACCACACATAAATAAATAAAATAAAGGTCCATTGACAACTGAAAAAAGAGCAGATAAGAAAATAGACATTTTGTGGACATTTCTTAGAGTTGCGTTGTCTTGAAACCTGATCTCAAGTGGATGAAGAGTGCAATGGATAGGTGGCACTTTGCACCATTCCGTGCCCCCCCCCCCCAATGTAACACATTTCTATAACCACTTGAGGGTTAATTTTATGTATCAAATCGTCTGGACCATTGGTTGGCCAGATATTTGGCCAAACATTACTCTGGATATTTTTATAAAGGTGTTTCTCAATGAGATTACCATCCAAGTTAATATACTGAATAAATTATCTCCCTAATGCAGATGGGCCTCATCCAATCCATTGAAGGCCTGAATAGAACAACAATAGATATCTAAGTTTAAAAATATAAAAATGTTTAAATATATGATTGGTTCTGTCTCTCTGGAGAGCCTTTTCTAATACAAACCACAGTAGCAGCAGCAGATAATCTGAAATATGTACTGTGACATGTGCCATATTCACTTCAGACTTGGACTTAGCTACAGTCAAGTTTTGCTGTGTCACTGAAGTGCCGCTGCTGAATGATTTAGGTCGAGTGCTTGTTCCATTCTTAAAATCAAAAGTAAAACTTGGTGTTTTATGGTTCCATTCTTTAACCATAACCATTTCCAGAAATTTCAGTACAAAAGGTTGACTAGCCTTAAATGATTAAAAATGTAAAAGAATGACATTAATTCATATGGTACATCTACAGAATAGAATATTAAACAGAATGAATATGAAGCATGTTCTAAGTACTAATACATGTAAAGAACACTTTAATATATGATTAAGTGGGAAAAATACTCTGAATATGCTATCCTTTTTGTAGAGGATAAGTACAAATATTAGTACTTGTTTTTATAAGTATGAGAAAACTCTAGAAAGAGGGATGAATAATTATACAACTACCTGGTTGTTAGATGGAAGAGACCTGAGTGAATGAGGTGGGGACCCAAGTGGGATAGATTCACTGAAAATGTTTTCATAATTTAGAACCTTATGAATGAATTATCTATTGAAATAGATCAAACATAGAAAAAGGAGAAAAAAATCTGAGGGCACATTCACATTAAAGTTTCTCTGTACACCCTTTGAAAGTCTATTACACTGTTTTATTTATAGCTCCCAGGTGCAAATCTCCTAGCCTTATTACTTTGACCTCATTTGAGTAATTTAAAAACTAGAATCTAGACATATGTACATGCAGTGTCTTAATTACCATAGTTTTAAATATTGAGCAAGATGAGTTACAGTTTTAATACAAGTAGTGCTGAGCTTATAGACAAGTTATGCTATAGAAGTTCATCTTCTGTACACTTAAGGTGATTAATATGAATTTATTTTGTACTTTTGCTATGACGATGAAAAATATTCAAAAGTACAACCTGATTTTATTAGAGAAATGAAAAATTCAAACCAAAATATTTCCAACTACAGATTGTTGGTCTTCAGTTGTGATCAACATGATTTGTTACATTCTTTCATAGCTTATTTAAATGTGTTATACATTTAGTATGATTTTTTAAAGTCTAAAATATAAAAGGCAAAGTAATTGAAATTTATTAAAAAATTATCTAGAAGGAATTAAAATATTAAAAAAGTAGAAAATATGCGAAGAAAGAGGAGTTACAATGTATACTAGTTAACAGAATTTCAGAAAAGGGGAGTAAAGAAATCATGGAAAATTCAGATGAATAATGGCTGAAAGGTTTTTTGTTTTAGATTAAAGATATTTTATTAACTGCTACTACAAACAGTAAGATGGCTCAATTAGATTGCCAAGTACAAAATCAACATACAAAAATCAGTAGTTTACATATATTCAAGCAATCTTTTGGAAGATCTAATGGAAGAAAAGATTTCATATATAACAATAACAAAAAATATATTAATATGTTGTCAATAAAAATGTGAGACCTATTATGATACTCTTAAATTATTTAGGCTTTTAAAAATGCCATAATGTATTTCAGTGCTGGCCCCACTTTTTGTTTATTTTTTTCACTAAATTTAGCATCAGGTAATATAGCTTTAAAAATTGTTTTCATTGAAATTTTGTTAAATTTACAAATTAATTTATACAATAGTATGGTCCTTCTGTTTGTAGAAAGGCTATTTTTCTGGCTTCAGTGGTGTTTTATTTTTAATAGGTCTCACATTTTTATTGACAAACATTACTATATTTTGTTAGTTATGATTATTTCCCTTAGTTTTATATTTTCAAATATTTGCCGTGTATGCTCAAGGGAAGATTTCTGTATTGCCACTAAATGTAATTAACAATACTTAAAAATTTAAAAAAGTTCCTCTTCCAGATCATCAAATGAGTACTAATTGTATTTCTTTTTTTTTTTTTTACATTTTTTATTTATTTTAATAAAAAATCATAAATTTACATAGGGCAATGTTGTTTGATTCATTCTGTTATTTTCCCCTTCCCTGCACCCCGCCCACCCCTCTTTTCCCTCTATACAATCCTTCCTTCCTCCATTCTTACCACCCTCCTTATCCCTAAACTTAAACCTAACCCTAACCCTAAAACTAACCCCTCCTGCACCCCCTTATATCCTCATCCGCTTATCAGCAAGATCATTCGTCCTTTAGTTTTTTGAGATTGGCTTATCTCACTTAGCATGATATCCTCCAATTTCATCCATTTGCCTGCAAATGCCATAATTTTAACATTCTTCATGGTGGAGTAATATTCCACTGTTTATGTATGCCACAGTTTCTTTATCCATTCATCAACTGAAGGGCATCTGCATTGGTTCCACAATCTGGCTATGGTGAATTGAGCAGCTATGAACATTGATGTGGCTGTATCTCTGTAGTATGCTGATTTTAAGTCCTTTGGGTATAGGCCAAGGAGTTGGATAGCTGGGTCAAATGGTGGTTCCATTCCAAGTTTTCTGAGGAATCTCCATACTGCTTTCCAGAGTGGCTGCACTAATTTGCAGCCCCACCAGCAATGTATGAGTGTACCTTTTCCCCCACATCCTCGCCAACACCTATCGTTGCTTGTGTTCTTGATAATCGCCATTCTAATTGGGTGAGATGAAATCTTAGGGTAGTTTTGATTTGCATTTCTCTTATTACTAGAGATGTTGAACATTTTTTCATATATCTGTTGATTGCTTGTACATCTTTTTCTGTGAAGTGTCTGTTCATTTCCTTAGCCCATTTGTTGATTGGATTATTTGTATTCTTGGTTTAGAGTTTTTGGAGTTCTTTATAGATTCTGGAAATTAGTGCTCTATCTGAAGTATGAGTGGCAAAGATTTTCTCCCACTCTGTGGGCTCTCTCTTCACATTACTGATAGTTTCCTTTGCTGAGAGAAAGCTTTTTAGTTTGAATCTATCCCAGTGGTTGATTCTTGCTTTTATTTCTTGTGCTATGGGAGTCCTGTTAAGGAAGTCTGATCCTAAGCCAACAAGTTGAAGGTTTGGACCTACTTTTTCTTCTATAAGATGCAGGGTCTCTGGTCTGATTCCCAGGTCCTTGATCCATTTTCAGTTGAGTTTTGTGCAGGGTGAGAGATAGGGATTTAGTTCATTCTGTTGCATATGGATTTCCAGTTTTCCCAGCACCATTTGTTGAAGAGGCTATCTTTTCTCCATTGCATATTTTTGGCACCTTTGTCTAGTATGAGAAAATTGTATTTATTTGGGTTTGTGTCCATGTCCTCTATTCTGTACCATTGATCTACCTGTCTATTTTGGTACCAATACCAAGCCGTTTTTGTTACTATTACTTTGTAATAGAGTTGAAGATCTGGTATTGCGATACCCTCTGCTTCACTCTTTCTACTGAGGATTGCTTTAGCTATTCTGGGTTTCTTATTCTTCCAGATGAATTTCATAATTGCTTGTTCTATTTCTGTAAGGTACACCATTGGGATTTTAATTGGAATTGCATTGAATCTGTATAGCACTTTTGGTAGTATGGCCATTTTGACAATATTAATTCTGCTATCCAAGAACATGGAGATCTTTCCATCTTCTAAGGTTTTCTTTAATTTCTTCTTTAGTGTTCTGTAGTTCTCATTGTAGAGGTCTTTCACCTCTTTTGTGAGATTGATTCCCAAGTATTTTATTTTTTTTGAGGCTATTGTGAATGGGGTAGTTTTCCTAATTTCTCTTTCTGAAGATTCATCACTTATGTATAAAAATGCATTGGATTTATGGGCATTGATCTTGTAACCTGCTACTTTACTGAATTCACTTATGAGTTCTAAGAGTTTTCTGGTGGAATTTCCAGGTTCCTCTAAATATATAATCATGTCATCAGTGAACAGGGATAGTTTGAGTTCTTCTTTTCCAATTCGTATCCCTTTAATTTCTTTGGTTTGTCTAATTGCTCTGGCTAGAGTCTCAAGAACGATATTGAATAGAAGTAGTGAAAGAGGGCATCCCTGTCTTGTTCCCTTTTTTAGGGGGAATGCTTTCAGTTTTTCACCATTTAGAATGATATTGGCCATGGGCTTAGCGTAGATGGCCTTTACAATGTTAAGGAATGTTCCCACTACCCCAATTTTCTCTAGTGTTTTGAGCATGAAGGGATGCTGTATTTTATCGAATGCTTTTTCTGCATCTATTGAAATAATCATGTGATTCTTAACTTTTAGTCTGCTGATATGGGGAATGACATTTATTGATTTCCAGATGTTGAACCAACCTTGCATCCCTGGGATAAAACCCACTTGATCGTGGTGCACTATCTTTTTAATATATTTTTGTATGCGATATGCTAAAATTTTGTTGAGAATTTTTGCATCGATGTTCATTAAGGATATTGGTCTGAAATTTTCTTTCCTCAATGTGTCTCTGTCTGGTTTAGGTATCAGGGTGATATTGGCTTCATAGAATGAGTTTGGGAGGGTTCCCTCCTGTTCTATTTTATGGAATACTTTGAGAAGTATTGGAATGAGCTCTTCTTTAAAGGTTTTGTAGAACTCGGCTGAGAACCCATCTGGTCGCGGACTTTTCTTTGTGGGTAGGCTTTTGATGACCTCTTCTATTTCATTGCTTGAAATTGATTTATTTAAGTTGTGTATGTCCTCCTCGTTCAGTTTAGGTAATTCATATGTCTCTAGAAACGTGTTGATGTCTTCAAGTTTTTTTGTTTTCTTGTAGTATAGATTTTCAAAATAGCTTCTAATTATGTTTTGTATTTCATTCATGTCTATTGTGATATTTCCTTGTTTATTCCGAATTTTAGTAATTTAGTTTTCTCCCTCTCTTTGTTAGTGTGGCTAAGGTTCTATCAATTTTGTTTATTTTTTCAAAGAACCAACTATTTATTTTGTTAATTTTTCTGATTGTTTCTTTTGTTTCAATTTCGTTGATTTGGGCTCTGATTTTAACTATTTCCTGTCTTCTACTACTTTTGGTGTTGGTCTGCTCTTCTTTTTCTAGGGCTTTGAGCTGTAGTGTTAAAGTCGTTTATTTGTTGATTTCTACTTCTTTTGTTGAATGCACCCCATGAAATAAATCTTCCTCTAAGTATTGCTTTCATAGTGTCCCAGAGATTTTGATATGATGTGTCTTTGTTCTCGTTTACTTCGAAGAATTTTTTTATTTCCCTCCTGATGTCTTCTGTTATCCATTCATCATATAATAGTGTATTATTTAATCTCCAGGTATTGGAGAAGTTTCTGTTTTTTATTCTGTCATTTATTTCTAATTTCAATCCATTATGATCTGATAGAGTATAAGGTAGTATCTCTATCTTCTTGTATTTGCTAACAGTAGCTTTGTGGCAGAAGACATGGTCTATTTTAGAGAAGGATCCATGTGCTGCTGAGAAGAAGGTGTATTCATTCTTTGTTGGATGGTATATTCTATATAAGTTGGTTAAGTCTAAATTGTTGATTGTGTTATTGAGATCTATGGTTTCTTTATTCAATTTTTGTGTGGACAATCTGTCCAGTGGTGAGACAGGTGTGTTAAACTTGCCTAGTATTATTGTGTTGTGGTCTATTTGATTTCTGGAATTGAGAAGGATTTGTTTGACGTACATGGATGAGCCAATGTTCGGGGCATAGATGTTTATGATTGTTATGTCTTGCTGATTTATGCTTCCCTTAAGCAGTATGTAATGTCCTTCTTTATCCCTTCTGACTAGTTTTGGCTTGAAGTCCACATTATCTGAAATGAGGATGGATATCCAGCTTTTTTGCTGTGTCCGTGTGCATGGTATGTTTTTTCCCATCCTTTCACCTTTAGTCTATGGGTATCTCTTTCTATGAGATGAGTCTCTTGCAGGCAGCAAATTGTTGGATTTTTCTTTTTAATCCATTCTGCCAGTCTCTGTCTTTTGATTGATGAGTTCAGGCCATTAACATTCAGGGTTATTATTGTGATATGATTTGTATTCCCAGTCATTTGACTCATTTTTGTTTTTTGACATGATTTGGTTTCCCCTTTATTTGGCTATTCCTTTAGGCTAGTTCCTCCCGTTGCTGATTTGCATCATTGTTTTTCATCTCTTCCTCGTGGAATATTTTGCTGAAAATGTTCTGCAATGCCGGCTTTCTTTTTGTAAATTCCTTTAGCTTTTGTTTATCATGGAAGGATCTTATTTCATCATCAAATCTGAAAGTAAGTTTTGCTGGGTATAAGATTCTTGGTTGGCATCCATTTTCTTTCAGGGCTTGGTAAATGTTGTTCCAGGCCCTTCTAGCTTTTAGCGTCTGGATTGAAAAATCTGCTGATATTCTTATTGGTTTCCCCCTGAATGTAATTTGATTCTTTTCTCTCGCGGCCTTTAAAATTCTGTCTTTATTTTGTATGTTAGGTATTTTCATTATAATGTGCCGTGGTGTAGGTCTGTTGTAATTTTGTATATTTGGAGTCCTATAAGCCTCTTGTACTTGGTTTTCCATTTCATTCTTCAGATTTGGGAAATTTTTTGATATTGTTTCATTGAATAGATTGTTCATTCCTTTGGTTTGTTTCTCTAAGCCTTCCTCAATCCCAATAATTCTTAAATTTGGCTTCTTCATGATATCCCATAATTCTTGTAGATTCTGTTCATGATTTCTTACCATCTTTTCTGTTTGGTCAACTTTGTTTTCAAGATTAAATATTTTGTCTTCAATGTCTGAGGTTCTGTCTTCCAGGTGTTCTATCCTATTGGTTATGCTTTCTATGGAGTTTTTAACTTGGTTTATTGTTTCCTTCATTTCAAGGATTTCTGTTTGACTTTTTTTCAATATCTCTAACTCTTTATTGAAATGATCTCTTGCTTCCTATAGTTGCTCCTTTAACTGTTGATTGGTGCGATCATTTAATGCCTGCATTTGCTCTTTCATCTCCTCGTTTGCTTCCCTGGTTGTTTTAATTATGTGCATTCTGAAGTCACTTTCTGACATTTCTTCTGCTGTGCTGTCATTGGGTTTTATTGATATAGCATCTAGGTTTGTTTGGGACATTTTCTTCCCTCGTTTTCTCATACTGGTCAGATATCAGTGGGACTTTGTGATATTTCAGAATTCTTCTATTGGCTTATAGTGTCCCTGTAGATTTCCAGTGTCTCACCCTCCTGCCTTCAGTAGCCTGAAATCTTGGAGTAACTTGATAATGCAGTGCTTCCAAGGAAAGCTGCCCCTAGTCCTCTACTGGTTCCAGGACTTGGAGCTGGCTCTGTGTGGAAAGGCTCTCACTGGGCGGTCTGCTTCGAGAAGCTAGCCTGGATAGGCGCGTCCCGCCGGAGGGGGCCGGGCTGCGGGCTGCTTGGGGAAATTCCTGGCTGCCCTGTCCTGGCCCCTGAAGCAACCTGGGGGCAGGAACTTGCCGCCCTGGTTCAGGGAACTGAAACTTGGTTCTGTGCAGAAAGGCTCTCACTGGGGGGCCTGCTCCGAGATGCTGGAGAATTTGGCCCTGTGGGAGGAGCCCACCACCGGAGTACCTGTATTTCTTTTAGTACAAAATACTGTGTAAATTCCCAATGATAAAAGCAAGCACAGAGGGCCCTCAAGGGGCTTAATCTGTAGTTATATAAACTACTTCTAAACATAAAGTTTAGACTAAAATAACACTTCCATATAGATGACTGTGGTAGTCCATCACTAGTGCCCAGTGACTGGTGCAGGTATCACCTGTTCTTGCTAGTAGGGTCAGAAGATATTTGAACACCTGTATGTTTGAGGGAGTTTAGAGTAGAGACTCGATTGAAAAAATGAGTCAGGAACTAGATAAAAAGGAACAATAGGGGTTGTCCAAACAAGAAGGACAATAGGCAAAATCTTGAGATGGACATGAGTGAGCTGTTTTCTTGAATGGTATCTTCTTAAGCAGATGGGAGACAGACAGGGAATAGTTGGTTGCAGCTAAGTTAT
Organism: Sciurus vulgaris; assembly: GCF_902686455.1. Classification (NCBI taxonomy): domain Eukaryota; kingdom Metazoa; phylum Chordata; class Mammalia; order Rodentia; family Sciuridae; genus Sciurus; species Sciurus vulgaris. The sequence continues at coordinate 36,306,573 of NC_136478.1, read as the reverse complement.
AAAGGTCCTTTGGAAGTTTGGGCTTTATTTAGGAAACACTGGTTTTGGAGTAGAGAACTGATGTCCTAAATGTTAAACAGGTATATCTGTTTACTCACCCATCATTCTTCCTTCATTCATTCAACAAATATTTTTGACTGCCTCCTTCATACAAATCACAGATACAAGAAAATTAATCTGACAGAAGTACAGAAGATGGACAAAGGCAGGTGCGAGGCAGAAAACCAAAGAAACCTATTATATAAACCAGTGTTGTGGTTGTTATTGTAGTTCATGAAAAGGTTGATATTTTTGAACACTTATTATATGCCAGTGTTAAATGTTTATATGCATTCTGTATTATCCTCATAACTGCATGAAGTAGTTATTTTTATTATTCTCTATTTACAAATGAGCACATCAAGGCTTATTAAGGTTAAGTAACATAGAGAGTCACACAACAAATACTACTACAAATATCATTCCTGTAGCAGATCAAAGTTTAAACATTTTACATACCCTCATTTGTTTGATCCCCCATATGTGATGGGCATTCTAAATATTATTATTCCCATTTTACAGATAAACACAGAATTGAGAAACTTGTCTGTGCAGTCATTCATCAAATAATAATGATACCTACTATGTGCCAGGCAGTAGGACAAATTAGAAAATAAGGTAGATCAAGGTCTCTACTCTAAGGAGTTACTTTCTGGAGGATGAATAATAATAAATAAACAATGTAATATAATTTCTGGAGCTGACAGGTACTGTGAGGCAGACAAAAAAAGGTAAAGAAGTAGAAAAGGCCTGGAGATGCCTGAGAGCAACTTCAGCCACAGTGTAGGGAAAAGGTCTCTAAGAGTGATGACTGAGACCTGCATCATGAGAAGACATTCATTCACCAATCTGGAGGAAAAACATTCCAAACAAGTCCAAACAATTCCAAACAAGTCCAAACACAGGGTCCAAAGACCCTGTGATGGGAACACAGTTGTTTCAGTCCAGTGTGACTGAAACATGGTGAAGAAGACAAGGGAGAATGAGAATGGATGGCCTTATAGGCGATGGTAAACAGTTTGGTTCTTATTTCATGGGTGATAAGAAGTCATTGGAGAGTTTTCAGGTGTGCGAGTGTGGGTGGGTAGTGTTGGGTGCTGATGAGATGATATGATTTATACTTTAAAAAGTATCCTCATTGCTGTTTGCAGAATGGACAGCTATGAATGGGTGGGGTTTAAGACTAAAGTAGGTAAGAACAGTTGATTGAACAAATAAAGATCAGGGTGACTTTGAGTAGGGTGATAGTAGTATGTTTGAGATATATTTTTGGGGGTAGAGATAATGGAACTTACTGATGAGTTAGTAACACATTAGAGAGCTATAGAGTATACTATAAGAGAGCTATATAGATTTCAGTCCCCACCTTGTCACTTATTTTTGTGCGCACACGCAGGCGTGCGCACCGAGGATCAAACCCAGAGCCTCATGCTTTCTAGGCAAGCACTTTAGCACTGAGCTACACCTCCAGACCCTGGATAAGGTTTTTGTTTGTTTGTTTCCAGTACTGGGAACTAAACCTGGGGCCTCACGCATGCTGGGCAAGTGCTCTGCTACTGGGCTACGTCCCCAGGTTTTTAACCACTCTATGCCTCAGTTTTCTCATCAGTAAGTGAGAATAATTATAGTAACCCTCCTCAATGAGGTGTTTTGATGAGTAAGTAGGTTAAAATAGCTTCCTGGTATTATCATTTGTGGGCATTAAAGAAAAAAGAGGAATCAAGGATGACTTACACAAATGGTTCATAATGTGGAGCCTTACGTGGATAAGGATGATTAGAGTGAGGGTGCAAATCTGTAGTTCATTTTAAGGACTTGTTAGATGACCAGGATCATTGCTGAAAGGAAGTGATAAGATGGTTTTGTATGTGAGTCCTTCAAGTTCAAAACCTTCCCTCTTTCCACACTTGGATAGGCAGGATAAATGAGTGGTTTTGAGTCCAGACTCTGCAGTCGAACTGAGTAGGTCTGAATTCCAGCCCTACCATTTGCTAGCTTACTAAGTCCTTGGAAGTTTTCTGAGACTCATTTTTTGTTATCTGTAAAGTGAGAATAATATTTTGTTAAACACTTATAACAGTTCCTAGCACATAGAGTAATATAGTTGTTTGTGGTGTTATTTAGGTTTTGTTATTGTTGTTTTAGTAGTAGGTATTGAACCCAGGGATACTTTACCATTTAGCCACATCTCTAACCCTTTTTATTTTTTATTTTAAGACATGGTTTCACTAAGTTACTGAAGGTCTTACTAAGTTATCAAAGCTGGCCTCAAATTTATGATCCTCTTCCTGAGTCGTTGGGGCTACAGTATGCATCACTGCAACTGGCTTAAGAGTATAATGCTTTTATGTGTTTGCTCTTACTTTTCAATATTAAAGGTTGCTATAGATATGAAAAGATAGAAAACAAGATTCAAGGTACTTTGTGAAGGAGGGATTAACAGGATTTGGATGACTTACTGGATTTGGAGTGTAAAAGGGAGTCATCAAAGATGACCCTGAAGTTCTGATAATATAGTGACCCATTATGCACAGTAAGGAATAAGAACCTATTTGGCATAGAGGTGGGGTTGACAAAGAGTTGAATTTTAGAATTAACTTTAGAAATAACATCCAAAAACAAAGCAGTTTAAAATGTGGGAATCAGAGCCCAAGACGAAATTCAGAACTAAAGGTATAAATGAACATTTTATGATCTTCTTAGAGGTAATAATTTAAAACTACTAGAGTGAATGAGGTATGTGTGAGAACAAAAAAATGTGGTGTGACCAAGGACTTAAATATGAGGGGTTTATCTATTTCTAAAGGCAAAGCAGGGTAGAGGGCAGAGTTGCAGAAGCAAGAAAGGTAAGGAAATATTTATTGTCTTATGCTTTAGAAATGAAAGTAGAGAGAATTGGGTAGTATTTAAATGTTTTAGTTTGTTCAAGCTGCTATAACAAAATACATAAATTGGGTGGCTTATAAACAACAGAAGTTTTCTAGAAGTTCTAGAAGATCAAGGAGCTGGCAGATTCAGTGTCTAGGTGTGGGTCTGTTTTCTGGTTCACAGTGGCTTCTTTTTACCATGTTTTCACATGGTAGAAAGAGTTTCTCCCAGCCGCTCTTAGAAGGGCACCATGAGGGTTCCACACCCATGACCTAATCACCTCCTAAAGCACCCACCCTTTAGTACCATCACCTCAGGGTTAAAATTTCAACATATGAGTTTGGAGGGTATGGGAGCCAAACATTTAAAAGATGTTGGGAATTCGTTGGGGAAGAACTAACCATATAAAATAGGACTAATGATATAACCATGGATGGTTCACATGTTTTAAAATGGTGGAAGGCAGTGCAATCTAAGGTGACATGAATTTTAACAGAAATTTAACAGAGAGGAGCAGCTGTCCTTGGGTAGGTGTGAAAATAACAATAAGTACAACTGCAGCAAGAATTAGTGCCCTAAGAGTTATTTTATGTGTCAGATACTATGTTCATTTATCTTGTGTCATAGTACTAAGTTCTCTTTCTAAATCATCAACAATTCTCTTAAAGACAGTTATATTCTCTGCAGAAGTGGAGAATTAGAAAACACCTAAATGTCCAACAAAACAAACATTTATTAAATAAAATATGATTTATACATATCAAGAAGATGCCCTGTAGCCATTTTTCTAGTGAAGTAGATCTTCCAAAAAATACCAGTGAAATACCTTTATGTGATAATAAACACATGTGAAAACTTATCTGTTATCTGTCTCTCCCAGTAGACTCTGAACTCCTCAAAAAAAAAAAAAAAAAAAAAAAAAAACCAGTAGATTGTATTCATCTATAAATGTCAGGATCTAACATGGGGTCCTGTGTATTGTTATGCCCTTGGTCAAATGAATGAGGGAATGAATGTATATAATGTAGAGAATGCTGGTACCATACAGGGCTTAAGTATGTGTGTGCATATGTGTATATGCACCTGTTTGTGTACATTGAACCTAAAAGCTGAAAATATTACAATATTACTAGAGAAAATACCATTCAGGAAAAAAGATATTAATTATTATTAGGAAGTTATCACATACATCATGGGTTTTCAACAACGATGTTTGCACTTTGAAGAAAATGATAAAAACAGAGAAAAGATGGTTCCAACTTTGGCAATGAAAGGGAGGGAGGAAGTCGAGGTAGGACTTCCTGTGCTGAATTGTTTCTGAGGGTGGAGAATGGGGTGAATTGGATGGGAGCTGAAGGCCCAACCCCATTATGATAGGTGGTTCATGAATTAGAACTTTCTGAAATACTGGTGCTTTACAGTTAAGGTGTTCTATAGCCATCTAATAGACCCTAACCAGATGCTAACTTTGATTCAGCATGTAGAATGACCATTTTAGATCTGAGTACTCTGTCAGACAAATGAAAATATTACCCTAAACAGGCCTATGATTCAAAAAGAAGATATTAATTTGCCAATTAGAATCAGTAAACTGCCTTATTTATTGTTGCTGAAATAGCATCTGTATTCTAGTATATGTTTTCACTTGCTTTTTATTTAAGAATTCCATAATTGCCTGAAGATTATAGATAATGGCCCACTCTAAGGTTAATCCTTTTTTTTTTTTTTTACAAAGTAAATACTAGGTCTCATTGGCTTAATTTTTGCATTTGTTGTTAGAAATCTCAGACTCTGAATAATTTTTTTCTCATACTTTTGAGAATCATTTAATTATGAGTTCTTTATCAAATAAAAATATAATTTATAACATTTTTAATGTGTATTTGTTTTACTGGATGGTTACATCATATTTTTTTCTTATACATTCATTCAAATCACATGAAATTCTGCCTGTAATGGCACTTTCACGATGATTCTGGGAACCATCCCTTTGATTGTATGATATTTACTGCTGATATATGTATTCTGGTGTTTCTTGCCTGCCATCATACATAAATTCTAGTGGCATATTGAACACTATACAGAGGAACTGACTGATGGTAAATCAAATGTTTTACAGCGTACTATTGGGAATGTTGGATTCATTACTACTAAAGGAGTTATATCCGATCAGTATTTTCACAGCTCCCTAGTACTGTAATTTATTGGTGCTTGTTAATGTTCTCTGTTAATTATATACAGGCTCAAAACTGGGTTCATTTTAACAGTGTATAATATATGTTATAGTGAATCTTTTCAACACAAAAAGAGTAGCAAATATCTAATGCTGTCTTGATTAGAACTACTAAGTCCAACAGCTTGTATTTAATGAACATAATGCTAATTATATAGTCAACTGGGTAGTTCATTCTCAAACATAAGAACTATATTTTAGAATAAAGCTATTTCAGTGTATGAGGAGCCAAAGGAAATTGACTAAAAGGAAAGAGAATAACCTTATATATGGTTAAGATGTCAAATGAACAGTTTTAACTCACAATCATTTTTTAAAACAGGAATACATAAATTGGGTTTTTATTTTTAGTGCCTCCTCTTCCCTTCAGAGTTAAATGATAGAAAATGACTCTCAGTCCCCAAACTACTCTTATGCATCATTCAAAATAGCCTTGACAGACTAGCCCCTCTGGTAGTGATGAGATTTATGACTTTCCATTCCTTGGTGTTCCATTACTCTGTCTACACTATCAAATTGATTAGTAGGCAGTGGCGAGCAAGGAAAGAAAAGCTGCCGCTTAGAGCCAGCTGGTGTCCATCATTTTAATGAACTGCTTAGAGATAGTTAATATTGTCCTTGATTCTCATTGTAGCTGATGATAACCAAATCTTTCAAAATGTTTTCCCCTCCCTTATTCTTTGTTACAGGGCCCACTGGAAAATGATTTGGTAGTTCATGTAGCACTTGTAGCAGAAAGCCAACGGTACGAAATCTGAATGGGTGCCGTGTTCTTTTGTGGGGGAGGGGAGAGGGAATAATGGCTTTATGCTCACCATATTGAATATGGGTAGAGATTAATTTCATAGACCTCCTGACAGGGTTTCAAGAATGTCATTAACACCACTTTAAGTGCCAGCACAACACTCTTTTCATGTTTAAAAATAATTTTATCTTAGTTCATGTGAATATTAAAAACTTCAACCAGTGCCAGGGTGATATCTGGGACATAGTTATGAGAAATTAGTGCAAACACATTATGAAGATTTCCAAAATCACTACTCACCCTTCCTGCCAGCCCGCAAAGCACATATGGTGCTTTGAAGAAAATCGGGGTGGTGGGGGCCTCTGGATTCCAGCATAATTGCATATTGCTGATTTAACAAGTAATATGTTCCAAGTTAGTGTAGTCCATGGTCCATCCCTTTTATCTTCCTGGCTCCATTCCCTAAACTGTAAATGCATTGTCTAAAAATGTCTTTTTTTTTTTTTTTTTGGCCTATGTTCTTACAGCCTTCAAGTTTTTCTCAACACTTATGGTATTCAAACTCAAACTCCTCAGCAGGTGGAACCCATTCAGATATGGCCTCAGCAGGAGCTTGTGAAAGTAAGTTATTCTGCCTCTGTACTTTCTCTCTCCTTTGTAGAGGTAATAGAGCATAGTGGTTGGACTTGGTTTTATAGGCAAGATGCATAGTTAAAATCCAATTCTGGGATACAATAATTAATACCAAAGTTTCTAATTAAGTTGAGAAATCCATTATATTGGGTGTTGTTAACTTAATGCATTGTGTGTGAACATTTTTTATAGGTCTTACTGATTTTCTACTCCTTGCACAAGTCCATTACTAACTTACACTAAACACTTAAATTAGTCTTAATTTTAGTTGTCATATGTAAAACTGGCCTTTATATTTTGATTTTTTTCCTTTTTAAACTTAAACTTATCTAAACTTATCTAAACTTTTTTTAAAATCACTACTTCCCTTTTTTATCTTGCCTTACAACTTAGAATCTGAAGTAATTCCTACTCCTTTGGTTTGCTGGGTCTCAAAGAAATTATAAAATAATCTTTGAATTTATCTTTTTTGTAGTTATGGACCTATTTGGGATGAGATTAAAAGATGACTTTTGAGGCCTTTTGCACACAGATCCAAAAGTGCCTGTGTTTATGATTATTCTTGCTCATTAGAGACAGGAAATTGTTGACTCATAAACTATCACTTTTATTTGGTAATTTTTAAACACAATATGGGAACAAACTCCTTAGAGTTTAGCAGAAGTGTTTGTAACAATTTCTCTTAAATAATCAAGGTTAAATTGATTAGGTTGATGTAGTGGTTTGGTCAAAGCCTTGATGCTACAAGAGAATGAAGGCATAGAGAAGCAAGGTACACATTACATGGGAAAATGCAGGACATAATTGCTGGTCATCAGGCTGGACCTTGTCTGTAGGCAACACAGCCCAGAATCTGACTGACATGTCACCAGGAACACCACTTCTAGAGGGTCCTTATACCTCCTCTAAAAAATTTATTAAAAAAAATTAAGAGTCCTTTCGTCTCCCTACTTCGTAAGACTAAAAACACAAGGATCCTTTGAGTAGCTAACACATTAAAATTACGCCAAGCTGTGTAAATGATGAGGAGCTGTATTTTGTGGTGGAGAAAAGTAGAAGAGGATACATGAGATCAAGAGGGAATTGAGGAACTACAAAACAAGGAGAGGAGGCAATTAAAGAGGAGAAAAGAATGCCAGAATCTAAAGCTCTCACACAGTACCCTTGTCTAAATAAGGTTGTACAGATTGTTTCTTCTGATAAACTTTTCTGGTCTTTCACTGAAAGGTCTAGAGAATGGTAACAAATGGTTAGTCTTTGATAAACTTACCCTTAAAGTAAATTAACCCAAAATCATTTTCTCAAGTCAAATTAATATTAGCAAAATTGTTTTATGGTATGTGAGTCTATACCAGATAACACATGGTCAAGATGTAAAAGGCCAACATGGCTAGCAAGTTATCTGAATGTGACATTTTATTCATTCATCAGCAAACATTTGCTATATGCATAGCCCTTTAGGGCACTCAAATGACTTCTGAGTCTAGTGGAATGGAAGGGAAAAAAATAGTTTATTACAGTCTGATTCATAATTGTTATAATAAATGTTTGTACAATGTGCTGTGGCATCACAGAGGCAGTAGAAAGCATTCTCTTGCAGAGTAAGTAAAGACTTATAACTGGTCCTGACTTATTTTATATTTTGTTGTTTTAAAGAGGGTGTTAACAAATTATTTACAATTTGGGTTTGTGGTATGGCTAAAAAGACAAATTTGTAACCAAGAACCCAGCTTCCCTATGCATGTGTCAAGAAGGAAGATTGTTCTTTGTGACTGCAGTCTTTGTGTTCCAAACTAGCTCCTCTTTGATATTCAGTCCTCTAAGATGTATTGCCTAGCATACTGCTCCATATAAGTCTGCCTTTGAAAGCAAAAGTATTCCCTCAAATCTTAGTTGATGCACACATCTCTATGCCAGTAGCTGATCCTTTTCTTCTGAGAAGCTACTCCCTCTTTCAACCCACTGAAGACCATGTGAGGGCAAAGTACTAAAGGCAGGGCTTTTACGGTATGGGGTTAATATTCACAATGTGGTCACTGTGGTGTGATTTATGGTGGTCTGAACACAGGGTTCTGCTCTATGGTGCAGACTTAGTATGAAGTATTTCTGCGTTTCTGTGGTTTGGACATTACCATATATTTCAGTCCATTAAATGATATGAATATATATAAGGTGCCACAGCATTATCTGTACCCTGGAATGCACTGTCTACATGGTCACAGACCTACTGTACTACAGTTTAGAAAGCTAAGGAGAATCCTTTTACTATAATAAAGAATACTATTTGGGAGACCCCTACCAAAAAGAATGACAAATACCCAGATGAAAAGAGAACAAGTGAGAAAAATTATAGAACTTACAAAAAGTGACTTAATATATCAGAAAATGCTCAACCACAAAATATTTGTCTGTTTTGAGTTCTTGTATGAATCAGACAGAGACTTGCAAGTTTTACGTTTATGACGACATAACACCAGTGTCAAATTTTACAATGTTGCTTAGTGGATTGACAAAAGTTTTGCTTTTAAGAACTCAGTTACCCAAAATTTAGATTGACAGCTTTTGCTAACTTACAGTTCTCAGAAGAGGTTTTCCTGGCCTCTTTTTCTCAGGAAAGATTATAAATTAGCAGAGCAATAGTCAAGGGGAAGAAAATAGGAAAAAAGAAAGTGTGGATTCTCGTCTGATTCTGCTTTACAAACTTGTGTGTTACAGGCTTATTTCCACTTGGGCATCAATGAAAAGTTAGGGCTCTCCGGAAGGCCAGATAGGCCCATTGGCTGCCTTGGTACATCAAAGGTACTTGCAAATTGTAGTATTTTGATTATATAATGCCACCTCTGAAATGATGTTTGAACTGCTATCCATCCATTGTCATATTTCATTATGTATTGGGCTAATCATCTGAATTGTTTTTTTCTGCAAGTAAATCTTATTTATTTTTCATCATATCACAGAAGCTTTCTGGGAATAAATGATCATCACGTTGCTATATTATTTCTAAGCTTTGTAAAATACCTTATTTATAACAATACTCAAACAGACTTTTCTTATTAGAAGTGGTCTACTTTATTAGCATACTCAGTAAACTTTAAAAACAGTATTATATGGTTTTTATATAATTTATTTGCTTGTTCAGAATTAAGCATCAGTTTTAATATCTGGGAGACTTAAGATACTACACCTTTACCCTTAGTATGTTTTGTATTTATTTTTCCTTACAGATTTACCGTATTCTGGGAAAGACTGTGGTTTGTTACCCTATCATCTTTGATCTAAGTGATTTCTACATGTCTCAAGATGTTTTACTGCTGATAGATGACATAAAGGTAACTTTAGAACACCTTTTGAATGAAATGGGATGACATTGTTTCCACTGATTTTATCACATGTTGTTAAATTGAGTGCTCCTGGGTGTCTATTACACTGGATTAACACAGTGTAAAATATGAAAGTAAAGCAATATCTTTGGAGAAAGAGTTTAGATTACTTGCAGCTATTAGAATAATAGAGTCTGTCTCATATCAAGTAGTGTGACATTGCTTGTTATACCTTTCTACAAATGGAATGAAAAGAAAGTTTGTAAAAGCATATGGAGAACTGTTTGAAAACTGTTCATATGACAGTAGTAGTTTTATCTCTTTTTTTTTTATTAAAAATCATAAATTTACATAGGGCATTGTTGTTTGATTCATTCTGTTATTTTTTCCCTTCCCCCCCACCCCTCCCACCCCTCTTTTCCCTCTATGCAGTCCTTCCTTCCTCCATTCTTACCACCCTCCTATCCCTAACCCTAAACCTAACCCTAACCCTAACGCTAACCCCTCCTACCCCCCATTATATGTCCTCATCCGCTTATCAGCGAGATCATTCGTCCTTTAGTTTTTTGAGATTGGCTTATCTCACTTAGCATGATATTCTCCAATTTCATCCATTTGCCTGCAAATGCCATAATTTTATCATTCTTCATGGCGGAGTAGTATTCCATTGTATATATATGCCACAGTTTCTTTATCCATTCATCAACCGAAGGGCATCTAGGTTGGTTCCACAATCTGGCTATTGTGAATTGAGCAGCTATGAACATTGATGTGGCTGTATCTCTATAGTATTCTGATTTTAAGTCCTTTGGGTATAGGCCAAGGAGTGGGATAGCTGGGTCAAATGGTGGTTCCATTGGCAAAATAATTATGAACAATGTCCAGTCCAGTAAGACCTCAACTAATTCATATCTCTGTAAATAAAAACCTCCTCTACTCCTTTCCTTGTAAAGTAGAGAAGCTTAGAATAATGGTCCAGAGCCTGAAATCTAGAGTCAGATTGCATTTGTCAAAATGTTGACTATCACTTATCAGATGTGAGTTCTTGGGCAAGTTATTTAACTCTTCTGTACCTCTGCTTCCTTATCTGTAAAACTGAATAATAATGGGGTTGTTCTGAGGATTAACAGGTGTTCATGTGAAGCACCTAGAATAGTGCCTGGTAGAGGGTGAAGTGTTATATAAATCTTTGATATGATAATGACGATGATAGGTAGGTACATAGGTAGATAGTCAAAGAACTCCCTCAACTTTGCTGATTGTTCCAGTTGATTCAGTTCAATCTTTCCTACCTGTTGTAGTATAAATCCATAGGAACATGGAGTGAGAATTAATGTTCTGAATGATAACAGGTGTTTTTTTCTCTCTGGTACCATTCCTAGACTGTATTTTGGGGGCACAGAGAATTAACATGTGCAGGAGCAAGAAAGCCTTAAAACATGGATGATATGATTACTTTTAAGGGCAAAGTTTAAAATAAAATGATTTCTGTACTTCTAAGTAGTCTTGATATTTAAAAGTGTTATTGCTTCTCATGATTAAGATCTGATTATCACAGATAATCTTTGCTTCTCATGATTAAGTATCTTGATCTGCTCAGATACTGTGCCTTTACACCATACCTTATTCTTTTATTTTGATAGAATGCACTACAGTTCATTAAGCAATATTGGAAAATGCATGGACGTCCACTTTTCCTTGTTCTTATCCGGGAAGACAATATAAGGTAGGTTGCTGAAAGAAATAAGATGCATGTCTCTCACAGTCATTCACACAGTAAACCCTTTGGAAGCAGGGCGTCCTTGTACTTTATATCGCTCTAATCATGTGGCAGAGTATTTTGCATATATAAAATACACAGTATTTGATTATTGATTTCCCATTCTATTGTTAATATGCTCATTTGTTTGCCCGTTTTATTTCTAGAGGCAGCCGGTTCAACCCCATATTAGATATGCTGGCAGCCTTTAAAAAGGGAATGATTGGAGGAGTCAAAGTTCATGTTGATCGTCTACAGGTACTCACCTGAATTTCAGTGTGTTTGTGTTTTTAGGACAATCTGAAATACAACTGTTTTTAAATATGTGTTCTACTTAAAGGTTTTTGTCCTAAAGTTTTATTCTGTATTTATTTTCCTATTCCTGTTGTCACCATCCTAGTTTATCTGATTGTACCAGTCAGTTGCTTGAACAGTTGCAGTTATTTCCTTAGTAGAATGTTAAGGTTAAAGAAGCTCATCTGTTATTTTTTGCATTTGAGGAATCTGGGGTCCAGAAGTACAGATGTGAGCTGCTGCGTAATCTTGGGTTTATAGGGGCAAGTTAGCTGACTGTTGTCCAGTGCTCTTTTTCTTTTTCTACTACAACATACAACCAGGAGATAATCCTCATTCCATTTGAACATCACAGCATTATTTTCACAGCTTGTAAATTACAGGAACCTTCTTTGGTTCCCTGATAATCATAGCAGCCTTTCTGTCCACAATTATCTCCTACTAAAAACACTTTTTGTGCTTCAGCCAATACAAATTAATTTCTGTGCCCTGAACTTTGTGGAGTTCTGCTCATGCTGTTTCCTGTGCCTGAAATATCCTTCCTTTTAAGATCACTGGGCTTTGAAGTCTTACAGATTTTAAAGACCAACTCTGCAAAGTGGCGTAGACTAGAAATGACAATTCTCTGCTTTACCATAATTTTATGGTAAACTTATCTATTTATCTTAACTATTCAAATTGTAGTCCATTGTGAATTTACATGTCTTATTTCCTATAAAATAATTGTGATGATCCTCTAGGGTCTTTGACATAGTAGGTGCTCAATATTAAGAAAGGAAAACTTACAAGGAGGGACCTATGCAGGCAGTGTTATAAATGACATGTTTATATACCTATTCACTGGTAGTTGCACTTTGCATACTTAATGAATTTTTCCTAAATTATGATCTTTTTTTTTTTCCCTTATCTTTTGTTGCTTTGTCTTTTTGTAATGCTTCCTGAGCAATTTCCTAGAATTTAATCTTGTAGCTCTTCTATTGAGTTTTATATTTTGTCTATTATGTTTTTAATTTTTCCTTTTTATAGTAGCCTGATCTTGTTTTGTAGATGGCACATTTTGTGTTATTTTTTTAGGATATTAACTAGAAGTTTTTTGAAATTTCCCTCTCTTCTACATAATCTCATTGATACTTTTTTTTTCTCTTTTGTAGTGCTCATAATCAAACCTAGGGCCTAATGTATGCTAGGCACTCACTCTACCACTGAGCCCAATCCCCAGCCCCCTGCATTATCTCTTTCAGGTTTCTTTTTCTCAGTCTTTCATGTTGAAGGTATTTGTCAAATGTCTAATAATCTTTAGCTATTCATTCATTTGTAAGAGTAAAGGAGTAAAATCTTTACAGGAAGTTGTGTTTTTAGGGAAAGAAGTCAAGTCTTAATGAATTCCCTTATAAATTGGTCTGGTGGCAAAAGACTCTGTGAGGAAAGCCTCAGGTGCCAATATCTGGAAGTCTTTTCTCAAGGGTTCTTCAGTTTTTTCAGAAAACAAGCATGTTATGACTAAAGGTCATACACTTTCCTTCCATGTTCTGAGAACATGGTAGGAGAAGGACCCAAGGGTCCCCCTGGGAGGTATGTAAACTGTCATCTAATCTATTTTTAATTCTTATTTTTCTTGCCTTCTATTGTTCTCGTGACTACATAGCTATTAACCAGAGAAAAAGGGCTAGTAAAGTACTTACCTAGTATGTACAAGGCCCTGGGTTCAATCCCCAGCACTACCAAAAAAAAAAAAGTAAGTAAATAAGAAGAGAAAAATCTTCTAATTTCCCCAAAGTTTGGGAGATATAAACTTAGTTGTTTAGGGAAGGAGGAGGAAATTTTGGATTACAACCACTTTATAATAGTGTCCATATTCCTCTTGTTTTAGCTCCCTCTCTCCAGCTGTATCCTGGGCCTCCGGGTACTGAGGCTCTTCCCTATTCTTTTTGTTCTTATGGATTTATACTTCAGTGGATTTATACCTTAAACATTGTTTTTACTGTTATTTTAGTGGGATTTAAGGAAAGATGTGAGTTAAAGATAGCCAGTGGCCATATTAAATATAAATCTACTCTTGATTTTATATGTAAATGTCCCTTGCATTCCAGGATCTACTTAGATTATTTTTTAAATTTTTTATAAGAAATACATGGAATTATGTTTTTAAAGTTAGATAATTTTGATGAGAAATATAAGATTTGAATAAATGATGGCCTAGATCATATTCTTGAATGGAAGACTCTTATAAAGATGTTAATTCCTCCTAAATTAGCATATTGTTTTATTATAATCATAGTCATAATTTCACTTGGAGTCAAACAACTATTTGGCAGTCTCATATGGCTAATAGGAGTTCAAGGCCCATCAAAGAGGAGGGATTTTAATAAATATTCCAGATTTTCAGATGACCCTCTTGAAAGGCTATGCCTTACAAATATAAGGCAATCAGAAATAATTCAGTCCTCACAAAGAATAGAAAATATCATCATTCAGACTCTCAAAATATTTCTTCAGTGACTTATATGCAATGTCTGTCTTGCATTTAAAAGTTACCAGGTGAATTGGGAGAGAAGCTCAAACAATAAAGAACAAAGTGGAGAGACAGACTATTGAGATAGAACTACATTTGGTCCCATTATTGGCATTATCAGAAATAAACTTTAAAATAACTATGATTAATATGTTTAAGAAATTAGGTAACAAGTTGAAGAATTATATTAGAGATATAAAAACTATAAAAAAGAAATTCTAAATGAAAAATTCAAATCACTGAAATTGAAAATTCATTAAAACAGTGTGGTACTCGCCTTCTATAACTGATAACATGTTATAGTAACTCAGTAAAAGATGCCATCATACACCAGGGAACTTAAAATAATATGCGATGAAGGAAACTTCATGCACTGATGGTGTTTTACAGATTACTTACCAAAATTTTGGGGAAAAGTTAGAGCATCACCTCATATTTAAGAACTTGTTACTTAGTGTATATATTCTGTTTGATGTTGTGGGGAGTATCTTATGTGAAAACCCCATCTGGTTTTAGAATGTTAATTTAAGAAATTACTTCAGAGTTGTATATGTTTAAGTAAACTTTTTTTTTAAGTAGTGCCTACTTATAGAAAAGTTAGAGCATGGAACGTAATAGTGTGGATTAAAGAATGTAAGAGTTTCCCATTACATTCCAGACACTAATATCTGGAGCTGTAGTAGAACAACTTGACTTCCTACGAATCAGTGACACAGAAGAGTAAGTCCCTTTGGGCTATTTAGTTTTTGTTTCTTGTGATTACATTAGAAAGCAGCAATTTTAAAAATACTTTCTTTTAATTTCCAGGCTTCCAGAATTTAAGAGTTTTGAGGAATTACAATTTCCCAAACATTCAAAAGTCAAGCGACAAAGCAGCACCCCTGATGCCCCTGAACTGAAGCAACAACCAAACATTACCATTACTGAATGGAAAAACAAATCCACCCATGATATTCTTCAAAAACTGAATGTGAGAAAGATGCAATTCCCACAAGGCTCTAAGTGAGGTTCCCACAGCAGAAACTCCCAGAGTCAGGCTCTGTGTCTTTTTGTCCTCCCAGAAGGTAGCAATTAATCTAGAAGTGAATAGCTGGTCTACACCCTGGGCAAATTTGAAAGGTTGTTCTTTTGATCTAAAATTAGCATGGGTATCTTAAATGAGAGTACAAATGAACAGGACCATCTTGGATATGAAAGTATTGTATAAGTCATTAAAAAATTAAGTCAGAGATAGTTGCCTTTAGGTTCTCCAGATATTTCTGTCAGTGCCCTTCCTCTTCCTTTTCTATCCCTATCTTAACTCCTGCCTCAGTGTTTAGGTCTACTGCTTGCTCTAAGTCTATCCTGTCACTGAGGAAAACAGTTCTCTGATTGCATCCATTTAAATATTTTAGCAACTTAATATTTTATCTTTCCACGATTTTTTAATAGAATAGGCAGGGATAGGGTGTAGGACTCATTGAAAAGAAATGAAATTCTACTGGTAGAACTGTAAACACTGATATCTTGTTTGAAGCATACACATTTGAGCATGTAGATCCATGTATATCTTTCCAAACATCAATACTCCTCATTATTGGTCCATGTTACATAGATTCACTTAAGCATGAATGTAACAGTCATAAAGCTCATAACACACTGCCTAATATATGATCAGCACTCTTAGTGTCTCATCCTACTATGCATCTCTTAACAATAGGTTGATAGCAACCTATTTTCCCATTTATGAATAAGTGAAGTCAAGAAGAGAATGGTTAGATGCCTTGGCCAAATCTCAGAGAATGGCAGAGTCAGTATTCTCATACATACATATTTTTTCTATATTGCTTGTTTCTTAAAAATTTTGATTATTAAATTCTGCTACCCCAGGACTAGGTTGTCAACCCTCTATCTCCAAAGTATCTAAGATAAATAGTTGTATTATGTCATCTTATGCTTGGTATATCAGTGACATTTTATCTTCCCTGAATTCCATAACAGAGTACATCCTCTCTACATTCTGCAATTCTGTGATTAGTTACCCACTGTTATAACACTTGTATTTATTTCATTCCAGTTCCTCACACTGATTTATACTTTCAGGATTGTAGTTGTCTGGCTAGCCAAACCATCCTGCTGGGTATACTGCTCAAAAGAGAAGGCCCCAACTTCATCACAAAGGAAGGTAAGAGTACATGTCTTGGAGAATATCTTAAATAACAGGACTTCTTTATTCTTGAACATCCATTAGATATGCTTAAAAATTTCTACTAAAATGTTACAGCTTATTTTGTCCTCCATTAAGCCTTTTTTTCTCTAAAGGAATATGTGCATTCATACCCCAAGAGTGGAATAGACTCTCAATGTATGAACTCCTAAATGGCTTTTGTGTGGTGATGCTTGATTGTTTCTCTGTTGAACAGTGTTGGAACCTGGATTCTGCCTGTGACTGTTAACCTCTGATGATTCCATAGTTCTTTATTGACAGTTTGTTTTCAGTTTTATTTCCTATAATTTTTTAAGAACAATATTGAATAATTTATGTTTATAACAATTAGCTCCCTCATGGTCTGCATCAGCCATTTGGAATGAAACATAGTATTAATAGTATTACACTCTGAAGATGTTTAATAAAAATAAATCATTTCTAATCACTTCTATGTTCATTCTGCATTAAGGACAAAATCCAGTTATCCCAGAAATCCACACTTCTGTGTTGGATTATTACTGTACGGAATCCTTGAGTTCCATATCCTGGCTGCTTTGGTCATTTTATACTATAGAATGATACAGAATATATTTCAAGTACATAATGTCTAGCTACTAAAAATTTTTGTTCAGAAGTGCACATTGATTCCATTTAGAATGGAAAATTGGGTTAGTGTCCTAAACAGCAGTGTAATTAATAATATTTATGGTTTTGGTAATTAAACTAAGCATAATTTTTTATTCAAATGAAGTGTACTTAGTTTTTGCATTATAGCTAAAGGATAACCTTCTTGAGTATTATTAAGCAAATTTCAAGCAAAATCACTCATGTTTCTAATTAGTCCAAAAACTATAAGCAAAATCTTAATTATATTGGGCATAGTCAAATACTTTTGAACTTTAGCTAAACCAAAAAAAAAAAAAGGGTAGGATTTTTAAAAATTATACATTTTTTTAGGAACCTAGAATTTAGGGTGATCATTATTATAGTTCCTTTAAATAAAAGTTATATAAAATAGTTGATAATGAAAATGCTGAGGAAATTCTTTTTAAACCATTCATTATAAACTTGGAAATAATATTCATCTTTTCTTTAGAAACTTGGAAGACTCTAAATGCTTTAAATCTGTAAATCCTTATGATAAATTGAAAATCACCAGTATCTACAGAATCTGAATATAATTTTATCTAATTTGTTAAAAGGCTATAAAAATAAGTTCAGAGTAAACTATTAAAAATCTTGTTCTTTACCCTTATTTCCTTTTTGGTGTTGTCACATTGTTTCTTTATTAAGGAAACCTGTCATGAGGTCAGCCCACATGTCATTATGTCCAAATAAGGAAGCCCAGTGGTGTATTTTGAGCTCTGCTATATATTGGAAAGATCATAACCCCATACACTTAACAAGGCCTCAGTAAACTTTCATTAAACAAATAAATAAGGAGTCATTACAATAAGAGTCTACAGTAGGACTGGGATTGTAGCTCAGTGGTAGAGACTTGCCTAGCACGTGTGAGGCACTGGGTTTGATCCTTAGCACCACATAAAAATAAATAAGGTCTTGTGTTCATCTACAACTGAAAAAAAAAAGTTTACATATTTGTTCGATTTACTATTTTACTATAGTTTTTAATTTTCTGCAGTAAATTAAAATAGCAGTTCTATCTGTTTAAAGTTTAGATTACATATTAATTAAGAAAACAGTAAGATTTCAATAAATAAAATACCAAAATTGTATATTCAGACTAAATAGTAACAAGTGCTAGGGACATTCACACTCTACTTGTGTTACATATTAAAATATGTCAAATAGTTCAGACCATTAATGGGTGGATGTATCAACTCTAGAGAAACAAAGTGAGAAATTTAAAAGTCATTTGTTAAAGGGGAATAAATGTTATGCTTTTAATTAAAAGCTTTCTTCATCAAAGACTCTGTTATTCAATGTCTAGGTACCGTTTCTGATCACATTGAGAGAGTCTATAGAAGAGCTG
Organism: Sciurus vulgaris; assembly: GCF_902686455.1. Lineage (NCBI taxonomy): Eukaryota > Metazoa > Chordata > Mammalia > Rodentia > Sciuridae > Sciurus > Sciurus vulgaris. The sequence goes on along the minus strand of NC_136478.1, from coordinate 36,287,989 downwards.
GCAGCAAAAAACTTTGGTTTGTATTAGTGTCCTTGTCATTGTGTTTTATTTTTGTGTTGTCATATTCAGTAGCTTTAAGATAATGCGGCAGTCTTAAAGATGGTTATTCATCCTAATTTTTACTTTTAAATTCTGAGGTTATAGCACCATTACTATCTACTTTCTAAGGATGTGCATACATTTCATTGCAGCGTGACTATCCCAATATTATTAAAAAAAAAAAAAAAAAAAAAGATCTGGGAATAAAGACCTCTTTTGGGATTCAACCTGGAGAGTATTTCCTGGAATATGCTGATGACTCATTCCTACTCCGTACCTCCTCTGTCCCAGCAAAGTATTTTAGTTTTTATTTTGGTTTTTAAAAAAACCTGTTATAGAAAGCCACAAAGAGAGACCGATGGCACATTTAATTATAAACAGAAATAATGCACTTAAAAGATAGTTCTCTTACCACTTAAGTCTAATGAATCCCAGTGATTATTATAGTTGCTTCATGAAAAATAACCAATTTGTTCTACCAAGGTAGTCACTTCCTAGGGATTAAAAAAGAATTATATAAATTTAGATAAAGTTGTTTAAATTCACAATAGGAAAGATATGCCTAAATGTATGACCCTTTGCATTTTGATGCAGTTCTAATCATTTTATTAGCAGAATCTAACCAATGTTTAAAGAGTGTGTGTGTGTGTGTGTGTGTATACATATATATATGTATATACATTTTTTGTCAAATGACTCATTTAATTTTTTTGTAACTGTCATGCCTCAGGTTTCTAATCTCTAAACTAAGGGGGCTATATAAAACAACCGCCTTATTTTTATAGTATATACCACTTTTATAGTATAGAAGTATAGTATATATCCAGAAGAAATAACGGAATAATCCTGTGGTTAAATCTCAAATTCTTAGTTCATTAAGGCATGCAAGCCAATAGATGTTGCTTTTTAATCAGTAAGTTTCAAATAGGCTCTATATTCTTATTTTCGGCTAAGCAAACCTGATCTTGCTTTACGTATTATACATATATCTTAGATTAAATCATTAACTAGCAAACATTTAGAATGCTGAATGTTGTTTAAAAGAACAAACTCCTAGAAGTTTTATTTATTCTATTTTCCCTTTTATGGCTTTCCACTGATACACCCAGGTTGGCGGTGCGCTACGGGGCTGCATTTACCCAGAAATTTTCTTCCTCTATAGCCCCACACATTACTACTTTTCTGGTACATGGGAAACAGGTAACATGCACAGAATTTGGAAACTCAAGCTGCTTGAAACGTGTGGGCTTATTTGCAGTCTGTGGTTTAAACATGTCTTATGGTGTGTGGATGAAGGCTTCTCTAAAAGTAGGAAATGTTTGTTTCACTAACTATCAGTTTTTGACATAATTTTCTACTATGCCTATTTATGTTGAAATTAAGAAATATAAATGCTTTTTATAGACCAGTTTCTGTGGATATCTTCAATTTTTTTTAAATGCAGCTAATTTCAAACTACATTTTTGTTTCATTTTCTCCATCTGAACATTCCACATGAAATTTTACTTTCAGGGGAAAAGTATCTTATGTATTGCATGTGCTGTACTTAAAAAATAAAAAAATCTGTTCTCCCTGCATTCTGAGACTTTTTCAGGAATGTAAAAATAGCAGTGTGAATTCCTTCCCCCAACATTCTGGTTTTATCAAGAAAAAAACTACTGGTATTTCATTGTAGCACTTTCTAAAATTCAGTACTGAGTTCTCTGATCCAGGGATTTGGTTAGAGGTATGAAAAGAAACATAAAAGTGGTTATTGGAATAGGTCATATGTACTAGTGACAGACTTAGTAGTGAATTTGTTAATGCAAAATCAGAAATCAGAATACCCTCTTAACTCTTTCCCATTCTCCCTTTCCTCACTCCAAAGGAATAGTTAGGCTCCCTTTTTTTTTTTTTTAATTGATAATGGCACTTTTGGTACAGCCTGGTGGCAGAGGTACCCCCTAATTCTGGATGGTCCAGTAGTCTGGAATGTTTCTGCTCTTAAGTCTAATGTCTTGGACTCAGTGTTTCCCCCAAATAATTATGTGAGGACCCAACCATCTATATTTTTACAAATCCCTAATCAGGGGCCCCATTCATTCATCATCTTTTAGACCTGTGAACGTCTGGCCTGCTCTCTTTTTTGCCCCCAGGTCGGTTGTACGCCGTGCAGCAAGTCTGTTAAGTAAAGTAGTGGACAGCCTGGCCCCATCCATTACTAATGTTTTAGTTCAGGGCAAACAGGTAAGTATCTGCCTTTCAAACACTCATTTGATCACAGTTACAAAGGTTTCTGGCACACCTCAGTGTCATAGACCTCTCACAAACAGATCAAGAGTGCTCTGGCATTCCTTCAAAAGGTTCCTTTTCCAAGTAAAAAGATGCACAGTGTCAGAAACTCACAGTTATTAAATGGACCATCCATTTTTCCTGCATTCCTTAGCTTTAACTTTCATGTTGCGTATTGAGATCAATGCAGATGCTGATGTAGAAAATGGAATAGTACTTACTGAAGTGCTCCACAGGTTTAGGATAGGCAAAGGCAGTGGAGAGCAAAGGACACATTTCCCCTTCTACTTCACGTGAGCGTCTCCTGCCCCTTAGAGCAGTGTTGGTATTCAGCAGAGCCAGAGTTTGCATACCAGTGCTGCTCCTTAGATCCTTCGCCCTCCAAGCCAACTTTGTTACCTTCTTGTCACAGAGCCATCTGCTGTTAGCAGTAATCCCTCTCTCCTTTGGACTCTCATAACAGGTCTTTGACACTTCCCACAACCTGTCCACATCCCAGTTCATTTGAATGTGTGTCTCTTACCTCATTGTAGGCTTTGAGCCCCCAGAGATCAAGGCTTAAGTCTTTTCCAGTATATATCCCAGTGTGCCCAGCATGGGACCTGTCATAGAGTAGATAATTGATAAATGCGGGAGTTTGTGCATGAGGATATGGGGTGGCTTGTGACTGCTCATTTTTTGTTTTGTTTTCAATAATCTCTAATTACCTGGCTGAATTATTCTTTGATTAGGATGAAAATCTGTTTGTTTTCTCTTTAGGAATGTATGTGCTTTATTGTGTTTTCCTGACAGCCAACCTAGGGATATAATATGCCTTAGGAATATGAAATACTATAACCCTCTTTAGTAGAAACAACCATTGATCATATTGTAAGACTCTTAATTAAGATTAAAATTATTTCATCCTGATATCCAGCTTCTAGAATATTAGAATAATAAGCTACTTTACTTTTCCTGTAGTTTTAAGTAATTTTAATTTTAATAACAATTAAAAATAATATTAATTTTAAAACTTTTGAGAAAAAATTGAGTTACTTTTCACATATGTTGTTTTCTCTGTGCTCTCCAGATTTATTCAAAAGACTTTTATCCCCATATGTCAGCAGACCAAAGTATAGGAAGTAGCTTATCCAGTGCCTATCCTTGCCAGAAGCCTCACCTCCAGCCAGAGCATTATATTTTTGCCCTAGACCATTTCAATTGTGAAAGAAAATTAAGTAGTCTTTGGGAAACTATTTTTCCTTGATTTTAAGTCCCTTTAGTATATCTGAAAATAGAGTTACTTCCACATATATACAAGCATTCATAAGTTTTAGAAGATTTTTGAGGTTGCTGGTACCTGACACTAGGAGGAGAGGTGGGTTTGGGTTGGTCATGTCCATTCTACATAATATCTAGAGGGGTTTTGCAGCCTGTGTCCTGAAATCCTGCAAGCTTCAGAGCCTGCCCTGAGGCTGTGACTGAACTATTGCCCAAGAGACTATTATGTCTCCCAGGGATATAGTCACTTATAGAACTGGGTAATCATGGAAGGACGGTAATCATGGAAGGACTTCATTACCAGGTGCTTGAAGTCCATTCATTGATTGCCTCTTAAACCTTTACAAAAAAGAAATGAAAATGGAGCAAAGTTTGCATTAGCTCATTTATGAAATTGTACCCCGAAAACTGAAGTAATATTGTTTCTACAAAGCACTTGTAGATCACCTCAAGCTCTTTGGAATGAAATAGTGGTTTAGTCATTATTGCTTCCAGAGGCAATGATGTGCCTTCTGTTTGTTTTCTTCTTTGCACAGTGACATTTTAATAGATCATACTCAGACTACTGGTTAATATCACTGTGGTATGATAAAGCAGTTCTTGGTTTTTACTCCATTACAAAATTGGGGCAAAAACCCTCTGTTTTGCTCTCTCCTCTCATGTCTGAAAACACAAGGGCCCTTTGATATGCTCTTCTTTTTCCTGCCTCTTATAATTGTGCACTATACACAAAAGAGAGAGAAAAAAGTGATGAGAAGGAAGAAGGGCTGCGGACTCCTTTTGGAGGCAGAATGCGGAGGAGTGAAGGAAATCAAAATATTCTTTTGCCAGCTTCAGCAGTGCTTCCTGCTTTGAGTTTTCTTTGCCATTTCCCTTTGTGCTTTTCCTTTCCCTGGCTTGTGGGCAGTGTCATTCATTCACTTCCATAGCACCTGCCTTTGAAAAGGTTACACTGTTGTTAAAGAGCAACAGTGAGAAACTGCCTGAGAAACTATAAAAGAATGGAAAAGTTTATTTCTCAAATACTAAATTGTGTAGACTGTGCAGTAAATAAAACTACTCAACATATTCTGGTGTCTCTGGGGAGTTTATAATACTAAACTCATTTCAAATAATTTTCTTAAGAGTTATTTATATACACTCACCTTCACTCCCCTAACCGAGGCCCTCACCTGCCCTTATATTTTAGACTAGACTGTGAACCATTATGAACTCCAGTGGGAGTCATGCTTTGAAAACCATTTTAATAAATAGCAGGAACAGTTATTCTACCTAATTCCCTAGCTTGTATAGAGCAATATCAGCCTGCCAGTCATCTGAGCCTTGAACTTATTTCTGTTATCTTTTAGTAGCTAGGAAATATTTACAATAAAATTCTGCCACTTGTAGGTAACTCTGGGTGCCTTTGGGCATGAAGAAGAGGTTATCTCTAATCCTCTGTCTCCAAGAGTGATTAAGAACATCATCTATTATAAGTGTAATACCCATGATGAGAGGGAAGCTGTCCTTCAGCAAGAACTGGTCATCCATATTGGCTGGATCATCTCCAATAACCCTGAGTTATTCCGTGGCATGCTGAAAATTCGAATTGGGTGAGTAAAGCTGTTTACATTTGCATAAAGATAATTATGCAAGGGGTCCTCTAAAAGACTTGACTTTTCCAAATGAAGTCATGCTCTAGGTATCTGGGGAGTATTTGGGGAAGTACACCTTTGCCCTAAGCTGTGGAGGCAGCATCTGTGGTATGAAGAAATAATGCTAGTGGCCTAAAATAATCATCATGTTTATTTATAACATATAAATGGTATAATTTTGTCTAATTCCCAAATTAGATATAGTAAAGTAATTCTGTTCTCTGGTAAAATCAAACTCCATGGATTTCAATAGCTGCATCATATAAAACACTAAGCACAATAATTGTAAAAATACCTATAATGAAGTGGGTAGACCATAAAGAAAGAATGATTTTCAGTAAAAGTGGGTGTCAGGAGAATACACTCAGATAAAAATTTGGTCCTTTCAAGAATATTCTATATCCATATTCTACCAAAATGTAACACTTAATTTCTAATATCGTAAGCCTGGAAAAAAAATTGAGAGTAAGGCTCTGGCAACCTAGAAACTTCTTAATCAAGAATATTGTGCTAAGCTATGGAACCAGTCTAGGTGCCCTTCGACACATGAATGGATAAAGAAAATGTGGTATGTATAACAATGGAATATTACTCATTCACAAAGAAGAGTGAAACTATGGCATTTGCCAGTAAATGGATGAAACTGAGGACTATCATGTTAAGTGAAATAAACCAATCCCAAAGAACCAAAGGCCAAATGCTCTCTCTGACATGTGAATGCTAACACACAATAAGGGAATGGGGGGATGAAGTTCATGGGATTAGACAAAGGGGAATGAAGGGAAGGGACTGGGGATGAGGGATGGGAAAGATAGTAGAATGAATCAGACATAACTTTCCCGTGTTCATATCTGAATGCATATATGTGTATGTGTAACTCCATATCATGTACAACCACAAGAATGGAAGGTTATACTACATGTGTATATAATATGTCAAAATACATTCTACTGTCATGTGCAACTAATAAGAACAAATAAAAAATAAAAAGAAAAAAAAAAAAAGAATGTTGTGAGAAAACCTGATGTAAAGTTGACCAGGCTCTGGTATTCAACAGATCTGAATTCAAGTCCTGACTGCCATATATCATTTCTGTATCCTTGGATAAATGGCCAAACCTCTTGTCTTACTTTCATCCAGTGCATGCAATAGTGGGGTTCATCTTGACATATTTATAAATGCATATAACATAGTTTTCTTCATTTCGATCTGTAGTACTTCCTCTTTCCCTCCCCTCCTCTTTTACTCTGAACCCTTTCCTCTACTCTGTTGTTTTTTCATATTTATTTTAAAGATAGTCTGAGGGGCTGGGGATATAGCTCAGTTGGTAGAGTGCCTGCCTCACATGCCCAATGCCCTGGGTTCAATCCCCAGCACCAAAAAAAAAAAATATATATATATATACACACACACACATACACACATAGTTTGAGTGTCCTTTTTACTATAAAAAGCATAAAATTTACCATTTTTAAGTATACTGTTCAGTAGTGGTAACTATATACATATTTACTTATTCTTACATTTTATGTTTTCGATTTACCATGCTTTCTTGTTACTCTCTTCCTTTCCTATTTATTGTTGGATTGATTTACCTTTTATTTCTTAGTTTAAATTTTACATGTGAATATGAAGCACTTCCTGAAAGATAATTACACATTTTTTTCCTTCAGAATCACATATTAAAAACTCCTTGCTTATTTAGCAATATCTCCATATCTCTTGATTCTTCTATTATCCTAGGAATTTACAAGACTACACGAGTACATAAAAACATTTTATAGCAGTCTTTGAAATAGTGAAACATTAGGAACAACCTAGGACTTCATCAGTAAGAAAGAGTTTAAATAAATTACAGCCATATAATAAAATGCTGTGCCGCCATTTCAAGAAATAAGATAAAGTTCTACATGCTGGCATTTATAAATGTCCAAGGTAGATTAAATGAAAAGGTAAGTTTCAAATGTATTACTTAAATTTTTATAAAAGAACAATAATAATTCTACTGTGCATATATATGTATAATGTATGTGGGTAAAATATCTAAAAAATATATATCAAGTATCAATTATTTTCTTTAGGAGATTCCTACTATTATATTTTTGGCATTATATAAATTACTTTACTTTAGCTTATTATTTTTAAACTGATTTCCTGATTTCAACTGCAGTATTTTTTACATGAATTTTTCATTCTTTATGTCCTCTTTGATTTAAGTAAATTACTGTATCTACATAGAACCCGATCTTTGTCTTTAACTCCTAAAATTGTTCCTTCCAAATATTTAGAGGTATTTCAAATCAATTGTAAGAATTTGGAATCAATAACCTTATTTGTTCAGTCTCTCTACCCTAATATTTTTAACTCCAACCTCTGACAACATATGAGAATACAGATATGGGTCTTTCATGTGAGTTGACTCTAAACGAAAAGAAATATGATTCTTCATCTCCATGCAGGGTATGAAAGTACTCTGTGGTCATAGACTCAGGCATTTCTCCAACACAGATGGAGAAATAGAGGTTATAACACTTCCAAAGCATATCCTTTGTAATAAATGTTAGTCGAGAGAGCCTCTTCAAATGATAGTCATCCTTGCAAAAGTTTAAACAAAGCCTTATAATAAATGTTAAGTTTCCCAGGATTTTACAAGACTGTCTTTTCAGTCTCTTGTAGTTTTTACTTTAGTACTTATTCAACATTTTAGACCAACTTTCATTCTTTTACAACTCCCATGTAATTTCCTTTCTTGAATTCAAATCTGACCTGAAATTATTTTCTCTCTCTTCATAGGAAGATTCATTTAGTTTATTCTTTTTAAAATTTTTTATTTGTTCTTTTTAGTACATTTAGTTTATGCTAAATATAATTTTCCTCCTGTTTTTGTATCTATTATGTATTCAGTGCCTTCCATGAGAAATAACATACACTTTAAACTGTGTGTCACCCAAAATAAAAATGTCAAGATGCAGCATGTGACATTATTTAACAGTAACAGAGTCAGGCATGGTGGCACACACCTGGAATTGCAGCAGCTTGGGAGGCTGAGGCAGGAGGATTGTGAGTTTGAAGATAGCCTTAGCAATTTAGCAAGGCCCTGAACAACTCAGCAAGAATTTGTCTCCAAATAAAATCTAAATATGGGCTGGGAATGTCACTCAGTGGTTAATGGCCCCTGCATTTAATCCCTGGTATCAAAATAAATAAATAAATAAAACAATAGCAGAACACTTCATGAACAAATATCCAAATATCAGGTATTCATTGTCTTGAAACTCATTCTGGCATTGTGGTATTATATTACCATTGTATTAACAGTGTCCCTGCCCAGCTTATTATGTACATTTCTCTCTTACACAGGTCTCATAAGTTCAACTCTAGTCACTCGGATATTTACAGTTGAGCAGTCTAATAATTTTTAATAAGGATTGATTTAAGAATTTTACTTCTAAAGCTAGAGACTAGATCTTATATTATTTCCTGTCTATCACAATCTAGCTTATTTTGCTCGATAAATATTTGATTATTTAACTTATAGGATATAAGCAGAGTCAGATGGTTTGCCTTGAGCTGGCAATAGGGAATTTAGGAAAAACAAAAGAGCATGCCTCTGTGCTCACTGAAGAGAGAGGAAAAAAAGATTTTTAATTTTGTTAAATGCACTTGGTTTGTGCCCCGCGATGTTGAGATTAAGTGTAAAAGAAGACTCAACCATGTCATTCAGGTAGCCAGTTAAAATGTCATGTTTATATGAAAATCCAGTCATGCATATAGAAGATATCAGGGTGTAGCACTTTTCTCCATCTAACAGAATGCAGTTAATCACATCTGTACAGTACAGGTTGTTTTACATCAGGTAAAGCACCTCTCTAAGCCATGTTCTTGGTAAGGATCTAAGGGTATACAAGGGTGAATCATACATGGTCATTGCACTCTAAAGATAACTGTAGTAGATCCTTCACTCTCCACTGGAGTTTATCGGTCATCTGTGATCCAGGGGCCGTCTTGGGACTGCAGTGTGATGGAGTCTATGGAAACTGAAACCCAGATTTGTGAGGTACTGGAAACCTTCAGGGACACTGTAAGTCTACAGGGTAGAAACTGTACTGCCTCAGATCCCCACAGCTAGATGGGAAAACACACAAACAAAATGAAAAAAAAAAAAAAGGGGAATAAATTACTCCAAACAAACCAGGATGCCCCAATTATAGACTCCATTGACAAACCAGTAGAAGAAATGTCAGAAAAGGAGTTCAGAATTTACTTAGTAAAACTGCTTCATGACTTTAAGCTTTAAGGAGGATATAAAGAGTGAAATCAGAGCTGTTTCAGGAGAAGGAAGATAACTCAAATAAAGAAATAAAGATCCTGAGAAGAAATCTAGAAGAAATCTTTCCAAATGAAGGAATCAATAAACCCAAATAAAAATTCAATGGAAAGTAGCACCAACAGAGGAGACCATTTGGAAGACTGAACTTCAGGCAATGAAGACAAAATATATAATTTTGAAAATAAAGATGACCAAACAGAGAAGATGATAAATTGTGTGACGTTCCCTCACCCAGACACAATGCCTGAACAGCAGCTGCTGAAGCCAGTTGAGTGGAGCTACTGTGACTACTTCTGGCAGTGACTACTTCTGTGACTACCCCCAAGGCAATGGCACCGTGGTGGGGTTCAAACTGCTACTCCAAAAGCAACTGAAGGGCAAACAAATGCAGAAAGCAATGTCTGAATTCATTCAAGAGAGGTTAAAGATTGAAGAAGAATATGCAAATAACTTGGCTAAGCTCTCTCAGAACTCCTTGGCTGCACCGGAGGAAGGCTCCCTGGGAGAAGCATGGGCTCAGGTGAAGAAGAGCCTGACAGATGAAGCAGAAGTTCATCTCGATTTCTCTGCCAAGCTTCACAGCAAGGTAGAGAAGCCCCTAATGAACTTTTGTGAGAACTTCAAGAAAGACATGAAAAAGTGTGACCACCGTATCACTGACCTCCACAAGCAACTCACCAGCCACTATGCATCAGTGGAGAAGGCCCAGAAAGCCCTCACAGAGCGGCAGAGAGACCTGGAGATGAAGACCCAGCAGCTGGAGATCAAGCTGAGGAACAAGACAGAGGAGGACATCAAGAAGGCACAGAGGAAATCCACACGGGCTGGTGATGACCTCATGCGCTGTGTGGACCTCTATAGCCAGGCCCAGTCCAAGTGGTTTGAAGAGATGGTGACCACCACTTTGGAGCTGGAGCGGCTGGAAGTGGAGATAGTGGAGACGATCCTGCAATATCGTGCCAGTACGCACAGCTGCAGCACGAGATGGACGTGTTCAACCAAAGCACAGTTGAGCCTGTGGACCAACTGCTTCAAAAAGTGGACCCGGCCAAAGTCAGAGAGCTGTGGGTCAGAGAGCACAAACAGGCAACATTCACCCTGTGGACATGGAGATCTAGACACGCCTGTGTGGCCCTGGGGATCCTGCCCAGGAGAAGGGCTAGATGTTCCAACGGAGAGGAGACGGTATCTCCTGCTGGGTGAAGCTGCCCTCCCACCTACTCTCCTGTCCACTGAGGAGAGAGGAGAGAGCTGGCGATTTCCAGAAGGGTGATCTGGATGATCCATCTGGGGGATTCCAAATATTCCCAGGCCAAGAAGACAGACCTGCAACCCTGCCCTTGTCTCCAAGATTGATGTCCCCCAAACCCCATGCCATGCTTGTTGCTCTGAGAACAAACTGAGACTGAAAAGAAAAAAAAGGGAGATAACTGTAGTAAACCATCTTCCTCCTCTTGTATCGTCACCATAATCACAAATATTATTGGTTGAATTTGTGTTATGCTAAGTAGGATGCTAAAAATTTTTCACATATATTATCTGATTTAATCCTGCAATAACTTTTGTAGACACTTAGGACTACCACTTAGCATCTGAGTAGTAAAGCATCTGAGACTCAGGAGCTTAGAAGATCTCTCCTTAGTCTAACCAGTAAGTGGAAGAACTGGGATTTACCCCCTGACTCCACAGTTCCTGTTCTTCAGTCTCAGGTACTCTGAATGTGTTTTCACTTAAGTATGTATCATTGTCATCTCATTCAAAAGGGCTTTATTGTTTTTTTCTAAAACCTCATGACCTTTATAGTCTCCTCTATAGATTTTGACCTATGATCTATGTTGTGTTCAAATATTTGTGGAACAACTGTTAAGTTCCATGAACCCCTGATGTTTTTTGTCTTTTATGTTAGTTCTCCAATCTAGGATCAATACTGTTTAGCATTTTATGGTGCAAGTTATACCATGGTACTTGAATACAGATTTTCCTCTGCTTATGATGGGTTATGTCCCAATAAACCTGTTGTAAATTGAAAATTTTCATTAAAAAATGGACTTAATACATCTGGCTGACTGATAGCTGTGGTTCACTGCTGCTACCCCAAATAGTTGGAGAGTATTGTACCACATATCACTAGCCTGGGTGAAGATCAAACTTCAGAAATTGAAGTATATGTTCTGCTAAATACATAGCACTTTCATACCATCACAAAGTAAAAAGAAAAAGAATTGTAAGTCAAGCCATTGTAAGTTGGGGACTGTTTAAGTTATGAGGTTAAAAACCCAAGAAATGAGATTTTGTGTCTTTGTTTATGAGGAGACCAAGAAATTGGGGATGACTTGATACTGATTCTAAAGTAGCCTCCTCCCCAAGAGATATAAGATGCTATGAAAAGTTAAGAGGGTTAACTTTTTGCTTCCTTGTAATGTTGTAAGATACCACTACCAAGTGGAGAGTTTCATCATGTTGAACATACACACACCTCTTTTTGTAAAATATTCCTCTTCCTGCTTGTTGCTGGATCAAAATTGGCTTAGGAAACAAAGTATAAGAATAGTTTAAAATTATTTTTGTCATTTTTTCAGTGTTAGTATTTGTGGTGGAAGTAATATTTCCCTGTGAACTAAGCTTTTTTGTAGATAGAAGATCGTTGCCTATGTTCCAAGTTCTAGTCTAAAATGTAAATTAGTCAGCACCCGCTGGGCCCTTGGAGCCATTTAGTGGAAAGACTTGACTTTGATTACCATTTCTGCCACTAATTTGTGTTGCAGTCATGAGCAAATAAGTAATCTTTGTGTATTCTCAGAGAAAGAGATTTAATGTTTGCCAAGGGCCCACTTTCTGACCCTTTGAGATATCATGAAATTGTCAGAACTTTCCTGTATACATATTTGAATATACCACCATGAATCTCACTATTGGGAAAAAAAAAAAAAAAAAAAAAAAAACTATGGATAAATGGCAGAAAGATCAGTAGAGGGAAGGGAGCAGGGGGTGGGGAAGGGAAAGGAAAGGAAAGGTACTGGGAAATGAATTAGAACAAGATATATTCCATGCTTTTATAATTATGTCAAAATGGATTCTACTGTCATGTAGAACTAAAAAGAACCAATGAAAGAAAGAAAGAAAGAAAGAAAGAAAGAAAGAAAGAAAGAAAGAAAGAAAGAAAGAAAGAAAGAAAGAGAAAGAAAGAAAGAAAGAAAGAAAGAAAGAAAGAAAGAAAGAAAGAAAGAAAGAAAGAAAGAAAGAAAGAAAGAAGAAAAGAAAAGAAAAGAAAGAACCCTATGAGATAAATTTAGGACAAGCTATTTGAAGTTAAGCAAATTTAAGTAACTTGCCCAGGGTCATAGGATTAAGAACCAGGATTTAAAACTAGTGTGAATGACTGCAGGGTTCTTACTTGCCCAACCTGTCCCCCAGCTCTCTGGTCTGTAAACAGGGAGGCTCCCCCTGCTTTGGCTTCCTCATTGAATTGTGACGAGTCTGGGTAAGGAATGTGAGGATGTTTTGCAAAGGTTAAAGTATCAATGTTATCACTATGGCACTTGAAAATTGAGTTCCTCTCTTTGGGGATTTTGGAGAGCAGGTTCCTCTGAGGAGTACTTTTTAGGCATCACAAATCTCAGAATTCATAGGAGGAACCAACTCCCCTCTACACACACTTATCTCTCTCTCTCTCTCTGATCCTATGTCTGAAAACTACCTGTGCTCCCATGGGAGATGTTCACCCTGGATGATGTGTCTCTTTCAACCATGATCAATTCTCTTTTAGTACTTAATGGAATGATCCCAAAGCATTTCATCATCTACTGCCTCAGCTGCTTTTTAAACCAATAGCACTGCTTCTCCTCTTTTTCCAAGATTAGTCCTGCCAATGCAATTTCTTCAACTTTACTGCTATCAGACACTCTTGTGAACAAAATTAACCTGGTCACAGGAATGGTATTCTAGCCTGATAATGATTTGATTTGCTGTCTCATTATTGATTTGTGCACCAGCTTTCATGTTGAAATAGATCAAGTTCCTGACAGGCCCATTACTGTAAAGACCTCCAATCAACTGCTTGCTGCTGCAGGTCTGTCAGTTAGGCTTCAGTGGGAGATAACCCCTGAGGATGTTATCAGGCCTTTTTCATCTCTACTTTTCATACTGCCAAGACATTCTGTGAACAGTTATGATCTAGACATATCTTGTCCTCTGATGCCCAAAACAGTATCGGTGGGTCATACATTCCATGCTTAAAGGCTATTGGTGTCAAAGGTACCAACTATAACACAGCTTATGTGATAAAGGAAAAAAGAGTAATTACAACTCCAAGTTCATTAGTGTTATTCTGATTCTTTTTCAAAGTTTAATATGTGGTAAGGAAATGGGATAGTAAGAACTTTCCTACCTCCATGCTGTTATGCTTTGTTGAGGGTACAGCATGTGAGTCATTGTTCTCCAGTTTCCAAACTGGAAGCTTGATCTGCCTCATCTAATTATTACCCTCTCCATAGCACTATGAACCAAGCAAAACAGTTCCGTGTTATAACTTTTCTGTCTCCTGTTATATGATATATTAGTTATCTTGGACTGCCATAACAAAAATAGCATACATAAATAAAGTGTCTTAAACAAAAGAAATTTAGCTAGGCACAGTTGCACATGCCTGTATTCCTGCTACACAGAAAGTTGAGGCAGGAATATTGCAAGTTCCAGGCCAGCCTGGGCATCTTAGTGAGACCCTGTTTCAAATAAAAATAAAGGGGGCTAGGGATGTAACTCAGTGGTGGAGCACCCCTGGGTTCAATCCCCAGTACTATAAGAAACAAACAAATACTAAGAACAGAAAATTCATTTTCTCATAGTCTGAAGGCTTTCAAGTCCAAGGTTAAGCTACCAAATGATTTGGTTTCTAGTAAGGACTGACTTCCTGCCTTGCAGACAGCTACTTTCTTGCTGTTTCCTTCCATGGTAAGAAAGAAAGAGGTCTCTGGTTACTGACCCCATCATAAGGGCCCCACCCTCGTGACCTCATCTAAATGTAATTTTTCATTACTATGTAATTATTTCCCAAAGGCCCCCATCTCCAAATACCATCACACTGAGGCTCCGTTTCAGGATATGAATTGTGGGCAGTAGAGAGGGAAGCTCAGTTCAGTTCATATGTGGCTTAATGTAATGTTGGCATGGAGTCAGTATTTACTTGTGTAACAACAAACAACAAATCTTTCTTATTATTGAGATAATACCAGAACAATTGTTAAAGAATTGTTTCTTACCAAAGATCAATGCTATTCTTTATGGCATTTTTTTTTTTTTTTTTTTTAGAAAATACAGCTGTCTTGATTACCAGTGGTGTCAGATTTCCATTACTTTATTTCATATTTCACTCCTTGATTGAGGCATGTTGGAAAGAAAAATGCTGATACATAAAACAGTATCTGTACTAACCTCACAAGAGTTTTTAGAAGGGTAAGCTTATTCCCATGACTGTACAGGAATACTAGTCAACCTCTTTACACCTTGCCAGCAGTCCTAAGGAATTCATTGTCCTCAAGTCAAACCTTGATATGTATGAAGGTTGAATTGGTCAGTCGTGAGTATCTGCACTTTCTCATTTGCTTATTGGCAAGTAGAGCCTGTCTGTGGTTCTTTAAACAGACTGATTTATAGGACTTTGTTCATTCTTTTGATGTTCTTCTTCCTCCTTACCTCCACTTTCCTTCATATCTCTTCCCTTCTCCTTTTCTCTTTCCTTCCCTTCCCCATTTTTGCATTTAAGTACTTTTATGCTAAAATTGTCAAATCTTCCCCATGGGAATGAGGGTAAGGAGTTGGATTTTTTTCATACATTTTTTTATTAGTAGCCTTAGCCTTAAACAAGGATAAAATACCTTTGATTTTCTTAACAGTGTTATTCACTTGATTATTTACTTTCTCTGAGTTTCTGACAACTGTTTTAGTAGTTCAAGTCTAATGCTGTTTTACTGTTTTTATTTTAATCTTTTGAAAAATTCCAGCGTATGAAAAGATTAGTTTTGCCAATATTTTTGGATGAGTAAATGTATTTTAACTAATATGACAAATTATATTCACTTGTTCTCATTGAGTTGAAAAAAAGTCACCTTGTTTCTTGGATGAATGTTGAGTATAGTGTTTTCTATAATTTGTTCACAGAACTGATGAAAGTTTGTAGGTAGAAGGAAGAAACCCGAAGGGGAAACTTTAAGGTCTCCTACTAGCTTTGTATATGGTACTACGAATTTTAAAAAATAAGTGATAGACTGTGTTTAGTTTTAATAACTCAACTTAGGAGAGGACTTTAAAAAGTAAGCCTTTAAAAAATGAAAATGTTATTTATTTTAGAACTTCTGGAACTTAACTGGATTTGGCACTTGCTTATGTAACTCTAAGACTTAAATTTAAAATTTATAATAGATTCCTCTAACTTGAGTCTGAGAACTCATATAAAAGAAGTTTGCTGGCATTTTCATGACTTTTGAATTTCAAAAACCTTTTAATGTACATTGCTTTATTCCTCAAAATAATTTCATAAAAGGAGTAAAATGGATGAATAGTAGTATTCCCATTTGAAAAATCACTTGCCAATGGAACATAGTTGGCAAGTGACAGAATTAGTATTTGTGTCTGTTTTTATTCTTTTGTCTTTTCATTATGAAAGATTTAAAATGTGTAACAGAATTATTTGGTAGGTTTCCTTATACCCATTATTTAATTGGGTATAAGCAATTGTTAGTGGTTTGCATTTGCCATATTTACTTTCTTATTTTTCTTATTGTTGTTATGTGTTTTATAAAGCAAGACCCAGACACTTTGACTTTTACCCCTGAATATTTTAGTAAATATGTATCTCTTTAAAAATAATATTTTTAAAATTCATAATATCCTTGTCATACTCAACAAAGTTAGCAGTAATTCCTTAATATTACCAAATTCCCAATTCTTATTCAGATTTCTCTGATAGTCTAGAACAGTACCTCCTTTCCCCACTTTCCTCTTCATTCCATTGACTAGTTGAGGAGACAAAAAGGCAGGCCTTTCAATTTTTAAACTCAGCATTTCTTCCATTATTCTAAACTGTTACAAATGTAAAATTTAAGTCTAAAGAAAGAAAAAAATAAAATAGAATAAAGTAATAAATAGAAGACTATTATATCTAGACTATAAAACAAAAATTTATTTTTTTATTTAAAGAAGTCCATTGAGTAGTTTATTGTAACTGAAATGTTTTTGTATAACAACTAATTTCATAAGCATCTTTAAATCAAAGCATTTAAATAACCATGTTTGTGTCCCTTATGCAATATTTTGGGGTTTTTTTTGTTTTGTTTTGTTTTTGTATTTTTTTTCTTTTTTTGTTATTGTAAACAAATGGGATACATGTTGTTTCTCTGTTTGTACATGGCCTAAAGGCATACCATTTTTGTAATCATAAATTTACATAGGGTAATGTTGTTTGATTCATTCTGTTATTTTTTCCCTTCCCCCCACCCCTCCCACCCCTCTTTTCCCTCTATACAGTCTTTCCTTCCTCCATACTTGCCCCCCTCCCTAACCCTAACTCTAACCCTAACATTAACCCCTCCCTCCCCCCATTATGTGTCATCATCCACTTATTAGCGTTATCATTCGTCCTTTGGCTTTTTGAGATTGGCTTATCTCACTTAGCATGATATTCTCCAATTTCATCCATTTGCCTGCAAATGCCATAATTTTATCATTCTTTGTGGCTGAATAATATTCCATTGTATATATATACCACAGTTTCTTTATCCATTCATCAATTAAAGGACATCTAGGTTGGTTCCACAGTCTGGCTATTGTGAATTGAGCAGCTATGAACATTGATGTGGCTGTATCTCTGTAGTATGCTGATTTTAAGTCCTTCGGGTATAGGCCAAGGAGTGGGATAGCTGGGTCAAATGGTGGGTCCATTCCAAGTTTTCTAAGGAATCTCCACACTGCTTTCCAGAGTGGCTGCACTAATTTGCAACCCCACCAGCAATGTATGAGTGTACCTTTCTCCCCACATCCTCGCCAACACCTGTTGTTGCTCGTATTCTTGATAATCGCCATTCTAATTGGGCTGAGATGGAATCTTAGGGTGGTTTTGATTTGCATTTCTCTTATTACTAGAGATGTTGAACATTTTTCCATATGTTTGTTGATTGCTTGTAGATCTTCTTCTATGAAGTGTCTATTCATTTCCTTAGCCCATTTGTCAACTGGATTATTTGAATTCTTGGAGTAGAGTTTTTTGAGTTCTTTATAGATTCTGGAGATTAGTGCTCTATCTGAAGTATGATTGGCAAAGATATTCTCCCACTCTGTAGGCTCTTCGCATTGCTGATAGTTTCCTTTGCTGAGAGAAAGCTTTTTAGTTTGAATCTATCCCAGTTATTGATTCTTGCTTTTATTTCTTGTGCTATGGGAGTCCTGTTAAGGAAGTCTGGTCCTAAGCCGACATGTTGAAGATCTGGACCTACTTTTTCTTCTATAATCTGCAGGGTCTCTGGTCTGATTCCGAGGTCCTTAATCCATTTTGAGTTTAGTTTCGTGCATGGTGAGAGATATGGGTTTAGTTTCATTCTGTTGTCCTCATGCAATATTTTGGTTAAATATAGTCAATAATAATGAGGATGAAGAAGTAAAGAAATCCTAGTCATTGCCAGTAACATAGATTTAGTACAGTTTTTCTTTTCATTTGTTTAGCAAAATATCAGTGGAAAACCTTTTACTTGTTTAGCTTTTGCATATACCAGGGAGCTGTCAAAATAATTGTTTTGTTGTTTTGCAAATATTTCATTATTTTTATTGTGCTTATCAATGAACAACTAATGCATATTTATTATATAGTATAAACTCTACCAATAATGATTTTTAATAAATCATTATGTTCCATTCTTGTGTTTTCTTTTACTTACTAAAATACCTGAGATAATCAACTTATAAAGAGAAAAGGTTTATTTGGCTCCAGTTTTGGAGGTTTCAGTCCCTGATCAACTGACCCTAATCTTTTTAGGGCTGTGGCAGGCCAGCACATCTTAGCAGCAGCATGTGGCAAGAGGGATTCCACTCTTCCATTCAAGGGCATACCTCCTATGACTGGAAGGTTTCTCACTAGTCTCCACCTCTTTAAGTTTCCCCCAACTCCTTGTATCTTCAACCTGAGGCCTAAGCCTTTAACACACGGTCCTTTGAGAGACATTTCAGTCCAAACTACAGTAATCTTTGCATATCTTACATTACCCCTGTAATCTGGTTTAGTGTTTTGTAACATATACTCTGTTGTTGACTGGTGTTCTAAATTCTAACTTCCTGAAATGACAACAAAAAATAGGGGACAAAATAGGAAAAACTGAGAGTTGTCTTCACCTAGGGCAGTGGAGATTGAAATAGTCACAGAACCGAAACAGTGAACTGGTTCAACAAACTGGTTGAAGTCCTCTCTGGTTCACCTGGAAAGATTTTAACATTTTTTTTCTTCCATTTTCTCACTCAGGCATTAAAGTTATTCCATGAGGGTGCATCACCATTATTTTTCAAACCAACCTTGGCAGAAAGAAGGACCTAACTTTTTCATTACTATACCTACAATAGCCTTGTGGACTTGTCTTTCAAGGAAGTGTGTCAAGAGAAAGACAATGCTTTAACTGTGCACAGTAATTTGACCAATCTTCATGCTGTACCTAATCATTTCCCCTGGTGGGCTGGCTTCCTGGTCCCACCTTTGGGAGACAAGCAGCATAGGAGAAAAAAGGCAGAGTCTTTCCACATACTAGGGGTGCACTATCCCTGTTATTCGTTGTTTACCAAAGGATTTAAGGGTAAAACGTAGGAATCTGCTGTGTAAGAGTAATTCCCTGGCTTTTCCTAATAGTACACGGAATTCTGGTTCCCTAAGGCACAGTATTATTTCCTGAGTTTCTTTGGTTTTCATAACTAGTTTATTTGAGTTCTCTTTCCTAAGAATATAGTACATGAAATAAATGCGATGAAACTGCAGAAATGCTTTTTAAAAGCTTTTCAAATTAAAAAATAAAATTACACATAAAATAAATATTTTAGCTTTTCTAAAACCTGTTAGTTAAAGTACATTCTCAAATATGCTATTATAATTAAGTTACAAGTAATTGTATCCTTGTATTTCAAAGGCAGGTATTTCTCCACTGTCCTTTTCCATCCCAAAGGAATAACTGCAAAGTAAAAGAAATTATATTTTTTAAAAATGCCTGTTATTCCTGGGGAAAGAACATTTATATAATAGCATATCTCAACCCAATTCTTAAAATGCATTATTTATGTCCCATTTATTTTTTGCATATATCTTATGTTAAAAAAATACAGTGTGGCAGCTATTTGTGTATAGTATGCTATCATATTGCACTGATAAAATCTTCCTTGGTAAAAACCTAGGTACTTTAAAACTATTTTCATGCTTTATAATGTAGCTAAGTGTACAAGAGCAGGTCTCATTTTTAACAGTCATGTCACACAATCTTGATGGACTTAATTATATCAGCAGTTCAGGAAATTCAAATGGCCTTTTCTTCATTCCCCTTTTGGGTCACTGAATGGGTCAGTGCTATTAAGGGTGTTACTAAGAGGAGCACAAGGTGACTTTATTTCAAGAGTTATTGATTCCTGCTTCTCCTGCTTTGTTTCAGGTGGATCATCCATGCTATGGAGTATGAACTACAGATCCGTGGTGGAGACAAGCCAGCCATAGACTTATATCAGCTGTCACCTAGTGAAGTTAAACAACTTCTGTTAGATATTCTCCAGCCTCAACAGAATGGAAGGTAGCAAGGACCCTTTATTACATATAGGACACTCTGGATTTACAGAAACATTCTAATTTTTAACTTGATATATATGTGAAAATAATGAAAGCCATTAATTAGAAATAAAATGCAGAAAGTATCAGAGGCCACCTTACTACATGGATTAGATAAATACACTAATGAAAATGTCAGTCTATTTGTTGATGTGAATTTTATATTTCTTTTGGATATAATTAAAGTCATTTCCTCATTTTTTTTTAATTCTGTACAAAATGTAGCATTTTATACCACCTTAGTCAATTCCTTTTCTGAACCTTTATAGCGCTCGGTATTTCCTCCCAACATTTTGGCAGAATGGATTGGGTTTGGTAATGTTACTTAAACATGTTGCCTATACTCTGTCTCTTTAAATAGACTGTAAGCTTCAGGGCTAAATCCTTTCATGTTCTTAACTTGTGCTAGCCTTCAAATAAGAACAAAACAAATATTTTTGGATTGCATTGGATTTAAGAATTGTTTTAATTCGAGAAAGAAATTTAATGTAATTATTTAGGCAAGTATTTATTGAGCATATCAATGCCTAACATTTTCCACGGTGATATTGTTATATGCCTAGAATTAATTCTGCCTGGATTTCTAAAAAAGAGGTCTTCTACAAAGGTAGATTTGAATCAATGGAAAGGCATACTTGTTCTATAACAGTCAATATTATGAATATATCAGTTGTTAAAATAGTGCAATTCTAGCAACATTCCAACAATCTGTGGAGTTGGACAAGTTAATACTGAACTTCATATTGAAAAACTAACATGCAAAAATAACCAGAAAAACATAAAGGGAAGACTTGCCCTAAGGCATTAAAACATGCTATACAGCTTCTACGATTAAAACAGTGTGATATTTATGTACAAATAGATCTGTTGAAGAGCATAGAAAGTCCAGAAATAGACCCCCAAAGTACAATTTAGAATTTTAGTTCGTGATAAATGTGACATCTCAAATCACTGGGTCAAGGATGGACTTTTTAAATAAATAACATTAGGAAAACTAGATAGTCATTTGCAAAACGGTAAAATCAAGTACTCTATACCATATACAGGAATCAACTTCAAATATATTAGACATCTAAATGTAAAAATGGGAAATTATGCAAATACTAAAGGAATACCTCAGTAAGTTTATTTTTAACTTTGTTGCAGAGAAGGCTAACCATGACTCAACCCAAGGGCAACAAAAGGAAAAACTATATAAACTTTAAAAACATTTTGCATGGCAAGAAATAAACAGTATCAAAAGACTGCTGAGAAATCGGAACAAAAAAATATGCTACAAAAAACTAATAGCCTCAAATTCTTAAAAATTGAGAGATAATCAAAAACCCAAGGGAAAAAAAATAGGGAAATAAAAAGAATAATCAATTCATTTAAAACATATGAAAATAACCTTCATGTATTTAGAAATATATTAAAACTAACTTGTAATTGAAGCAACTTAAATTAAAACATTGAGCCATTTTTCATCTTTCACACTGACTGAAGTTAAAAAATATAATAATTTGGTGAGACTGTGGGAACAGGCACTCTCATATGTTACTGATGGTTACAGCCCTTCTGGATGGGAACTTAACAACATCTAAAAAAAAAATCTACATTTGCACTTGTCCTTTGACACAGCAGGCCTTTTAGGAATCTATTTTGAAACCATGCCTCCAACAATATGAAAAATGTGCACAAGATTATTCATTAACCCCTTATGACACCTCATCCTATGTGTAGGACATTTATAAAGAACTTAAATTGAGCAACAAATATAACACTTATGGTCACTTTGAAATAAATAGTATGTTTTTAGAGTTTTTTGAGAAAATAGTTGAACAATTAGACTGTTTGCGTGCACACACACACACACACACACATAGAGAGAGAGAGAAATATATCCAAAGGATAAACTCCAGATTGTGATTTCCACCCTATTTTAATGTAACTGTGTCAATTTTGTTAAATTATTTGCAGAATTAGAAACTTAGGACTTAATGGGTTAATCCATTATTGTTTATAATTGAAGCTTTTGGAATTCCAATAACATAAATGCCCACACACATAGGAAATTATTTGAGTAAACTGTGGCATGTCTACACAACAGTACTCTGCACTTATGAAAAAGAACAAGGGTGGTTTCCGTGAACTGATGCAGTGATTTCTAGAATTTATTGTTAAATGGGCATAGTAAAGTACAAAAGAATACCTATAGTCTATTCTTCATGTAAGAAAGAAGGGAATATAAAAATATATGTGTATTTGCTCATTTGTACAGAAGAAAAGTAGGAAGGGTAAATCAGAAACTAATGGGATTGATTACCTTCAGGGAATGGGTAGGAACAGGATGGAAAGAATAGAGAAGTAGTTACAGGATGAGAGAAAAAGTAATACTTTCCTAAGTGTACCTCATTGTACAGCTCTGACTTGAACAATGGTAATGTTTCACATACCCAAAGCATAAATAATGAATTAAAATTAATCCAGATGTGAAAGGAATCCAAAATAAATACAGATAATAACAAATGAACCTAACTATATTACAAATGAATACTATTACCATACTGAGAGAATGGGGAGAAAAGAATTTACTTTTGGAAAACATTGCTTTGACTGGATACTGTAAGGCTAAAGAAAAAAACCTGTACATAAATATTGTCATCTAGTTAATAATTTTTTCTCACAGATGTATGAATTAGCAATTCTGTAATTACTTTATGTATATACTAGAATTTGGAACAAATAAGTAAATATATTGTGAATAATAAGAACCAGATTTCCTAAAGACTATAGTTACAAATAGAGAAAGCGAGGGAGGGTAGGTATTGACTTGAAATTGACAGTGTCGATACTAATTCATGGTTTTTACACAGACTAGTAAAGAAATGTAGATATGTATATGTATTTGTATTTGTACATGTGTATGTGCATATATATATACACATACATATATATATATATATAGTGAGCAAACCTGGAGCTCAGATATTACTTTCTAAATACCATTCTTTAATAAAAAGAAACAGCATTCCTTGGAGAAATGGTTGAAGCCAGGGAAGGAACAAAAAATACAAGATTAGCCTGGAGCATCCTGTGCCAAAAAGTAAGACAATCTCAAAATATGTCAGATGGACACTGGAAACAACTAGAAGAAGCCCCTATTACCACAGCTGGGACATTTGGAGCAACACAATAAATAATGATAGTGTTGGATTTAACCCATAGAATAGATATCCATTAATCCATGATGATAAATAAATGGGAAAGAAGGGATTCCTCCTTCTATCAGTGTCCTAATTAATAAGTGCAGATATAATGATGGGAACAAAGTCATCATTCGGTAAAATCAACAGGCAAGAACTGTCATTGAATAGAAGCAATATGGGGAATGGAAAATTTGCATATTTAATTCCAAAGAAAAATGAAACAGTAGCTTTACAGTGAAGATACCTAGTGGACTCCACCAAATGATTAAGATTACATTAGTCATGCATATATGTACATGAGGTAATAATGTCTGTTTCACTCTACTATCATTCCATTCCCCATACCCCTTCCCCTCCCTTCACTCCCCTCTACTTAATATAAAGTAACTTGCTTCTTCCCTATCCTGCCTCTTATTGTGAATTAGCATCCACATATCAGAGAAAACATTCGGTGTTTCGTTTTTTGGATTTGTCTTATTTCACTTCACATGGTATTCTCTTAACTCCATCCATTTACCAGGGATCTATCAAAATGTATAAAGGCATTCTACTGTCATGTACAAATAATTAGAACAAATAAAATTTTAAAAATTTAAAAGTTTAGTATCACCAATAATAAGACACACCATTATCACATCCCTCCTGCTATGATGCATTGAAAAGGACAGAACATCACTTCTGGATATTGCTTCCAAAAATGTAGTCTGCTCATAAGAAAAAATCAGACAAACCCAAATTGAGGTACACCCTTTAAGTCATGAAAGATAAAGGAAGGCTGGGGTATGGTCACAAATTAGAGGAACCTGAGAAACATGGAAACTAAATACCATATGGGGGTCCCAGATTGGATCCTGGACCAAAAAAAGAACATTCATGGTCAAAAATTGAATAAGTACCCTAGATTTTTTTAATATAGTGTTAGTGTTCATTTTCTGGTTTCAGTAATTGTACTGTGGTTATATAAAAAACTGAGTGAAAAATATTTTCACTTTATGAAATATTTTTATGACTTCTGTTAAGTCTAAAATTTTTCAAAATAAAAATACAGCAGAGGTCTTCTAAAATAATTCTCCACCTCCATTGTATTTTCATATTTCTTTTTATGTTCTAGCATGCTCTCCTTTTTAAAATATTCATCATGACTTCATAGAACTCTGAAAACATCTTTTTTTGTTAACAGAAGAAATAAGGGGGAAAATGCATTGTGTGGGGTAGTTATTTGAAGTAAAACATCACCAAGCGACCCCTAAGACCTCTGGGCTTCTTCACTCTAGCAAAACACTGAAAACCTAGCAATGCAAGAAGTTTGGTCCATTAAAAGAAACCTCAAACGTTAAAAAAAAAAAAACAATGCCTTTCTTACCTATGTAGTTAGCAAATTTTACTGGACCTCTTTCTCAAGAGCAAAAATGACTTTTTCTATTTACTGTACCCTGCATCGCTGTTTTTATACCTAGAAATATTGTCTATCATGGCACACCTTCCATGTAATTTATGACACATTTCACTCTGCTGCCTTTTTAAATACCAAATATGTATATATGTGTGTGTGTGTGTGTGTGTGTCCCTGTCTTAAACTTTTGCAAGAACATAAAACTCTACTGTGTTCTTTAAAAATTATGCAAATTCTGCACTTAGCAGTTTATGAAAGCTGTATCTTTAAGACTTAAGACTTAATCCATGAAAATAAAATATCTAGAGTTTTAACTTATCACTAAGTTCTGATTATTATGACACATAAGATTTTATAATCTTATTTTTCAGCACTGAGATTTTAGCCATATTTAAACTAGCAAACCTACATAAGATTCATAAATAAGGTAATTTCATTATGCATAGAATGCTATTTTTGATCCTTTATTCATTTGCTTATCAAGTGTTTATTAAGCACACTTCTGGGAGAGATGTATAGGAATGATCAAGTTACATGATTCCCATGCCTTCATGGAGTTTATATTTTTGCCATATGTGAGAACCATATAAAGTTATTGTGAAGGTGGTTGCTCCTGTGTTAGTTATTACTGTTTTGTTTTGCTTTGCTTTGCTGTGTTTTTAATTGGAACTGCTTTATGTATTAGAAAGTCATTTGATAATGTAGTGAGCACTTCATAGCTTACTACAGAATAACATTTTGCCTATTAAATTTTTTAAAATCTTGGAGATTTCATTCTCTCCTGCAAGCTCTGTTTTCACTATGAAATATTTACCAGCCTCTGTAACACATGGCAAATATGCATCATTGATGGGTTTTGGCTTTTATTGTTCACCCTATTGAAGCACTTAATCCATATGGAAAGCTCTCCTTTCTACCAGAATGAGCTTGTTTTTCAACTCTGAAGCAATTTCCTTTGGTCTACAGATGTTGGCTGAACAAACGTCAGATTGATGGGTCTTTGAATAGAACTCCCCCCGGGTTCTATGATCGAGTATGGCAGATCCTGGAGCGAACACCCAATGGCATCATTGTAACTGGGAAGCATTTGCCACAGGTAAGCCCCACCATGTTGTCAGGAAAAGGGACATATGAAGAAACAAGCGTTCTTTCCCTCTCTGCACCGCAAATAATGTCTACTTTTTTCTGTATTCTAAGAGTATTCAAAGAAGGGATGTTCAGATACCTGGAGGGATGAAATATTAGAAAATAAGAAGTCTAATCAACTAGAATAGAAATATTTTCCCCAATCTGTTTTACTTTAACTTTTCAATTTTATCAAGTTTTATTAAGCATACTTCTGGGGAAAATCATAAAAGACAAAGCTTTCTTTACCAAATAGATATATTGCTGAGCAGTTGTATTTAATCAAGATTTTTTTGTATTGTCATATTTTGTGTTTCAAGGAAACTTATTAGAGGTACCACATTACCAAACCTATTGCTAAGTAAGCTGTCCTTCCTTTGTGTACTTATAATGAACTTAGGGTTTCTTGAATTGACTTGTCTTTGTGTAGGAGTACACCTTACCACCAAGTGGTGGTGGGCCCGTGCTGGGGACCTTATAAGCAGTAAAGCATACATTGAAAAGGCAGAACCAGAATAGGCCTAAGAAGGAAATTACTTAGAAATGACATGGAATGTAAAAAAAATGTGGTAACTTTTTAGGTCATTGGACAGCTAACCACTTATTGTACTTGAGTTGTAACTTAACCTGTGGTCCTGATGAATGCATGCCCTCTCCTAGTATGGTTTCCTAAGTTATATAAACTGGTCTGCTTCTTTGATATGATTATTTTATTTACTTAATCCTGGCATTAAGTCATTCTTATGCACAAAAGCAGAAGTAAAGTACTGTATTTATTTCTACTGTTGAAAATTTAATTGAATTAGTTATTATGTAGTTCTTTTTACAAAAAAAATAATATTCTCAAATACACACCCACACTTATTTTACTTATGTATATATAAGTGTATCTTTGGAAGGACTCACAAGAAATTGATAGCATTCTTTTCTTTGGGAAGAGGAAATGTGTGTTTAGGGAGATGGTATGGGCTTTTCACTGAAACCTTTTTAACCTTTCAATATTTTAACTGTGTGAACACATATTTCTTATTCCAAAAATATGAGTAAAAGTTTTTCAAAAATAGTGTTATGCTATGTTAGGATTATGAGTGGTTTATTTTGTTGCCAATAATAAGTGCCTCAGCCCTTCCCCAGGTGCCCTATGATTGCTGCTCTAGACAGCACTGCTACCTGGGAGCAGAGAAAAAGCCTCTGTTATTGGCATCCTGCTGCTTCAGCTAAGCCTCCTCTCTACACACCTGGGCAGTGCATTATGGCAACCTGTTGTTAGCAACCTGGCTCAGCCCCCATTGTTAATACTACTTTAACAGATTTCATTTGATTCTGTGATAGCCTGGACCACTTATGTTTAGTATCCTCTGTTTGCTAACAATAAAAACAATAAATGCAAGTTAAATATTTTCATGCTGCAGACACTTTGCAAATGCTCATTGACTCCTCACAATTTTGCAAGAAAGGTACTGTATTATTCCCATTTGACAGATGAGGAAACAGAAGCATAGCTAAATGATTTTCCCAAGGTCACATATCTAGTAAGTAGCTGACTCAAGTTGTGACCTCTGGCAGTTAGGCTTCTGAGCCTCTCCTCTTAACTCCTCTGCTACCTTACTTTCCCTAAGTTTTTTCAGTAGAGTAGGAAATAAGAAAAACTTGATATCTCTTTTCTAGGCTTCATTATAGTTGCATAGTAGCTAAGTTGCCTTTTAAATGAGATACATTAAGAGGAAATTAATGTGAAACCAGAAAAAGATCTTCCTTTCCTTCTGTACCTCCATTAATCCCATTGTTAGACATCCAAAGAATTATAATACCTATATTTGGCAACCAGGCTCCATTTTTCTGAAATTGAATACTACTTGTAAACATTAACAATATGTTGGATTGTATTGACTATAGTGAGTTATTAAATATAGGACTAAATCATTAATTTTTATACCATGCTGAACAACTTTGCTGTCACTTGATTGCAAGAGGAGAATCAAGGTCTTTCAGTCCCATGTTAAATATCAAGTAGATGCACATTGTTCTGAAGCTATGGGTAAATGCACTATAAGTCATCATTGAGGTAAAAGAGATTAAGTATATCTCATCTTCTCTGCATCTCTGGTAATAATATTAGTGACTCCATCTGTTTTCTACCATACATACCTGACATTTAGATCCTTCCATCCCATCTTTTGAGGGTTGCCCACCATGCCCAGATTTGGATTTAGATTTGAGTTTATTTTCTGCTTTCATTTGTTTTGTAAAAAGTGAATGGAAGATTGTGTAGGACTTTTGTTTTAAATAAAAGATAAAGGTTAGAGTAGAAAAAATTCTTTGGTTTTGCTTTTTTTCTATTTCCTTGCCATTTCTGCACATAATATTGTTTTTGCTTATTTATATGCATTTTTATGCTGCCACCTCAGAAAGGACCTGCCACAGAAATGATGTAAATTCAATAGCAAGTGACTTACATGCTGAAGTCTGACAGCAAGCATAACTTCTTGTGTTAATTCTGAAAGCAATATGTACTCTATTTGATGTCTCATTTTTGGCTGTATGGAAGTAGCTTTCTAATATAGTCCTTTCCCCCTAAAAACATTAACATAGTGAAGACAACTACTAAAAATGTAAGGCTTAATTTACCACAATAGTCAGCTGGTTGGCTTCAGTAGTCTGACATATATAAAATCCAGTGATAGAGCTGAAAATGCTCTCTGAGGTTGTATAGAAAACTGGAAAAGATTATTGATTAGAAAATGAAGTTACTCTATTAAGTGAGAACCAGAGTATAACATTCAGCATGTTAATATGGAGTTGTTTTTTTCAGCAACCAACTCTGTCAGATATGACCATGTATGAGATGAATTTTTCTCTCCTTGTTGAAGACATGTTGGGAAATATTGACCAGCCAAAGTACAGACAGATCGTTGTGGAGGTTTGTATTTTAAATGTAGGCTGCTGAAAATGTGCTTTCTTCTACTCCCTGAAAGTCAGTGTAGGAAAACTGCTCAAAGACCAAGAATTTCTTTGCTCACCTAATACCACGCTTCTCCATGGAATCAAGAAGATGGCCATCCTCAACCCAAGTGGAGGCACACAAAATACCTCTGGCTCTTTCAGGGTGGAAAGACTGGCAGACCAGCCTTTCAACTGCACCCTCCCCCTCAACTGTAAGCACATTGGCAATGTCATAAAAGTAGAGGAAGTCATCTTTTTCTGTACATTTTATTTTCAGTTTTTTCTCTTTACAGAAATAATACACTACTATGATAGAAAATATCAACAGTTCAGAAAATTATAGAAAAGAAAACAAAAACTTCCCCCCACACCCAGGAGCAAGAGATTGTTGCTGTTAATCTTTTGAAGAAAAACTTTCCAAATATCTCATAAAACGAAAACATGTAATTGTATGCAATATCATCATTGTTTTATATAGAGTAAAATGCAAAAATAGATGGGCATGTGCACACATGTGCATACATGTGCTCTTTTGTCACCTTAAAGCATTATATCAAATACATAGTGAATCTCCCAGGTGATGGATTTAATATGTGGTTCATCCTCACTTTGTCTCTTTCTCTGGGATTGTCTCTATCAGACTTGTATTTCTTAAAGGTAGGTAATATGTCTTACTGATACAGTAGCCCTCAGTGAGTGTTCAACTCACTGGATGTGAAATCTACAATAGAGCATTTCTGTAGCTAGTCAGAGCTTAGTGAGATTTAGCCTCATCTCCTGTATCTTAAGATATGGAGTAGTATTAGCAATCAGTTCCATAGCATGCAGGAGTGAGGCAGAGACTAGGGTCAGGAAAAGTACTAGAAAGGTGAACGCCTTCCCTGTGCTGTGATTTTAATATTCCATGTATAGTACCAGCATCTGGAACATACAGTAAACATAGAGGTCTTCTTGTTGGTCAGAGTCACATCGTTTCCTTTGCAGAAGAAAATTTCCTTGAGAACTGCAACAAAACCTCATATTTTTCTGGCTAAAGCCCTGCCACATTAGTTTTCTACATTGTGACCCCTGGATTTTAACTGAAAGTGTTTCCTTTGGTTCTTTAGGGTTCTGCTTAGAAAGTATTTAAATAAAATACACTCAGTAAGATTCCCAAGTTGAGAATTAGGGGGTCTGTTTCCTGTTCATTTTACCAAGTAGGTATCTTAAAAGCCATCAGGAAGTCTTTAATGATCCCTGAATTCTCAGACATAATTTTTGCAAATTTTGTGAAATTAAAATTTTGCAAATTTTAAGAGTTTGACATTTAAAATGAACATGACCACTTGAGATAAACATCTGGTATGATCAAACATTAGGATGATGCATTAAACTGAGATATAGTACTTATGTCATAAAAAGATCAGAGTGAAGTGTATTTTTTAAAAAATACTATATTACATACATACATACATACATATTTACATACGGCCTTCCCCTGAGAAATTTCCCTAACATCACAGACTTATTCTCATTTTGAGGTACTGGGTCATTTGATCATGAACCAGAGTCTTCATTGAACCCATCTGCCTTCTCTGACTTTGTTCCCTGCCACCTCTTCCCTGGCAGCCCTGCTCCACTGGACTTTGTTTTCGATGTCTTGCCAACAAGTATTTATACCCAAACTTTTGGTAAATAGAGCCTCTCATACTATGTACAAGGTTAGGAACATCATTTTTTAAAAAAGTCATTAGACTTATTTAAATGACTAAAAAATATATAGCTACAGAGATACAAATGATGAAAAAAATGTACAGTTTCCAAATAGAACTTACACTGCTAATTTTCAAAATTAAGAAGATTCCATCTACAGGTGATCTTTGTGCCTGTGATTTATCATCCAGAACACACTTAGGAATACTAGGATCATCCATCAGTCTGATTAAAGAGTGAAAACGTGTCCAGACTAGATCGCTATTATGGTTCATGTAATTGGCTTTCAATGTCTTTCTCTTCTAGTTACTAATGGTTGTATCCATTGTACTGGAAAGAAACCCTGAGCTGGAATTTCAAGACAAAGTAGATCTAGATAGACTGGTGAAAGAAGCATTTCATGAATTTCAAAAAGATGAGAGTCAGCTAAAAGAAATAGAAAAACAAGTAAGTAAAGAAAACAGCTTTTTGTAGACTTTTTTCATTGTCTCAATTCTTTAAAATATCCCTAATCTTTTACCATTTAACTTACAAAACAGATTCACGGAGTGCAAAATAGAATACTTGAGAGGCAGTCTGACTTATTTGAGGAATTAATGTTACTTTTTAACTACTAGTCAATTCATCTATGAAGTTTTGACAAAAAAGAAATCTAAGGAGAGAGAAATTTTCTTTATATAGTTGGCAATTAAAATGTGTTTTACCAGGGAGGAACCATTGATTCCAGAAGGCTATAAAATTAAATTCTGAGGAAGATGAAAATGTAAAACAGGCTACATCGGTGCTATGTACTGTGCCTAATTTAGTCCTGTCTAGGTTCTCTGTTTAATATTCTATGCTCATCTGTGAAAAGGTTCCCTAAGTAAATAACAATTGTCAGCAAAGAAGGGAATACTAAAAATGTCTATTTTATATGCTGAGAAGATGCCTCAGGAAAAGGAAGGAAAAGCTTGGGAAGCTCATATTTTCCATGAGGAAATCTTTCAGTGAATTTATTTTTCCCTGTAGGCTAACACTGATTTTACCTGTCAAGTCTTTACACATTAAAAAAAAAAAAAAAATCAAACTACTTGCTTACCGTTTTCCTTTGTAGGATGACATGACTTCCTTTTACAATACTCCCCCGCTGGGAAAAAGAGGAACATGCAGCTATTTGACAAAGGTTGTAATGAATTTGCTGCTGGAAGGAGAAGTCAAGCCAAGCAATGATGACTCGTGTCTGGTTAGCTAGTGAAGAAGGTGTAAGAGGCTCTGTTGAGACACTTTTCCTAGAAGTGTGTTAAGCTTTGTGTTGCAGCTCAATCAAGGTAGTGGTTAACAGCTGACCTGATGGTGCTGATGAGATTATTGCCACACCCTTGACCTTTGCATGCCATTGTCAATCAAATGGTACAAAATGCTTTTAACCAAGTGAAAGAAATTTTCATGATGATGCCAACTATAGTAAGAGTCTTCACTAGATGATGGAAATGGTTTATGAATTGAAACACTGCACATTTTATGATCAAATAGCTCATCAAAATCAATCTTTGCTCTTTCAACTGAATTTTCACCTTCTTGCCATTAAAATGAATGTGCCAACTAGTACTGCTTGCTAGGAAACAGAATGTACTGGAAGAATGGTGAACATTTTCTACATGGCATTGTCATATTAGAAAAAGATGTTAATATGCATCAGTAAAGCAAAAATAGCTAGCTGATACTTGATTTTCAGCAACTGCATATTAATATTTCAGTATACAGAGCTATTGTATAATTTTTACTCTGTAAACATGACTGGTTTTATGTTTGTGCTAAAATACAAATATATTTTAGCTAACACTTCATGTAATAGATCTATACCTTATCAAACATTTTCTTTGAGCTCCTGTTAAAAATATAACATGTGCAGGATTGTTCAAAAGTGTGTTAAATTTAAGACTGTCAGCCTTGTAAAAGCAAAAGTCATTAAATTTTATTTCTGAATTAATGAATGTATCTGGACACATTCTTTGTTCAAGTTCACAATATTGAGTTTAATACTACTGAATATTTTCATTTAAATGCTTTTGACATGAAATGGAAGAGAATCTTTGGTAGCCATTACACATATTTTGCTACCAAATTTACTTGGCAAACATTAATAAAATAGAACGTAGATTAAATGTTGAAATTTTATAAATTTATTTTCTTCCATAATGTTACACAGCAGCCAATTTGAGCCCTGGTGCCAAAGAGATTTTTCTGATTTGTCTTAGGGATTTTCACCTGG
Organism: Sciurus vulgaris; assembly: GCF_902686455.1. Taxonomy (NCBI): domain Eukaryota; kingdom Metazoa; phylum Chordata; class Mammalia; order Rodentia; family Sciuridae; genus Sciurus; species Sciurus vulgaris. The sequence goes on along the minus strand of NC_136478.1, from coordinate 36,255,026 downwards.
GAAATCAGATTTGTCACATCAAATATACAACCCATTTGTAGAGTCTTAAAAGGATTAAGAAAGGACAGGTGGTTTCTGTAACAAGTCAGTAGATATCAAATAAGCAGGTATGTGAGCACACGAGAAAATCTGAAGAGATGTTCACATTTCTCATAACTTTGAGGTACAGTACCTAAGGCAGTGCTTAGGTCTTCCATAAGAAATTGCATGTGCATTAGTTGGCAAAATGGAAAAGAATGATATAAAATCTGACCTGTAGAACCTCTTAAGGAGATGATGTCTCTGTTGTCTTTACCAAAGAGAATTAAATCATTGACTCAATATGTTAAGAGAATTTATGAAAAGATGGTCTGGGATGATAAAGCTAGTTCACAAAATTTAGGCATAAACACACATACACACATAAGCATGAAGCCCATGGAGAGAGAATTGAGGTCTGACACTTCATAACTGGAGAAACTGAAAATGAAAGAAAGGAGGGAGGGGGGAAACTGTTGAATTATTTAATATTTGTTGACATTTGAAAGAAAGTAAACTCTTGTATTTTAAGATTAAAATTTTTTTTGATTAGCTTAGCAGTTGCCAGAAGACTGCTGTCTTCGTTAAAATCAAACATCATTCGAAAATGTATGTTCCCTGAACAAACGTTTGCTTCCTGTTTAAGTGTTAGATATGCAAAATTCTGACATTTTCCTCTGCTACTGAAAGCATGCAGAATCTGTAACATATGTATCGACTTCGTGCTTTCATGAAATTCAAATTTTATTGTTCGGAAAGATATGTCAGGATCAGTAAATCTTGATGTTCATCTACTCAGAAGCCAATATCTGTTTTCTAATTAGAAGAGCAAAAAATAATAAGAATTAGAACACAGAACTCATATGAAATTTAGAAGTCCCATTTGGTCTGCAGAGCCCAAATGTTTTAACAGCTGCACTAGAGACTGACTGAAAATATTAGCACATTTATCCAGGCATGACAAGATTTAAATCTGATTTAAAGCTTCCTCTATCGCAATGGCAGATTCACTGTGTAAGTTTATTGTACAAGCAACGTCTGTTGGAAACTCCTGACTGAATAACAAATTCAAGTGTATTTCCAGAGCATCATTTTAAGAAACATGTTTTCCAGATTTCCTGCCATTTTATTTAAGTCTAAAAAGTCATATTTCACTTTTTAAAAACCAGAACATGGGATCATCTTGCTGTCATTTTTGGTATGATAAACTTGTAGTGCCTCATGGACACTAATAAACATTTGTTGAGCACCTGAATACATTTAACTTTCACCAGAACTCTTGAAGAGTAGATTCACACATGCTGTTAGCCCTCTGTGATCATGGATATTAAATAGATAGTATATGAAAGTGTAGGAGTCAACACAATTTGAAAACAATTATAGCAGCACAGAGAAACCCCACTTAAATCAAGAAGAGGTTGGAAGTAGTGTAGGAGCATACAATCAGATCATAAAAACTCTCTACCTCAAAGTAAAAACACAAATGAAAAATGGGGGAGAAAGGATCAGCAAAAAACACCAGCAGCATTAAAACACAGGAAGTGTACAGCTTTATACTATAAACTCTGAAAAGCAGCAAGAAGACAAAAGATCCCTGGAATTAACATGTGACTCCTGTACTCTGTTCTCCCAGGAGCTGTACAGGGGTGAGAGCAGGGTTAGTTAGCCAAGTCTGAAACACCTATGCATCTGGAGAGACTCAGATGAGTGTGGAGTCAGCATCCAGGGAGGGGAGGTGGGAACCTCCTCCAGACTGGAAGCTCTTCCCCCATCACTTACCACCATCCCGCTTTATTCTCTAGCTACTACTGCCAGCCCACAGAGAGAAAAGATACCCTCTCTGGGCACCTCAGCCCTATAGACACAGGCATAGTGAGCATGAAGGAAAGGGTCCTCTTTGAGCAGGTGGAACCTTATACCAGGACACGTGACTAGAAGTAAGCTGGGTGCCAGCCCTCAGCTGCCCTCTCACTGGGCACCCTGTGCAGCGTACAAACCACGACTGCCATAGTCTTGCTCCCTGAGAAGGGGAAATGCTTTTGAGAGTGGGCATTTTGACTTTTCAGCTGGAAGGGAGGCAAATGAGGGGCAAGGGTGACCAGGATCCCCCAGAACTAGTTATGCCCAACAGTAGATGATCTCAGAGCTGGTTCTCCAGACCTGTGTCTTGTTACATGCAAGGGTGAGACTAGATTTGATGACTACCCTTCCCCTTTTTTATTTTTCTGTAATGTGTTTGAAACTACTAGACCTGAATTCACTCTGGCTAGTCTAGGGCATAGATCCTATTTCCAAGGACAGTGCCTTACAGTATGGGTTGTTCCACCAGAGTAAACTTTGGTTTTTCACTTGTAACAGAAATGGTCAGGCTTAGGGGTAAATCCTACCCACCACCCCTACTGCTTTTCACTCTCATCTTCCCAGAAGTTGCCCCTGCTCTTCTCCTGGCTAGACAGGGAAATGTGAAACGAAGGGCTTTTGGCCTTTACTCCTCAGAGGGAGTGGGCAAGGAAATGTAGGACTTTCCATCAGCCCATTTCCCCTCTGCTCTGTTGGATTTTTTGTTTTGTTATTTTGAAGTGCTGGCAGTGAAACCCAGGGCTTCAGAGCCACTGAGCTATATCCCCAGCCTGGTTCTTGTACTAGTACTTTTGATCTTGTCCATCTTTCTGAGGCCTGCTTACTCCTCACTTTTGTTTTACTGCTAGAGAGAGGGACTTAGCTAGAAGCAGCTAGGAGGGGACAAAGGAGTTCAGACTGGGTGGGACGAGGTTCAGAAGATCACCCACACTGACTGGCACACACAAAGTTACTGTGCCAATCATGAGAAAGATAGAAACTGCCTGTAAACTATGTAAAAGAATACAAAAAATTAAAAAAAACATAGAACCCATTCTGAGAGAAACTTGAGGAAGTGGAATATCCTCCACAACCAATAACCTGTCCCCTAAAAGAAATGAAAGAGAAGGAATCAATGAAAAAAGAGAACTAAGGCAGCACAATAATAGATAGGAAACAAGCTTCGTAAATTAGAACGGCAAAAAGCAATATATATACAGCTAAAACTGAATTTCTGACACACAGGGAGAGTTCAATCAAGTACTTATTGACATCGACAGTGTATGCCAAACACTGGGTTGGCACAGTGGTAGGAAAAAAAGATTTCCTCTCCTCGGTGGAACTTCACTTCTAGTCAGTTTGGGTACATGGGATAGCCAGTAGCAATAAGTGCTATGATAAAAATAATGAAGGATAATACTTTGGCATGCTAAATGCTTTGACCTGAAGGAACACCTAGGTCTCTTTGACCTCCCCCACCCAAGTCTTATCCTTATATTCCTCCTGAAGCACAGGAAGAGGTTTTCTCTGAAATTTCCGTAATGGTCAGATCCTCTGGAAGACCCACAGGAAGAAAGAGGAGCATTGACATCACACCCGGAGAGCCCAGATGCAGCAGATTGCTGTCTATGCTTCATGCCATTCATCTCCCCTAAAAATCACTGATTCTTCCTCTAAAATTGCCTATGGCCCCCACATTCCTCTGCCTTGCAGAGATTATTTAATCTCCAAACACAGGTCCTACTTTGAGTTTCTTGCTTTGTGACTCCCATGCACAGGTTATTAGGTTTTCTATGGTTTTGGGGAGCCTCTGATAAGCCTCTGATATTTTATCAGTAAGATAATCACAGTGAATGCACATGGAAAAGAAGAGATGGAGGGTAGACAAGGTTGAACCAACATAAAACTGGTAGGTATAGAAGGCTGCAATGAGCACAGAAAAGAATTCAAAGATAAAAAATTTCACCAAATAACAGACTAAATCTGCATGTAAAGAGAATACACTGTGTCTCCAAAAAAGAATTGATGAGAATAAGAACACTGGAACATACCTTGGAGAAGTTCAAGCCAAAAAACACACCAAAAAAAGAGTCATCTTCTAGTGTGCAAATTCTCCACATCAATTCAATGTTACACAATAACTGTGACCTAGGATTATTTTTTTACTCCCACCTTTCTGAAGGCCAATGAACAATTCTTAAATATGAGAGAACTCAGACATTATAACTACTGTGAATCTTTCTTGAAAATATTCTACTAAATCCAATCAACCAAGAGAACCATTGTGAAGAGGGTGGTAATGGAGATGATATAGTATGTAAGAACTGTTTATGAATCATGAACACGTTGAAATATAAAATGATATTTAATTAGATAAAATAATATAAAATGACTTGAAAGACAAACTTCAAAATTTTAAATAATGAACTGGGAGAAAACCCTACAGCTTGTTGTTTTTTTTTTGTTTTTTTTTGTTTTTTTTTTTTTGTACCACTAGTTGTATTTTATTACATAACAGCCAGAGGCAAGTTATCTTCCAATAATAATTGCTACAGAGTTACATTCTCTAATTAAACATGTTTTTTCATTTATAGAAGAAATGAAAAAATATTCCATAAAATATAAAAAAATGTTCCATTTAACATTCCAAAAAAGAAAATATGTATGTGTGTGTGTGTGTGTGTGTATATATATATATATTTACAAGGAACAAAGGCAGTGGCATTATTTTTCTAGTTACAACTTACAGTAAAAGGAAATACAAAAAAATACAAAAATACTTTTTATAGTCATATAAACTACCTTCTTAAACTATCAAATAAGTACATTTAATAACAATCTACTGCTATACTGTGTAGCTACAACTGTGAAATAGCTAAAATTTAATATCAGACTCTTGGATTTACAATACTGTATTTTTTCACTGATTTCTTCATTCGCTTAATTTTCTTCCGTAACACTTGATGATCTTGTTTTAAAATATATCGAAAATACCTACAACCTTTTCCTAACAGTATTCCAGCTACAAAAGCTTTCTCACAAGCCAAATCTGTATCTTCCTTCCAATCACTTTTTGCCCAAAAGTAGCTGAAGTGAAAAGTTGGCCACCAGTTTTTCCTGGAGTTCTACTCTTCTTGAACCCACACAAGATGATTCTCCATTAAGAGCTGTCTCAAATATTTAGCCAAGTATTTCCATGCAGTTATGTTCTTAGTGCATCCAGCAAAGTCCAAGACTCCAAATAATACTTCCAACCCCAATTTACGGTGTTCTTCTTTTTCTGATTTTTTAAGTAACATATGGAATTCTAGCATCAGTTTATGAGAGGGTACAATCTGATACAAAATCTTAAGGACGTTTAACAGTTTCGCTCTAGGTGCCTTTTCTCTCTTTAGAAAATTGTGTAAGTATATATGGGCATTCGGATTTGATGGGAACTTTTCATCATATGCATAATTAGTGAGTATCTTTTGGGCCTCATCTTGATCACCACAGAATTCCAGCATCTCTACATAACTTTTCACAAAAGGGTCCCAAACTCCAGGAGTTTTAATCAATGCACAAATATTTACAGATGTCTTCCAGCTCTCACTGAGCATATTTTGGGTTGCTGTGCTGTATGCATAATCATCCTCATCAAGCTTTGACAATTCCGTTTTCTTTTTAGACCATGTATAATACTGCAAAAGCCCTTTGTAGGCCTGAACAAGATTGATTAATATTTCCTGGGAAGATGATTTTTCACCATATCTCCATGTCTCTGCCTGACTTAGATTTCTGTTTGCATCCTCAAGCAATCCATGATGCAGAAGGTACAATGCATGTTGTAAGGAGATCTTCAAATAATTCAGGACGCCAATATTTTTCATCCGATCAGCAAAGGTACTGAAAGTCTCCACATTGCTTTTGGGGTGATAAAAGAGAATTTCACTTCCAAGCCTCCAAATAACCACAGTTTCTAAATGCTTTTGAAGCCAAGGAAAATACATTCCTGTACCAGTGAGGACAGATGTTTCCACTTGGTCATCCTCTGAAATGGGCTTGGTCACTTCTTCACTGAAATCACTCATATCTATTCCAAACCATCTACAGCCGGGACAACGCGGTAAACTTCCAATACAACTTGAGGAACACGCTCACCGGAAGTCGTTAGCGTGAGCTTCCTGTGAGCATGCGCCCCCTACAGCTTGTTGACAACTCAGAGAGACTGAGAAATAAGTGAAAGTGAGATAATTTTCTTGCCTTTCACAGCAAGAAGTCAATATACACTTCATTTTTTAAAGGCAAGTAAATGAAAAAGCTTTTAAAGTTTACTATGTAAAATACAAAAGTAATTTTAAATTACCAGAATATGGCAAGGGGAATATGTATAGCAAGTAACTGAAAAAGAGAAGAGAAACAAAAATATAATCAGGGACTTCATCTAATTTACCTAAGACAAATGGTACCTATAAGCATAAGTAATGGCACAGAAAATGGGAAAAGTATCACTAACATAAATATTTAATTGCCTATCCAAACAGATTGCATCTTCTATTTCCTCTAAAACATTTCTTCAAACCAAACATATTTTGGGTGCCAAAAAAATCTCCCATGCACTTCAAAATAAGGAAGTGCATATTGCATTCTCTTATGTCAAACAAAATAAAAAGCCTACCATTTACTAACCAAAGTAGAAAATTTAAGGAAAAAATTCAACCTTTTGGAAATTTTGAAATTCCTTTCTAAATTGAAACCAAAACTAAAATATCAGAATATCTATGATACCATCAAATTACTACATATAAGATGGGTAAAATCATATTCAGAGAAAACTTCATAGCTTTAATCACAATATGAAAAAAAATCAGTGGAAATAAATGAATTAAATACTAATTGGAAAAAAATTTAAGATCACAACAAAATAAACAAGAAAAGTACAAGAATGAAAGTGAGCCAGGCAAGGTGGTGCACACCTGTAATTCCAGTGGCTCAGGAGGATGAGGCAGGAGGACCACAAGTTCAAAGTCAGCCTCAACAACTTAGTGAGACCCTGTCTCAAAATAAAAAAATAAAACAGGCTGAGGGTGTAGCTCAGTGGTTAAGTACCCCTGGGTTTAATCCCCAAAACCCAAAATAAAAACAAACACACACAAAAAAGAATGAAAGTGATAAAGTGAAACAAATTAATGAATTTAATAACAGAAAAACAGAATAAATCCAAGATGAGACATCCCTAGCTTTATTAAGATATAACTGATAAATAAAAATTATATGTTTATGGTATAAAATGTAATGTTTTGATATGTGTCCGCATCATTAAATGATTAAATCAAACCAACTAACATATCCATCACCTCATTTTTTGTGTGGTGAAAACATATAAGATCTATTCCCTAGGCAATTTTCAAGTACATATACAGTACATTATTTTTAACTATAGTCACCAAGAACTGGCTTTTTGAAAAAAAAAAAAAAAAAAAAGATAGCTATGCAACCAGTTAGAATTTTAATTGAATAAGAATGGAGGCTAATAACAGCTTACATTTATTGAGCACTTAATTCTTTATGTATATTAGCTCTACTTTATGAGGTAGGAACTATTATCTCACATGTGAGAAAACTGAAACCCAGTTTAAACATCTTTTCTAAGGTCCCCCAAATAGTACATGCCTGAACAGTCAGATTCCAGATCACAAAATTAGAATTCAGAAAGTCACCACAGCTGCAGAGAAAACTTTAAATGTGAATGATACATATATAAATATTAGAAAATTCTCAAACTTGTGACATGAAATAAACACATCTCTTTTTCCAGACTGGAAAAGCCGGCGTAGTGTGGGGAAATTCCCTATTGAGACAGCTAGCCCTTGGCTATATTACAACAGCATCCATCCCTCTGTGATGTGTAAGGTACTTGTGGACAGCAGAATGGGGACATGGGGAGCAGTTTCTCTAAATGAGGGAGCTGGGAAACTTGAAGTTTTGAGAGAAGCACATTTGTTCTGAAACCAGGCTTAATCCTCCTCTTTCCTCTCCAAAAGATTACCTGAAATAGAGCTGACAGAAAAGACAGGTCCCAGTTCCATCTTGCTGAAAGCACTGAAGGATACCAAATAAGCACAAAAGTTCACAGCATGAGCGTATTTTACCCTCTTTTTGAGCCTACAATAAAATGAGAATGAAGAAACTCATAACATCAGTCACTCTCCATCAAGTGCCCACCCTACCATGTTCCAGTATTTGGTAGGGAAATACAATGTGAGGTGGATAATTAACTCCCATCTTGTGTGATCAGTACAGCGAACCAAAGGGGCAAGTTTAAGTGGCAATTGTGGCACAAATACCAACTGAGCCACCAGTAAAGATGATGGGTTCAGAAGGGGTTTGGATCATTTAGAGAAGTGTTTGTTTTTCTGAGCTTGAGAGTGGGTGCTATAATCACAAATCTTTCATGCAACACACGTTTCTGACTCTTCAGAATCAATTGTTTTTTGATGGAGACATCACAAATTATGAAAGCAGAGCACATGGCCCAGAAATTTGGCAGCACAAATCGGTTTTCTTCTGGTCAACTTCACACAAGATTCTAGGTTGAAAAGAAAGCAGGATGAACCCAAGCAGAAATAAAATGTTTTGAATCTGATATTGTTCTGCCACTTCCTTATTCTGAAAAAAAAAGAAAAAGGAAAAAAAATAGAGGAGTGATTGTCTAGTCTTTGAAATCATCAATCTACCCTCAACTAAAGAGATTCTGTATAATTTGATATTTTTCTGGTTTTGCTTTTTTTGTGTGTTTATTGATCTATGTGAAAGGACAAAACCTACGCATTCTTTAAGTAATTCATGATTCCTTGGTTTATAGGTTTATTTTATCCCAATTTAGAGGTTCACAATTGCCAATTTCATCCTGTTGGTCAATGTTAATTAACATTCACCTTACACATAGCCATTTCCTGGTCTCCAGCTTAGAGCAGTGGGAAAGAGCAAAACTGAGAGTCTGAGACCTTGAGTTCAGACCCCAGACCTCCCATTTTCTGAATGTTGGGGGCTACTCAAAAAATCACTGATGCTCTCTGAACCTCTGTTTCTTTATCTTTCAAGTTGGTTAGATTTTTGCCAAGGTACCTTCCAACTCTACCATTTTATCAATCTATCTTCCACTTATGTAATTGTGGGCCTTCCCTTTCCTTTAAACATTCCACTCCTGTGTGTCTGTCACTCAAAGAGCTCCTCCATTCTCTTGTCTTAACTTCCACTTCTATTCTGATAACTCCTAAATGCACACACACACACACACACACACACACCCATGTATATGCATGTACATATATCCCTTATCCTTTATCTGTTTATCTGTCCCACTATCTTCTATCAAACATCTTTCTTGTGCAAATTATGTAGAACATGTTTTTTCCCACCCAGTATAGTATAGACAGTTCTACACTCTGACTACAAGGTCTCTTCTCTGTGGCATCCTTATTCCCAAACCTACAGTCATATTTAATAACCCTCTTTGTCAATTCTCAAGTCCCATTGTTATATTACTTTTGTCTTTGGAATCTACTGTCTCCTTTCTATTCTTCCTGTCAGGACCTTATTTCTGCCTTATTTCTCTGTATCATTTCTCTGTATCTGCTCATTTGTAAATGGCTTAAACCAGGAGAAAGTTCCCCATACAGGGAGTGGGATTTGCTTTCCTGACTGTCTACCTGTAATCACAAAATCCCAAATGGGACAAAGAGAATGTGGTGTGAGACTCAACTCTCAGCCCTGGAGAAGGGATGTCTGCTGCTCCTGGAGAAGACTGAAAACCCACAGAACCATGGAGCCAGAGGGTCTTCCCAGGGTCACTGCCAGAGTCTGCCTAGGTACTTGCCTAGAAGTCTACAGCACTATCCACCAGGAGTTTGGGCTCCCCCACCACTAGGCTCTTTGCACGATTTATCTCATTTAGACCTAATACCAGTTTGGTAAGGAAAGCACTATTATTCCCATTTTAAAAAGAGGAAACCAAGTAGCTGAGAAATTAAACAGTTTGCCTGTGGCCAGTGCTTAAAACCAAGTTCTGCAAGATTCCAGATGTGGGTTCTGAGCTCACCACACTAACTTGCCTCACCTCTTTAACCATCTAATGATGGTAAAAAATACTGGTTTTAAACCAATGGTTATTCTAAACCATCTATATTCCTTTTTTTTTTTTTTTTAATCGCCAGCAAAAAGCAATGCTCGGTGGAGGGAGAATCCCCTTGGTTGTAAACATGGAAGAATGGAAGCTGTCTTCCATTCCCGCTGTTCAGCTTCTGCTCCACTGCATCCTCCCTTCCTCCCTCTTAGTGGAGTTCCCCCAGCTCAATTAAGGATATCTTTCCATAAAACCCAGGAGGTTTGGTTTTCTCTTGGGGTGTTGCCTCTTGGGTAAGTTCTTTCCAGGGCCATGATTCCCCTGAGCTTGGGACATTTGATTGACAGGAACAATAAGGCTTGTAAACATCTTTTCCTACCCAGGAAGAGCCACAGTTTCAAAACAAACCCTGGATTTGCTTTACACCATGCTGTTTGTGTGCCATAATCAGGATGAGACAAGATGGGCTTTCCAGGTTGTGCCCCTTCTCCGATCCCAGAGAGGATCCACAGGGAGCTGAAATCCCTGAGTCAAGGGAGGTGGCAGCAGGGATTATAGCCAGGTCCTGGAAGGGCAGAGGGTCATATTCATGTGAAATGGTTCTTCTGAAGCTGGGGATCTAGTGCCCAAATGCACATCTTCCATGGGAGGGCACCTTTTCACATTAGAGTCCAAGATACACTGTTCCACTTCTCTGCCCTCCCCTCTCCAGACCCAATCGAAGAGAAGAGTGACCTAGACTGGTTTGTAAAGATACTTTCTTTGCCTTAGGAGAGAAACGGCACCATCCTAGTGAGTCTAGAATCCTTAAAAGAAATCGTAATTAAACTGCAGAACTGCTTCCATATTGAGGCTGCTAGAAAATAATATGATTTCCCCATTCTCTCCGATACCACAAGTAGTTTTGGGGCTTCTCTGTTTCTCCTGGGCTTCTCCACTGGCCAAGGATGAGAAGGTCACTTTCTGTGGCTAAGGGAGTATATTCCACTACTAGATGCTATACCCTCTGCCTATCCATTTTTAGGACTCAAGTCTTGCTATCTGTGCACCTATGCCCACCACAGCAAAACTGAATGTCTGTAAACACTGTTCATTTTGTAAATAAACCTTCAATGGTTCCCTATTGTCTGCCTCTGTGAGTCAGCCCAGGCTATTCATGATCTTCAAAACAAAGACACAGATGTGGTCCCCATGTCTGAAATGCACTTTCTGTTCTTGCCTCTTGCTCAGTCCTTCAATCCTCTGTCTTCTCGTCCTCCAGGACTCTTGAAGTTCTCCTGGTCTCTATCTTGATATGCCCAAGAGTGGCATGATTATCCTATGTAATCATAGACTTCAGGTGACCTACTAGTGCTTTCAATATTTCATAAGGTCAAATTTTTTTTTAGATGAAGTATAAGACTTCTGAGGCCCAGGACTCAATAAACACTAAGTACATTGGGTGTCTCCATGCAGTACCCACTACAAATGAACTTGTAAGCAGAAGCTAAACAAATGCTTTGCTGATTGATTTCTTTAAAAGGTTGGGAGAGTGAACAATAAATAAAATGAATGAGGATTTGCTCAAGGGAAGATGTAATTGAAAATTATATCTAAAAATAGGAAAGGGACTAAAGGCTGTTTGGGTAGTTTTATATATGACTGTGCAGTTGGATAAATTCAGTGAGCCTGTACACGTTTATCTCATCTAGAAAATGGAAGGGAAAAAAACTGTAAACTTGACGTTTATGAGAACAGCTGATGAATGACTTCAGTCATTTGAAAGCAAAAGCTGAAAATTTCAACTTTGTAAAAATAGCTTTAGAGTCACATTCTGAGACTGGAAGATTTTACGCAAATTAATAATACAGGCGATTTTTCAACTTCTATTGAACAGGGAAGTAAATAACTAGAACTAGCAGAGTCAGCAGTTAGTTAAGTGGTTCTCTCAAATGCATCAAGGATGGTGCCATTAATTTTCTCTGTTGTGGAGGTGGAGGATGATACCAACAAGATCCCTTCTTCTTTTGGCCCAGTGCCCCATATCCCTGACAGGAGTTCTGTTGGCAGCTGTTTGGTTAAAATACATCACATCAGTGAAATGTGTCTTAGATTCTTTAAGAAGAACCCCAGGGCAGCAGCGTGCAGTGTTAGTTGCAACAAAATTCAGCCTTCATTCACCTTGCTTTATCATGAGCTGGAGGAAACCTATGCTCCTTCCCGGGTCTGTCTTAGCTCCACTTCATCATCAGATGCATGAGGAAAACCAGTAGCTACCCCAGCACACCTCAGAGGACCATTGTGAAGAAAAATTGGGTAATAAATGAGAGAGCACTGAAAATTATTATACCACTTTAATAGATGGTATGTAATTATTGAAGTATTCTTGGCATAAGAGGACAGACCTGCATGGAGGATATCCCATTACAGAGTGTACAAAGTGAAGTTTTGACCACACACAGGCATTCTATCGTTGTACACATGGGAGCCTGTCTTTAGTATGTCCGTGATGCTATTAAGAGTGACCACACAAGCCCTTGGCCCACCTTGTAACTCCCATCAGAAGTCCACATGAAAGCCTGACTTCAGCATTCTGGTCCACCCTTCATGGCCACCTGTGCCACCATGGATCTCACTGCCATCTACAGGAGCCTTTTTTTTTTTTTTTTTTTTTTTTCTGAGCCCTGGCTCTCACCTGACCATAGCAGAACTGAGTCCTCTAGACTCTGGATCCTGAACTCATTTGACTCCAGCCTGTCTGGGCTCACCTTCTGCCTGCCTGGCCACTCCACTGGCCTGGTGGAGGGCCATAGCTGTTGCTGAGTGTCCTCACCCCCTGGCTTTGCACCCCTGGCTTCCCACTCGCACTCTGAGTAGTCACCCTTGCCCACCTTGCCTACCGTGACCTGCACCACCATGGCCTACAAGACTGAGCTGTGTCAGACCTTCTCAGAGAGTGGGCTCTGCTGCTATGGGGCTAAATGCCAGTTTGCCCATGGCCTGGGTGGGCTGTGCCAAGCCAATTGCCACCCCAAGGACAAGATGGAATTCTACCACAAGTTCTCCCCCAGGGCCACTGCCCCTACAGTGCATAATGCCATTTCATTCACAGCCCTACCAAGAACCTGGTCATCCCTGGCCAGCCCCATGTGCTGTGCCAGAGCCTCAGCTTCTCTGATTTGCCCTCAGGCCACCAAACCTCTCCACCACCACCAGGTCTGGCAGGCCCTTCCCTGTCCTCATGTTCCTTCTCTTTACAGCTCCCCGGCACCACCTGGGGACTTTTCATTTTTGCCTTCTGTCTTCTCTGCTGCCCCTGGGGCCCCTGGAGCCCCTGTGGCTTGAAAGGACCCTACTCCAGTCTGTTGCCCCTCTTACCAAAGGGCCACTTCTCCCAGCATCTGGGGGCCCTTGGGTGACCTGCCTCAGAGTCCTTCTGCATGTTCCCTGGGACCTGACCCTGCTGAATATGCCAGCAGCCTCAGCAGACTGAGGGATCTGACTCACTGGTCTTTGAGGTTGGGTTTTTTGGGGCCATCCCAGCCACCTGTAGCCCCATGATGACTTCTTATCTTCAGTGGCATCTCTACTTCTGAGTGACAAGTGTCTACCTAGTACATATCGGCTAGATCTCAAGGGGAGACACTTGTGCTATGAGGATCTGGGGGACTCCTGATTTATTTTATTTTTATTTTATTTTATTGGGTGCTGGGGATCAAACCCAGGGCCTTGTGCTTGCAAGGCAAGCACTCTACCAACTGAGCTATCTCCCCAGCCCTGGGACTCCTGATTTAATCAAGTGGCCCACCTCCCCCATTCCATTGATGCCAGGGCATTAACCCACTCCCCTGATGCCACCCTGGGACAGGTCTCCAGTGTACAAGCTCAGTGTTCATGGTGGTGGGGGACAGCATTTCTGAGGTTCTTAAAAGATGTAGCCTATTTGAGGAAAACAGTGAGCCCTCTCCCTGACCAACTCCCCTGATTTTCCTGGAATCTTTTTTGCTGTGAATGGTAGACCCCTAAGACCCCTCTCCCAGTTTGTCTTAGACCCAAGTTTCCAGAGTCTGGTGATTGGAACTACCCCAGAATTCTGGTGCTCAAATTTCTCTCCACAGCAGGTAACGAAATCTCTTCTCCCAAGCCAGCAGGCCCTTTATTTGTGATGACTTTATTTATTCTAATAAGATTTTGTATTTATTTAAATATAGGATCATCTGCTTCCCTTCTATTTTTTTCTTCCTTTTTGTAATATTGGAAATGATAGTGAAATTATTAAGTATGCTGTACTAATATATATATACACATATTTACATATATAAATATTTACATATATAAATATTTACCTTAAAGTCTATTTTGTGGGTTTAAAATATTTTTTAAATAAAAATAATGTGTGAAGAAAAAAAAAGAGGTCTACATGAATCCTAGCCAAATCCCTCTAAAATTAATAATTTACCATAATGTTAGTGATCAACTAAATGACCTTTCAGAGGCATATCCCTTTGATCCTCACAACCCTGAGCTTCTGCTCTGAGACCAAAGTTCTCTTCTTCCTAGAGTGATGGCACAATGCCCTGCTCAGCCCTAACCCTGCCTGACCACTCTGGAGCTGCACTAACAGCCGTTCCATTGGAATTATGGCTAGGGTTGGACAAAGTGGGCCCAGTGGTGGGTAGGGATGGGAGTGATGGGCAGCTGCCTCGCTTGCATTTCAGTCTTGAGTCCTCTCGAGTTCTACAGAACAGAAGGGACAGGGAGCCAGGCAGCAGCTGCTCCCTCTGTTACCACTGTTCATTTCAGAAACTATCTTATTGCCTTTGGAAAATGATGTCTTGGAGTGACCCAAGCACCACCTCTCTGGAAGGGTATGATCCTTCTGACCTGCATTTTGCTGTTTATTGTTCCTCAATTGACCTGAGACTTGGTTATGGGTCCTGGCTATTTATTACCATCTTGGGACAGTGAAAGAAAATATGAACTCAGAGGATCAGGAGGTATGAAGAAAGGGCATTTTGATGTGCGGAGTATAAAGTGAGGTATCAGCTGTGCAAGGAAAACTACTGAGGCAGGAAGTACAAGTATATTCTCCCTCTTTGAGGTTCCTGGATGCCTCTCATTTCCTGTTTGCTAAACATATGATTAATGAGAAACAAAAACAGAGAGGCAGCTGGTGGGGAGCAAAGAGAAAATCTCCTACCTACGCCTAGTGGTGTGATGAAAAGCAACCATGCTCTATGAGGCTTTTTGAGGATGTCTCCTGCTTCCAGTGTGGCCTGGGTTCATTTCTGGTTATAGCTGATGCCAAAGATTACCTCCGGCTCCACAAGGAGGAAGCAGATTTCCCTTCCAACCCAGGCCACCCCTGCAGCTGGGCTGCCATCTCACCAGCTCTCGTTTTCTCAGGCGCCTTGCCCATCCATCATCTCCTCTCCTCTCCTCTTCCTACCAGCTCCTTCCTACCAGCATTAAAATTTGCATATTCCTCTCCCATCTTAAAATAAGCCTTCTTCCTTCACCTCACATGGCCCTTCATCCACCTCACGTTTCTCCTGCCATTTTCTGCCAAATTTCTCAGAAGACTGGCTGCACATGTTCTGTTTTTTCCACCACCTGCTCTGTCACTGAAACGACTCTTCCTAAGGTCATTAATAGTTTTCATGTCACCAAGTGCAAAGGATATTCTTGTAGGCCCTTATTTCTCAGCATTATTTAAGCAAATACCTTCTCTCTCCTTAAAACACCATCTTCCCTTGGCTTTCAGGTCACCACATTTTCCTGGTTTCTCTCTTCCTCTCTGGCAGCTCTTTCTCAGCTTATTTTACCAGTTCATCCTACAATCAAAATGTTGGCGTTCTTCTTGGCTTGGCCCGAGGCCCTTCTCTGCTCTGTGGTCTCCCCCTTGGGTGCTCTCACCTTCTCACAGGACATCAGTAGCCAATAGCCTAGGACAACGATTCCTACATTTATCTCTTCAGCCCAGATCTCACCACTGACATCAGACTCAGATTCAATTACCTATTTGACAGCTCAGCCAATACCACTTCATTGTCAATATGTCCAAAATTGAGCTCATGATAATCTCTTCCCTAATTCTAAAAATTCTGCTTTTATTCCAGTTTTCATTCCACATATCCATCTGTGGAGGCGTTGAATTTGGAGATCATCTCCCCCACAGGTCTTTTGATTCCGTCCCTAATACATCTTGAATCAACTGCCTGCTCTCATTTCCACTGCACCACCATTTCCTACCTGGGCTTCTGTGATGGGTTCCTATCATACCCTTGCCTTCTTCCAATTCATTCTGCACCCATCAGCTCGAGATAGCCTTTTGAAATATAAATCTAACTCTTGGGGGGGTATGGACAGATAGATGAAATGCTTTTTCTTCCTTTTTTTTTTTTTTTCCTTCTTTTCCTGTACTCTACCACTGAGCTACACCCCCACTCCACCCCCCTTCTTAAGAATTTTAAGACAGGATCTCACCAAAGTGTGCCTGGGCTGGCTTCAAACTTGAGATCTTCCTGCCTCAGCTTTCCCAGTTGCTGGGATTACAGGTGTGCATCACTATACCTAGCACTTACAACAACAGAAAACCAGCTGTTTGAAGATACCATTCAAAAGCCTTTTCTTGGCTCCTCAGATTTACCAGAGAGCCTCTTACTGTGTTTTCTCCATCTCCTCCTCTCTGTACCTGGCTCTGTCCTACTCATGAAGCCACTGTCAGCACAAAGGTCTCTTCCCGGGGATCATTCTCAGAGTCCCAAGACAACACTCCTTATGGAAGCAATGATCACAATTCTAACTCGATAACTGACTTACTCAATAAATACCTTGTAGGATAACAAAAATATTCTAAAAGTCAATCATGGTCATAGTTGAATAAATCCCCAAATATATGAAAAGGCAATGGATTGTGAACTTGAAATGAGCGAATTATGTATTATGTGATTTATATTTCAACAAAGCCATCTTAAAAACAAAACAAAAGAGAGGGAGAGCCTTCCACTAGAGTGAAAGCTTGATAGAGGTGGGAATTTGTCTATCTTGTTTATTGCTGGGTACCTAGCACCCAGCTTTGTGCCTTGTGCATGATCTTTACTTAAATATTGGCTGAATGTTGATGAAGAGGACAAGGACAAGGCAGCCCTTCGAGTGGGTCTGGCCTTGTAAATGCTTTGACATTTCTTAGATTTGGGGGGAAAAAGGTTGACTTTGATGCATTCCACCCTATTATTTTAATGCTTTTTATATAAATGCCCTTGGACCTCTGTCATGCCGCAGAGGGAGGCAGTGACCGAATCTAGAGGTTCCAAGCTGCGCTGAGCCCTGGAATTTCCCCCCTGAAAGCTTTCCTCCTGCATCGGCAGGCTGGTTCTCCACCTGCAGATACAGCCAAATGATACCAAGTGTCAGTCCTCACACAGAGGTAATAATAAGAGGTCTGTGCACAGCTTCATTCTACAGTATCATTTCCTGCAATTCCCAGGAAAGAAAATGAGCAGTGGCAAGTGGACGGCTGAATTTTTATTGCCATTATGATTATTTTACATCCCGTGAACAGTTCCTTTGTTGCTTGGCTTGGCTCCACAGCTGTGTCACCACTGATGAAATTCTGTAACCAACAGAAATCAGTTAGCCATGGTGGGAGCCACAAGAGAGAATTCAGCCTGATCATATCCCTTTCTTTCTGCAAAACATTGACATTTATTTATTTATTTATTTAGGTACTGGGGATTGAACCCAGAGGTGCTCTACCACTGAGCTACATCCCCAGCCCTTTTTATTTTTTACTTTGAGGCAGGGTCTTACTAAGCTGCTGAGAGTCTCACTTAATTGCTGGGGCTGGCTTCAAACTTGGCGATCCTCCTGCCTCAGCCTCCTGAGTCTCTGGGATTGCAGGCATGTGCCACTGTGCTGTGCCAACCTTTATTTATTTTAGATTGCTCTAAGGAGAATCAAACATAGTCAACACATTTGACCCCATTGGTTCCATCTTTTTGTACTTTCCTTTTCAGATCAATGAATCAAGATGAAGCAAAGTATGCTCCAGTGAGTGTCCTAACTGGGAAAACTGCCTTTTTGTTTCTTGGGTATGTGGCAGCTGAAGGCAATGTCTAAATAGATGGGTAAGAAGGCAGGTGAGTGGAGGGTCTGATTCCATTCTCTCTTTTAAGACAGACTGCTCTTTCCCAAGCAGAGGCATCACTCCAGCTTTGAAATACTGCCTGTACACAGACCACTTGAGACTATAAAGACTTTCAACCAATTTCCCTTGTTACTTGTTTATTTAAGATACTAATGGAGCTGGCTACAGGATGCATTTCTGGGTAAAAATACCCATGAGTGTATATAGATGGCTCTGGGGAGTGAAAACTAGGACCCCTGGTTTTTCTACACAACCACTTCCTCAGATCACTTCTGTCAAGTACCAGCTGGGAGCACAGGGTGACTGCAGCTTCAGTAGTGGCTCTGATCCAAATGCGTGCAGAATTCTAAAACACACCCAGATTGGCATATTCCCACATGTACTCACCTGGTGGCTGCAAGACTTTGAAAGATTTATTTCTAGATTTTAAATTATTTGTGACAGTGAATCTATTAACAAATTCATTAATTTACTCACTCGGAAATACTGACCGAGCACTGTTACAGATGCTAAGGAGCCAGTGGTAAAAAGATGGGCAAGGTTTTTGTTGTCAAAAAGCTTATATTCTAGCCTTGATAGACAAGACAATAAGCAAGTAAAGAAATGAAGTAATGAAGTAATGTCTGAGGTTTAACACACACACAGGAAGAATTAAAAAAGATAGCAATTGGAGAGTTGTGGAGGAAGCAAGGGATATTCTACATGAAGTGGGTCAGGAAAGCATCCATGAACAGATAATATTTGAACTCAATGAGAGCCATGCTTTGAGAGAAGAATGATCCAGAAAGAGAGAATTACACAACTTCAAAGATCCCGAGAAGAAAGAAGCCCAGAGCTGTTGAGCTGGTGTGAACAAAGCCAAATGGGTAGACATGAGTTTTGTGGGTGGAACAGGAGGAACATCAGGTAGGAATTCTACAGACCTGGGCCAGAGGTTTGACTTTTAGTGAATGCGAAGACATGGGAGGATTTTAAGTGGTGTGTATGGAGGGGAGGGTCTACATAATCATCTTGGTATGGGGAAGAAGAAGTTAGGGATTCATTGCAGAGTCAGAAACAAAGAAGGACAGCTACAGCTAAGGCCAAAGCTGATGGAGTTTTGTACACTTTCTAGGTCAAGTTCCCAAGCCACTATTTCTCAGTAAACTGCCTCTCTTGGCCCCAGTTAGCCACTTGACTTTTCACTTGAGATAAGCTTTAAGAAAAGGTAACTAAAAATCCTATGCGCCGTTAGCTGCAGATGTAGCCATTGACCTCCACACTTTCCAATTCAGGGTGACAACTTCTTTTAGATTTCTGAACTCAAGTGCCATTTTGTTTTAATGAAAAGGCTCGGGCCATAATTAAGATGACTTGGCCACATTTGCAGACTTCATTTTCTACCTTTAGTACTACTGCCACCGAATGCTGGGTGCCTAAAGTCAGCCAGCCTCCTCCAAAAGCTGCTTTCCTCTGTGTCAGGCATGGGCAGGCCTCTAAGGGCTTCCAAGAAACCTCTTCTCCGAGTGCTGGCCAAGGCTCTTCTGCAACACTTGTCATGGTCCTTAGAGGCAGAGAATTGCCAATTATCCACATCATCTACTTTTGGAATCCAGTCCAAACATCACTTGCTCGAAGTGAGCTAAATTATAAATTTTTCTGCTGATTGTAGATGAGAGATTGGAGCATTTCTAAAGTGTATTGCTTTTTTCCAGGGGAGAAGTGAAAATTCTGATATGTAAAAAAAATAGCAGCAACCAACCATCACAGTGTTTTTCCTGCGATGTGCAGGAGCAAATCTTTATGTTCTTCACAAATGAGGGTTGTTGTCTAGGTCATAGTGGAGCGTGGGAGGTGAAAATACTTCATGATGAATTTTGGTTCTACTTTAATCTTCCCTACTTGTGATTTCAACTCCCACTTGTGTTTTTTGGTAAGCTAATACTGAATTATAGCATTTTTTTCTTTAGTAATATTTCTTGATAGCTGGAACTAAAGTTATAATAATGGGTGGGGGGCAGGTGGAGGAAATGGATCTTTAAATAGTTTTTGTGCTTGCAATAGATGGAGAAAGTATGGCATGGGGTTAGTGTTGAGTGAAGTCCAGGGATAGGCAGAGCCAGGTAATAGAACTGATGATTTTAAAGTCCAAATGGTTAATCATCAAAATGCTTTCATGAGAGTTTCACAGGAGCAAGATATGCACTTCCTGTTTTTCAGGTAACCAGGTGGCTTTGGAGGCTAAATAGTATTTCCAGGTGAGGAAATGGGCATAGGGGAAAGGACAAAGACCCAGGAGATAGACCAGCAAAAACATCCCTTTCTTTTCATTTCCCAGGGGTCTTTGGTTTTTGCGGTTAACAAAGGTGCTCTCTGGTGATGGGCTTCTTTCCCAACTAGAAACAAAGCAAGAGGTGCTTTGCTAGGGGTTGGGAGCTTCCAGTGCCTCTCTTTCCAGAAAGACTTCTTCACGAAGCTATCTACAGGCATACCTCCCTCACTTCAGTAGCTCCTTGACCCCAAGCCATCATCTCTAGGAGAATCTTGCAAAATGCACGATTAGCCCAATGGTACCACACCATAGAAATACATTTGCATGGATCAGTCATACCAGCCATCCAAGGGTAGGTACTTTCCTCCTTTCCCTGAGGTAGTTTACTCCTTTTCCTCTTTCTACTTTTATCACCTCTTCCTCACTTCTCATCTTGAAATATTTCCAAACCCGAGTTCTGCCTCTCCAATCTAGACCCCTTATCAATCAAGCTCTTCTGCTCAGAAACTTTTTTTTCTTGACTCCCCTCTGTCTAAAGAATGAAGTCCTGACTTTCTAAATTGTATCTTGGGAAAGTCTCAAGTTTGTACTCTGCAACAGATTAGCTCTCCACTAATGGATAGCCATGCAGCCTCTCTGCAAAGTGGAGCAAAGGTGTTTTGGAAGCAACACTTCCCTGTGCATATGGACATGGTTCTGTTGCAGAAACCAAGGAACGTTTATTTCATTTTTACATGTTAGAGCCTTTAGGTTTGCTGAGAATCAGTTTTCATGAGCACATTCTAGTTTCTATATGTATATACCTATTTCCAGCTAAATTCTGGGGATGCATAGGAAAAGAATACACAAACACATCACATCGTCCCATTTTCTGATGTTCCTCTCTGAAAAGAGAGAAAAAAATAGAGAAATAGAGAAAATAATGCTTACTTCAGTGGCTTGCTACATAAAAGTGACACTCACCAGAACTGGTCCCCACATTGCTGCATCATTCCTCCCCATGTCCCTCTGGTGGGCATTTCTGACATCTATGGATGCTCAGAAGGGCTCCTTGCACATTGGAAACTCTCATTTCTCTGCTTGAAGCTCCGTGAGCTCCCTCCAAGAGCTGCAGTAAAATTTCAACCCAGCTGAATTCTAAGAGAACTCACCTACCTATCATCCTGTTGTATCTGCTGTCCAGAGTCCCCCTGACTATTGGCTTTGAACCCTTTAATTTTGTTATTTTTAAAGTTTGTAGACTCCTAGGCCTGCAGAGGACTTTGAAGGATTCTCATGAACTGTCACTATTATAAGAAAAGCAGTACTGTTTTTCACAACTTCAATAAAGGAAATTCCCATTAATTCAAGCACATTCCACATTTAACTTCCTATTGAAAAAGTTTTTGTTCCTCTAATCAGTGTAGATTCCAGTCCGAATTTCATCTCTGACCTTGGATGTGCAAACCTCCAGAAATGAGTTACCCTTTCCAGGCTGTGCCTGTCTCACCTGTAAAATGAGGGGAAAGGAGGAGACGATTCCCAACTTCATTTCCCAAGCCTTGGTTTATTTGTTCTCTTGTTTATGCCTGAGTGGAGATGAACAGCACACTGACAACATCCTTTCTGTAAAAGCCCTAGATGAATCTATCCTAGATGAACTTTTCCCAGAGGCAAAATGGCAGCAGCACTGCAGCTGGTGGATGCAAATTCATCTCTGAGTTTCATGGTCGGCTTAGAGCAGAGGTGGGGCTGGAGGCTTCGGCAGGCACTAACCTGGCACCCACCACTTAGGGAAAGGAGCTGTAACAAGCACATGCCACTTTCAGACTGTTTTCTCTCAGCCTGTCGTGGTCTCGCTTTCACAGTCAAGCCGTAGTGTCTTTTCGTCCATGTCAACACAGAATACAGAATGGGGATCAACCAGAAAAGCACCACCTTTGTAGCGTGTTACGGTTGGGATGTGAGGTGTCTCCCAAAAGCTCACATGTGAGACAATGCAAGAAGGTTCAGAGGAGAAATGATTGGGTGGTAAGATTCTTAACCCAATCAGTGAATTAATCCCAGATGGGATTAATTGAAATGGTAGGGTGTGGTCGCAGGAGTTGGGAATTGGAGTGTAGCTATGGGGTATATATTTTGTTTCTGGCGACTGGAGTCTCTCCCTCTCCCTCCCGCCTCCTCCTCTCTCTTTCCTGATGATGTGAGCTGCTTCCCTCTACCACATTCTTCTGTCATGATGTTCTGCCTCACCTCAAGCCCCGAGGAATGGAGCCGGACTAAGACCTCTGAAACCGTGAGCCCTCAAATCTTTCCTCCTCTATAATTGTGCTGGTCAGATCCTTTTAGTCACAGCAGTAAAAAAGCTGACTAAAATATAGTACATTCTCAACCTCTTCCCTCTGCCCTAGTCCCTATTGAGCTTCCAGATGGGACTAGAAGTTTCCTTTGCTCCTGGTCCAACCATGTCAGTGTTCCATGAGGTCTTCAGATGCAAACTGATCCCTTTCATCTCTACACTGGGTGATTCATGCTCCTTTTATGCTTTGGCAGTGGAACTTGGATATAAAACTTTTTTTTTTTTTTTTTTTTTCAATTCCTAGCCATTCTTCTAAATTTTTAGAAAGTTGTTCATGTTCCTTCTAGTTTGGATAACCTTGATAGAGATGTCACCATACTACCAGGATACTGGTTTCTTTTATGCCTTTTGCTATGGGATCTGAGGTCCTTCCAAGAGAAAACAAAAAATGCATCTCTCCCAGTTCTGCTGTCCTGCTTGTTTCTGCTCCATTAACACAGGATGGTCTGCTCTGTAAACAGCCACAACTGGCCAGCCTGCCATCCTTCACTGGTAGGGAGTGGGAGAGTTGTGTTGCAGCAATTTAATTTCATCTCTGCTCCCCAATTGGATATGCCAGATGGCTGGCCCTGGGAGTCAGCGGATTGAAATGGGGTCTCTTGCAGTACACCCTGTGTTCAAGGTTCATCTCATTCAAGGGTGCTGTGCTCCAAACGGTCTTAATCAAAGTGAAAACCATAGGTGATGAGGCTCCCCACTTCCTCTCAGCCCTATATTCCTCTGCCTCCAGCTCCAGCATTACCAGAATCACAGCTCTTCCTCTGCTATGAAACCAGTAGACCAGATTTCCTACCAGATCCTTCCTGCCTGGTCTAGTTTGGGTGGTAATTCCAATTTAATTAGTGCTTATCACTATCATGGCAAATTATTGATAGTACTTTTAGGTTCATCTGTTGGAGCTTGCTGACCTAAAATTCTCAAGCTACTTCACTAGGAATTGAAAAGAGATTAAGCCAAGGAAAATGGTCTAAGAAATAATAACAGCCAGCAGTGACTAAATACTTACCCTGTGTCAGATACCAGGTGTGCATTATTACTTCAGCTAATCCTTTGCAAAGCAGAGGGGGTATCTCTATCTTAGAGATGAGGATATGGCGGCTTAGCAGGGTTCAAATGACTTTGTCAAGGTCATAGATTTAAAAAGCAATGAAGCTAGGATTCGAAGATAAGTTGGTCTGCTCCCAGAGTTTATACTCTCAACCATGGCTCACTGTCCACTGAAAAGAAGTGGATGGAACCTGGACTTGTTTTCTTAAATCATCTAACAGCATTTTCTTATTGTGCATCTTACCTCCCTCCTGTCTGTCAGCACATTTACCCATGTAAGGTTGTTAAGATTAAACGAACTCACATGTACCAAGTGATTTATCTGTGTTGTGCCAGAAAATCCTGGTTGCATTTCTTAAGAGGAGTCTATATGTGGATATTTGGTTAATATTCATAAAGAGACATTGGGAAGCACACCTTTTGCAAAAGATTTGCAAGTCACTTTATCAAACATGAAGAATGGCCTTGGTGGTGAATGATATACTCAGTGAGGTGAACTGTTTAGCCTCAAAGATTTATGGTCTAGTAGCCAAGGAGAGGCCTCACAGCTTGATCAGCCTTGAGGGGCAGAAACAATGGGAGAGGCCATACAGTGTCACATGAGAAGCTTCAGGGTTACCCTCTTCAGCTGAGTCGCCTCCCCTGTGTTGAAGACTGCACAGGAAATTATGAACCTTGTTTCATTTCTGCTCTTTACACACCCAGGAGCAAAAGGAAGCCTTTGTGGTTAGAGCCTGTTGAAGTCCTGGGGCTTCCTTCTTCAATTTCATTTTTCCTGCTGGTTTTCCAGGGGCTGGCTTCATGAGGGGCGTGAGAAATCACCTGGTGTAATTGAATGATTCTTGTGCTTTAATTAAGGCAGCGAGATGCAACATGCAGCACATTTTGGTTGATTGTGAGAGGCCAGGCAGTCATCTGCGGGGCAAAATTCAGAGGAGAGGTTCATTTTAATAACCTGCAAGGTGAAATTGCCATCTGTAGGTTGGTATAAGTTGTCAGGACTATGGGGTCGCGTTTGTACTTAAAAACTAGCGAGGTTCCTGAGTGATGGCTCCTTAATCTAGCTCCATGTTCGTTGTGTCTTAATGAATAATGATGATCAATTCTCTGGCAGTGCAGGAAATACTCACTGCATGGAATTAAATGATCTCTTGATAAATTTTAAATCAGCCTGGTTTCCTTCCAGCCCTCACAGCTATCCTCTCTAATCATGCAGTTTGTGCATAGTCGAATACTTAACTAACTTTACTACAAAATTAGTCAGAAAATGATCCAGGAAGTAAGAAGAAAAATACCCTAGCTTGGATGGAAATTGCTTTTGGATTACTTAGCATTTTGGAAAATAGGCTACAATTGTATTGAAAACCAATTGTGCAAAGATAAAGTTTTCCTTCATTTTTAAAAATAAAAGCTTAGAAAACTTGGGAGTACAGATAATTGTAAGATCAGCACGTGAGAGTGCAAGCAAGTGCTATTTTATCATAGTGGTAGTTATGCATCCAGATGGCAATCCACAGAAAGCTTTCTAAGAATTTCTATTCACAGGGATTCACCAAAAGATGCTTTTGTTGTGGGTTTCTGATTCACATGTCTGGTGTGCTCTTGTCTCAGGGGTAACACTTGAGACCATTTCTTTCCCTGGGAACATAACTGTCCCAGGTGATTTCTAGCTTATGATAATGTGAAGAAATGACAATAATGTTCTACTCCATAGCTGTCTCTCCTGAGACTCTTAGGAGACAGGGATGGTTTGATGAAACAAATAGAGTACTATCACTGTGTGGTGTGTGGAGCGGGGAGAGAGAGAGAGAGGGAGAGAGAGAACAGTCAGCCAGCCAGGACACGCTTCTAGGAATATTTCATAAATAGCACCTTCAGTCTATTGATTTCCGGATTTTTCCATGGCCTTTCCTGATTCACCCAGTTCACTCTCTGGATATCAGCAAGCTCTGATGTCCTCTAACTCTAGTAATTGAAACCACTGACCATCTGGATTAACCTCTCAAAACTACTGATTTACACATAACTCTTCTAAGATTTGCCCATCTTATCTCCTCAACCAGACTGTTAGTTCCTTGAGAGCGCTGACCCATGGGAGACGGCTTCCTTACCCATTAGAATGCCCAGATGAAGACTCATAAACCAGCCATGTATTCAGCCCCTTGGCTTCACTGTTAAGAGGGAAAAGCAGTTTCCTTAATTGGTTTTCCACTTATCTGGAAATGAGACTTCTATTTACCCGGGAGTAGATCTGGCTTCTCAATATGAATTTTGTTAATTTGGGGGCTGCCCCTTTGTCACATATAACCAGCCACCTACTTTCCTCAGCAGCCATGAATGACCTTAAAATAGGATTAGGTGACTGTTTTTGTTTCCTTCTTAGCAAACTCAAGTCATCTACGAAGGCAAGAAGAGGTTTGTAGAAATCCAGTTTTCATTTTTGACAGGAAGCTACAAGCAGAATAATTTTCTCTCCTGGAAAGCTGATTTGTTAGGAGAGGGACAGGACTGAATCTCTGATGCATGTGGTATCTTTTAAATGCTGACTTTCTTTCTTTCTTTCTTTCTTTCTTTCTTTCTTTCTTTCTTTCTTTCTTTCTTTCTTTCTTTCTTTCTTTCTTTTTTGCCATAGGAGCTAAATTCTAAATGAATTTTAGAACTATCAAGAATACTGAGACCAGTTTCTTCTGACACTTTAATTTTTTTAGAAAGTTTGCAGAAAACATTATCCATTCATCTGTTGCAGTGCATCTAAGTTGGTTCCATAGTTTAGCTATTGTGAGGTAAGGTACATATATGCAATGGAATATTACTCATTCTTAAAGAAGAATGAAATTATGGCATTTGCCAGTAAATGGATGAATATCATGTTAAGTGAAATAAGTCAATCCCAAAAACCAAAGGCCAAATGTTTTCTCTGATATGTAGATGCTAACTCACAATAAGGGGGTTGGCTAGAGAAGAATAGAGGTATTTTGGATTAGACAGGGGGGAGTAATGGGAGGGAAGGAGGCATGGGGTAGGAAGGATAGTAAAATGAATTGGACATTATTACCCTATGTGCATATATGACTACATGACCAGTGTAACTCTACATCATGTACATTCTCAGAAGAATGAGAAGTTATACTTCATTTATGTATGATGTGTCAAAATGCATTCTACTGTCATGTATAACTAATTAAAACAAATAAAGGAAAAAAAGAAAGTTTGCAGAAAACCTTAATATATCTTTCACAAAATCACAGTAAATAATAATAATAATATAAAGAATCTCTATACATGGTATTAGTCAGCTTTCTATCACTGTGAGAAAATACCTGAAAGGAAAACTTATGAAGATAAAAGGTTTATTTGGCCCATGGTTTCAGTCCATGGTTGATTGGCTTTGTTGCTTATGGGTCTGTGGCAAGGCAGTATATCATGGTGGGTAGCACATGATGGAGCAAAGTTGCTCACCTCATGGTGGCCAGGAAGTAAAAAAGGGACAGGAAGAGAGTAGTGTCTCATTATCTCCTTCAAGGACATGGTCCCAATGACCTAATTTCCTTCCATTAGGCCCACCTCCAAAAGATTCACCACCTCACAATAGCACCAGCGGCTAAGAACCAACTGTGCTAAAGATAAAGACCTTTGGAGGATGTTCCAGATCCAAACTATAGCACTTGGTGTTACTCAGGAAGTATACGTTACTCATATCTAAATTTGGTTTTCAAATTAAGATGCTCAATGTCAGTGGGATAGAAATACAAAAGGAATGGTAGTGTTGGCAGTATCGGGAAGGGGATACGAATCAAGGTTACCAGGGTTATCCTCGGAACATGTCTCACTTTCAACTCATTTCCCTTTGTTGGCTGCTCCTTGACCTTGCAAGTGAACACAAGAGACGTAAAGTGGCCCAATGGAAAAACAAGTGTCAAGTGAGCCTTGTCATTCTTTCCTTAGTATCTAATTCAGCATGACTCTTTTCCAGTTATTTCTTTTTTTAAAAAATTTTAGTTTGTTATTTTTAGGTACACATGACAGTAGAATTAATTTTTTTTTTATTTTCCTAAGGTTTTTTTTTTATAATGTATTTTTTTTTATTGTAAACAAATGGGATACATGTTGTTTCTCTTTTTGTACATGAAGTAAAGGCATACTATTTGTGTAATCATAAATTTACATAGAGTAATGTTGTTTGATTCATTCTGTTATTTTTTCCCTTTCCCCCACCCCTCCCACCCCTCTTTTCCCTCTATACAGTCCTTCCTTCCTCCATACTTGCCCCCCTCCCTAACCCTAACTCTAACCCTAACACTAACCCTTCCCCCATTATGTGTCATCATCCACTTATTAGCGATATCATTTGTCCTTTGGCTTTTCGAGATTGGCGTATCTCACTTAGCATGATATTCTCCAAATTCATCCATTTGCCTGCAAATGCCATAATTTTATCATTCTTTATGGCTGAGTAATATTCCATTGTATATATATACCACAGTTTCTTTATCCATTCATCAACTGAAGGACATCTAGGTTGGTTCCACAGTCTGGCTATTGTGAATTGAGCAGCTATGAACATTGATGTGGCTGTATCTCTGTAGTATGCTGATTTTAAGTCCTTTGGGTATAGGCCAAGGAGTGGGATAGCTGGGTCAAATGGTGGGTCCATTCCAAGTTTTCTAAGGAATCTCCACACTGCTTTCCAGAGTGGCTGCACTAATTTGCAGTCCCACCAGCAATGTATGAGTGTACCTTTCTCCCCACATCCTCGCCAACACCTTTTGTTGCTTGTATTCTTGATAATCGCCATTCTAATTGGGGTGAGATGAAATCTTAGGGTGGTTTTGATTTGCATTTCTCTTATTACTAGAGATGTTGAACATTTTTTCATATATTTGTTGATTGCTTGTAGATCTTCTTCTGTGAAGTGTCTATTCATTTCCTTAGCCCATTTGTCGACTGGATTATTTGAATTCTTGGAGTAGAGTTTTTTGAGTTCTTTATAGATTCTGGAGATTAGTGCTCTATCTGAAGTATGATTGGCAAAGATATTCTCCCACTCTGTAGGCTCTTTCTTCGCATTGCGATAGTTTCCTTTGCTGAGAGAAAGCTTTTTAGTTTGAATCTATCCCAGTTATTGATTCTTGCTTTTATTTCTTGTGCTATGAGAGTCCTGTTAAGGAAGTCTGGTCCTAAGCTGACATGTTGAAGATCTGGACCTACTTTTTCTTCTATAATCTGCAGGGTCTCTGGTCTGATTCCAAGGTCCTTAATCCATTTTGAGTTTAGTTTCGTGCATGGTGAGAGATTTGGGTTTAGTTTCATTCTGTTGCATATGGATTTCCAATTCTCCCAGCACCATTTGTTGAAGAGGCTATCTTTTCTCCATTGCATATTTTTGGCCCCTTTGTCTAGTATGAGAAAATTGTATTTATTTGGGTTTGTGTCCGTGTCCTCTATTCTGTACCATGATCTACCTTTCTATTTTGGTACCAATCCCATGCCGTTTTTGTTACTATTGCTTTGTAGTAGAGTTGAAGATCTGGTATTGCAATACCCCCTGTTTCACTGTTCCTGCTAAGGATTGCTTTAGCTATTCTGGGTTTCTTATTCTTCCAGATGAATTTCATAATTGCGTGCTCTGCTTCTGTAAGGTACGTCATTGGGATTTTAATTGGAATTGCATTAAATTTGTATAGCACTTTAGGTAGTATGGCCATTTTGACAATATTAATTCTTCCTATCCAAGAACATGGAAGATCTTTCCATCTTCTAAGGTGTTCTTTAATTTCTTTCTTTAGTGTTCTGTAGTTCTCATTGTAGAGGTCTTTCTCCTCTTTTGTGAGATTGATTCCCAAGAGTAGAATGTATTTTGACATATCATACATACGTGGAGTATAACTTCCCATTCCTGTGGTTGTACATGATGTGGAATTACACTGGACTTATGAACATAGGAAAGTCATGTCCGATTCATTCCACTGTCTTTCCCTTTCCCATCCTCCTTTCCCACCCAGTTATTTATTTCCTTGAACTTTAGTTCTTTAGAATTTTAATGACTAAACTGAAAATCCCCAGGCTAGGTATGCCAGTTAGCTATCGTAACAAACCACTCCAAAACAAATCAAGAATTTATGTAATTTATGATGCTGGGGATTAGTTGGGCAATTCCTCTGGCTTTGATGGAGATAGCGCATGTTTCTTTAGTTAATCCTGAATTGGGTAAGTGACTCTGATAATGCTGACTGGCCATTCTCAAATGTTGAGAGTGCTGGCTATCAATTGGTCTGGAAAGACCTTCAGTGTTCTCCAAGTCCAGCTAATCCAGCTTATTCATACAAGCTTGTTCACACTGCTATAGCAGTGGTACAGGACAGAGAGAAGCAGGATGCATGGTCTCTTAAGTTTAGGCTCAGAACTAACACAGTGTCACTTATGCCCATTCCATTGGCTAAAGGAAGTCATTAAGTCAGTTCAGATTTCAGGGTGGAGTAAGAGACTCTGGTGAGGAAAGAAGCTACAAGTTTGCATTGCAAAGGGTATGGATAAAGGGAGGATAAAGAATTGTGGGCTTGGTTTTTATTTGCAATTTATCCCACTTGGAGAATTGTATACATTTACACAGATACAAATAAGCTTGTTTTAGCTGTAGGAATGTAGGAACAATGATCAGAGAGACAAGATTAGGTGTCAGAATTTTTAAAAAATGATTTTTCTTACACTCTAATTTTAGATGTCCTTTCTCTCAGAGTTCAACCTTGGTTAGTTTGCTATTTTTACTCTCGCCCTTCTCATTTGGCCACATATGCATAAGACTGGGATTTTCAGATGCCTGAGATCAGGCAAGATGCAGGTCTTGGTTAGCCCTGTGTGTTTGGAATCTTTGTACTGTGTAATTGAGTACTTTTTGGTTCTATTAGCTTACTTTTCTAAGATGTTAATACTCAGTATTTGTGTATTTAAGGAAGGAAGTCCTGTCTCCTAATTTAGGACATTTCAACACTCTCCGCCAGCCCCACCATTCCACTCCCAATTTGTTTTATGAAATATTTGTAGACCTATGACATGTAATTCCAGTGAAAGTCTTGAAACTCCAGACAAGGTGTCGTCCACTCAGGGGCCAAGACAAACAAGACCTGAGTGAATTGTTGGGTAAATCATCTGGGAGTCAACAGGAAGTAGTGGATCCTGCGGTAGACCAGCAGTCCCTGACAGTCACTCATGTTGCCATCACCTGGGGAGCTTTACAAATTTCTTCAGTCATTGTCTGACTGTGTTTCAGAAATATTAAAGCAGAACCTCTGGGCACAGGACCCAGATCTCAGTATCTTTTTAAGTTCCTCAGGTAATTTGAGTATGTAAGCCAAATGTATAACAAATAATTGAAGCCAATGCTTCTTTGTCTTTAATAGGCAGACAAATGACCTGGACACCTTGTTAAAATACAGATTCTGATCCACAGGTCTAGAGTGGGCCTGTGATTCTGATCCTCCTGGACCGTACTACGAACAGGAAGAATCAAAGGTGGAGATCTCAAGTTGGGGATATAGCTTGCCCGATATGCATGAAGTCCCAAGTTCCATCCCCAGCACCGCACAAATGAAAAAAAAAAAAAAAACATATCTCAAGCAGTCCTCAAACCTCTTATTTTTTCTGGTGTAGGTGGGAGGGAGGGAGTGGTCTATAGCAATATTAAACACAATTTGAGTCAACAATTCAAAATGAAGAGGTTTCTCATAAAAATCACATCTCTGGCTTCTCTTTTAAAAAATGAAAGATTCTGTAATCACAGCTCTGCATTGCCACCACTAGTGCTGCAGAGGGGCTGCCCCATAGATGGAGGCACAGATGACTCACCCAGGGAGGCTCTGGAACACCCTTCTCTTCACTTGTTTAGGAACAGGATAAATACATCTTTAATTTTTTTTTCCATGTAGACTGGCATAACTATCTATAACTCAAAGTGCACATGTGTACCTCCTACAAAAGCCACAAAGTCACCTCAAGCAAAGCAGTGGGGAAAGGTTAGAGAAGAGACAGAATTATAATTTTAAAACTTAGATATATTTACCAGTAAGGACCCTATTGGTTGTATCAGAAAACAACGTCAGATACTTTAATGAAAAAAATAAGTGAGGGGAGTTATTATAATGGGGTGCCTCAGGACTGCAATGGAGTGAGTGTTTCAGAAAAGGTGGGACCAGGGACATGAATGCTGACAAGGAGGATCATTTCTTTGTCTTCATCTCAGCTCTTCTCTGCACATCTTCCTCATTCTGTGTTCTTGAGTCTACACTGAAGGAGACTGGCAGTCACTGGCAGCACGTAGGCTTGCATGCTAGGGATCTTTCTGTGCAGTCCCAATCCAAATTCCTGAGGAAGAGACCATGATGACACAGTCCTGTAGAGGGGCTTATACTCTTGAGAACACACTGTTACCATGTCACTCCACTGGCAGGGCTGGAGGATGACCTGAATGACTTTTTCTACACTAAGGAAGCTTAGGGTAGCTAAGCATGGAAGTTGAACCCTCCATGAAGACAGGGGGAACAATGCTCTGAAACTCTAGAATAACCCCAGTGTATTCCAGAGGAAGGGGATAAACAAGTTCCCTAGACTCTTGCCTCATGAGACAGCTTTGCCTTGAAAGGACTCGCCAGAATCACCAGTTTCTCAACAGTAGTAATGATACATCAAGGTGACACCAGGGCAGAGTGACTAACTGCTTTGATTTCTTTCCTCTCCAAAATACAATGCAAAGCATGGAAATTATATAAAGATGTCAAGTCCTGACACCCACTACAGGCAAAGCTGTGTACTGTGAGCATGACTGGCTGGTGGCATTAAGTAAATAACCCACAGGATTTGTCTCTGCCTTCGAGGTCAGAGGAACACAGCCAAAGCAACACAAGACAGAGATGCTCCAGCTGAATTTCAAAAGGTGATGAAACTAGGTTAAATGTGAAAAGAGAACAGGAAAATGTTAATAAGCCAGGTTATTGAGAAAGAGTGGTTCGTTAGAGTGTGCATTTACTCCCCTATAATAAGATCTGGGATTACCTGTAAAAACATTTAGCTCTGATTGTTTTAAAGAGAAGAGATAAAATGTTTAATATGTGGCACCCTGGAGTGTGCCTTTTTTTTGCATTTTAAATGATAATCCTAATGAAACACCTATAATGTGCAAGAGATCAAGTTATACAGCTTCCCATCAGAGAGTGAAATTGAGAACAATAGCACAGATGTTGTATATTCAAATGCTGAGATGAGAGCAGTTTTGAGGATAGAAAGAACTGAAGTGCCTTATATGAGACTTTATGAACCCTCCCACCTGTCCTAGGACTCCACTGTCTGATTTTGGCCAAGATGTTTCATTATACCTGGGGCCAAATGCTGACTCTACCTTATAATTAAAAATATACCTTAGGGCTCTTTCTTGAGATCTGAGAAAATTTGATTGTATTGAAATTACGATAAGTCCTTGGGACCCAGAAAAGTATTCCTAGGATGTGATCTTAAAAGACTGAGAGAATGAACATAAGAAATTGGAGAAAATATCAAGGTAACTCACTCCACTTGTCCTGGGGCAAAATCTTTAGTTAAATTCTTCAGAGTTCATAAAGTTTATTTGTTCATCTTTCTCTGGATCTATTTACTCTATAGATAATGGGTTTTCTCTCTGAAAAATTGAAGGGCAATACATTCTTCCAAATCATCTCAGGTTAGGGGTGATTCCTGCAGGGTTTAGTGGAATCACATGGAGACAGGCAAGCAAACGCCTTGGCTCCTTTCTTACACCTCTTCCTTCCAGTGCTTTCCTGTGGAATCAGGCCCTGGAACAATGCATTAAAACAAGTCTGAGTGGTAACCGAATGAGAATCCGTGTTTATTGAGGCATGGCTTTTATCCATAAGGAAGGCTATTTGGAAAACCAAATCTTGCTTGGTAAGAACTCTCAAGTGAGACAAAAAGTATTGCAGCCACCTCTTATCAGCAGGGCTGGCTTGGCTGGTTCCTTTCCAGAGACTCTCTGCTCTATTTGTCTTAAACACTCCCTTTCCTACAGGCCAAGCTGCTCTTTCAGTTCCGCTGAATGTGCTAACATTTGCATTACACATTTTCTGGTTCCTCTAGGCAGGTGATCTCCAGCAACCTCCAATATCTATATATCCACCTAGAGATTTCTGAGAGTGTCTCATGGAAAAGAAAACTTACACCTTTTCCATACAGGAACTAACTCTTCCCAACTTTCTGTAGAAATCAAGGGATAGAGAAAAAGTTTGACTCTTTCCATTAACAACTTCTTAAATTGTTCATAAACTTCAGAATCCCTTTTGTTTATGAAGTAGTGAATGCTTTAAAATGAATCTAAAATTTATTTTTATGCAAAAGTTGCAAAATTATTCACATGTTCTATCTGAAGAAAATACTAAAGACTGAACCCCTTACCCCCAAAAAGAATAGGGAACCCTATTAGATACGGAAAATGACAAACCTATAGAATAGTAAGACCTAGGAAAAGGGGGGAGTGAAAAAGAAAGCCATATATTGAAAGCATGATCCTTTCCCAATACATTCTTTACTAGTGATAAAACAAACACTGGGGAGGCAGTATACATCAAACCTAGAAAGGCAGTCTCTAGGGAGAGGTCAAAGCATTAATTCTTCCCTAAACAAATCCTTTCCAGATACCATCCACTGACCCCAGGCTCTCCATGCAACCCATAGGATAAATTCCCGAGAACCACTGCTGACCCCAGACTCCCTCCCATTTTGCCCAGTAAAACAGATCCCAAATTCCTGAGTGCCCAAGCTGACACACTCATTAAGGCACCTCTCAGTATAACCTACATAAACCCAGTCCCCTCCTTTATTCAATGGTTTATTTTCCACCAGGAAAGTGGGTCCATCGGAACCATGACTCCATTCCTGAATAAAAGCTGTTGGCCGATTTGTGAAGTTTGCATTTGGCCAGTTTTTTTTTTTTTGGAGCTAACAAACCCAAGTTGGGGGAAACCAGAAAAATGATGAGGATAACAGAATGTTTGTAGGTGAACTATGGATAGATTGATATCATGAAATGAGAGCACAAAGTCAAGGATTCTCGAAACAGAAGGAGAATGAGAAGTGGAAGTAGGAGGTGGGAACACAGGTGAAGGGAAGAAGTTCCAGAAGTCTTGAAGTGGTGGTGACTTTGAAGTGGTCTGTGAAAAGGGATGAAGATGATAAAAATATTTGGAAGATCCCATTTTACTGTGGCTATGTAGAAATCACATGTGTCATGGATCCACTAAAATGGTCAAGTTAAAATTGTTAAATTGTTAAGTTTGGTCCAAGTCTGTTTTTGTACTTGGATGATAAACTTGGTCTACAGTTGCCTTTCTATATAGCGAACTGCAAGGGGAGCTTGGTGTGCTGGCAAGTTGTAACCCAACCTATGTGTACACCCTGGTAACTAAGCAACTGCACCTCAGTCAATCAGCAATCCAACCCTCAGTCAAATTATGACCATCTAAGGTAAAAGCCAACTGCAGTCAATCAGGTTGTTTCTGCATGTCACTTCTGTTCCACTGGTTATAAATATAACCTGCACATATGGTGGAGTCGGGCATTATGAACCAACGTCTTTCAGGAATGTCTCCCAGTTTCTAAAATCTTCTTCTTTCTCAGATAAACTTTGCTAAATTTAATTTATCTTAGATTTTTCTTTAACAAAATTAATGTGTGATTTAGAGGCAAAAGCACTAAATAGGATTAAAAGGTAATGATAAGAATTACACTTTATAAATAACACAAGTAAAATCTGTGTACACCCAAACCAATAGCTCTACATACATAAATCAAAGGAGAATTGATTTAAAAAATTTAAAGCAAACATCTTTTTAAAGTGGACTTTTATATAATTATTTTATTTAGCTTGTATGTGGTGCTAAAGATTGAACCCAGTGCTTATGCATACTAGGCAAGTGATCCACTGTTGAGCCACAACCCAGCCCTAAAGCAAGTATCTTAATCACCTCTCCCAGAATTGTAAATATATATTTTTTTTTTTTTGGCGGTGCTGGGGATCAAACCCAGGGCCTTGTGCTTGCAAGGCAAGCACTCTACCGAGTGAGCTATCTCCCCAGCCCTGTAAATATTTTTAAAACTATAGTTTTAGAATAATTTTAGTTCAAAGAAAAATTGCAAAAATAATAGATTTCCCATGTACACCTTGCACAGTTTTTCTTATTATTAACATCTAAATATAGTATGGTGCATTTGTCACAATTAATGGACCACTGTTGATGTATTTAAATAGATAATTTCTTCATCTTTTCTTAATTTTTTTTTCTATTCTGGGATCCCATGCAGGACACCACATCACAGTTGGTTATCATGTCTCTACTTAGCTGTATCACTTTCTGAGACTTTCCTTGTTTTGATAGACTTTGATCATTGCTTATTTATTTTTTGGTAACATTATTGAAATAGAGTTCATATGCCATGAATCCCTCATTTGTAGTGTATGGCTCAGTGTTTTTTAGTGTACCCTCAGAGTATTGAAACTATCACCACAATAAATTTAAAAACATTTCAATCAATTTTAAAATGTTTTGTATAGGTGGAACCATATGATATGTGGTCTTTTGTGAATTTTCTCACTTTACATGGAGATTTGCTCATGTTGTAGCATATACTTAACGTTCTGTAGTATACATATGTATATTATATATATGCATATATATTATAGATACATACATACATATAGGGGTATTTTCCACATTTTGCATGTCTATACATCATTTGATAGATATTTGACTGATTTCTACTTTTTGACTAGAATGAATCATGCTAATTTCTCTCAATAATATCTTACAGTTTTCAGTGTAAAAGTCTTGTGTTTATTTTGTCGGCTTTGTTCTCAAGCATTTCCTTCATTTTTAAGCTATTGTAAATAGAATTGTTTTTATCAATTTCATTTTCAAATTGTTCAGTGAAAGGGTATAAAAATAGAACTTTTTGCATATTGGCCTTCTATCTGATAGTTCCATTGGACTCATTTATTAGCTCTGATGGTTTTGTGTGAGGTGTCTTTAGAGTTTTCTATGTACAATACCATGTCCTTTGTGAATACAAATGGTTTTACTTTTTCAAAATGGATGGTCTTCAACTCTTAGCAAATACAAAATAATAGAGATAATATCTTGCATTCTATCAGATCACAATGGAATAAAATTAGAAATCAATGATAAAATAAAAAATAGATGTTACTCTAACACTTAGAGACTAAATAATACACTATTGAAAAAAAAAATAATACACTATTGAATAACCAGTGGGTAGCGGAATAAATCAGGGATGAAATTAAAAAGGACTTAGAAGTAAATGAGAATAATGACATAACACATCAAAATCTCTGGGACACTATTAAGGCAGTTCTAAGAGGAAAGTTCATTTCATTGAGCTCATTTATTAAAAGAATAGAATATAGCCAAATAAATAACCTATCATTACATCTCAAAGCTCTAGAAAAAGAACAAATCAACACCAAAAGTAATAGAAGACAGGAAATAATTAAAATCAGAGCTGAAATTTATGACATTGAAACAAAACAATTCAAAAAATTGACAAAACATAAGGTTGGTTCTTGAAAAAATAAAATTTATAAACCCTTAGCTACACTAATGAAGAGAGAGAGAAAACTCAAATTACTAAAATTTGTGATGAAAAAGGAAATGTTACAATGGATATTACTGAAATACAGAAGATAATTAGAAACTATTTTAAAAATTTATACTCAAATAAAATAGAAAACCTTGAAGACATTTACAGGTTTCTGGGACATGTGACCTACTCAAACTGAATCAGGAGGACATACACAATTTAAACAGATCAATTTCAAGCAATGAAATAGAAGACACCATGGAAAGTCTACCAACTAAGAAAAGTCCAGCACCAGATGGATTTTCAGCTGAGTTCTATGAGACCTTCAAAGAAGAATTAATACCAATACTCCTCAAATTATTCCATGGAATAGAAAAGGAGGGTACCCTTCCAAACTCATTCTGTGTTGTTAGTATCACCCTGACACCCAAAGCAAAGATACATCAAGGAACAAAAACTTCAGACCAATATCCCTGATGAACTTAGATGCAAAAATTCTCAATAAAATTCTGGCAAATCACAGACAAAAACACATTAAAATAATAGTGTACTATGATCAAGTAGGGTTCAACATACGCAAATCAATAAATATAATTCATCACATCAACAGACATAAAAACAAGAATCATATGATCATCTTGATAGATGCAGAGAAAGCATTTGACAAAATACAGCACCTTTCCATGTTCAAAACACTAGAAAAACTAGGGATAGTAGGAATATACCTCAAAATCGTAAAAGCCATATATGTTAAACCCAAGGCCAACCAACACCATTCTGAGGGGAGAAAACTGAAAGCATTCCCTCTAAAAACTGAAACAAGACAAGGGATGCCTTCTTTCACCACTTTTATTCAACATTGTCCTTGAAACTCTAGCCAGAGCAATTAGACAGAAAAAAGAAGTTAAAGGAATACAAATAGGAAAAGAATAATTCAAACTATCCCTGTTTGCTGACAACATGATTTTATGTTTAGAAGACCCAAAAAAATCCCACCAGGAAACTTCCAGGACTCATAAATTAATTCAGCAAAGTAGCAGGATATAAAATTAACACCCATAAATCAAATGCATTCCTATACATCAGTGATGAATCTACTGAAAGAGAAATTAGAAAAACCACCCCATTCACAATAGCCTCCAAAAATAAAATAAAGCAAATTTGGGAATCAATCTAACACAGGAGGTGAAAGAACTCTATGATAAAAACTGCAGAACACTAAAGAAAGAAACTAAAGACGACCTTAGAAAATAGAAAGATCTCTCATACTCTTGGATAGGCAGAATTAACATTGTCAAAATGGCCATACTACCAAAAGCACTATACAGATTCAATGCAATTCCTATTAAAACCCCAATGATATACTTCATAGAAATAGAAAAAGCAGTCATGAAATTCATTTGGAAAAATAAGAGACCCAGAATAGCCAAAGCAATCCTTAGCAAGAAAAATGAAGTAGGGGTCATCACAATACCAGACTTAAATTATATTACAGAGCTATAGTAACAAAAACAGCATGGTATTGGCACCATAACAGACATGTAAATCAATGGCACAGAATAGAAGATACAGAGACAAACCCACATAAATACAGTTATCTCATACTAGACAAAGGTGCCAAAACCATACATTGGAAAAAAGATAGCCTCTTCAACAAATGGTACTAGGCAAACTGGAAATCCATATGTAGCAAAATGAAATTAAACCCTTATCTCTCACCTGCACAAAACTCAACAAAAAATGGATGAAGAACCTAAGAATTAGTACAGAGATCCTGCACCTAACAGATGAAAGAATAGGCCCAACTCCACCATGTCAGCCTAAAAACTGGCTTAACAAGACTCCTAAGTGCAAGAAGTAAAATTGACAATCAATAAATGGGATGGAACCAAACTAAAAAGCCTCTTCACAGCAAAGGAAATGATCAAGAACATGAAGAGAGAGCCTACAGAATGGGAGAAAATTTTTGCCACCTGCACCTCAGATAAAGCATTAATCTTTGGGGTATATAAAGAACTCAAAACTTAACACCAAAAAAATAAATAAACCAATCAATAAATGGACGAAAGACCTGAACAGACACTTCAAAGAAGAAGAGCTGATTAGGATGCTGTAGATGTAGATCTCTGAGTTTATCCTACTTGGAGGTCATTGGCATCTTGGATGTGGACATTCAATATCCTATTAAATCTGGAA
Source organism: Sciurus vulgaris (assembly GCF_902686455.1). Lineage (NCBI taxonomy): Eukaryota > Metazoa > Chordata > Mammalia > Rodentia > Sciuridae > Sciurus > Sciurus vulgaris. The sequence goes on along the minus strand of NC_136478.1, from coordinate 36,215,473 downwards.
AAACATTTATTCCAGTGTTTCTTCAAAACTTCCTTTTTGCCCCTTCCTGCCTTTCTCCCTCTCCTCCGAGCCTCTCACTTTGTTTTGGTATTCTTGATGATGTCCCACAGGTATTTGAGGTTCTATTCATTACTCTACATTCTTTTTTCTTTCTGTTCCTCAGAATGAATAATCTCCATTGATCTATCTTAAATTAATTCACTCCTTCTGCCTGCTTACATATACATTATTTCTCGTCTGTGGGGAGGGTACTGGGGATTGAAGTAAAGAATGCTTTACCACCAAGTTACATCCCTGGCCCTTTTTTTGATTTTGAGAGTCTTTCTTGAGTAGGTGCACAGGCTTACCCCTGCCTAGGCTATGGCCTTTAAACACTTTGAACACCTCATACCTCAGCTTTTCCTTTTAAGATTTTGGTTAGTCTATTGTTTGATTCAACTTGTATTCATTACCTAAAGAAGACGAGATTTTAAAATATTTGGCAAATGCATTTCAAAAAGAAGCTTTTCCTACAAGGATAGTTCTGATGAGGTCAAATAAAGACAAGGCAACAAACACCGGAATGTTCAGATAATGCCTTCTTTTTGGTAATGAGTTTTTGAGAGGGTGTTTGAGCTCCCTTTTGCTGCTTTTCATACCAGTAATGCAGTCGCTATATTTTAAGGCTTCCACTGTGCTGAGGTATGGGGGACAGAACACAGTAAGTTAAAATGCCTTTGTTCTCAGAACAAAGGAAAGATAACATGGCACCATCGGTACCACCGTGTACATTCACAACTCTGTTGCAACACTATACTAAGATAATGAGTATTACCTTCTATGGGAGACCAAGAGCTGGCAAGTAAAAGAGGAACTAACCAGGGGCATAGAAGGCAACACCTCCTGCATTTGGTGCTCCTCCTTTGGATACGAATCTGCTGGGCCAGTGCTGGCACAAATAAATGCTGCTTCCTGTTGAATGCCCTGGTGCCCTCTCTCTCTCTGTGAGAATCCCATAAGGAAAGGGGCTGGGCTGTGAATATCTCCTTCAAGATCAAGTCTTCCCCAGTGTTCTAACTTCCTTCCACCTGGCCCCACCTCTTAAAAGTTCCACCACCTCCCAAAGGCACCACAGAATTGGCAACAAAGATATAACAGATGGGACTTTGGGGAAACTCCTGATCCATAGCATTTGACCTGAGGCTCCCAAATACTCATGCCCATCTCATTGTGCAAAATGTATTTGGTTCATCTACAAGAGTCCCCAAACTTTTGTTTTAGCACTTTTCATGATTTCAAGTCTGACATCTCTGATAATCAAGGGAAATTCATTTGCGAGATCCTATAACAATAAGAAAGAAAGTTACATACTTCCAAGTGTAAGGGAACACAATAAGCATTTCAATTCCAAAAGGTAGGAATAGAGAAATAATAAGGAATCAGACCAAAATAAGCCCAAAACCCAGCAGGGTCAAATTAAACCTCTGGAATCCCGGAATAGAGTGGCATATGGAATTCCAAAGGGTTTGGCGAAGCCCACCCCTATGGCTTTTCCAGCTTCAGCTCACATGGCCACTCTCTTGGGCTGGTGCAGCACACTGCCTGCAGCTTTCCTTGGTAGGCTTTCCATGTTCCTGGCATCTCCAATTTCCTAGGGTCTTCATTGCCTACTTAGTTTCACTATCACAGCTTCATGCATCACCCTGTTAGGGGTTGCTGGCAGGGCTTCCAAAAATGTTACACACTGCCTGTTCTTCCTGTTCTTCCAGTATTTCCTTTGAAATCTCAATGGAAGCCTTGACTCCATAACTCTTGCATTTTCCATGCCTGCAAAATCAGTATCACATAGATGATGAACGACAAAGTCTACTGTCAGCACCAGTTATACCTTGTCCTTCTTGAACCACATATTCAGCACATTCTGAGTGCTTTGATGACTGAACACTGGGAAAGGAATGCCATGGAAACAATTCCTAGGGGGTCCCAAGTCAGCAGGGTGTCCTGAGCTTGCTATAGGTGGGGTCTTGATGATTCCTAGGTGCCATTAAGGTATATTTCTTCTTATCTTTGTACAAACCACTTGGCTTCTACTTAATGGCACCATTCTCTTCAGGAACCACATTCTCCTTAACCCCAACATTATATACACTTTCTTTCTTACCAAATGGCAAGGTTTTTAAATTATTTTGCCTGGATTTTTACTCATGATTCTTACTGACAATATTGCCAAAAGCAGCCAGCAAAGCTCATGTCATTGCTTGAATACCATGCTGCCTTGAAATTTCCTCTGCTGGATAAATTAGTCCAACAACTTTAAACTCAGCTCACACAAAGTCTCAGGGGAAGGACAAAATGTAGACAGGTTCTTTGTCGGAATTTAATGTGTGTCCTTCAGTCCAGTTCTAATAGAATTCTCATTTCCATCTGAAACCTTATCAGCATAACATTTAGTGTCTGCATTTCTATCAGCATTCTGGCCTTCTGAGTTCCCACCAGAACTATTAAATTCCACTTACACTGACCTAGGAATTCTCTTGAATCTGTCTCCAACCCTTCCCAAATTTCTCTCACAAACCAATTCCAAAGCTTTGTACCACACTGGGAGTTATAGTCACAGCAATGGTCCCACTGCCCATACCCATCATCTATGTTAGCCAGTTTTCCATCGCCATGACAAATATAACCAAGATAAAAAATTTAAAAGAAGGAAAGATTTATTTTGGCTGCTTTTAGTCAAATTTACAGTGATAATCATTAGTAAAGAGCAGGAAGATTTTAAAAACTTGGAATTTGGTCAGAAAAGAAGTATGTGTAAAGTCATGTGTAGTTGCTAAAGAGATTAGCACCATCGAAAATAATCCGAGTACTTTGCACTGGGATAAGAGAAAATGCCTTGAAGGCATGTCATGAATCAATAAGACCCTATTCATCGTAGGCCCACAGTAGTAAAATTAGAAACTGGTTTGAAAGACTGCTTTGAGAAGATAGTGGAGGGCAGGCTGCTTGCATAAGACCACCGAGGGAATTGGTTTCCTGTGATTTGTTTCTTCATATTCACTCATTAAGGCACTCAGTGGCTACTATGGCCATGGTCCAAGCAGGCCTGTGTTCTGCTCAAGTCAGTAGCAGACCTTGGTGTCATTCATGTGATGCTGGTTTTGCAGTCATGCCAAATGCAAGAGTTATGGGGTCATGAATGCTTCCACTGAGATTTCAGAGGATATCCTGGGAAGCTGGGTAGTGTGTTTCAGGTTTGGCAGTCCTACAAAAAACCCCTAATGGGGCAATTCTTGGAACTGTGAGAGTGAAACTAAATAGGAATCTCCCAGGAATATGGAGATACCAGGAATGTGGAACATTTGCTCAGGAAAGTCTCAGGAAGCAAGCAGAACTAGACAAAGATAATAAGCATGTGAGCTGAAGATGGCAAGGTTATAGAAGCGGGGTTTCCCAAGTCCTTTGGAGCCCACATCCTACCACTGTGCATTCCAGATGCTGGACATGGAGCTACAGGATTTAATGTTTACCCTGCTGGGTTTCTGTATTGCTTTGACACAATGCTTCCTTGTTATTCTCCTATCCTCCCTTTTGGAATGGGAATGTTTACACTGTTGCATTACATCTCGGAAATATGTAATTTTCTTTTAAATTTCTACAGGGGCTCACAGAGTCTGCCTTGAGACTCAGAGAAACTTTGAATTTGGACTTTGGAGAAATTCTGGAACCATTAAGACTATGGGGACTCATATATGAACTGAATGCATTTTGCTGTGCGAGACAAGAACAAGCCTTTGGGGTCCAGGGATAGAATGTCCCACAAAGGCTCATGTGTTGAAAACTTGGTCCTCAGCTAGTCATATTACTGGGATATGAAGGGAGCCTTGGGTTGTGGGGTCTAGTTAGAAGCAGTAGGTCACTAGAGGAGTGGTCCCTTCTTTCTCTCTCTGCTTCCCAGATGCCGTGAAGTTCTGCTCTACCATGCCTTATATGCCATGATGCTCTGTCTCAACACAGGCCCAGAAACAGCAGAGTCAAGAGTCACTTGACCATGGACTGAAACCTCTGAAACTATGAGCAAGAGTAAATCTTTTCATTTAAAAGTTGTTTTTCTCAGGTAGTTTGTTGCAGCAATGGAAAGCTGACTAATGCAGATACAGAAAATATATTTGATAAAACTCACAGCTATTAAAATTGCAAGTAAAATACCAACAAGAGGAAACTACTTGAATTGTGACTATAAATTATTTTCAAAAATACCAATAACAAAAATGAACATCAAGTAAACTGATTTTAATTAATCTGACAATTATAGGATGAAAGGTATAACCACTATTTAGTACTGAGTATTTTAAAATAGCAACAATATAAAGCATGAAATAAAACTGATCTAAAATTTGGGAAAAGTAACAACTATTTTTTCTGCTAATGGTTATCTGAAAACTTAGAAAATCAAAAGGTTAGGTCATGTGTGTTTTTAAATCATTTCTTTTAATGAAACTATCAAATTTGGAAAGGTGGCTGGTTATTATTTATCACACATTTACATAAAAATGAATTATATTGTGCTACAAATAAGTAAATAAAATATTAAACGTTTATAAAAGACATATTATATAATATTCACAGTAAAATGCAAATTTATTTCAAAGGCACAGGATGTATTTGAAGATAATTATAAAATGTTACTGATAATAGAAAGCTATTCCCAAGAAGCTTGGTTCTTGAACGGGAAGACTTATTTTAAGAGTCAGTTCTCCTTAAATGAATACATGAACCTCATGCCATTCTAACTAGTAATATAAATGCTTTTTAAAATATGCATGAATAATCCTAGAATATACATTAAAGAATAAGTATCTAGGAATAACCTAGAAAACTATGAAGAATAACTATGATGGAGAATTTTTCTTTTAAGATTATTCATGAAGTCACTTTGTAAATCAAAGTCCTAATGTTATGGGAATGGAACGATCAGGGAAATAGAAAAGAGACTTCAAAATATTAGCGCTTGAGAATTTAACACATGACAAAATGGTTAATTATGTGTGGCAAAGATGGTTTGTGTAATAAATGTCCTAGAACTATTTGCCCCTTAGACTTCCTGACTCTCTTCTTTTAAAAAATTAGCTCTGCAGACTCCCCCAAGTTTCTAGTTATGGTAAGTTAATGCCATACTGGATAACCAAGACTGTGGTTGAGCATGATTTGAGTGTTTCCTCCAAAGGTTCATGTGTTGGAACCCTGATCCCCAGTGTGGTGATAATGAGAGGTGATGGAACCTTTAAGAGTTGGGACTTAGTGTAAGATAATTAGGTCATTGCCCTTGAAATGAATTAATGTAGTTCTCCAGTTAGTCCCTAAGAAGGTGAGTTGTTATATCTAGAGTGGGCTTGACCCTGAATCATTCTGGCTTCCTGTAATGACATCTGATCTCTCCCTTTTGCATACACTTCCATGATACCACCCGCCATGTTGTGACATGGTTAGTGAAATCGTCACCACAGGTGAAATCAATAAAGTTGCCTGATCTCTGACTTTTGGCCTCCAGAATTGAGCTAAATATTTTTTCTTTATAAAGTACTCAATCTCAGGTACTTTGTTATAGCTGCAGAAAATGGACTAAGATACCTGCCCACACTATCTCCTTTCCCACTTCAGAAAACAAACATGAAACCTAAACATAACACAAAAGCATTTTGCCTGAAAATATGGGAAAGTAAATATAAGTAGACAGAGTTTAGTGAAAAGTGCCCAATCACTTTTAAAAAGGGAGATGAGATGTTCCACATCCATCGCTTGGGCTCCACACAGAATGCATAGAAGCTATGGGGGTGCATGTGGAAAAACCTGATTTCTTTCTGGGCTGGGAAAACAGAAAATTGAAGTTGGAATACTATAAACATTAAAAGAGAATGTGTGGGAAGGGAAAGTCTGTGTGCCACATGTCTGACTCTCATACCAGACATATGTTGAGGACTCAGAGCAGCTCAGTAAAAGACAAAAGTTCAGAACTGAGACTAGAGCCACTGATCAGGGAACAGATTTTAAAGAATAAGTGCAGGCAAGAAAATTATCAGCTAAAACAGAAGAGAAAACACTCATAAGAGACAAAAAATAGAATCCAGAATTTTTACAATTTAATATTCATACTTCTCAGAATATAATCCAAAATTACATAACACACAAAAAACTAAGAAAACAGAACATATTCTCAATAGACTATGACAATTCTAACTTTCCTTAATGAAATAAAACATTTTCAATGAATGAAAATCTTGACATAGATAAGGAAATCTCAGCAGAAAAAATAGAAGTGGAAATGCAAGAAATGAAAATTACAATTTCTGAGATTAAAAATTCATGGAATGGACTTAAAATCCAAATGGGTATGCTAGAATAAAGTTAAGTGAAGTTGAAGACAGAGTGATAAATATTCTACAAAATGATGAGGAGAAAGAGGATTAGGAAAGAAACCAGATTTGGGTGTTTTGTTTTAAAAATATCTTCCATGTCCCTTCTTATCATGTTCAATCTTCCTCTAGTTTCTTGAACACATGCTATGCAGTTATAATGATTTAATGTTTTTGTCTACTAACTCTATCATTGGTATCATTTCTGGGTCAGTTTTTCTGGGTTGATTGACTTTTCTGCTTATTATGACTTGTATTTGTCCTACTTTACATGCTTCATAATTTATGAATGTGTGCCAAACGGTGTTAAATTTTCCCTGTTGGAAAATTATTGTATTCCCATAAATATACGTGAGCTTCTTTTTTTGGGATGCATTTACCTGGAAACAATCTGATCCTGTTGGGTCTGATTTAAAGTTTGTTAAGAGGCAGCAGAGCAACATTTATTTTGAGGTAAAATTTTCTTCACTATGAAGCAAAACTCTTTTGAGGATTCTACCAATCATTGTAACTACTAGGATTTTCCACTCCAGATTGTGTGAACAGGCACTGTTCTGGCTCATTTTAAGAATTTCCCCCTCTAATCCTATTGATGGTTTTCTCACTTGCACGTGCTGAAGACCACTGAGACTGTAGATGTCTGCAGTTCTCATTCTTTCCAATGTTCTCTCCATTGTGAATTCTGGTGACCTCAACCCCCACCTGCTCCCAACCAGACCCCTTCTATTCAGTGTAGGCAGACTCTGCTGTGCTCTGCCTGCATTGCCTTGCCCTATTCTCTGCCTGGAAAGTCTTTCCAGGCCATAGGTAGGGCTATTGCAGTGTTCACCTAATTTGTATCTTCTCTTTCAGGGATCGCTGTCCTAAATTCTGATGTCTAGAGAAATTTTCTTTTATATGTTTGGTTCAATTTTTTTGGTTGTTTCAGGCAAATCTGTTCCCTGTTAACCCATCTACTCAGGGGTTCCTTAGTAGCCACATACTCACCTAGTCCGGGGTCTGCATCCAGGATGCTCTAGGGTCTGAAAAGACAAAAATCCAAAGGACATTTTTGGTGGTGGGATACCAGGGGCACTCAACCACTGAGCCACATCCCTAGCCTTGTTTTGTATTTTATTTAGACACAGGGTCTCACTGAGTTGAGTAGCACCTCCCTGTTGCTGAGGCTGGCTTTGTACTCACGATTCTCCTGTCTCAGCCTCCCCAGCCACTGGGACTACAGGCGTTCACCATTGTGATTTTTTTTTTAATAAATTGACAAGTAGATTTAAAACTTTATATAGAAGGGCAAAGGACTTAGAATAGCTAATATAATCTTGGAAAGAAGAATCAATTTGGAAAATGTACACTATCTGATTTAAAGACTTACTAAAAGTCTGTAGCAATCAAGATGGAAATAAGAACAGTAATATAGAAAAATAGAGCAGAATAAAGTCTAGAAATAGAACCACAGTTATATATGTTGTCAACTGAGTGCCCAGGCAATGGAGAAAAATTAATTTTTTCAACAATGGTGCTGAAATAATTGTATATTCATTTGCAAACAAAACAAGAAAATGAACTAGTGCCCTTACCTAATACTATGCAAAAATTAACTCCCAGTGAATCACAGACCTCAATGTAAAAGTTCAAATTGTAAAACTGGAAGAAAAGATAGGAGAAAATCTTCGTGGATAGGATACAACAAGCATAAGCTAAAAATAAAAATTGATAAAGTAGACTTCATTTAGACTAAGAGCTTTTGGATTTTAAGAACAGAGTTGGGAGAAAAAGCTTTGGAACATGTACATCGGACAAAGGATTTGTACCTAGAATGCACAAAGAACCCTTAGAACTCAAGAAAAAGAAGCAAAAAACAAAACAAAAAACAATGAAAATAGTCTGAAGGTTATAGAACAATTGATACAGAACAATTGTAACTCTTATTCATTGCTGGTGAAAGCAGTAAGGCACTGTCTCTAACTTTGACATCCCTTACCATATCATTCAAAATTCCCATTCCTAGGTGTTTACCCAAGAGAAATAAAAACACATCCACAAACATGTGTATACAAAAGTGTATAGCAGAATAATTTATCATTGACAAAAACTGGGGAATGGATAAATTGTGGTTTAAATGCACTGTGGAATTCTACATTTCACTGAGAAGTAACAGAAGATTAATGCGTTCAGCACCATGAATAAATCTCAAAAAACATGCTAAGTTAAAGGATTCAAACCCACAGGTCATTCAGCAAATGGCAAAACTATAACAGAAAACTCGGTGATTATAGTGATTATCTGGGCTTGGGGAGGAGAGTACAGGGAGCACAAGAAAACATTTTGTGATGATGGAACTATTCCATGTCTTGATTATGTTTACTTGATCTTATACAATTACCACAATTCATCAGACCGTATGCTCAAAATAGGTGCAACTATTTTATATAAATCATACCTTAATTTCAAACAAAAAAGGAAAACAAGTTTCTCATGACTAAAATGCTCAAGTATAAAAAGCATTTAAACAAACCAAGAAAAACTCTTTTGGGAAATTTGGGGTCTTAACTAACTTAGGGTCTTCACTAAGACAGGGAAGTTGGATGCCTTGAAAGGAATAATAATGACCTTCGTGTGGCTAAACAAGCAATTAAGATAAAAAACAAATAGATCAAGGAAAAATAGTGAAATGTAAATGGCAGACAGAGGTAAGCTGTCTATATGTTCAAAATGCTTTTCCAGCTCGACAGGAAAGATTTAAGACTGTTAACAAGTTGACTAAGGAAAAGTCACAAAAGAGCCAGTTTAAATGGCCAGAGGTATGTGAAGAGATGCTTAAGTTTACTACTGGTCAAGAGAATGAAAATTTAAAGAGCAACCAGGTCCCAGTTTACACAGATAAGAAAGCTACAACACTAATACTCTTAGGGATTTAAAGAAAATACTCTCATGTTCCTGGTAGAAGTGTGTAGTGCCATGGCCTTTGTCAGGAGAAATCTAACAACATCTATGAAAAATAAAAGCACATTCTGTATGTCATTTAACCTTCCTAGTCCTCCCCTGAGAATACCAAGAGAAATAGAGGCAGATGCATTAAGGCAGTAAAATATTTATTGTCACATTGTTTCTGGTAGAGCAAAATTAGATCAAAGTGGATGCCCATCAAGTGGGGACTATTCGTTGAATAAATTCTACTGTATGCCGAAGACATTCCACTGAGTAATCATTGAAATGAGTGAATTAAAGCTATAGTAAGTGACTTTATTTTATTGCTCATCGAGTAAGAAATACAAAATGCAGAAAAGGATGTAAAATAGTCTAAAACTAAAATCAAACTTTGTGTACATACTTTCTATGTGTAATTGTATAGTGTTTTGAGCATGAAGGAAAAATGTGGAACGGTACGTACCAGATTTTCCAACCCTCAGCCAGAGGTGACTCCTTTATGTGTGTTGAGGTATGTGCAGGCAGGGCTGGAATTGAGCAATGAATAAACAAACAGGCACATCAGCATTTGAAAAGCAAGTCCATGATCACATGTCTGTTGTGTTAGTCAGGGTTGTTTAGGTTATTCTTCACTTGTAAACAACCTAGCAACTTGATACTAGTATTAACAAAACAAAACAAAACAAAACAAAACACTCGTTTCTTATTCGTGCAAACTCTGAGGGTGTAGGAGACCTTTCAGGACAATTTTCCTCAATGAATTGTCCTAGACTTTGATTTAAATGTTGTGGAATCTTCCTGCCAACATGTGTTTTCATGATGTTGTGGAAGGGGAAGAGATAACATAGGAATCGTGCACCAGGAATTAAACCTTTTTTCCAGAAATTCAAGCTTGTCAGTTTGCTCTTTTTATTTTCAAATCAAGGCATGTGGCCATATATAGTTTCAAAGAAGTAGGGAAGTCTGTTCCTCCTATGCTTATCTTAAAGAGGAGAAGTTATGAAAATACTGGTGTGCAGCAATAATGTATATTAAGTATACTATATAAATATATATAACTGATAAAATTATTAATATGCATAAAATTATTTATATGACTGTAAACTCTAAAGTGACTTTGAAGTGGTTTATTCTTTACAGATAATCAATTTACCAAATATAAGACAAATAATAAAAATGAAATTATGTGGGTTTTCAAGATGGCAGCCTAGAGGGTGGCTGCATTTCATGTTGCTCCAGGACTCAGGATTCAAAAGAGGAGATATTGAGACGCTTGGGACCAACTCAAAGCAGCCGGGTGACTCTCACCCCCTGGGGGGGCATCCCGGATGGGACGGGGGTCCCGGAACGCAGGAAACTTTGTGAAGTAGAGCTGCCGGCGAGACGCCCCTCCCCCCGCTGGAGCAGTGAACTCGGACAGCTGGGAGCGCCGTAAAGGAGGCCGCTTGGCACAGCGCTGGGACTCGGAGCAGCCACTGGGACTCCGGCGGCTGCCCAGGGGAAGAGTGGCGAGGAGAACTGTGTGGACTCAGGACACCGGGGCCTGCCCTGAGGAGGAGGAGAGGAGCGTGGCCACTTGGATTCGGAGAGACTGCACCAGAGCTACAGGCGGTTGCCAGAGGAGAAGCTGCGCGGCGAGCTGTTTGGAATCAGAACGACGCTTCTGAACACCGGGGCCTGCCCTGAGGACTAGGATGAGGAAGAGGAGCGCGGCTGCTTGGATTCGGGTGACTACACCAGAGCTACAGGCGGTTGCCAGAGAAGGGGCTGCGTGGCGAGCTGTTTGGACTCAGACCACTTCTGAACATCGGGGCCTGCCCGGAGGAGTAGGAGAAGGAGGAGGAGGAGCACGGCGGGTCCTTTGGACTCGCAGTGACTGCATTAGCGCTCCAGGCGGCTGCTCAGAGGAGAAGGCGAGTGGTGAGTTGTTTGGTCTTAAAGTGACAGCTCCTGAACACAGGGGGGCTGCCTGGAGGAGAAGCGTGGTGGGACGCTTGGTCTTGAGTGGCCGCACCTGAGCTCCGGGCGGTGCCCAGAGGACCCGTGCAGCGGGTCACGGGGATTCAGAGCCACTCAGAGGGACTGCTCCTGAACACCCGGGGGGTTATCTGGAGAAGGAGGAGGAACGGGGAGGGTCACTTCGACTCGGAGTGATTGATTGCCCCGGGCTACGGGTGGTTGGTGGGAGGAGGAGGCACGAAGTGAGTTTCTTGGACTCCTAGTGACCGCACCGGCATACTGGGCGGCTGTCTGGAGGAAGAGGCCTGTGGCGGGTCTCTGGGACTCAGAGCGATTGTTCGGAGCCACAGGTGGCTGCTCAGAGGAGGGGCCACGCAGCCAGGCGATTAGGTGCAGAGCAGGGTCCCAGGATCTAGGAGGCTTCTGGGTGGAAGAGCCGCACAGAGACAGGCTTAGGGCGGAGCGAAGGTTCCAGGCCTATGGGCAAATTCTCTGAGGAGGGGCAGCCTAAGGAGATTCATCTGCAAAGGGTGAGGCTCCCAGGCCCAGGAGGTAGGGCCGGGCCCCTGGAAACTTTGCAGAGGAAGGCAGCCCAGCCCAGGCAGTAGCTGTAAATTGAGGGGAACCTCTAGGAGGAAACTGACCAGCGAGACCTCCCCACTGGGTGAGTCTTCCCTGCCTGGTGAGGTTTCCCCACAAGGACGGTAAAACCAGAGACACAGGCCCAAACAGGCCTTGCCTCAGCCCACAGCCCAGGTCCCCTTTGGATGACCATTGGTCAACAAGTGGAGGCACCTCTGCCCACTAGCAGGGAATATACCCCACCTGAAGGCCACCACGCCTAGAGAGGCAGCTTCCTTGTGGAGCACCGCATTATCAACTTCCTCCAAGACTTCAGCCTACTGAAGGCTAAGAGGGGATATATATAGAAATCCTCAGGGACATTGTAAATCAACAGAGGAAATCTGCAATATCTCAGCGGTCCACTGATACCTGAACAATATGAGAAAACAAGGAAAGAAAATGCTGCAAACAAATCTAGATGTTACATCAATAAAACCCAATGACAGCATGGCAGAAGAAATGACAGAAAAGGAGTTCAGAATGTACATAATTAAAATGATCAGAGAAGCAAACGATGAGATGAAAGAGCAAATGCAAGCATTGAATGATCGCACCAATCGACAGTTAAAAGAGCAAATACAGGAAGCAAAAGATCATTTCAATAAAGAGTTAGAGATATTGAAAAAAAACCAAACAGAAATCCTTGACATGCAGGAAACACTAAACCAAATTAAGAACTCCATAGAAAGCATATCCAATAGGATTGAACACCTGGAAGACAGAACCTCAGACATTGAAGACAAAATATTTAACCTTGAAAACAAAGTTGAACAAACAGAGAAGATGGTAAGAAATCATGAACAGAATCTACAAGAACTATGGGATATCATGAAAAGGCCAAATTTAAGAATTATTGGGATTGAGGAAGGTCTAGAGAAACAAGTCAAAGGAATGAACAACCTATTCAATGAAATAATATCAGAAAATTTCCCAAATCTGAAGAATGAAATGGAAAATCAAGTTCAAGAGGCTTATAGAACTCCAAATACACAAAATTACAACAGACCCACACCAAGGCACATTATAATGAAAATACCTAACATACAAAATAAAGACAGAATTTTAAAGGCTGTGAGAGAAAAGAACCAAATTACATTCAGGGGGAAACCAATACGCATATCAGCAGATTTTTCAATCCAGACCCTAAAAGCTAGAAGGTCCTGGAACAACATTTTTCAAGCCCTGAAAGAAAATGGATGCCAACCAAGAATCTTATACCCAGCAAAACTTACCTTCAAATTTGACGATGAAATAAAATCCTTCCATGATAAACAAAAGCTAAAAGAATTTACAAAAAGAAAGCCAGCATTACAGAACATTCTCAACAAAATATTCCATGAGGAAGAGATGAAAAACAAAGAAGCAAATCAGCAAAGGGAGGAATTATCCTAAAGGAATTGTCAAATAAAGGAGGAAACAAGTTGTGTCAAACAAATAAATAAACAAAATTTTAAAAATGAACCAAATGATCGGGAAACCAAATCATTTCTCTATAATAACCCTGAATGTTAATGGCCTGAATTCATCAATCAAAAGACATAGACTGGCAGACTGGATTAAAAAGAAAGATCCAACAATAGGTTGCCTGCAAGAGACTCACCTCATAGAAAAAGATACCCATAGATTAAAGGTGAAAGGATGGGGAAAAACATACCATGCACATGGACTCAGCAAAAAAGCTGGAGTATCCATCCTCATTTCCGATAATGTGGACTTCAAGCCAAAGTTAGTCAGAAGGGATAAAGAAGGTCATTTCATACTGCTTAAGGGAAGCATAAATCAGCAAGATATAACAATCATAAACATCTATGCCCCAAACAGTGGCTCATCTATGTATGTCAAACAAATCCTTCTCAATTTCAGAAACCAAATAGACCACAACACAATAATACTAGGTGATTTTAACACGCCGCTCTCACCACTGGACAGATCTTCCAGACAAAAATTGAACAAAGAAACCATAGATCTCAATAACACAATCAATAATTTAGACTTAACGGACATTTATAGAATATACCATCCAACCAAGAGTGAATACACTTTCTTCTCAGCAGCACATGGATCCTTCTCTAAAATAGACCATATATTATGCCACAAAGCTAATGTTAGCAAATACAAGAAGATAGAGACACTAGCATGTATTCTATCAGATCATAATGGATTGAAGTTAGAAATAAATGAAAGAGTAAAACACAGAAACTATTCCAACATCTGGAGATTAAACAATATGCTATTATATGATGAATGGATAACAGAAGATATTAGGAAGGAAATTAAAAAATTCTTAGAGGTAAATGAGAACAAAGAAACATCATATCAAAATCTCTGGGACACTATGAAAGCAGTACTTAGAGGGAAATTTATTTCATGGAGCGCATTTAATAAAAGAAGTAAAACTCAACAAATAAACAACCTAACACTACAGCTCAAAGCCCTAGAAAAAGAAGAACAGAACAGCACCAAAAGTAGTAGAAGACAGGAAATAGTTAAACTCAGAGCTGAAATCAATGAAATTGAAACAAAAGAAACAATACAAAAAATTGACAAAATAAATAGTTGGTTCTTCGAAAAAATAAACAAAATTGATAAACCTTTAGCCACACTAACAAAGAGAAGACGAGAGAAAACCCAAATCACTAAAATTCGGAATGAACAAGGAAATATTACAACAGACAGGATGGAAATACAAAACATAATTAGAAGCTATTTTGAAAATCTATACTCCAACAAAATAGAAAATTTCAAAGACATCAACAGGTTTCTAGAGACATATGAATTGCCTAAACTGAATGAGGAGGACATAAACAATTTAAATAGACCAATTTCAAGTACTGAAATAGAAGAAGTCATCAAAAGCCTACCAACAAAGAAAAGTCCGGGACCAGATGGGTTCTCAGCCGAGTTCTACAAAACCTTTAAAGAAGAGCTCATTCCAATACTTCTCAAAGTATTCCATAAAATAGAAGAGGAGGGAACCCTCCCAAACTCATTCTATGAAGCCAATATCACACTGATACCTAAACCAGACAGAGACTCATCAGGGAAAGAAAATTTCAGACCAATATCCTTAATGAACATCGACGCAAAAATTCTCAACAAAATTTTAGCAAATCGCATACAAAAACATATTAAAAAGATAGTGCACCATGATCAAGTGGGTTTCATCCCAGGGATGCAAGGTTGGTTCAACATCAGGAAATCAATAAACGTAATTCACCATATTAATAGACTTAAAGTCAAGAATCACATGATTATTTCAATAGATGCAGAAAAAGCATTTGATAAAATACAGCACCCCTTCATGCTCAAAACCCTAGAAAAAATAGGGATAGTGGGAACATTCCTTAACATTGTAAAGGCCATTTATGCTAAGTCCATGGCTAATATCATTCTAAATGGTGAAAAACTGAAAGCATTCCCCCTAAAAACTGGAACAAGGCAGGGATGCCCTCTTTCACCACTTCTATTCAACATCGTTCTTGAGACTCTGGCCAGAGCAATTAGACAAACCAAAGAAATTAAAGGGATACGAATTGGAAAAGAAGAACTCAAACTATCCCTATTCGCTGATGACATGATTATATATTTAGAGGAACCTGGAAATTCCACCAGAAAACTCGTAGAACTCATAAGTGATTTCAGTAAAGTAGCAGGTTACAAGATCAATGCCCATAAATCCAACGCATTTTTATACATAAGCGATGAATCTTCAGAAAGAGAAATTAGGAAAACTACCCCATTCACAATAGCCTCGAAAAAAATAAAATACTTGGGAATCAATCTCACAAAAGAGGTGAAAGACCTCTACAATGAGAACTATACAACACTAAAGAAAGAAATTAAAGAACACCTTAGAAGATGGAAAGATCTTCCATGTTCTTGGATAGGAAGAATTAATATTGTCAAAATGGCCATACTACCTAAAGTGCTATACAAATTCAATGCAATTCCAATTAAAATCCCAATTGTGTACCTTACAGAAATAGAGCAAGCAATTATGAAATTCATCTGGAAGAATAAGAAACCCAGAATAGCTACAGCAATCCTTAGCAGGAAGAGTGAAACAGGGGGTATTGCAATACCAGATCTTCAACTCTACTACAAAGCAATAGTAACAAAAACGGCATGGTATTGGTACCAAAATAGAAAGGTAGATCAATGGTACAGAATAGAGGACACGGACACAAACCCAAATAAATACAATTTTCTCATACTAGACAAAGGGGCCAAAAATATGCAATGGAGAAAAGATAGCCTCTTCAACAAATGGTGCTGGGAGAATTGGAAATCCATATGCAACAGAATGAAACTAAACCCAAATCTCTCACCATGCACGAAACTAAACTCAAAATGGATTAAGGACCTTGGAATCAGACCAGAGACCCTGCAGATTATAGAAGAAAAAGTAGGTCCAGATCTTCAACATGTCAGCTTAGGACCAGACTTCCTTAACAGGACTCTCATAGCACAAGAAATAAAAGCAAGAATCAATAACTGGGATAGATTCAAACTAAAAAGCTTTCTCTCAGCAAAGGAAACTATCAGTAATGCGAAGAAAGAGCCTACAGAGTGGGAGAATATCTTTGCCAATCATACTTCAGATAGAGCACTAATCTCCAGAATCTATAAAGAACTCAAAAAACTCTACTCCAAGAATTCAAATAGTCCAGTCAACAAATGGGCTAAGGAAATGAATAGACACTTCACAGAAGAAGATCTACAAGCAATCAACAAACATATGGAAAAATGTTCAACATCTCTAGTAATAAGAGAAATGCAAATCAAAACCACCCTAAGATTCCATCTCACCCCAATTAGAATGGCGATTATCAAGAATACGAGCAACAACAGGTGTTGGCGAGGATGTGGGGAGAAAGGTACACTCATACACTGCTGGTGGGGCTGCAAATTAGTGCAGCCACTCTGGAAAGCAGTGTGGAGATTCCTTAGAAAACTTGGAATGGACCCACCATTTGACCCAGCTATCCCACTCCTTGGCCTATACCCAAAGGACTTAAAATCTGCATACTACAGAGATACAGCCACATCAATGTTCATAGCTGCTCAATTCACAATAGCCAGACTGTGGAACCAACCTAGATGCCTTTCAATTGATGAGTGGATAAAGAAACTGTGGTATATATATACAACGGAATATTACTCAGTCATAAAGAATGATAAAATTATGACATTTGCAGGCAAATGGATGAAATTGGAGAATATCATGCTAAGTGAGATAGGCCGATCTCAAAAAGCCAAAGGACGAATGATATCGCTGATAAGTGGAGGATGACACATAATGGGGGGGAGGGAAGGGTTAGAGTTAGGGTTAGGGAGGGGGGCAAGTATGGAGGAAGGAACTACTGTATAGAGGGTAAAGAGGGGTGGGAGGGGTGGGGGGAAGGGAAAAAATAACAGAATGAATCAAACAACATTGCTCTATGTAAATTTATGATTACACAAATGGTATGCCTTTACGCCATGTACAAACAGAGAAACAACATGTATCCCATTTGTTTACAATAAAAAAAAAAGATTCAGTAAGATGCCACAAAAAAAAAATGAAATTATGTATATCATAGCAGATTGACTAAGATTATAAAGGTTGATAAAATATAGTGATGATGAAAATGTGGGAAAGAGAAACTCTCATATGCTCTCTCTTGGTGTGAGATTAAATTTATACATTTCTGAAGTATAATAATCAGGATGAATATATCAAAATGTAACTTGAATTCTCTTTTGGCCTAGTAATATGACTTAAAAGAATTCACCCTTGAGAACGGTCAGACAGATGCTTATAGATACAGGTAAATAAATGTTCATTTCAGCATAATAAAAGGGAAGATAGCCTAAAAGTACAACTCTTAGGGTTAATTGGCATATAGTAAACATGTAGACTAGAATACTATGAGACCACTAAAAGAGATGAGGTGGATTTATTTTAACATTAAAGAAAAGTTCAGAGCACATGTCTTGGTGATCTATTGTTAATGTTACAAACAATGCCAGATTTAGGAGTTAAAGCAACTATTTTATTCTGCTTCTGTTTTTATAGATTGGGAATCCAGAAGTCCTCTGCTGGATGGTGTCTTCGTTCAGCATGGCTGCAAACAATGAGGTTCCTCCTTTGAGATGGCTTCTTCTGACATGTCCGGGGACCTTGGTGGACTCTAGTTTCTTTGCCATTCCACAGGGAATCTCTTCTTCCAGGGCTTCTTGGGCTTCTTCACAACATGGTGGTCTCAGGGTAGTCCTCTTTTTAACAGTGGCTGGCTTCCAAGGAACAGGAAGTGGAAGTCTTGGGGCATGTTAAGAGTTACACATAGAGATGGTACAACATGAGGTTAGGTCTGTTCCATTGAGTGAAGCAATCCCAGGGGGTGGAGAAATAACATTTCCTGTAGGAGAGTGGCAAAGAAAATTTGTGGAAGAGCATGCAGGTTAGGGATATTGTCATGGTCATCTTTGGAAAATTCAGTTCTGCCACAGCATCATGTACTTTGATTTATGTAAATATTCATGCTTCTGTAGATTTAAAAATTTAGAAAAAGTATAGAGATGAAATAATGTTTCTGTAAGACATAGCAATTTTGGATATAACATTACTTTCTACTTTAGATTCTTCAGTGTTTGATTTTATTTTTTACAGTACACATGAATTTTTTTATTATAAAAATATTTTAAATCCCAATTTTATTTAAACAGAAGTAGGTTGTTTAAAATTGTGTTCCTGCTGAATTTGCAGTGGCCAAAGCATACATTTAAGTGGATGATTTTTTTTTTTTTTTCTCCCTGTGGAAAATTTCAGGAGGAACCTCTACATGTAAGTTTCCATATTTGTAGATGGAGTAGGAGTGATAGCTTCTTAGCAAAATTGAATTTGAGTAATGGATTTAAATAATAGAAGCCATTATTCAGGATAAGCTTAATGCAGTCCCCACCCAGATGAAAGATTTAGGCAATGAAATGGAGCAGATAAAAGCCTGACAGTTGCCTCATGCAAATTATGCTGTATTAAAAATTTAAACAAAAATTAAACGTGATACAGACTGAAAACTTGAAGGAAGAAGTGTGTAGGGCCTTGGGTGGGCATCTGTCTGGTTCCTATTCTGTACTTTCAGCAGCATAATTTCTGTAGCTGTCAGTTATCAGAATAACAACAAATGTGTATATTCGAAGATTTTTCATTGCTTTCACCCATTTTCTCAAACATACCCAGAAGTCATAATGCTGGAATTACATTGACACAATCATCCCCATGGAAACAGAGCTTGGTGTCATAAACATGGCATTATGGCTTCTCAGCGGGAGGATGCAGATGGAATTTTGGCACTCAATGTGTAAGATTTATTCAAAAACACAAATGTCTTGGAGAATAACACCAAAGCAGGGTGAGGGAGCTGGGGGAGGGAGAAAGAAAGAAAAGGGCATGAATTCCCCCTATCAAATGCATTTTGAAAGCATGGTTTCCTAGGATTATGTTCACCTCTGACAGGTCTTGATTTTACTTATTCTTTTTTTTTTTTCATTGTGTTTGGCATGGCATGTCCTCATCTTAGTCTTGGCTGTTCAGGCTGCATTTACAGATGGAGAAGTTGAGACCTGTTAGAAGTGAATGAACTTGTGCCAGTCACCTAGCAAGTTAGTGGCCCTGATGAAGCCAGAGCCTTCCCCAGACTCCCAATCCACATATTTGAGTTTCCTTTTCTCAGTTTTATTTTTGGAGCATAATTATGTGCCTCAGTTAGAACATTGGTTGGGCTGTTTGCTATAGTCTTGATATGTCTGAATGTCTCCTCCAAGGGTTTGTATGGGTAGAATGGTCTTTAGTGTGGTGAAATGGGGGTGTTGGGAGCTGGTGGAACTTTTAAGAGGAAGGGCCTAGTGGGAGGTAATTAGGTCATTGGGGCACCGCTCTATAAAGAGATTTTCAGGACTCTGGTTAGTTCCCATGAAAGTGCATTGTTACACAAAGAGCAAGTCTGACCCCTCTCTGAATCTCTGACTTCTTTTCTCACCAAGTGATCTGTCCTGTCCCACCATTGTGATGCTATCTGCCATTAGGCCAGTACCAGAAGCTGAACCAATGGGGCCACCTGATTTTGGACTTTCAGCCTCCAAGAACTCTTAGCTAAATATACTTCTTTTCTTTATATAAACTTGGGTATTCTGTTGTGGCAATAGAAAATGAACTAAGACTATTCTAATGAGACCTTTCCTCTTGTTCTCTGGGCAAAAATAAATAAATAAATAGCATTTCAAATAAGATAGAAGTTTTTCTTTCTTTCATAGCTATTTCTGATGTCATGGACCCAGTGTCATGATTTTTTTGCTCTCTCTACTGTGTTACTCTGATCCACTAGCATGCATGTCACACCGTATTTGTATTCCAGATAGAGGGTGTGGAGCACATTCCCTCATCTTTGAAGAGTCCAATCTGAAACCTACACAAATCACTTCTGTATAAATCCCATTGTCCAGGACTGATTGGTATACCTGGTTTCAAAGGAATCTGGTTAGTCATGTATTAAGCTAGAGGTGGATTCAAAGGATTCTGGTTAGTGATGTACTAAACTATTGTGGAAGAAGGTGGGGGGACAGAACTGGCAACAACCTGAGATCTCTGCCATATCTTGCACCCCCTCTCACAGAGTGATGCTTTCAGTGGACTATCACATAATTTCCATTCAGTTCCTGCAATAGTTGAAGGCTGATTACGGTATTTATTTACCCAAGAGTATTTAAAATTGCAATGACTATATCGGTTACAGAGATTACTGACTTGTCAGAAAGACTGAACACCAGACCTGAGATTAGTCAGAAATTAACTAGTAAAGTATGCATTAGAACTGAAATAGAGACTTTCTGAATGTGTGACTGTAAGAACAAATTCACTGATTTCTTTTTTCATCTAATAGTCCAGAGTGTGTGGTCTAATGTTGGTGAAACTTTGCTTACTATGGAAGGTAGGAGAATAAATATAAGTGAACAGCTACAGGTTTACTCTGCAGGGTAGCACAGCTGGAAGGACTGGCCCCCAACCATTCCTTTCATCTTAGTATCTTTCACTAGAAGATGAAAGGTGGGAAGGGAGAGAGAAGGATTGATTTTCTGATGAACTGACCATGCATAGACTTCTTAGCAGCTACTGGGAGGCAGGAAGGAAGATTTTGGCACTTTGTGAACCAGGATTTACGTTCTCACTGAGACTGTTCACAGTTCCATCTGGGTCAGGAGTTACTTTCAAAGATCCTCTGGATCCAGAAATATTCCTTCTTGTTCTCATTATGAAGTAACACCCCTATTTCTTCTTGAAAATTAGAATCAATTCCTGCACAAAAAGCAATTGGTTGTTTATGCAGTGGTATAAAGATCCCAAAATAATCATGAGAATTTTCAACTTTTAGCTCAATGTATAAATTGTCACAATTTCCTGGTGGAAGTCTTTCTCTCTCTCTCTCTCTCTCTCTCTCTCTCTCTCTCTCTCTCTCTCTCACACACACACACACACACACACACACACACACAAACAAAAAACAAATTAAAGTCAAAAGTTACAGAAATCGAAAATTTTATAAGTCCACCTTCTGACCAGTAGATCAAAGTGTATTCTGGAACTCCTCCAAGAATTGGTGTTGGCTTACAGTTAGAGTCCGATATTTCTGAATCGTCCTAGTATTTTCATTTCCTAAATGATCAGTTATCTTGATCTTTGTATTAGGGTTCTCTAGAGGAACAGAATCAACAGGATTTTATGATTTTAAAAAATTTATGATTTTTATGATTATAAAAAGGGAATTTATTAGATTGGCTTATACAACCAGAAGCTGGATAGTTCACAATGATGGTCTGCAGGCTGGAGAGGTGGAAAATCAGTAGCTGTGCAGTTCAAGAGGCAGAAGCCCCAGAACGAGAGGGATCAATAGTGCTACCCTAGTCTGAGACCAAGTCTTCTGGAAACTACCTGGAGAATCACTAGCAGAGTCCACTTTGGAAGAGTGAAGAAGCGAGAGTCCCATATCCTCAGATGATCCAAGCAGCAATCAACCTGTTTAAGAAGAGTGGATCTGCTGCTGCATCCTTGTTCTTCCAACTTTTATTCCATCCAAGCCACCATCCTATTGGGCAGTGTGCCCATGCTTAGGGAGGGTCTCCACTTCAGGTCACTATCCCACATGCCAATCATTCCTAGACAGGCCCTCACTGACACACCCAGAAGCCTCTTAATCATTGGCATCTCTTAATTCAATCAAGGTGACAATTCAAATTAACCATTAACTTGGTCTTTTCAGTTATCTTGACCATGGCAAGGAAGACTATTTCAAGTATGCATTTGAAACGTACTTACTCATTGCTTAGCTGGCCTCCCCTTTGTTCCAGGGGTTTTTGCATCTAGGAATTGACTTAGGCTTTGAATAATGGGATGTGATTTTTTTTTCTCAGAGAATCAAATAAGTCCTGTTTGGCAGACCCATTTCATGATTAATCATATAAAGCAAGTAAGAACTCAAAAAAATTCTCTCTCTCTCTCTCTCTCTCTCTCTCTCTCTCACACACACACACACACACACAAGGAAAAACCCCAAATAATACAATCAATAAATGGGAAAAGAGCTAAACAAACTTTTCTCAAAAGAAAAAACCAGTGATCAACCAATACATGAAGAAATATCCAACATCTCTGGCAATCTGGGAAATACATTAAGGTTTCATCTCATTCCAGTCAAAATGGCAATTATGAAGAATACAAATAAAAATAAATGCTGGTGAAGATGTGGGTGGAAAAGGTACACACATACATTGCTGATTTTAATTGTCAAGTTCAACTAAAAAGAGCAATTTTCATGTCATATTTAAGACATCTTCCCAAACCTAAGGTAACTAAAATTTTCTTTAATCTTTCCCATTAGATGTTTATCTTTGTAGGCCTATAATCCATTTTGTGTTATGATTCATTACTTTTTGTTTGTTTATGGTGTGAGGTAAGGGTCAAACTCCCCACCCCCATTAAGATATTTATTTCTGTCAGCACTGTTTGTCAAAAACTAAATGACATTATATTATGTATCTGTTTTCTGGATGTATCCTGTTCCACTAAATATTGTTGGTGGGACTGCAAATTAGTACAACCCCTCTGGAGAACAGCATGAAGATTTCTCAAAAAACTAGGAATGGAACCACCATAAGACCTAGCTATCCAACTCCTTGGTATTTATGTTAAGAACTAAAATCATCATACTATACCAATATAGCAGCACAATTCATAATAGCTAAATTATGGAATCAGCCAGATGCCCATCAATAGATGAATGCATTAAGAAAATGTTGTGTATGTGTATATATGTGTGTGCGTGTGTGTGCGTGTGTGTGTGTGGGGGGGATATAAACAATGGAGTTTTACTCAGCCATAAAGAAGAATGAAATTATGACATTTGCCAGTAAATGGATAGAAATGGAGACCATCATGCTAAGTGAAATAAACCAGACTCAGCCAATCAAAGGTTGAATGCTTTCTCTCATACATGGAAGTTAGAGCAAAAAATAGGGGAAAGAAGATGCTGGGGGGGCTCTTATATCATAAAGATACAGGAAAGATTTGTGGACTAGGAGGAGATCAAGAAGGAGGGAGAAAGAAAGGGAAAGGGGAGGGAATGTGGAATGAATTCAACAAATCATGTTATGTAAAAAAATGCCAATCAAAAATAAATGGCCAGGCACAGTGGTACAAGCTTATAAGCCCAGAGGATCAGGAGGCTGAGGCAGGAAGATCAAGAGTTCAAAGCCAGCCTCGGCAAAAGCGAGATGCTAAGAAACTCAGTGAGACCCCGTCTAAATAAAATACAAAATAGGCCTGGGGATGTGGCTCAGTGATTGAGTACTCTGAATTCAATCCCTGGTACCCCCAAAATAAATAAATAAATAAGCAAATAGATAAACTAACAAATGAGCAAAAGGAAGATCAGTGAAGTAGAGGAAGGAGAATAGGGAGAGGGGGAGGGGAGGAAAAGGGGAAATGGGGCCTGAAATGGAGTAAATCAAATTGCACACATGTATGATTTTGTCAAAATGAACCCAACTTCTATGTATAACTATAATGCTCTAAAACAAACAAACAAAAAAACCCTCCAAACCAAAATACCCAAACCAGCCCTGGGTTCCTATCTCTATAGAATCCATTAAAAGCCATGTGAGAAACCTGGACTTCCATCCTTATGAGACTGCAAAAAGGCACCTGGGACCCAACCCAACCCTATGAGTTGAATGTTTTCTCTGATATATTGAAACTACAGGAAAAAAAAAAAAATCTGATATCATAAAGCTTGTTGGAGAAAGCCAAGCAGGAAGAGCAGGACTTCCACCTTGTGGAGTCAGGGGAGACCAGGAGGAGCAGCTGGACTTCCACTGCATTCAGCAGTTATGCCTGCTCTTCCTCTTTCCATGGGGCAGGTGAAAAAGCAGGACTAGCAAAGAATCAAGACTTTCACTATAGCCTAGTGGCAATGGGACCATCCCAGCACACCGATGTGCAGCTGGAAGTCCCACCTCTACCTAGCAGTAATAAGGAGCCCTTACCATACAGGTGTCAGGGAGACTGAGTGGGGAATTTAGCATTTCTACTTCTATCTGGTAGTAACAAGACAGCGAGCATCCCCAATTCCCTGCCAGCAGTGTCAGAAAAATAGAGCTCAAAAAAGTGTAAAATTATAGTTTGAGTTTCATGACATAATATGAACATGAAACCGAAATTATAGGTAATCTGATCAGATCAAGGAATGGAGGCCATCTGAGTCTGGCAAGTTGGAGACCGCCCTGGGAGATTGGAATGTTAGTGTCTCCAGAGTCATTTTGATACCAAGGTTACCTGCCTATACTACCCCTCCCAAAAAGCTGCAGGCAGGGAATTGCTAATTAATGCCCCTTGAGCCCCTATCTGCCTGAATCACTCCATTTGGCCCTTCCCCCTTGCCCATCTGCCTCTTACCTGCATCTCCTGGGCCTACTCATGCAGGCAAGAAGGGGAGAGATGAGGAGGGGAGACAGCAGAAGATAATCTATAAAAAAGTCAGGGCATGCTCACTTCTTGGGATACCAGAACATCAGCCATGGCTGTGTTACTACCTTTGAATAAAACCTGCTTTATATGCTTACCATGGTGTTCTTCTCTGGTGTTATACTTCAAAGGCTGAGGAAGGAGAACTCGTCACTGATAAACGGCAGTATCAAACATATCTGGTTTTCAATTTGAAAAAAATCATTCATTGTAATAGGGAGATCCAGAAAGGCCTCAAACTGAATGAAAAAAGATAAACATGTTGACACTAAGATGACAGAAAGTTTAGAATTATCCAACAAAAATTCTGAAGCAGCCATGATAAAAAATGTTTCAATGACCAAGTATGAACATACTATAATAAATGAAAAAATAGTCTCAACAATGAAACAGAAAATAAAATAACCAAACACAAATTTTAGAATTGAAAAAATACAATGACTAAAAACTAATCTCAGTGGGTGGGATTAACAGCAGAATGGAGGGACAGAGAAAAGAAAATATGAAGATGGGATGATGGGAATTGCTTAGTCTAAAACAGAGAGAGAAAATGCAGTGAGAAGATTGAACAGAATCTCAGAGACATACCAGATTATTACAAAAGATGTGACATTTGGATCATTAGAAGCTTGAGGGAGGGGGCTTGACTGAAAAAGTACCTGAAGAAACAATGACTGGAAATCCCCCAAATTTGGAAAGAAATATAAACTGACATATTTAAGAAAGTGAGCAAATCCGGAACAGGCTAAAGTCCCCAAATCCAAGGCCAAGACACACACTGTAATTAAACTTCTGAAAACTAAAGAAAAAGAAAAAAATCTTGAAAGCCAGAGGAAAAAATATGCTCTACCTAGGAATAAAAGTTCAGGATGATTCCAGATTTCTAAAATAATGAATACCATAGTGACAAGATATAAAATATATCAGGTACAGAAAGAAAAGAATCATCAACCTAGAATTCTATACCTAGTGAATATATATTTCAGGAATGAAGGGGAAATCATGATAATCTCAGAAAAAGTAAACCCAAGAGATTTTGATACTAAAGAATGACTAAAGGAAATTATTCCTCCGTCTTCTCCGCTTCCTCCTCCTCCTCCCCCTCCTCCTTCTTCTTCTTCTCCTCTCTCTGTCTGTCTCTCTCTCTCTCTCTCTCTCTCTGTCTCTCTCTCTCTCTCTCTCTCTCTCTCTCTCTCTCTCATGCTGGGAATTGAACCCAAGACCTCATGTGTGTTCAGCAAGAATTCTACTACTAATGAGCCAGTCCCAAGAAAATTCTTTAAACAGAAAAATTAGGAATCTACTAATATTGGGAAGAAAGCAAGAACATGTTAAGCAAAAACAAGGCTCAAACAATAGACTTTCCTTCTCTTGAGTTTTCAAAATTATTTTTAGCTTTTGAAGCAAAAATTATAACACTTCTGATGTGGTTCTAAATATGAGTCCTAAATGTGGAAATATTTAAGATAATTATATTATAAATGGGGGATGGTAACAAAGTAATAAAAGGTAAGATTTCTAAACTTCACTCATACTGGTAAAATGATGACAGCCATGAACTTGATAAGATTGTGTGTGTGTGTGTGTGTGTGTGTGTGTGTGTACGTGTGTGATATAACACCTAGGCAAATCATTAAGAAGCTCTAATAAGAGATACACTGAAAATCACTATAGGCAAATCAAAGTAGAATTCTAAAAAGTGTTCAGATAATCTCTGGAGGGACAAAAAATGGAGAGAATAAACAAAAATAGAGAGACTTAGGTTATCACATATCAAGGATCACATAAAATGTAAATTGTTTAAATACTCTTATGAAAGACAAATTTGAAGAACACATAAAAACATGACCTAACTATATGATATCTGCCAGAAACTCACTTCAGAACGATGAAAGCAAATTCAAAGTAAAAGTTTGGAGAAAGACAGGTCATGCAAACATTAGTCAAAAGAAAGTTGAAGCTGCAGTGGCGATGTTAATATCAGATAAAATAGATATCAGAGCAAAGAAAATTGCCAGAGAGAGGAAGGGACATTATATGATCATAAAAGGGCCTACCTGTCAACAAAACAGCAACTCTGTATGCATCAAACAGCGGAGTTGCAAAAGAGTGAAGCAAAAACTTACAAAGAAATACACAAATCCACAATTACAGTTGGAGACTTCAAAGGCCTTCCCTTAACAGTTGATAGAAAAACTAGACAGGAAAGCAGCAAGCATCTAAAAGAAGTGGTTAGCACCATCAACTAACAGGATCTAACAGACAATTGTAAGTGGTTCTACTCACAGCAGCAAAATGCACATTCTTTTCAAATGCCTACAGAACATATACCAAGATAAGCTATGTTCTAAGACATAAAACAGACGCCAACAAAATTTTAAAACATTGAAATCACACAGACTTTATTTTCTAACCACAACGGAAATCAATATGAGAAAGATAACAGGAAAATCCCCAAGCATTTGGAAACTCAGTAACACAATTCCAAACAACCCATGCATCTAAGAAGAGAAAGTCCTTAGGCAAATAAAGTAATAGGTTGAATTGAACAAAAAGGAAAATATGAAGTATCAAAATTTATGTAACCAAGTTCAGAAGTATTGAGAGAGAAATTTATAGCACTACAAAATAGAAAATTCCTAAAACCAATAATCAAAAATTCCCATTGCAGAACCTAGAAAAAAAAAAAGCACAAAATAAACCTAAATCAAGCAGAACAAAGGAACAGAGATATGTCAATGGGAATTCCTCAAACTGAAACATAAAAAGAAAAAAATGGAGCAGGAAATCAAAGAACTGCTGGACAAATACAAAAGGGACAAGATGTATGTAATGTGAGTGCCAGAAAAAGAGCAACGGAAGAAATATTTTAAGCAATATTGGTTTAGAATTCTTCAAACTAAATGACAGATGCCAAAGCATAGATAAAGGAAATTCAGGCAGGATATATAACAAATAAGCCTACACCTAGGCATTTTATATTCAACCGCAGAAAACCCATTTCGAAGGAAAAAAATCCTAAAAGAAGCCAGAGGGAAAAAATATCTTATCTGTAAAGGATCAAGGATAAGAATTCCACTGAACATCTCTTCAGAAGTCATGTAAGCAAGAAGAAAGTGAAGTAAAATATTTAAAATGATGAAAGAAAAAACCACCATTGTAGAATTCTGTACCAGGAAAATTTTTGCTTTGAAAGTGAAGGAGATGTAGAGACCCTCTTAGACAATAAAAACTGAGGAAATTCGTTGCCAGGAGACCTGCCTTGCAAAAAATGTTAAAGAAAGTTCTTCAGAGAGAATAAAAATGATAAAGGTTGAAATTCAGATCTACATAAAGAGGAAGAGCACTAGGAAAAGAATAAATGGAGATCAAATTAATTTTCATTTTTAAATTCTTAATGGAGCTGATAAGTTTGTTCAAAATAATGCATTCAGTGGAAGAAAAACAAGGTATTTAGCAATTATTACTTATAAATTAAATGAATGACAGTAATGATATGAGATGGGAAGAAAATATTAAGAATATTATATAAACTTGTACTACTTGCAAAGTGATACAGTATTATTTGAAAGTGGACTTGAATTTGTCATAATTTCTTTACTGCAAACTTCAGAGCCACCACTAAAAATATGTAAAAAGAATAATTGATATGCTAACAGAGGAGATAAAATGGAATCATAAAATGCTCAATTAAATCTGTAAGAGGCATAAAAAGTATGGAAGACAAACAGAACAAGGGTAATAATCAGAAAATAGTTATAAATATCATAGATATTAGCCAAACTGTATTAACAATAATTTAAATATACTTAATTGCTATATTTAGACATTTATGAAAGTCCAATAGCAATTAAAAGGCAGACTATCTGATTAAAAAACAAGACAACTATATACTCTCTATAAGAAACCCACTTTAAATATTAAGGCACAGGTAGTTAAAAGTAAATGGAAGGACCACATGTGAAGAACAGTAAGATTGGATGCTGGCCAAAAAGGGATCAGACCACAAGCATCTAAACAAAGCTTTATTGGGCTCAGCTCTCGGGCCATGTTCATGGGTCCGCCAAGGTAAAGGGCCAGGGAAGTCGTGCTGGGGCTCCGATGGGCTAGCGTTTTTGTACCTGGGGGTAGGCTGGGTAGGCTCAGGGGTGGATGTGTCTTCCTGTGGTTGGCAGGAGACCCTGCTGGGACCTTTGTCCTTCTGGGATTGGCTGGGGATCTCGCTGAGTCTGGTTGGTTGCTCGTTGGCACACACGGGCTGCCTGATGCCCTGCCCCCATTCAGTCACTTCCAACCGCCCCAACAAGAAGCACAGTTTAATATAGTCAGTGGTGAAATTAGGAACAAGTGGAGGATGCCTGTCTTCATCATTTCATCACAACATAGTATAGAAAAAAGAAAAAAATATACATCCAAATTGGAAAGAAGTAAAATTATCTTTGTTCACAGATACCATGAACAGATATGTAGGAAATCCTAAAAATTCCACAGTAAATTCTCTTAGAACTAATAAATCCAACAAGGTGTCAGGATGCAAAATCAATGCACAAAAATTAGGCATATCTATATACAGTCAACAATTAGAAAAGGAAATTAAGAAAATAATTCCATTTACAATTGTGTCAAGAAGAATAATGTACTTGGGAATCTAGCCAAGCACTTGAAAGACTTTTACAATAAAAATGACAAAGCATTGTGGAAATAGATGAAAGAAGTCACAAATAAATGAAAAGTCATCCTGTATTCTTGGATTGAAAGGTTTAATATTGTTAAGTACTACCTAAAGCAATCTATATATTCAGAAAATCCCTATTAAAATTCTTAATCTTTCTATATATGCATATGCACACATGTGTATATATAGTGTGTGTGTGCATGTACACACACATATATATAGATATGATATATATATATACACACACACACACACACATTTTTTTTTTTGCAGAAATAGAAAAAAATCCTAAAAGTCACATAGAATCTCAAGGAACACCAAATAGCCGAAACATATTTTGAAAAAGGACAAAATTGAAGGACTCACACCTCTGTTTCAAAACATATTACAAAGCTATAGTAATCAAAACAGTGTGGCACTAGCAGAGAGACACGTATAAAACAATGGAATAAAATAGACAAACCAGAAAGAAAACCTCAAGGGTTAGGTCAAATGACTTTTTTTCAGTATTGGGTATTGAACCCAGGGATGCTTTACCATTGAGTTACACCTCAGTCTTTTTAAAAACTTTGAAATCTTGAGACACTGTTTCACTAAGTTGCCCAAACTGGCCTGGAACTTAGGATCCTCCTGTCTCAGCCTCCTGAATAAGCGGGATCACAGGTATGTGCCTCCATGCCTAGTTGGTCAAACGATCTTTGACAAGGGTTCCAAAATCCACCCAATAGTCTTCAACAAATGGTGTCAGGAAAACCAGGCATTTGTAGGCAAAAGAATGAAGTAGGACTCTTATTTTATACCATATACAGAAATAAATTACACATGGATTAAGGACCCAAGCTTAAGACTTAAATTTATAACATTCCTAGAAGGAAACAGGGGAAAAGCATCAAGATGTTGGATTTCTTGAATACAACACCAAAGCACAGGCAATAAGAGCAACAAGAGAAAAGTAGACAAATGGAAAAATTCATAGAAAAAGAAAGTAGAGTGGTGGTTATCAGGCTACGTGGGGGGAGAAATGGGGATTCACTGCTAATTGGTGTAGAATTTCAGTGCTACAAGATGAAGTTCTAGAGACCTGTTGTGCAACGAAGTCCACATACTTAACACTCTGAACTACACGTTTTTAATGATAACTGTTAGATTTTTATGTTGTGTTTTTTGCCATAATCAAAATGAGGAAAGAAAGTAAAGGAACATAAAAAGATAAATCTTGCTAACACTCATCAGAAGAAAGAGGGAATAATTGTATTAATTTCAGACAAACCAACTTCAGAGCCAGGAAAATTATTATTATAAGATGGATTATGAAATGATAAGGGGGACAATGTTCCTTTATGACATAGCAATCTTTAATGTGTACATTCCTAACAACAAGGTCTCACAATACTTGAGGCAAAAACTGGATAGAAATGTAAGGAGAAAGAGATCCCATTTAGTGGGAGTCAGATAATAAACAATCTAGAAAACAAATGGGCAAATGCGTGCCATATATTTTGAAGGAAAATAAAACAGGCAAGGGGAATGTGATGTGTCAGAGTCATAGTTTAAATAGCGAGGTGAGCCAGGTGCAGGAGTACATGCCTATAATCCCAGCGGCTGGGGAGGCTGAGGCAGTAGGATCTTGAGTTCAAAGCCAGGCTCAGCAACTTAGTAAGGCCCTAAGCAACACGGTGAGACCCTGTCTCTAAATAAAATATGAAAAAAGGCTGGGGGTGTGGCTCAGTGGGATTAATTACCAGTACAAAAAACAAAACAAAACAAAAAATAGGGAGGTCAGATAAAGTTTTACCCAAGCAATCTCTGAGAAAAGGAGGGAGGGAAGAAGCCATCTTGGTTCCAGGGGCAGAGGTCTGGTCAGAGGAAGCAGCAACTGTGCAGAAACCTGTAGTGGGAATCTGCCTGAGGCCTTTGTGGCTGGCAGGGAGTTAGTGAGTGGAAGGACATTAGTCTAGTTTTGTGGGTCATTGTAGTAACTTTGTTTTAGTCTAAAGGAAATGAGGGTTTTGAACAGAGTTGTGACATGATGTGACTTGCAGTTTAGCAAAATGTAGTATAATAAAATGATATTCGACCTTTGTCCCCTGTTATTGGCACAGAACTCCCAAAGCTGTTGACATTTGCTCAGTGACAGGAGTGTCTTTTGCATGGTAGCAAGATGACTGAGGGGTGAGGAAGCCCTGGCAAGTTTCAGGGCAAAGGCTGGTCACCAGAAAGACCAACCCTGGATCAGAGGGCTAGAGCTGCCAGCCTCAGCCCTGCCATGCGAGGGGACCACAGCAGGAGACGGAGTTTGTTCACCAGTTGTGCCTGGTATGAAGCCTCCACTGAAACTCCGAAACAACTAGGCTAGGGGAGCTTCCAGGCTGGTGAGCACAAAACAAAAAATAGGGAGGTCAGATAAAGTTTTACCTAGCAATCTCTGAGAAAAGGAGGGAGGGAAGGAGCCATCTTGTATGGTGGGGAGGTGGAGTCCCTGGAGAGAGTAGGGAAGCTCTAACCCCCACCTCCCATACTCCATTCTGTGCATCTCTTCCATTTGGCTTTTCCTGAGATGTATTCTTTATAATAAAATCATAATAGTGTGTATGGCACTGCCCTAAGTTCTGAGTCACTCTAGCAAATTATCAAAACTGAGGAGCAAGGAGTGAGTGGGTCAGGGGACCCCTCAAATCTGTTGTTGACTGGGCAGAAGGACAGGTAGCCTGGGGACCAAGGTTGTGGCTGAGTTCTGAAGCAGAGACAATCTTGTGGGGCTGAACCCTTAGCGTGGGGTCTGGGCTAACTGGGTCAATAATGTCAGAAATGAACTGAATTGTAAGAAATCCAGTTGGTATCATAAAATGGGGAACTAGTTACTGGAAAAAAGACACACCACCAGGGTCACTCTGGCTATTCAGTGGAGGGAAGCATAAAGACGACTCACAGTAGAAGAAGCAAGGAGACAGGTCTACAGAAGCCTACTGTAGTAACCCAGGAGAGACATGGCAGTGATCCTGATGTGACTTGGTTGGATTGTGGATGTATTTTGAAAGCAAAGTCAACATGATTTGCTGATGGAGTTGACATGGGATAAGAGAAAAAGAAGTGGCATGGAGCTTTTTTCCAGGATTTGGCAATTATTTTCTCAATGCCCTAGTGTCCTTCGGGCCCTCGTGAAAAATATAAAGTTTGGGTGAATAGGTCACACGTGACAAATCCATTCCAACACTCCTCTCCTACCTGTGAATTTCTTCTGTCTTGTACAAAGGAATTTCTGGCATTTGTGTTCAGTATAAGTCATTTATTTAGTCCAGTTTTGCTCAACCAAATAAACAATCTCTTAGAATGGCAATGGGCTATGTCTAGCCCACCACATCCAGTCTCTGGAAGCAAATTCACATGGAGAGATGCAGCTTGAACGAAAACTGCTTCTGCCTTCTGTGCTTGGCACTTTCAGAATCCATTTTGTACATTTCCCCAGGTTGTTACTAAGAAATCTGCAAATCTTGCAATTATTTTTAGTGTTTTGGCCTTTTCCTTGTGGGCTTGACTTTGAGTTTGATCTAACTCTGTGGTCTGGAGTTCATCCTAAAAACCCTGGGAGGTATTGAGCATGGGATATGAGGAGAATTAATGTCCCTTGGAACATTACCACCTCAGGTAAGGTCATTATGGGCTCTTCAACAGAGAGGCAGCCTTGCCATCTTCAGATACAGGAGGAATGGCTGTCTCTGCTGCAGATGGGTTATCAGTAGGACTCGGGGGTTTAGAATACTCAGAGGCAATTAACTTCTTTCAAATATCACCAATTCAGTCCTCAAGGTACTGTTTCCCCGGATTCAATGCCTTAATTTTGAAATAAAGCATTGGAAAAGAATTTGAATTCAGCAACCATAGGGTCAGATTTTGATTCTGATTTTGCTTTTGTCCACCTTGTGGATATATGGATATACAGAACCATATTCTTTTGTAACATTTATGAAAAAAAAAAACAACTCCCTGATTTTTCTCTTGTGTTTTGAGCTAACAATATATAAGTGAGACCTATAAATTTTTTCTTTTTAATTTAAATACAGTAAGAAATACCTCACATTCCTCATTCTGCATGAGCACATAAAGATGTAACCCTAAACTTAACCATTCTGTCTTCCTAAGCCTCATTCAATAGACCTTTGATTTCAGGGGACCATGTAACTTTTACCATTGGAGCCAAAGATTAGGTACAGCCTTCTGATTATCATTGGGTCTTCACTGTCTTCAGACCCAACCATGTGAGTTAGCCAGTTTTATATTCTCATTCATTCTCTTGAGCACTTTTTGGTCTTGCAACAACTACAATTGTGGTCTACTCTACTAGGTAAGATTCTTAGTCACACTAAGCTAATTTAAGGGAAATACATTTATTAAGAGCAGTAGGTAGATCACAGAATGAATCAGAAAGCTGAATGAATAAACCTGTTATGGTTAATTTTATGTGTCAACTTGACTGAGCCACTGGGTGCCCAGATATTCAGTCAGATATTATTCTGGGATTTTTCTGTATGAGTCTTTTCCAAGATTAATGTTAAAATCAGTAGACTGAGTAAAGTGGATGAGCCTCCATAGTGTGGGTGGGCCTAATCCTATAGGTTAAGGGCCTGAAGGAAACAAAAAGGCTGGTCTTCTCCCAGTAAGAATTCTCCCTGCCTGATTACCCTCTAACTGGGTCACCTTCATTTTCTTGTCTTTGGACTTGAACTGAACCATCAGCTTTTCCTGGATCTTCAACTTGCTGTTTCACTCTGCAGATCTCAAGGACTTGCCTGCCACCATAATCACAAGAGCCGATTCCTTATAAAAAGTCTTTTTCCTTCTCTTTCTTCCCTCTGTCCTTCTCTCCTATTGACTTTGCCTCTCTGGAAAACCCCTAACCAATGTGAGAATGTAGGCAGACCATCCAGTAACTCTGAAGATGAAACTGTCAAACTGTGCAACCAAGGGAGATGCCAGCTCTACTGCAAGTAGGAAGCCATCACCATGGCTACAGTCTCCTATGTGGATGAATAGGTGTCTTGATTTGTTAAACTCCATCCATGTCTATACAGATCCTGATTTGAACTGGTCTTGAGTGAATGCATTTATTTGACAGAACACAAACCACATCTGGAACCCTAAACTGCAATGAATAGATTGGAGCTCTCTAATCTCTGCAATATAGGAAGGTGACATAATGTGATTAGAAGAATTTCAGTAGGCCACAGTGCCCCACCCAAAAGGCAGTTAGAGGGAAGTTGGAAAGGGAAACTCATCTGTGTTATTCCAAAGCACACAGATGTCTAAAGTAGTTGCTTAAATTTACAAAAAGAATTCACAAATACATGCTAATAAAAAATTCAAACAAATATTTAAGGAAAAAAGAAAGTTTATTTTTACCTTCTACCCTACCCAAAGCTTACCAACCTCCTCATAGTTAACTATCATCCATTTTTTAATCCCCCTGAGTAATTTCCTATATATCTGTAAGTATGTGTATTAGTCAGGGTTCTCTAGAGGAACAGAATCAACAGGAAGTATGATTATAAAAAGGAAATTTATTAGATTGGCTTACACAACTAGAAGCTAGATATTCCACAATGACCATCTGTAGGCTGGAGAGCTAGAGGAGCCAGTAGCTGTGCAGTTCAAGAAGCAGAAGCCCCAGAACAAGAAGGATCAACAGTCTACCCTAGTTTGAGACCAAGGCTTCTGGAAACTAGCTGGAAAATCACTGGCAGAGTTCACTTTGGAAGAATGAAGAAGCAAGTCCAATATCCTCAGATGATCAAAGCAGCAATCAAGAACCCGTTTAAAAAGAGTTGAGCTTGCATCTGCATCTGCTTCCTTGTTCTTCCAACTTTTATTCCAAGCCACCATCCTATTGGGTAGTGTTGCCCATGCTAAGCAGGGTTCTCCACTTTAGTTCACTCTCCTACGTGCCAATCATTCGTGGACACACTCAGAAACCTCTTAATCATTGGCATCTCTTAATCCAATCAAGTTGACAATTCAAATGAACCATTACAATATGTATGTAGACTATAAAATGTATACTGCTAGATTGTGGCAGTCAGGCATGGTGGCCCTGCATGAGTGGTGGGGGGAGTGAATATCTTGACCCTAATTCTTCCTTCCTTCTGACCTCCTGCTGGAACACCCCACTGGCTAAGTGGACAGGGAAGTCTATCAGTGTGGCCCATTCAGATAAACCTCCTAGCACAGATAACAGGGTGAGAGGAGACCTGGAGAGACATAGGAAAGACATACAACCCAGAGAGGCTGGAGAGAGAAGATGAGAAATTTGTGAATGACTGTGAAGAGTAATCATAGGTCAGGTTGTTCCCATAATCACGTCATCCTACTTGGTCTCAGGGAAGCACTCAGAACAGATCCATCAGTATCTTCCCATTATTCCTGCCCACCAACAGGAAGAGAAGTAGGAACTCTGTCATACCTGTGACCAGTTCCTTGAATAAGGTGCTCTCTCCCTGTCCTCACCAAGGCTGGGCTAAATGGGATATTACCTTCCCACTGGTAGTAGATATTACCTTCCCACGGCATCCGTCATGTTCAATAACCTGCTCCCTAGGCCACCCATCTTTCCCAAGCCAGTCCCACTCATTTGAAGGGGCATGGAAAACCACCTCCTTTCTGACAGAATTTTGGGGACCTCTCATTCTCTGCTGCTGTAAGCAGCTCCTGAGATGGATAAAATCCACCTTTATATTCCCAACTTGGACTACATAGGAATCAATGTTCACCCTGAGCTATAGCCTGCCTGCCACAGGTGTGGGTCAGGTACTGGTGTCTTTGGGAACCATTTTCCAAACCCAGATATGCCTTAAAAGCTCCCAACCGATGCCCACAGATGTACTAATGGTTCAAAAAGTCTGTTTTCTCAAGAAACCTCTCCTTGTCCATTATTAGTCAGGAGTAGAATTCAGTGAGTTTTTAAAAAAAAATGTTAAAAAAAATGTTTAGTTATTGGTTGACCTTTATTTACTTATATGTGATGCTGAGAATCGAACCCAGTGCCTCACACATGCTAGGCAAGCACTCTACCACTGAGCCTCAACCCAAGCTCTAAATATTTTTTTTATTAGAGTTTTATGGTTATACGTGGTAGTTGGGTTCATCCTGACAACCTTATACGTGCATGGAATTCAATTTCTGTTCATGATCCCCTTTTTCCCTCCCATCCTCCCTCCCCTCTTGCTTTCTTCTACTCTACTAGACTTCCTTTCGCTCATCTATTAATTCATATTTCATTGGTTCTTTGTGTAATCTTATCTTTCCTTCCCCTTTCCTTTATTTTACTCTAGTTTCTGCATATGAGAAAAAATATTCAACCTTTGAGTTTTTGAGTTTGGTTAATTTCACTTACCATGATAGTCTCCATTTTCATCTATGTACCAGTAAATGCCATAGTTTCTTTCAAAATAATGGCTGAGTAGAACTCTATTGTGTGTGTGTGAGAGAGAGTTTCTTAATCCATTCATCTATTCATAGGCATCTGGGTTGGTTCCACAGTTTAGCTATTGTGAATTGTATTGCTATAAACATTGATGTGGCTGCATCCCTGTAGTATGCCAATTTTAGATCTTTGGGGAAAATGCCCAGGAGTGGGATAGCTGGGTCATATGGTGGTTCCATGTCTGGTTTTTTGAGGAATCTCCAAATTGCTTTACAGAGTGATTGTACTAGACTGCAGTTCCACCAAAAATGTACAAGTGTTCCATTCTCCCCACAACCTTGCCAGCATTTATTGTTGTTTGTTTATATGCTTGATTTTTGCCATTCTGACGGGACTGAGAGGAAATCTTAGTGCAGTTTTGATTTGCATTTCAGTGAAAGTTATCGATGAAATGTCACCTTTACTCTTAGCTCTTCCAGCCAGTGCCTTGTAGGCCTCTTAGTTATGTTTCCTTTGCCAAACATGATTTTCCCATCCAGATCCAGCTGAGGTCTCACCTCTGATGAAAAGCTTCTGTGAGCTGTCCTGATTCTACTTCTTTTCTGGTTGATGTGCATATCCAGACCCAGTCTTCAGTTACTCCTCTTTTCTCTTCAGTTACTCCTGTGTCTTGAGCAGCAGGTGGTGTTATGGAAAAACCTACCTCTTCTCAGCTTGGGTGTCAAAGGGTCCAGGTGTAGAGTGACCACCAGCAGACTCTGGGACTTTCGTTCGTACATTGGTGATTAATGAAGTAGACCTGGCTTGGCATTTACGGAGTGTATTCGTTTTATCCTAAAGAATGTTTTACTATCCCTTTTAAATGCAAATGTGCTTTCTAGATCATTGTATTTCACCAGCTCCTCTTGCTATAGTTTGGATAAGTGTCCCCCAAAGGTCCATGGTAATAGGCTTGCTCCCCAGGGTGGTGCTATTGGGAGGTGGCGGAAACTTTGAGATGTGGGACCTAGTAGAAGTTCCCTATGTCACTGGGGGCATGACCTTGAAGGGATTGTGGGACCCCCCCTGACTCTCAGCCTCTCTCTGCTTCCTGGCTCATGATGTAAGTAGTTTACCACACATTCCTACTGTGATAAGACACCCTCTCCAGAGGCCCAACATTATGGTACTGCCTGGTCTTATGCTAGAATCTCCAGAACCATGAGCTAGTAAGACTATTTTATGATTGTCTCACTGTAGTAATGAGACAAATGGACTGACTAATAAATCTTTCATACTAATCTGCCTGCTTCATGCATTTGTAAGTATCTCTGTGGTCCATATGGATATGTAATCTTGACTACTGATTGTTATTCATTTGTCCTTAGTATTTTGAGAGGTGTGGAACTTCCCGAGGATAGAAGCTCTCTGCTCTCTTCCTAAAACAACACTCACCACATACACATGAGATTCTGTGAAAGATCCCAGTGTACTTGGAAACACTCTAGACCCATCCATGGAAGAGCCCCCTGTTATTCCTGCATCTCGTCACCTTTGTCTAAATGATCTCCATGTTCCCTTAGCTGGCTGGGGTTGGGAAATTCTTTGCAAACCTCTCTTTTTCTGGGGAGCATTCAGTCACAGTTGTCCATGGGTAATTACGCCTTGCAGTTGTTCATGCACAAGGTCTTGGGCCCATATCCTCAAAAGAAGGAGCTGACATAATGGGCATGAGGGGATTTGAGTTGATTGGGCCAGCATCCCTAAAGGCTTCAGCAATTTTTTCCCCAACAGAATGACTTCTACCAAATCCTGGATATATATTGAACACAGGCATTTCTACTAAACTGTTTCCTGTCCTCATAAAAAGGAAAGATATTTCCCAAGGTCAGTGTCAGGAGGGAAAGGAGGTTCTTACAAGAGGTTAAGATTAAGTGACTTTGCTCTACACATGGCTACCTAACTAATTTCACAAGCTGTTGATGATTCCAAAATCATCACTGGGACCTGGGGGAAGAACATCTTTTATTGGTTTCCTCCCAGGGGGAAGGAGGCGAGCTAACTGTCGTGA
Source organism: Sciurus vulgaris (assembly GCF_902686455.1). NCBI lineage: Eukaryota > Metazoa > Chordata > Mammalia > Rodentia > Sciuridae > Sciurus > Sciurus vulgaris. The sequence continues at coordinate 36,176,383 of NC_136478.1, read as the reverse complement.
GAATCAGCCCTCAGTAGACAATGTGCAGTGTAGAGTCAGGGAAAGCAATCATGCTGGTCCCTGAGATGTGAATTCACTCCTGTGTGATCACATTGATTGCTAGAGTCGCTTGTAACGTGGGAAAAACTGACATATTCCTAAGAGATAGATCCTATTATCTGTTTTTCAGATTGAACACTGGGGCTCTGAGAGGTAAGTGACAAGCCCCAGGTCACACAGCTTGAAAGCAATTTGACTCTCAAATTAGTTCTTATTAGTGCTAGGGCTGCTGGATGTGGGAATGACTCAGGTTTCCCTTCCTCAGGGTGGGTCGTACTTGGCTATGAGGTAGTTGGTGGGAGGCCAGCTGTCAGTCACTTCTAGGGCATCCCACTCACCCCCCAGAGCAGTGACCAAGGCTGGGAGGAGAAGAGCTCAGTCCCTTCACTGCTACAGCCCCCTCTCCACAGTCTTTCCTGACCTCCTCAACTCTCCCTTGCTGCAAGCACTGCAAGAGCTCAGTTCCGAGTCTTCGCTGTCCCAGGAGCTTCAGGAATCCCCTAAGAGAGCCTGGAAGGAACTCAATTCAGAGCAAGAGGCGGACCCTCGATCCAGACTCTCCAGCTGAAGATGTGAATGTCATTGACTCTGATTCGATAACCAGTTAGGTTGACTTAATTCTTTTGCTCCCCAAGGTCTCTTCTTTGACATTATTTCATTTTCCCTTGAAATGGCCTTGGAACATTGTACATTTATTTTATCTGCTTTTCTGTGTATTATATTTCACAATAAAAAGGTAAAAGAATACAACTCAAGCAAAGCAGTTGGTATTATTCCCTTTTTTCTTTCTTTTCTTTTTGTGGATGGGGAAACAGGCACAGAGGTTTTATGATTTGACTGAACAGAGCTGCCACATACAGTTGTACAGGTTGGTCACTGTAAGAGAAATCCAGCAAATGGAATAGTAGAACTGATATGGGGCCTCTGCTTGATTTGTCAAGTTGTCCATGGGCTGCACCTCTTGGAGAAAGGTCTTCTTTACCTGTTTTATGCAAAGATATGTTGGGGCTGGGACAGCCCAGTGCCCAGGGTGGGGAGATGGGTCAATGTTATTACTGGAAACAAGGCCAAGCTTGCACACTCTTGCAGCTCATCCATCATTCTCACTGTCCCTGCCTTCTGTCCTTATCCACCTCCACTTCTCCTTGGGTTCTGACTGCCTGCAACCCTCCTCTGCCTTTTAAATCCAATAGCCTTGTCGAGAGAATGGAAAAAAAAAAAAAAAAAAGTCAAGGCAAAGAGGTCAAATGGAAGTGAAAACAGAACTATAATGAGCTTTAGAAAAGCATGGGCAGCTAGCTCCCCCAGGGGAGACAGAAAGGCATGCAAATAAGGAAAACAGAGCTCTGGTTTCCTGAGGTTCCTCTCCATGGATGCCTCCTGGTGCCTGGCACTCTACCAGTTGAGCAAAAAGGTCTCCTTCTAATGAGTAATTTGGGGATTATTCCACTGGAGTTGCTTTATTCACTCCATCTTGGCAAGTCTTCTTTGAGTCCTTGGGACCTGCCTGCAGCTTCCCTCCGTTCCTCTAACCTGCTGTGCTCTGGTGGTGGGAATGTTCTGTAATCCCAGAGGCTCTGGACCCCAGCAGGAAACTCTGGGCTACTGGAGGGGGGCTTTTGTGGTTGGAGAGGCCAAGTGAGAGGGGGACTCTTTCCCTTCATCTTCCCTCTTTCAGGCTTGTTCACATTGACACCTAGGAGTGAATTTCTCACTTTTGACTGTCTGGAACCCATCCTCCTGTCCAACAGCACCCACACCCACGTTCCTCCAGGGAAGCTTCCTCTCTCCCAGCATTTGCCATCTCAGCTTCCTCTCACCCTAGCTAGCATTTGTCTGTTCCTGTCCTGCCTCTGGTGTAAAAACTGCGGAGGATGGAGACTTCCTGCTTACCTCACCCATTTGCTGAGGACAGATGGACCATGATTGGATGGGGGTGGGAGGCTGAGAAGAGGACACACAAATGGACTCCTGGAGGCCCTTCCTCAAGTGGTGCTGGGGTCCCACGTTGTCAGGTATGAGAAGGTGCCACAACTCCCCAGGCCCATCTCTTGGCATTAGGAAGCCCTCTTGTTTCTAGCTCTTTCCCACAATTCCAGTGTCCTGACATACCCAACAGGTTCCCTCTGTTTTTGTTGCTTTCAGACAAAAACCCAAACTATTCTAACCCCTAAATTCCCAATCACCATTTCCTGCCAGTATCTGAAGAGTCACCCTGAGGCACAGGTGCTGTGGACGCAGCTTCTCTACCCAGCACTTTCCTCACCACCTCGTGTGCCCTCAGTGTTCTTCCCTCTCTAAATCAGGCTGCCTGGAGGTAGTGACTCCCTAGCTCCCACCTTCTGGTTTCTTCAGGTGGACACCCACACACTCTACTAGGAGGAGCTCAGGCAGAGGCAACAACAGTAATAAGCTTACGGGATTTCAGAAAAGGTGAACGCTCAAGCTCTGATTCTGGAAGAAACAGCCCCCTGTTGGGCTATTTCTTAGCTGAGTTGTCCTGGACCAGTTACTTTACCCTTCTGTGCCTCTCAGTTCTCATCTAAAATGTGGAGTAATCATATCTACATCTTAGGAATGTTGTGAGGATTAATGAGATCAACCTGAAGAGCTCAGTGTTCCTTCAAGTGTAAGGATTTAACGAATACTAGCTGTTGTATTACTCGGTGGTGTTGGTAGTTATGGGGTCTCTACACTCTCCCTCTTACTCATGATCTTGGACAATTGAGGAAACTTCCTAGGTCACTCCCACGCACACCCCATAGTCTTTGGGAGAGATGCCCAAGTCATCAACCTTCCTTTGGGAATAATGTCCCCCCCACTCTGCACCAGCCTGGCTGTATACTTACTTAGAGCTATGTGAACCCACCATCTGGGGTGCCCTACTCATGGTGTAGGGTATAATGACCTCAGGGGGCTCCCTCTCTATCTGTTGTCTGCCCCCTTAGCCTTTCTACTTCCTGTAGACAAATCCCTGGCCTTTTAGTCCCCTGAGAACTCGAGGCTTCTCAACTTTATTCATTCACTTATCAAAAGTTCTCCAGCTGCCTGTCCTTGCAACCCACCTCCTCTAGGGAATGCTTGAGTCATTGACAAGCACATGACAAGCATTCCTGAGATACAGCCTACTCACAAGCCCAACTCACTCTTCTCCTCTCCTTGTGCTGGGGAGGAAGCTGCCTCCAGAGACTGGAGCTTCTGGGACCTGCAGGATACTGTCACTGGGTTGGAGAGGGTAGGGGATCCCAAGCCTCTTCCAACTAGAGAGTTCTACAACTCCAATGTAATTTCTTAGGATCTGAGAACTCAGAGTCCCAAGGAATCTCAAATAATCACCAACCTTCATGGAAATGCTCATATGGTTTTTGAAATTATGTGGATCTCACAAGGGCATATGATTGGAGAGATCTGGGAACAGGACTTGGATTTCCTTCCTTCTGGTTGGAAGCAGGGCCAGAGGCATCCTTCTCTTCCAGAGAAAGCTCATTCTTCAAAAATGGTGTGCTTTGATTTTTCCTTTTCACCTGCTCCCTGTCTCTAGAACTATGGAAAGCAAGCATCACTCTAAGACACGCAATTGGAATATTAACACATCAACAGAGAGAACCATGTAGAAGGTAGTTTCCAGCGGAACAGGTTTCCTGAATTCCTCCTCGACCCCAGTCTTGCTTGCTGGTTGCAGGAGCCTGGCTCTGCCTCTGTCTCAGCTTGTTCCCTTCCCTGCATCCTGGTGCTTCTTTATGAACTGGGTCAGCTTCCCATTGGTTTCACTGCTTCCACACTTTTAATTGGCCTGAAGATTTTGAGGCTTAGAACTGATTTCTTTCTGAGACTCAGCACAGATGCAGGAGTTTAATAATTGATTTTAGGGATACCCATTTGCAGATTATAGATGTTATTAGAAGAAACCAAGATTTTCTTGTCTCCCCTGAATGCAAGTATAGTTCTTACTCAGGACCCAGGACATTTCTTATAGATTTTTCTCCACTTAGAATGTTTACACAGAGGTTGAACATTTTTTAGGTGTGTTAGATATTCATTCTTTTGTGAATTACAGCGAGATGTTACCTTGGATTGGGGTCTCTGGTGTCTAAGAGGACCACGTTTTAAAGTGTTAACAGACTCTTTAATAAAAGATGGGAGAAAGCAATGAAGACAGATTGAAAAAAAATTTCAGTTAAGGAACTTTGATTCTGAACATTTACATGTGAAATTCAGCTGCAGCATATCTGGATATAAATAATACATTGAAAATTTTCTGTAGTTAAGCATTACAGGAGTCGGACAAGCTCTGCAAGGATTTGCATTTGATTCTGTTTTAAAAAATGTGTTAACTAAAAATAAAATAATTTCAGGCATATAAAGTAACTAAGACAGTAAGGAGAATTTGCAATAGAAAATGAAAATGATCCATTTAATTCAATGCCTGTATCTTACACCATTTATGGGGTTAATTTATAGGAAAAGGTCACTCAGGGACAGGGGAGGGACGATGTTTCTCTGAATTATAAACCAGTACATTGTTTTTGCCTTCAGCTATATCTCATCTTATCTATCTGAACTCTTCATAGAACCAACTCTCCTTTTTTGTTTAAACAATGCTGGAGAAACACTCCTGCAGTTAAAGAGGCCAGAGAAGTGAGCGAAGAGAGGAGATGAGAGGGAAAGACTAGATGAGGAAGGCCTGCAAAAGGCTCCCTTTGCCTTTACCTCCCCCTTGAGCCATAAATCAGTTTCTTTCTTGAGCTTGGGGCAATTCTGAGCAGGTATCTAACAGTCTCTTGATGATTGCCTTAGTCCACTTTGTTACCATAACAAAATACCACCAACTGGGTAGCTTAGACAGTAGATATTTATCTTCTCAGTTCTAAAGTCTGGAAAGCAAAGATTAAAGTGCTGCTAAATTTAGTGCTGGTGAAAGCTCATTTCCTGGTTCAAAGCGGACACTTTTAAGCATTCATCAATTGAAGGGCAATCTCCGTTGGTTCCACAATCAAGCTATTGTGAATTGAGCTGCTATGAACATCGATGTGGCTGCATCACTGTAGTATGCTGATTTTAAGTCCTTTGGGTATAAACTGAGGAGTGGGATAGCTGGGTCAAATGGTGGATCCATTCCAAGTTTTCTGAGGAATCTCCATATACACAATGGAATATTACTTGGCCATAAAGAAGAATAAAATTTATGGCATTTGCTGGTAAATGGTTGAAGTTGGAAAATATCATGCTAAGTGAAATAGTCCAAGCCCAAAAAACCAAAGGCCGAATGTTTTCTCTGATAAGTGCATGATGATATACAAGGCGGGGGGGTGGCAGCGGGAAGAGAAGAATGAAGGAACTTTGGATGGTGTAGAGGAAAATGGGGTGGGAGGGGGTGGGGAATGGAAAGATAGTAGAGTGAAACAGTATTACCCTATGTATATTTATGATTATATGAATGGAGTGAATCTACATTGTGGACAACCATAGAAATGAAAAGTTGTACCCCATTTGTGTACAATGAATCAAAATGCAGTCTGTAAAAATAAAAAAAATTAATTAAAAAAAAAAAGGGGGATACCTTTTCACTGTATCTTCACAAGTGGAAGGAATCACTACCTCTCTGAAGTTCTTTTAACAGGCCACTTATCCCAATGATCACATAATCATCTCCCCAGATCCCTCATAGTTCCATCACCTTGGGGTTAGGTTTCAACATGTAAACTTTAAGACCATAACTGTGTATTTTTAATTTTTTTTTTTTTTTTTTTCGGTGCTGGGGATTGAAGCCAGGGCCTTGTGCTTGCAAGGCAAGCTCTCTACCAACTGAGCTATATCCCCAGCCCCCATAACTGTGTATTTTTATTCTCTTAAGTATTTGCTTGAGCGGGAATTTCCAAGTCATACAGGAGCCCTGTTTTACATTTTAAGGTACCAAAATAAGAACTTTTATTCTCATTTAACAGAGGAGGAAAGGGAAGTTCTGACAGTTTAGGTCAACTGACAAAGGTAGCTAGCAAACAGCAGAGCTGACTCAAGCAGAGGTCCTGTCACCTAGGGCCCATGCATGAACCTCTCTATCACACTGGCTTAAACATGAAGCTTGAGATGGATCCTGATGGACTGCAAGTTATACTGGTTGATGAAGACAGGAAGGACATTTTGGGAAGATGTGTTGTCTTAGAAATGTGAGAAAAATTCTTTGTATTCCTGCAGAGAGAAGTAGTTGAGGGTGTCTAAAGCAAGCATTTTTGTGGGTTGAGGTGACAGAGGACAGGTTAAAGGAACCAGACCTGGAAGGGTCTTGCACACCATGCTTAGGAGTTGAGTGCACAAAGATTTTAAGCAAAAGAATTAAGTAGAAAAAACACATGAATATAAAACAATGAAAACCACAACTCTCATGAAAAGGCAAACACATTGAGAAAAAAATATTTGCAGCCACATGACATTGGGTTAACGGATTTCTTGTAAAAAGTACTCCTAAAACTGATTATGAAAACATTTAAGCCAAACTAGATAAATGGGCAAAGGACGTGAACAGATGATTCACAAAATAAGAAAAGCAAAGCAGTAAACAAACATATGGAAAAATGTTCAACTTCCAGTATAATCAAAGACATGCAAATTTAAACAACAGTAAGGGAACCATTCTTTGCCTACCAGATTAGCAAATGTTTGTCAAAATGATAATAGTTGATTCTGGCAAGAGTGAGCTGTAAGACATCCTTGGGAATGTTCAAATCCAGGATGCCAAATGCTTCTTTCCCCATTTCTCTAATTCCAGTTCTGGCAATCAATGCCTCAGATGCTACATTTATACTTTGTTTACAATGAAGAAAAAAATCAGCAACAAGAAGGCAGAGGATGCAGGTGACCAAAGTTCGGAACAGCACACTTGTGTGAACATCAGCAACTTCTCAAGAGTGTCCAGAATGCCTGAGTCAAACTCTTCATCGTTTTTCCTGTCTGCTTTGCCACACCCATTTGTACATTCCATTAATGGTATCACTAGCCAAATTGGAATCCAAGCTAAAAATTTGGGAATTATCCCAAATTTATTTTTCCCCCATTTAATCTATTCCCCTTAAATTTTGTCAGTTACATCTGAGGAAGCCTCTTGAATCCATTCTCTCATCTTCTTTCTAATTGCCATTGACTTTACCCATCCCCTACTTTCTCACCTCTCAGTTGTTTCCAGAGCTTCTTATCTCAGGCTGTTCACTTGACGAGTGTGGCATGAGACAGAGGGAAAAGCATGAAGAGAGAAGAGGCAAGAGGGGCTTCAAAAGTGGCTATAATTATTATTTCTTATTTTTAAAGAGGATCTGAAGCAAATAAAAAGGTTAAGTTTTATCGAATCCACGTGGTATGAATCAGATGTTCATTACATTCTATTATTCTCTGTATTTGAAATATTTAATAATAAAAATGTTTCAAATTTTTTGACCTTTCTGGAAGTTCATTTTCATTCACATTCTTTGTCCACAATTCTACCAAATATTTTAATAGTCAATTGGACTCTGTCAGTCTCCACTTAAAAACCTCTGCTAGGTTGGTTTCCCATCTCTTACAGATTAAAATCCTAACTTATTAGCTTGATACAACAGATCATCACACCCTATGTCTAAGCCATGCTAACCCCAAACAACTTTGGAGCTTAGCCCAAACTTCCCTTGCTACCATGCCCATCCTCCCTCTCTCCATCTGTCAGGTCTTAACTCCCTTTTTAAAGCCAAGATCAAACATCTCTTCCAGAAGAAAACGTCTTTTGCTATTCCCCCCAAACTGTTAATCATTACTTCCTTTAGTTTCTCAAAAAATTTTTGTTCATGTATTTATCATTGATTTTACCATATTGTTTTGAGATTTGTTTTCTTTGAATAGATAACAAGTTCCTCAAAGAAGGGCTGGTGTCCTGCTCATCTTTGCAAGTCCCAGGCTGAGTACAGTGTCAAGAGCATCAGGGTCCCTGTGGGTGTGATTTGTATGCAGAAAGGGGGAGAAGCAGACAGTCAATAGGCCCTGGAATAGGAAGTCTCTCCCCACTCAAAGGCAACTTCAGATAGTATGGACAGAAGTGTATGTAGGAAACCCATGTTTGGATAGCAGGTAGAGTCAGTGATCAGAAACTACCATTAGAAGAGAGAATCTAATTCAAAGGCAGAAGGCAGGATAGAAATATTCAAGGGTGTTCTGGGTGAGCCCACTCCCAGTCTGGACCAACCAGGGGTGCTACTGGCCTTCAGTGATGTGAGTGCTGTGTTCTAAAGCCCCGATCTGCTTTAGGACTGAGGTATCTGTTCCTTCAGCTGCAGGGAGTGTGACAAGCAATGATTTTCAGCTGAGTCACTTTCTGGTAATTGCCTTCAGCCAAAGAAACCCACCTCTTCCAAGTCCATTCCCCTTCCTGAGGACATTCTCCAACCAAAGATTGGTCAATGAAAGGTATAAAAGTTCAGTTCCTTTGCAATTAGTCTGGATAATTAAAGGACAATCCCAGCAACAGAACTCCACCTGGTGTGAGTTGAGGCTCTGTGTGTGTGTGTGTGTGTGTGTGTGTGTGTGTGTGTGTGTGTGTGTGTGTGAGACTACAATGAAGCTTAGATTTCCCTTTGCCTGTTCCCACTTTATTCTCTCCCAAATAGGGTTAATTCCTAAGCTATTCTCTAATCAAATTTCTAGCACAAGATCTCCATTTCAGAGTCTATTCCCAGAGAAGTAACCTAAAACAAATGATGCTTCAAGTGTTTATGCTTAAAATGTTCCTATCCCAGTGTTTTCACTAGATTGGAAAATACTTCCCTGCATAAAACCATCAAGATCAATTCCACAGATTTTTGTTCATTTGCTTGCTTCTTTGTGGGGACAGGGTCTTGTTATGTTGACTCTGCTGGCTTCAAACTCAAGCTCAAGTAATCCTCCTGTCTCAGCTTCAATATCTCCACAGATATTGATTCTTTTGTCATTTTGAAATTTTGTTAGTGGCCCAAGGTCACAGACCCATGGTACTCCCCACCCCATCTATGACCTGAGTGACTTTTTTTGTTTTGTAATGATTGCTAAGGTGCCACTTATTAGAGTTAGATTACATTGCATCATATAGAGCTCTTAAATTAAAATAGATTTAGCAGTGAGTTATGAGGAGATGGAAACATCTGACATTTTGGTACCTCTATCAGCTGACTTTTAAAGGAACACTTGAGCTTTTGAAACTTCTAAGGACTATGTTTTAGTAAGCTTTTTTGCTGCTGTGTCTAAATGATCTGATCAGCACAATTATAGAGGAGGAAAGGTTTATTTGAGGGCTCACGGTTTCAGAGATCTTAGTCCATAGAAGGCTGGCTCCATTCCTCAGGGCTCAAAGTGAAGCAGAACATCAAGGTGGAAGAGAGTGGCAGAGGGGAGCAGCTTGCACCATCAGGAAGCAAAGAAAGAGTCTCCATTCTCCAGATACAAAATATATACCCAAAGCTATGCCCCAATTCTAATCTCTTCCAGCCACACCCTACCACTTCCATTAGTCCCAGCAGGGGTTAATTCATTGATTGGGTTAAGACTCCTACCACCCAATGGTTCTCCTCTGAACCTTCCTGCATTGTCACACATGTGAGCTTTTGGGGGACGCCTCACATCCAGACTATTCTAAATTTTAAAGAAAAAATGAGTTTGATCCAGAGATGTTTTTATTCCTAGTTAGTTGAGTTAGACAGAGGAAGGGCTGTGTCTTGGGAGAGGTGGCTTAAACCTGATTGAGATTTTTACTTCAAGGGTCGAGGTGATACCGCCGTTTACCGGTGACGAGTTCCGCTCCTTCTAATGTTGAAGATTGAACACTAGAGAAGCACGCCAAGGCAAGCAGATTAAGCAGGTTTTATTTAAAGGTAATAATACAGACTTCTCCTGGCAGGGAGAAGGGGGCCATGGCTGATGTTCTAAAGTCCCAAGAAGTGAGCGCACCCTACATCTTTTATAGGTTAAAGTCTCTTTTGTTCTCCAGCCCCCCCCCCCCCCCCCCCCCCCCCCCCCCCCCCCCCCCCCCCCCCCCCCCCCCGCTTATCTCTCCTTCCTGCCTACATGACTAGGCTTGGTTTTGCATTAAGTGAGAAGCCATGGGCAGGGGGAGGGCCAAGGTGATTCAGGCAGGCAAGGGCCCAGGGGGCATTAATTAGCAGCTCCTGGCTTGCAGTCCTTGATAAAGGCAGGTAAATTTGGTAATCAATGGGCTCCAGAGATCCTTGACATTCCATTCTTCCAGGGGCAGTTTCCAACTTCCAGAGGCAGATGATTTTATGGCCTCCATTTCCTCGATTTGACCCGATCCCCTATTTCTACACTAACTACCTGTTCCCAATTCTGGCTTCAGAGGTGCCAATTATTTGAAACAGAGAAGGCTGTGACAGGCAGACGTCCAAACATCCTGCTGTTTACTTCTGAATGGTCCCTCCCCAAAGCCTCCATCCCTTGCTTCCATCCCTTGCTTCGGGGTCCTGGATGGCTACAAGTGTTGCATCAGAAGGCAGATAGAATCTGTGGGAGGGATCTTGGAAGAGGTTAGAAGATAAGCCCTTCCTCCTTCCCTTTTTTATGTTTAGAGTTCACCTCCGTTCCTTTGTCTCCCCTCCTTTCTGGAACTTGGTCCTCATTTTTGGCCCTGGGTCTGAACAGGATCCCTTCTTTCTAGTAGTCTCTGCAATTTCTGTGCCTGCACTCCTATTCCTACTTATGTTGTGTCAGAGTTTCTCCAGTTTCCTCAGTTCATTATTTTATACATTTTAAAAAACATTTGTGAATTCATTTGGCAGACAGATGTTGCAATTGTGGGTGGGACTGACTGTTAGGAGAAATCCTCTCTCCTCTCACCCTCCCTCTGAGCAAGTGAATAGCATGCCACACATTAAGTCAAATGAGCAGGCATTAGTATCAGTTATAAACAATTTACACCATAGAACCACACCACCTTGCCAAATCCCCCAAGAATTAGATGTGGATTCCAACTCACCTTGCTAATTAATTCAGAACAGGAAGATTTTCCAAAAAAGCAGTACTTTTTCATTCTGGTAGAAAGTCACACAGCCATTTAAAAATGCTTGGAAACTGGAGCAGGGTGGGATATCCATTCTGCCTGTTATTTTTAGACTAAGATTTCTTTGCCAAGGTTTGCTTCCAAAATTTCATTGCTTTCTGAGAAAAAATAGTGTGCATAGAAGCATGTGGATATTATTACTATCTGATTCATCTTTGAAACCCCAGCACCTAGCATAATTCTGGGTATATTGTAAATAACTCAGTTGTTATGATATTGAATTAAATCCTAATGTGCTCCTATAGCGTGGTAGCCAATTCATGAATTCATAGGAATGACTGAGATACATTTTAATACATTTCCAAGTACTGCAATGCTTGTTCCATGTGCTTTTGTAACCAACTTTCTAAGAATGGAAATTGCCCAAGGTCACACTGTTAGTAGGCAGGGGAGTAGGGAATCAGATTTTTAATTTAGCACTGTTTGATTCCAGAGTTGACAATCTTTCCTCACTGTGCTGGAAGATCTGTTTTCAAGATCCGCCTTTGGTAACCTTGTTTGGCCTTGAATGTCTGCATGTTCTTGCTGTTTGAAACTCTTGCCTTTATTCAAAGTCTCTATCAGACAACCAGTGATTTCACCATGCCTGTTTGAATGAGAAGTGGGGTGGGGCTTATTATCAATAGATTTCAATTAAGATGCTATAGAAATCAAAGGTGTTTGCATTTTAAATGAAGAACCTGGAAAAGTCAGCATTTAAATTACTTAAATAGGTCACTGAGTAGCCTGAGGAATCTTTGAGAAACATACTTAAAGTAATGTTATTCCCTGTTTTAAAATCCCACAATTGGCCTCCCATTCCACACCGAGTACAATTCAAGTTCTGTATGTTAGCCTACCAAGTCCTACTTGATTGGCCTTTGCCAACATTTATGGCTCCAACTCACTCTGCTCTCCCCTTGATTCAAAACTCCCCTTAGCTTTATTTTATAATGTATTATTTGTGTATATTGTCTGTCTTTTCCAATAGGATGCAAATTCCATAATTGCAAGAATCTTATTTATTTGCCTGATTCACTGGCTATGCCCTGTGTGCACTACTCTGGGACTGGCACTATTCCTTTCATTAAATATCTGTAAAATGAATAAATGTCTTCAAAGGTGAAATCCAGGTATTTGTAGCTGTGGGTGGGGGGGAGACTATGGAGGTCAGAGAACTTGTCTGAAGGCAGCCCATCTCCTCTCCAAGTGAATCTAAAATATCCCCAAAGACACACTAAAGGTTTGGTTGTCAACCTATGACACTATTGGGAGGTGGTGAAAACTTTAGGTGGTGAGGACTCATTGTAGAAAGTAGGTCACTGGGGGCATGTCCTAAAAGTGTATCTTATCCTCTGTCTCTCTGCTTCCTGCCTGCCCTAAGGTGAGCAGATTTGCTCCACCACGTGCTCCTGGTCATGGTGTTTTACCTTGCCACAGGTCCACAGCAATGGAACCAGCTGACCATGTCCAAATAAATCTTTCCTCCTTTAATTTTATTTTTTTCAAGTATTTTTTCATAGTGATGGAAAGCTGAGCTGACTAACATCCCATCTCTAGATGGGTTGGCCTTCTGTTGCTTCTGGTTCTGGATCCCTTGTTGATCTTGAACTGTGCTTGGAGTCTGAGAGCTGATACACATGTGTGGCTGTTTCTTGCAAGGCACAGGAGGAGAGAGCTCAGTGGGTGGAGCTGCACAACTCCAGTGACTGTGTTGTGCTCTAGAATTCTTCATTATTTTATGTACATGTAAAGCAACTAAATTTTGGTGAGGAGTTAACATTTGAAAAAGCTTACTTGCTACTGTTGAGAGGATAAGTTCCTTGCAACCTGGTCTCTTTGACTGTGCAGCCCCCAATGATTCATGTTCATGTGCAATATACAATAGCAGATTTGTATCAACTATCACCTAATCTTATCACAGGTAGAATGACAGATATTTATGGGGGGTATTTTAATTATTAATGGATTGACTAATCACTTCTGCCACTTTAATGAAACAATAAGTTCTTGTGTTAATTAACACACTTTTTCGAAGCTGGTTTAAACTTCTTTCCTCTTTTTTTGTATCAGGTGGGAGTTTTTCAACTCAACTGGATAGCTTCGCTATCCGTGGTGCTGAAACAATTTTTCTTTCAGGAAGCGATTGAGCGGAAATAACGTTTCCGCGGTCTTCCACTTCTTTGATGCTACAAGGAGATTTATTGGTTTCAAAACTCTTTTCACACATATCTTATGCTTTTTTTTTTCCCTGAGAGTTTTTCAGACGACGCAGGGAAGTAGTTCTCTCTCTCCACACTTCATGGATTAGAAATTCTTGGTTAAAATCTAAAAAGCTCTACTCTTACCAGAATTGATCTCATTTACATGGATATCTCTTAAAACAAGTATTGTTTTTACATGTGTAAGTAAAGTTATTGTGAAAATTTTTAGAAATACAGGTAACTGAAGAATAAAACAAAGAGGCTCTATTGTCTCACATACATGTAGAACTATTAAATTATAATATCACTTGATATAGATAGAAGATACCTAAGATAATACTATATATTGTTTGCAAAAATTTTTGCTTATGAAATTATTAGGTACTTTTTCTATGTTAATAAATACATTTCTATAACATTTCAAAATTGGAATAGTATATAATTGTGGGTTTGTATCATGATTTATGATCTATAGAAATGGCATGTTGCCACTTTTATTATGCACCATCTCATTCAATTCTTACGATGTCCAAAGAGGCAGATGGGGCAAAGTACAGTATTTACAGAGGGAGAAAGGCATATTGGGAATAGGCGACTTACCCTAGATCACAAACTACACCTGAGCCAAGGTAAACCTGGTACCAGGATCTCTCGGGAGTCTACTGGGAAAAGTGATCTGATAAGCTCATTCACACTGATATTTAACGACTCTCATAATATATTATCTTTTCCAGAGTTATTTGCATTTAAATAGAGGAACCTCAGGCAATTACTACTTAATGTGCCCTGTCAAACCAGAGAAAGAACTAGTTCAGGGTATGAAGTCTGTCCACCCCTTAAATCACACTGTGTGGGTTTCCACCTACTTCATCTATGCATAGTACTGGTATTTCTCAGTAGAGGTGGACTTGAAACACCAACTATGACAATCTGAACGTACACAATATAACTCCAAAATCAGAAAGGCAGTTCTCTCTCTGTCTCTCTTTAGCTCTCATTTTTGTCTTCTCTGCTCAAAAGTCTGTTTTTCTATTTTCTTTATAAAATTACCTAGAGTCACTTTACTCTGATGTTAGTGAGTTACTAAGCACCTCTCAGAACGGTTCTCTCAGTTCCCAGAAGAACAATAATCAGTTTGTCAGAGAGTCATAGAACACTGAGCAGAACCAGTTCGGCCTCTGTCTGATGAGTTCGGGTTGCAGTTTGCCACAACTCTCTTGGGTCCCTGACCTGAAGTGGTAGATCACTGTGTACTCATATTGCACCCCTGCTTCCTCATAGCAGCAAGGATGTATCTAAACTTCACTTCTCCAGGTCTCTTTGTGTGTGTTGATATTTCACATTGCACAGATTCATTAAGATACAGCAAGACATCTCTAGGGCACTTTCTTCCATCACCTTAGATGCCTGCCTTCCTCTGACATCATTGCTCTAGTTTTCTCCCTGATATAATTCACCTGCAATGACTTGAGAGGGGTTTTGCAGTATTATCATAATTTTGGTTTTGCAGAATCTTTTTGCAATATTTTGCTGGTGTTCTTTTAATAACTATTTAAAAGAATGGCTTATTTCAGGGACTGTCTAGTGCCCTTCCTATATTCCCCTTATCTATCTTTGTATCATCTTTTGAAGAATTTTCTGAAGGTTGTTTTTGTTTGGTACTTTAACATTTGTGGAGTTAATCTACCAATGCTGGAAATCGTGAGGTTTGATGTAGATTTGTATATTATTGCATTGCGATTATTTTTTCTTGCCAAAATGTGAGGATTGATCTACAGTCAACTCAAAATTGTCTGATGATTGCAGGAAGGAAGGAGATCATAGATAAATTCATAATTTAATTAATGCAGTTGACTCTTTTATCCAGTGGTAGATTAACCATAGCTAAGGCAAGGAAGGACTGAGAATGGTCTCACATCTGCAGGGGAGAATAATCACGCAGCAGATGATCATTAGTGATTGACAGCTCCCACTGGTGTGTGTGTGTCTGCTCTGTGAGTGCATATGTAGAACAAGAAAGTCCTACTATATATGAATCAGGACCATTCCTAACTCATTCTAGACCTTTCCATGGTCCACAGGGATTTTTTTTTTTAAATCCATCAAATGGCAATAATAATCATTATTTTGTAAACTTAATGTTGAAATCAAGTTTAAAATGGAAGGACTTTGAGAAGATAGTTCTGTTCAAATGCAAAAAATGTTTTACTTCCCACTCTTTATTGGAGCAAATGAGCTCATAGAAGGACCCAGGCCTGCCAGAGCTGGATAACTAGGACATCAGGGTATGTAGCTGTGAGGCCCCACACTGACATTTACATCTTTGAAGAAAACATTTCAGAAGCTAGAATGATAAGTGCTGAGAATTGATTTTTGAAACACATTATTTTTCAAATAATAAAGGAGCCCATATAATTTGCTTCAGAGAAAAACATGTCCCAACCACAAGAGTCAGTTCCTCAAAGTGTCTCAGGCTGTTTCACCTCTGTGGGCATGGTGGCAGAGCTGCCCAGATGAGTGGGCTGGGCACTAGCCTCATGGCAAGCAGCTGCTCCTGCTGGAACCAGAACTATACTTTCCTCTCATTTTGTCAGAAACAATGTGTTATTTTGGTAACTCTTTATTTTACACACTGCAGCTTCCCATGTAATTATTGAATGCAATTAGGTATTCCATGCTGCACAATTACTCAGCTATCATTTCTCTGAAAGATATGAAAATAAATGATCATGAAAGTCCATGGTGCAAAGCTTCTAGCCAAAGAACAAACCCAGGTTTTCTGCTTACCTGGCCATCTTTCCAAATCAGGCAAAACAAAAATTTAAACATATTTTCCTACTACAGCTGTACATATGAATGAAATTTAACATTAGCAAGCAAACCAAACTGGCTTGGTTGACTTTGTTATTTTAAGTAATGGCATGCTAGTTTGGTTTGTGCAGACATCCAAATAAAACCTCTCCATGGCATGAAAAAAGGAGTGATGGATGAATCAGGGTCCAAAGATGATCCATAAATCCAGCTTAACTAATTGGTGCAAGGGTCCTGTTTTATCTCTGCATAAAATTCATTTTTTTTTTGGACAGAGAAGAAAGAAAAGAATAGCAAGGCATATTGAAGTACAGTAAAGGTTTTGCTTTTTGTACATATCTATATTAACCAGGATTCTTTTGATTATAAGTGACAGAAACCCAATTCCAGCCAGCTTAAGCGAAGGAGGTGATTTATTGGTAAAATACTGGGCTATCTCAGAGAAAAAAAAATGAGCTGTAGGAATACATGAAGTTCAGAGATTGGAACAGTGACTTGATTGTACCAAGATTCTGCATCTCTATTCATCTCTTAACAGTGTTTTTCTCTCCATCTTGGCTTCATTCTCTTGTAAAGCAGGCATGCTTTTTCCATGTGGCAGTGATCAACACAGCTGGAAACTTGGGTCCCATCTCTGGAGCTTCTGTCCAAGGAAAAAGGAACCCTTCTGTGGTCTATTTAGAAAATAGAAACAACAGTGAAAACTTGTGTGTGACCTCAGTGGGATCAAGACCTCCAACCCCCATCATCATCCTGCAGGCTTGAGGGGTAAGTACAGGTATTAAGATTGAGCCATCCTGGATCAAATACCAACCCAACATAGGGAGCAATGTGTGTGATGGTGGGAGCATGTCTTAGTTAGTTATTTCACTGCTGTGACTAAATGATCTGACCAGCACAATTATAGAGGAGGAAAGGTTTATTTGAGGGCTCCCAGTTTCAGAGGTCTTAGTCCAGAGAAGTCTGGCTCCATTCTCGGGGCTCAAGGTGAGGCCAAACATCATGGCAGAAGAGCGTGGCAGAGGGAAGCAGCTTGCATCATCAGGAAGCAGAGAGATCTCCCCTCTTCAGATACAAAATATATACCCCAAAGCCATGCCCCAATTCTCACCTCCTCCAGCCACACCCTACCACTTCATTTAATCCCACATGGGATTAAGACTCTTACCACCCAATCATTTGTCTGATTGGGTTAAGACTCTTAGCACCCAATCATTTATCTTCTGAACCTTCCTGCATTGTCTCATATGTGAGCTTTTGGGGGACACCTCACATTCAAACCATAACAGAGAAGGAGTGGAGGGAGCATGCTGGGCAGATGACAACAATAATTTCCAAGCATCCAAATATGACTTTCTGCAAATTTGACCATCTTTAGGGCTCAAGAGAACAACCCAACATATACTGAAGTGAGACTGTTTTATATAGTCTCTTAGAATTCACGTTTCCACTCTGGGAGCCTCTGTTTTCTCTTGTGACTGGGACCTTTATTTTCTAGTCAGGCCATGTAGAAATGCAGAAAAATTTCCTGCAGAATTATTTTGAGAAGAAAGTAAGTATCAAAATGGTGGAGATGAACAGTGATGGTCGGGTCAGTCAAAGCCTCAGGAAACCAGTGCTAATTGTTATAAACTTGCTGGGTTCAAACCAAGCAAGGCAGCCATGAAAAACAGAGTTGGGTATTTCCGCCCCCCCCCCCCCCCCATGTAGATAGATGTCTCAGTGATGAGAGAGGGGTGTCCATGCCTCATCTCTCTTGGCTTACTTGAAGATCATTTTTTATTGGAATTGTATCTCTTTATCTAGAAAGACAGATGGACAGACAGCAAAAATAAGCACCCAGTGACATCCTATTTTTTTTTTTTTGGGTGCTGGGGATCAAACCCAGGGCCTCATGCTTACAAGGCAAGCACACTACCGACTGAGCTATCTCCCCAGCCCATCCTATTTTCTAAAACCAATCAAACTTGGGTGTTTATCATGGACTTTCCACCAAAGTTCACCTGGTCTAATTCGGTTTATGAATATTACCGGTATCTTAGTTTGAATTCTCTAGAAATCAAAACCTGAGGCAAAGCTCATGTGCTACCTTTGTATTAGAGAGTAAATCCCAGGGACAAGGGGAATGAAACAGAGGAAGAGGGAAGGCCTTGATCAGTTGGCTACCACTTTCTAAGTGTGACCTATTACTATATGTCATGGGACCATGACATATAGGCCTAATTATAAAGATTATAGGCCAAGGCCTAATTAAAAACATGCTCCTTCTAATAGTCTATCTGATTGAGTAAAGCAAATGACTTTCTGCCGGATCTCATCACCCATTGACCAAACCTTTGACCTACAGGGCAGGAGTGCCCTTGAACTTCAGATTAGGCTTTGTGGGTATGCGTGTCTCGGTGTCAGGAGAGTGTGTCCCAGCATGAAAGCCTGGAGAAGGGTGGTGCAGGCCTTTAGCAAAGCACAGTCGGGCTGTATCCATGTGAAACAGTCTGATTCAAGCTGAGCTGGTGAGCACAGTGCAGGCTAGGGCTGAAACGAGTGGCTCCAGACCCAGATGAGGCTGAGAGGACTGAATAATCATAGGGGAGGTTTCTATTTCTTTCAGAAAAAAATCTGAATTTCAATCTTAAGAGAGATCTTTGAGATACTTTTCAGAAAAGCAAATTAGACCCCTGAGAGTTTAAGGGACTTGCTAAAAAACTCAAAGCCAATCACATCAGTTAATGAAAGAGCTTAGAACATGCCTTGTTCCCAACTCTTTCTATTCATTGTTTCTTCATGGCTCCTCAAACATCAGACCCCCATTTGCGAACATTTTTGGCAAAATTTCCCAGCCATCATATGGGGTGAGAATCAAGTCAACACCTCCTAAATATTCATGAGCTATTTAATGGTTCAATCTCAGTGGGTAGCAATATGTCTATCAGGATCTATTTATTCTCATTACTTCAGTGCTGTTCTGGAGCAATGCATTATAAACAATTTATGATGTGTTGACAGGACAGATGAATGCTAGTATAATAGGCTGAAGAGGAGAAAATCTCACCATGGCAAACAGAATGTGGAGGCGTGATTCCAAGGATGGTAATGGAAAGGGTTTTGATGTGTGTGTGCTTAGCCACTTGTATGCCAGCTTGCAGCCCTGCTAGTTTTGTGCCACAGCAGTTACCTGCCTCCCTTGGCCCTTGTTTGCATTGGGCATCTTCCTGATAGAACCTGCAGAATCTCCACTTCCAAAACAAAGGCCACCACAGGTGGAAAGTCTGTGAGCCTAAGAATCCTTGAATACTGTGATGGAATCTGGCAGAAAATCACTTGCCTTACTCAGTCAGATGGAGATGTTCCTTTATTCACCAACCCCAAAAGTCATTTCCCTCAAGCTTTTGGTGAGGATTAAAATTTTGAAAGTCAAGGCTGAAAGCTCTGGCTAAGCAGTTTTATCATTTAGGGCTGCTGTTTGAAAAGCATGCCCAAGGTCAGAGCCAGTAGATGCCTGCCTCCTCTCAGCAGGCATCTCCGCTGCCATTCCTTTCTTTTTTGTTTGTTTTGTTTTTAGTTGTACATGGACACAATACCTTGATTCCATTTATTTATGTGATGCTGAGGATCAAACTCAGTGCCTCACACATGGGAGGCAAGTGCTCTACCACTGAGCTACAACCCCAGTCTTCTTTTTTAAAAAATTATTAAAGTAGTTGTAAGTGAACTTTTATTTATTTATTTATTTATTTATTTATTTATTTATTTATTTATTTATTTATTTATTTATTTATTTATATGGTGCTGAGGATTGAATCCAGTGCCTCACACATACTGGGCAAGTGGTCTACCACTGAGCCACAATCCCAGCCCCTCCTCTGCCATTCTGAAGGATCATCTACAATTAATATTCACCCAGAGTTAGGGCAGAACACTACTTTCCTCCTCCTCCTATATACCTCTACTATAGAAACCCTAAACAAATGAAAGTCACATTAAGTTTTTCCCCCTCTTAGAATACATGTTATGGGAAAAAATATTTGTTAAGCACCTGTTAAATATTATCCACATTTTATACGGCAATAAAAGAGGGGAAAGGGGTTTAAGAAATTTGCTCAGGGAGAAAGAGATGGCTTAGCCATAGCTAAGCCTCATTGGTTAGATTCCCGCAGTCTGGCTTTGAGCATTATCATGCCTCCATGCAGCCTTGAGAAATGGTGTTTACCTCTCAGTCCCTCACATTTCTCATCTATTAAATGTGGATTTAGACAAATTGCCCGCATACCTTAAAGGCAATTTCTGAGGATAGAATAAATGGATAAATCTGAAGGCACCTGGAGTAAAGTTAAATGACACAGGGAAAATAAAGCAAGGATTTTTCCTCTTTTGTCTTTTTGTTGGTTGCGGTTGGTTTCACTCCAAATTGTTTTTTTTTTTTTTTTTTATATTTTTTTGACTGTTTTTTAATATTTTTTTGACTTTTTATTTTATTTATTTATTTTTATGTTGTGCTGAGGTTTGAACCCAGTGCCACATGTGTGCTAGACAAGTGCTCTACCACTAAGAAAGAGCCGCAGCCCCTCACTCCAAATTCTTGAGTGGCATTGTATGGTCTCACCAAGTGATCCTCATGCTCACTTCACATAGGTGAACTATAGTGGTCTGAAAAAGCTCATTGATGCCATTTCTCCACTTGATCTTCAGAATTCTGTGAGCTAGGTAAGTCAGGGATGATATCCTTTTATTTCTGGGTTAATTTGGTCTACTGTGGACTCATTTGCCCAGAACTGGTGAATGAGCTGCTCAGCACTGCACAGTATAGTAGCAAACCCACGCTCTGTCATATTTGGGTTCTTTTCTATGTACCAGACAGTATCACTGTGCCCAAACTAAGTCTCAATTAAAAAATCTTGAAATCGATGCTGTGATTTGTGCTGGGCAAGCTCCAGAGACTTGAGGGGACAGAGAGAAGATCTGGAGGTCTCCTTGTCAGCTTTCAGCTATTCCTTCATTTAGAAGTTATTGCACAACTTCTGAAGCACTCTTCATTTTCTCAGCCTGGTTTTTGTCCCTGCTACTCCCTTTTCTTTTTCAGTACCATGTCCAGAGTGGCCCAAGTCAAGACAGGGTGAAAGAGATGACAGCAATCCTATGGTATTATCTAAACTTGATTTTGATTTAGTTATCACACGTGTAGTTACAACAAATTTTAACTGTTTATATTTATGTCATATAAACCATTGAATATTTTGTAAGGGGCACAGAGGGAGACTGACAAAGGCCCACCTTCTAATGTATGCACCTTACTGAAACTGAGTGATGAATATATGGGGGTTCATTAGATTAGGGATCAGTATACTATTTTTTAAAGGTTCAGATAGTAAAATTTTAGGCTTTGCAAGGCACATGATCTTTGTCACAACTGTCCAGCTCGGTCATCGCAGCGTGAAAGCATCCATAGAAAACATGTAAGTGGATAAAAAGTGGCTGAGCCATACTAAAACTTATTTTCAAAAGCAGGTGGCAGTCCAGATTTGGCCCATGGGGTAACATTTTCCAACTCAGCTTTATTTTGTCTAGTTCAGTAGATGCTCCAATTTTTTCACAGTAAAGCATTAAAATATTTGTGTGAAGTTTTATGTGGTAATTTCTATATAACATGTAATAAAGAAGTGAGACCATAATTATAAAATTAGTACTCTCCATTCGTTGGATGGAGTCAATGTTCACTCAACAACAGCAATTACTTTTGGTAAAAGTAAGCCTTTTTCTTATGAATGGATGACAATATTTAGCATTATTTTTAAAATGTTGGAGACAATTTGACAGTTTTTCTGTAAACTTTAGGTTTAAAAAAATCTAATTTTGCCTAAATTATTTAAACGGACTGGCTTACTTTAGTTGGGGACTTGGGTGTCAAATCTGGCAGAACTCTTCTTTTTACTTTCCAAAGTCAATAATCTACAAACTCCAGCCATGTATTTTATGCCTCGGGCTGGGCAGGTGCGATTTAGGAAGTGACAGTTCTGCTTTCAGGCAGCAATTGTTTCTGATGCTCACCAAAGCCAATTCTCCCTCTTCTGCTGCTATTACTTCTGTTTCCATGGAAATGGACACCAGCGCAGCAAAAACCAGGTACTGAAGTTTTAAAATAGTGATTATTTGGACTGTCTTTCAGTTTCTGTGAAAAATCAGTTAGCAATCAAGACCACTATTTAGATCACGATTTTTTTCATTCCTGAGAGAATTTATCAGACTTCATTCAACAGTCTTATCCATACAATAGGGCTGATGATAGTACCTGTCTCAAAGGAATGTCATATGGGTTAAATATGGTTGTGAATGCAAAGCACTTAGCACAGCACTGGTGAAACTAAGGGCAATTAGTAAATGATAGTGTAGTGGACAGGTATTAAAGATAATGTTATGGAGGGTGATGAATGGCAGGGAAAATGCTTGCATTAGAGAGTTAAGTAAAAAAAAAAAAATCAACATTTAAAAAACTCTACATGCTAGTATCTCAATAACTTGAAAATATGCATAAAGAAAAACTGGGCACAATACTGTAAATAAGAGTCTTAGTAAATTCATGCATTATTTTCATCTTTGCAAAGTGGTTCTATGTTCAATGTTTAACAGTGACTTTTAGCATTATGCATTGTTTTATGTGACTACATTCTGTATGTGTTTGATTTTTGCATGATTTAAAGATTTCGAAGAGATCCCCTAAGTGTGTTTTGTAGGGGCAAAAGCTGTTTTATTTTAAAAAAAAAAAAAAAAATATATATATATACATACACACACAATAAATATAAAATGGTGTTTCGAATTCAAGCACACAACAAATAGCCTTTCCCACAGGGATCTCAAATGCCTTGATGTGAAATGAATCAGCATTCTGTATTTTAGGGGCGGGGGTTAATTTTGATGGTCTCCTCCCCTCTCCTGCCAGATGCAGCAAGCAGGCCAAGAGCAACTGGAGGCACCAGTGGCTTAGGATGTCTCACCTGCATGTGGCCAGGGCTCAGAAGGTGTTCCTAAGATTAGGAGAAGGGACATGACTACTGCAGCAACAGGTACTTGAAAAAATAAATGTTTGCTACCCAGAAGAAAATTAAGTTCTACTCACCTTTCTTAGAATCTGGTTCATTCTGTGATTGCTTAATGCCATATTTTAACTGGGAGTTGAGTGATCTCTTCCCTTCCCCCCCATACTCACATCCACACCCTTATTCTATCTACCATGAAACTAAATTTTAGACAAATTAAAAAAAATTTTAAATGGAATTCCTCTGAGAAACATGAAATAGAAATTAGAGGATTATTAAAAAACATTTCTAACTATAGGTGAAGTGCTCTTGTGTATCGCTGGTTGAAATGACCCAATATCTCTGAAGAACAACAAGGTGGAACATATCAAGAACCTTAGTGATGCTTCTACCCTTCAATCTATTAGTTCATCTTCTGGGAATTTATCCTAAGGAAATAAACTAGAATGTTGACAAAGATGTCTCATGAGCTGTTATTTTTCCATCTATGGAAGAAAAACTGAAATGAACTCCAATGCCTGTAAGGAGTGAACGGTTTAGTATATTATAGTATATTTATACAGAAGGGACTGTGCAACCATTAAAATGTTTACAAAGTTTTTAAAATAAAGAAATCCTTGTGTAACAATTAGTAAAAATAATCAAGATTTTTATTGCAAATTTTATCTACTCTTATCTGTTATCACACATAAATACATAAACATAGTAACACATAAAAAGGAAAGAAATATAATGAGAGGATTATAATTTATTTTAAAGTTAATATTTACAGTAAATGCATGAATACATTTTTCATGAAAAAAATTAAGGCTAAGTTCCTTTTGACCACCATGCCAATTCCTAATTACCTGTCTTCCTTCGAGGTAATAACTGGTACTAGTTTGGGGGCATTGAATTTTTAGAACAATCCTGTTCATTCTTTTCTATTTCTCCCTAATATTCTTTATTTTTACATTAGCATATGCGAAGTGTATATGTGTTTATGCACATAAAAGATAAATGAAAAGTAAAAAAAAAATCACAAGACACCATTTCACACCTATCAGAGTAGAAGATATATTCTAAACTATAATAACATTATCTGATTGCAAGACTACCTTTCCAGCAGCATAATTAATTGAAACAACTACTTGAAAGAGTGATTTTGTAATGCATAGGATATATCTATCTTTTTCCCCAGCAAGGACACTTTTAAGTATATATCCTAAGAAACTCTCTCACACATGGAACAAGGAAACATATCCAAGTGAAGCCAGAATAGAGAACAGGCAGTTAGTGTAGAATAGGAAATTGGGTCAAATCGAGAAAATGGAGGCCATCTGTGTCCGGAAAGTTGGAGACTGCCCCTGGGAGAATAGAATGTCAAAGATCTCTGGAGCCCATTGATCACCAAATTTACCTGCCCTTATCATCCTTTTTCAAAAGACTGCAGGCAAGGCATTGCTAATTAATACCCCCTGGGCCCCTACATGCCTAAATCACTCCATTTGGCCCTTCCCCCTACCCATCTGCTTCCCACCCTTTTGCCATCTCACCTGCATCTCCTGGGTCTAGTCATGTAGACAGGAAGGAAAGAGATAAGGGGGAAGGAACAGGAGAACAAAACCTGTAAAAAGGGCAAGATGTGCTCATCCCGGGGACTCACCTTTGGGTCCCCTTCTTCCAGCCGGGAGAAGGCTGTTCTACTTTTCTTTAATAAAGCTTCTTACTTTCTACTCTACACTTGCCTCGGCTTGCTTCTCTGGTGTTATACTTCAACATCTAAGGAAGCAGGACTTGTCAAGATAACCGGCAGTATCACAAGGATGTTCATTACAACATTGTTTGTAACAGTAAAAATGTGGAAACAAGGAAACAGATATAGCAGTTAATATGTAAGTGTTTATTAGATCTGTAAGATAATATGAAACTATATAAAATAGTAAGTGAATGCTACACATATAAAATTTAGAAATATATAAACCTCTTCCAATTCCAATTATGATGGAGTAAGCACTCTCCATTCAGTTGTTCCCATTGAATGCAACTTAAAACCTTAAACAGAATTTATGGGGCAATTATCTGAAGATTCTAAAAGGTAAATGGTATCAGGCAGATGGGGAAAGAAAATATGAACTTGAAGTCTGACTGACATGGCGGTCTGTTTCTTGCCTTTTTCCCCCTCTGTAGATTCTGGTGTTAGCCCAAATGCACCAGGATCCTGGAAAAACCCTCTGGGTGTGGATAAAAGGAACTCCAAGAGAAGTACCTCACTTTCTGGTCAGAAGAATAGTAAGAAACCACACCAGAAAGAATGGGGGAAGTTGTATTTTTTTCATTCTCTCACCAGCCTGAAATGTGAAGTCTGACAATAGAAATTGTAAAACTGTGAGGAACATGAATTCTGGGTGTAGACTGCCACCCAGGTCCCCATCTGACCTTCAGGCGGCACACACATAGAATATATCTGAAGAATCCTGGAATGAATTTGAGAACAAAACTAGCATTGAAACCACAGCCTATGGAAAGTAGTTCAAAACTTGGGGCCTGATCCTATGTTGGTCTACTGTCTCCTAAACATGAACAAACAACAAATAAACAGCCCTCATAGGATTTAAACAGGACAGGGGAATCAACATGATATTCAAAATGCCCAGGATACAACCTAAGATTATCTATAATTTTGTTTACAAAATACCAGAAAAACTAAAACAACATACAAGGAGAAAGACGATCAAGAGTACCATCTCTAAGATGATGCTGATGTTAGAATTAGACAGTCTTCACAGCTGCTATTAAAACCATGCTCCATGAAGTAAGGAGGAAGGCTCTGGAAATAAATGGAAAGTTTCAGTCATTGAAAAAAGAGAAGACTTCTTTAGATTCTACGTAAGAGTGAGATCATGCAGTATTTGTTTTTCTGTGCCTGGCTTATTTCACTCACGATATCTTCCAGGTGTATCCATGTTACCTCAAGTGATCACATTTCTTTTTAATGGCTAGATAGTATTCCATTGTGTATATATATAGCATTTTCTTTTTTTAAAATTTATTTTATTTTATTTTTTTATAATGTATTTTTTTAATTGTAAACAAATGGGATACATGTTGTTTCTCTGTTTGTACATGGCGTAAAGGCATACCATTTGTGTAATCATAAATTTACATAGGGTAATGGTGTTTGATTCATTCTGTTATTTTTTCCCTTCCCCCACCCCTCCCACCCCTCTTTTCCCTCTATACAGTCCTTCCTTCCTCCATACTTGCCCCCCTCCCTAACCCTAACTCTAACCCTAACACTAACACTTCCCTCCCCCATTATGTGTCATCATCCACTTATTAGCGATATCATTCATCCTTTGGCTTCTTGAGATTGGCTTATCTCACTTAGCATGATATTCTCCAATTTCATCCATTTGCCTGCAAATGCCATAATTTTATCATTCTTTATGGCTGAGTAATATTCCATTGTATATATATACCACAGTTTCTTTATCCATTCATCAATTGAAGGACATCTAGGTTGGTACCACAGTCTGGCTATTGTGAATTGAGCAGCTATGAACATTGATGTGGCTGTATCTCTGTAGTATGCTGATTTTAATTCCTTTGGGTATAGGCCCAGAAGTGGGATAGCTGGGTCAAATGGTGGTTCCATTCCAAGTTTTCTAAGGAATCTCCACACTGCTTTCCAGAGTGGCTGCACTAATTTGCAGCCCCACCAGCAATGTATGAGTGTACCTTTCTCCCCACATCCTCCCCAACACCTGTTGCTTGTATTTTTGATAATTGCCATTCTAATTGGGATGAGATGGAATCTTAGGGTGGTTTTGATTTGCATTTCTCTTATTACTAGAGATGTTGAACATTTTTTTCATATGTTTGTTGATTGCTTGTACATCTACTGTGAAGTGTCTGTTCATTTCCTTAGCCCATTTGTCGATTGGATTATTTGTATTGTTGGTGTAGAGTTTTTTGAGTTCTTTATAGATTCTGGAGATTAGTGCTCTATCTGAAGTATGATTGGCAAAGATATTCTCCCACTCTGTAGGCTCTTTCTTCACATTACTGATAGTTTCCTTTGCTGAGAGAAAGCTTTTTAGTTTGAATCTATCCCAGTTATTGATTCTTGCTTTTATTTCTTGTGCTATGGGAGTCCTGTTGAGGAAGTCTGGTCCTAGGCCGACATGTTGAAGATCGGGACCTACTTTTTCTTCTATAATCTGCAGAGTCTCTGGTCTGATTCCAAGGTCCTTAATCCATTTTGAGTTGAGTTTTGTGCAGGGTGAGAGATATGGGTTTAGTTTCATTCTGTTGCATATGGATTTCCAATTCTCCCAGCACCATTTGTTGAAGAGGCTATCTTTTCTCCATTGCATATTTTTGGCACCTTTGTCTAGTATTAGAAAGTTGTATTTATTTGGGTTTGTGTCCATGTCCTCTATTCTGTACCATTGATCTACCTGTCTATTTTGGTACCAATACCATGCTGTTTTTGTTACTATTGCTTTGTAATAAAGTTGAAGTTCGGGTATTGCGATACCCCCTGCTTCATTTTTCCTGCAAAGGATTGCTTTAGCTATTCTGGGTTTCTTATTCTTCCAGATGAATTTCATAATTGCTTGCTCTATTTCTGTAAGGTACGTCATTGGGATTTTAATTGGAATTGCATTGAATTTGTATAGCACTTTAGGTAGTATGGCCATTTTGACAATATTAATTCTTCCTATCCAAGAACATGGAAGATCTTTCCATCTTCTAAGGTGTTCTTTATTTTCTTTCTTTAGTGTTCTGTAGTTCTCATTTTAGAGGTCTTTCACCTCTTTTGTGAGATTGATTCCCAAGTATTTTATTTTTTTTGAGGCTATTGTGAATGGGATAGTTTTCCTAATTTCTCTTTCTGAAGATTCATCACTTATGTATAAAAATGCATTGGATTTATGAGCATTGATCTTGTAACCTGTACTTTACTGAATTCACTTATGAGTTCTAAGAGTTTTCTGGTGGAATTTCCAGGTTCCTCTAAATATATAATCATGTCATCAGCGAACAGGGATAGTTTGAGTTCCTCTTTTCCAGTTCGTATCCCTTTAATTTCTTTGGTTTGTCTAATTGCATTCAGTTTTCCCCTGAATGTAATTTGATTCTTTTCTCTCGTGGCCTTTAAAATTCTGTCTTTATTTTGTATGTTAGTTATTTTCATTATAATGTGCCTTGGTGTGGGTCTGTTGTAATTTTGTATATTTGGAGTCCTATAAGCCTCTTGTACTTGGTTTTCCATTTCATTCTTCAGATTTGGAAAATTTTCTGATATTATTTCATTGAATAGGTTGTTCATTCCTTTGGTTTGTTTCTGTAAGCCTTCCTCAATCCCCATAATTCTTAAATTTGGCCTTTTCATGATATCCCATAGTTCTTGTAGATTCTGTTCATGATTTCTTACCGTCTTTTCTATTTGGTCAACTTTGTTTTCATGATTAAATATTTTGTCTTCAATATCTGAGGTTCTGTCTTCCAGGTGTTCTATCCTATTGATTATGCTTTCTGTGGAGTTCTTAATTTGGTTTATTGTTTCCTTCATGTCAAGGATTTCTGTTTGATTTTTTTTTCAATATCTCTAACTCTTTATTGAAATGATCTCTTGCTTCCTGTATTTGCTCCTTTAACTGTTGATTGGTGCGATATTTTAATGCCTGCAATATCACATTTTCTTAATCCATTCATCCACTAATGAACACTTAGGTTGATTCCATATCTTGGCTATTGTGAATAATGCTGCAATAAAAATAGAAGTGTAGATATCTTTTCAACAAAGTTATTTCTTATATTTTGGATATAGACCTAGTAGTAGGATTGCTGGATCATATAGTAGTCCCATTTTGAATTATTTAAGAAATCTCCATATTGTTTTCCATAATGGTTGTACCTGATTTGATTATTATACAATGTATGCTCATATCACAATATTATACTGTATCCCATACATATGTACAACAATTACATGTCAGTTAAAAAGAAAAGAAAAAAAGAGAACCAAATGGAAAATTTATAACTATTTAGAAAAAATGTATAAATATTTAGAAAAGCAATAATTCAAATAAAACATTAATATCCTTAGCAGAATGGAGATGACTGGTCAGTGAATCTGAAGATATATAAAGATTAGCAAATTTAAAAAGCAGAGTAGAAAAATACCAAAAAATAAAATTACCCATGAAGCAATATCAAAAAGTCTGAAGTTTATGTCACTGGAGTTTCTGAAGAAGAGAAGAAATGTGCATGAGATATGTTTGAAGAAATAATGGTTGACAACTTCTCAAATTTGGTAAAAGATGTAAACTTACAGACTTAAGATCCTCAGCAAATTTCAAACAGGATAAACTCAAAGAAATCCACACACAAACATCACAGTCAGACCACTAAAAACCAAAGACAAAGCTGTGAAAACAGTGAAAAACAGACATTACTTAAAGGGTTGCAAGTTGAATGTAAATTTCTCTTCTGATCTATGAAGACTGTAAAGCAGTGAAACAAAGTTTTTAAAGTGCTCTAAGGCCCAGAATTCCCTATCCAGGGAAAATATCTTTCTGGAAACAAGATGAAAACAAGGACATTGTTGGGTGAAGGAAAATTAAGATAATCCACTGCCTGTGTACCTACTATAAAAGATGTGCTTAAATAAGACTTTTGGGAGGAGGAGAAATGATAAAGGGAAACTGGAAATTTGAGGTTAAAGGAAGTGTAACAGAAATGCTATGTTAACAAATATACTAGACTTTTTTCCTCTTTAAGACAAGATAATCCTAATGGTTGAAAGTAAAACTTGTAACATTGTCTAGTAGAATTTCACACACACACACACACACACACACACACACACACATTATTTATGGCAATCACAAGATTAAGAGGGGAGAACAAAGGGACTTACATGGTGGTAAAGTTTCTATAATCCAATGAAGTGATAAATAATGCTAAGTAGACAGTAAAAAACACGGTGATTCTTGTTATTTACAGTGGTTCTGTTCTATAAAAGCTCTTCAAATATTGAATTAGCAAATATTGAACCATGCTCCTAGGGGAAATACAGGGTTAGGTTCCTATGAGTCTCTGATCACATTTTCATCAAGTGGCCAATACAGTTGTTTTACGTGCGTTTCTATTTAAAGACATCTTATTTCATATATACTGTTGAACTCACAGCCAACAGCATTTTAACTTGTTCCTGGATGAAGTTTATTTAATACATTTTCAGTCATATGACAGCTTTTGTGTGTGTGTGGGGGGGGTTAGGAACACTAGATACCACTTTAGGATTATGTTTGGGGGCCTTTAACATTTTGAACTTGCCCAAAAGGCACAAAAAATGTGAAAAATGTGCCCCTCCATAGACTGTGAGAAGAACATTTGATTCTATTGTGAAAGCTGAAACAAAAAGTTCAACCCCAGCTGGGAATGTGCACATTGGATGAATCACACTTTTCACTGTCCCATGTATGTCTGCAAATGACCACAAACATGCCACAGGTATTGCTTTTATGGTTACAAAATAATTTTCATGAGTAGGTGAGTTCACAAATACAAAATCCATGAATAATGAAAACAGAATGTATATTTGCTTAATCCCTGAACAGTCACTTTAAAAAATCATGCAATAAGACATATAGTTAAAGCACTAGAGATGTATCTCAGAAAAGATAATATTTTCAAATCACCAAAAAGATATCACAGTTTCATATTTGTATGTGCCTAAGAATGTTGCTTTCAAAATGTATAACAAAAATAACAGTTACAAGAAGAAATGAAAATTTGCAATTATAATGGGGAATTAAAAAATATCTTTCCTTCTGTGACTGCTTGAAAAGGCAGGCAAAAAAATCAATAAGAATATAAAATATTTTACTAACCCTTGTTTTATGAAGAGCAAACACACACTCAATAACAGCAAAATATTTTTTTCTTTTCAACTACACACGAACCATTTGCAATAATTTGCCATTTTCAGTAATTCACTTGCATTAATGGGTCTTCAAATAAGTGTCAATAAGTTTGAAAATGTTGAAATAATACAGAATATGTTCTGAGACTTAAGATACCTCAGCTGGAAATCAGTTACAACAATTTAAAATGTATCCTTATATGAAATTAAGAGATATACTTCTATAATACCCATGGTAATACTGATCTTGGATGAATGAAGATGTCTCATTTGAGATTAGAAATGCTTTGAACTGACCAAAAATTAAAACTAGTCTGTGGAATGTGAATAAAGTTTGCCTGTGAAATATTGCTTAAGTTGTGTCTAGAGATAAAATGGCAGTTTCAAATATTAAAAAAAGAAGAAAGACTAATAACTGAAGAGCTAAACATTCATCTCATGAGGCTGGAATGAGAGTATAAAGTTAAACTCAAAGAGAGTAAAAGAATGGAAATAACATGAGAGAAATTAATGAAATAATATTAAATCATTAAAAAATATTTGATACCCTTATTGAGGCTGATCAAGAAAACCAGAAATGCCCAAATAACCAGGAACGAAGGAAGGAGGCATTGCTTCAAATTCTATAGACAAAATAGACAAGTTCCTGGACAAAGGTCATTTACTAAAACTGACACAAGAAGAATTAGAAAATCTGGTAGTGTGCTTTTGTGTATATGTGATAAATGCCACCATTAAAAAACAAGGTTAAACATTTAAAATAAGGTTAAGAATCATAGAATTGGAAGGGAATCCAATGAGTTCGTAGCTTTACTATCTATCATATAAATGTCCAGATTCAAATTTCATGAAACCCCAACAATAAGGGCAACTTACCTTTAGTTTAAATTCATATAAGCAAAAAACCCTTTACAATTCTTTGATATGATGAAAGTTGTTGCAAACTGGATCAAGAGATGTTAGAATTCGATAAAACTGAAAGGTTAGTAATAGGAGAAAGTCAGACCTGTCTCTTGTCTTCCTCTCAAAGCTTTCCTTGCTCTTCCATTCCTCTCTGTCTCCTTGACGTCTCAGCAATTCTCCCTATCTTAATGACAGTGCATTCGCTTCTTGTTGGAATTTAGAAAGAACTGGAGCTTCTCTGAAGTAAGAAATCAGTTCAATTTCACTTTTCTTCCTGAATGAATATCCTTCTCATTTGTCCTGGGATGGCACATTAGTAAACTATGGAAACTTGTTTTTGTGGAGGGAGGAAGGTGCAGGGGCGGGTGTCTCCCTTTGTTTTTTTTTTTTTTTTTTTTTTTTTTTGGGGAACATGTTGTTTGTCTGTTTGTACATGGGTTAAAGGCATACCATTTGTATAATCATAAATTTACATATGGTAATGTTGTTTGATTCATTCTATTATTTTTTCCCTTCCCCCCCACCCCTCCCACCTCTCTTTTCCCTCTAAACAGTCCTTTCTTCCTCCATTCTTGTCCCCCTCCCTAACTCTAACCCTAACCCTAACCCTAACCCTAACACTAACTCCCCCCACCCTCCCCCTTATGTGTCATCATCCACTTATCAGCGAGATCATTCGTCCTTTAGTTTTCTGAATCTGGCTTATCTCACTTAGCATGATGGTCTCCAATTTCATCCATTTGCCTGCAAATGCCATAATTTTATCGTTCTTTATGGCAGAGTAATATTCCATTGTATATATATACCACAGTTTCTTTATCTACTCATCAATTGAAGGACATCTAGGTTGGTTCCACAATCTGGCTATTGTTAATTGAGCAGCTATGAACATTGATGTGGCTGTATCTCTGTAGTATGCTGATTTTAAGTCCTTTGGGTATAGACCAAGGAGTGGGATAGCTGGGTCAAATGGTGGTTCCATTCCAAGTTTTCTAAGGAATCTCCACACTGCTTTCCAGAGTGGCTGCACTAATTTGCAGCCCCACCAGCAATGTATGAGTGTACCTTTCTCCCCACATCCTCGCCAACACCTATTGTTACTTATGTTCTTGATAATCGCCATTCTAATAGGGGTGAGATGAAATCTTAGGGTAGTTTTAATTTGCATTTCTCTTATTACTAGAGATGTTGAACATTTTTTCATATGTTTGTTGATTGCTTGTACATCTTCTTCTGTGAAGTGTCTGTTCATTTCCTTAGCCCATTTGTCGATTGGATTATTTGTATTCTTGGTGTAGAGTTTTTTGAGTTCTTTATAGATTCTGGAGATTAGTGCTCTATCTGAAGTATGATTGGCAAAGATATTCTCCCACTCAGTAGGCTCTTTCTTCACATTACTGATAGTTTCCTTTGCTGAGAGAAAGCTTTTTAGTTTGAATCTATCCCAGTTTTGATTCTTGCTTTTATTTCTTGTGCTATGGGAGTCCTGTTGAGGAAGTCTGGTCCTAGGCCGACATGTTGAAGATCGGGACCTACTTTTTCTTCTATAATCTGCAGAGTCTCTGGTCTGATTCCAAGGTCCTTAATCCATTTTGAGTTGAGTTTTGTGCAGGGTGAGAGATATGGGTTTAGTTTCATTCTGTTGCATATGGATTTCCAATTCTCCCAGCACCATTTGTTGAAGAGGCTATCTTTTCTCCATTGCATATTTTTGGCACCTTTGTCTAGTATTAGAAAGTTGTATTTATTTGGGTTTGTGTCCGTGTCCTCTATTCTGTACCATTGATCTACCTGTCTATTTTGGTACCAATACCATGCCGTTTTTGTTACTATTGCTTTGTAATAAAGTTGAAGTTCGGGTATTGCGATACCCCCTGCTTCATTTTTCCTGCAAAGGATTGCTTTAGCTATTCTGGGTTTCTTATTCGTCCAGATGAATTTCATGATTGCTTGCTCTATTTCTGTAAGGTACATCATTGGGATTTTAATTGGAATTGCATTGAATCTGTATAGCACTTTAGGTAGTATGGCCATTTTGACAATATTAATTCGGCCTATCCAAGAACATGGAAGATCTTTCCATCTTCTAAGGTTTTCTTTAATTTCTTTCTTTAGTGTTCTGTAGTTCTCATTGACTTTTTATCCATCAAGCTGGATTTAGGCTTTATCACAATGAGAGCACTTACTACTTGTACTTCGGTTATCTGCTCTTTTTAGACCTATGACCTCATTTTCTGGCCACTCCCCATCTCTGCAGACTTTCAGTCCTGTGGCTAGGACTACAGAGATGGTTCCTAACGAAGAATTCAGAATGCACAGTATCTGGGCTACTGAGAAACTGTTGGTTTGACTCTGCCTTTTTTATGCTTGGGTTCTGTGTCTGTCCCTCTGTTCCTGTTAGACCATCATACCTTCATGTGTGAATTCTGTTCATCTTAACCATGGAATATGCTTCGATTTCTCCAGAAAATCCTCCCCAGTCCCTCCTCTCCAACCACTGAAGGCCTGTTCCTAGTCTTGGCTGAGGGACCTAGTTCCAGTCTCCTGCTCAGAGGCTTCCCATCACAGAGTGTTGCTGAGACATCATCAGTCACCCCTACAGGGAAGAGCAGTGTGGAATATATTGCACAGGGCAAGTGGTTTAAAGTAAAAAGATGTATGTTTTAAGAGTCCTAGCTCTGTCCCTTACAAGCTTTATCTTATTACTCAGCCAATTTGGGTCTCATTTTTTTTCTCATCTGTAAAAGAAGAGTAACAATAACTATCGTAAAAATTTATAAGATAATTCAATGAGTACCAACAGTACTGCTCTTGGCCCATATTCCCACTCCTTCCTAAATTTCCATGAACAGACCTTGGTCTTGCTGCCTGTGTCCCTCTTGCCTGTGAAGGAGAGTCTCTCAAGAACCTACATGCCCAGTTTCCTCCAATGGCCCAGTTTTTTCCCATCTGATTGCTCCCATTACCTTCCAAGAGTTATGTTCCTGGCCTGTAATCTTAATATTCCCAAATCTTTGCCAATATTTGGTGGCCCAAACTGAAAAGCAAGAGTCAAGATATACCCTATGCAGTGAAATAACTTCAAGTTATGGTGTCTGCTGTCTTAGCCCCATTTGGGGATATTGTGATCCTAGTCTGGAATTAGCATTAGAGTCCACAGGCCTCCACAGGATGGTACTTATTTCAAATGCCAGCAGAACTTCTAAGGAACTGGTTATAAATTTAGGGGTCTTCATGGCCCTCACAGGTTTAGTAATTCATTAGAATGACTCACAGAACTCAGGAAAGCATTATATTTATGATTACAATTTTATTATAAAGGTCACACACAGCACAAGGCCAGGGAGAACCTTAAACGTAGTGCTTCCATTCCCTCTTACAGAGAAAGGTATGTCACTTTCCTGGCACATCAATGTGTTCACCAACCAAGAAAATGCACTGAACTTTTATAGCCAGAGTATTTATTGGAGCTTTGTTGTGCAGGCACACTTAATAAGTCATTGGTCAGATGATTGAACTCAATCTCCAACCCTGTTCCTCTCTCAGGAAGTTGGTCTGAGTCAAAGTCACAACTCTTGAATCACCTAACTGGTGTTTCTAGTAATGAGCCCTCATCTTGAAGCAAGGTAAGGATCCAACACTGGCATAATAAAGGTACTTAGATAACTCAAAAAATACCAAGAATGGTAGAATCTTCTTATCAGAAGCCCGGGACAAAGACCAGACAAGTTCTTTACTATAACATAGCATCTAATAAATGCCCTTTGACTAGAGTGAGAGAGTCTATCTTCCCTAGAAGGAAAACAATACATTCTAAAACCAAAAGATAGGATGTATTAAAAATGGAAAGCAAGGAGTGGGATAACTGGGTCAGAAGGTGGGTTCATTCCAAGTTTTCTGAGGAATCTCCACAATGAATCAAAATGCAGTCTATAAAAATAAAAATAAAACTGGGAAGCAGGCATTTTCTGATATATTTTGTTTCCGGACTTAATTCAGCTCAAGGTACATGTAAGTATTTTTAAAATAATAGTGTACCAAGTAGAATTTACTTTGACTTCTCAAATATAAGTTTCATATGTATTGATGGAATATTTACTAGAAATTCTTTACCACTAGCCAGAGATGGCAGTTTGGGGATATCTGCTTTGCAAATGCTTGCTGCACAAAGTGGATCCCCAGTTGCAGGAATTGTTTTGGATACTTTTCAAAGTTACCAAATTATTTTTCTCTAAGGAAGGGTTAAGAATAAAAAAAAAGAAGAGATAATGATAGCATTGAGTCCTAGGATTAGTCAAGTCCTTGAAGTTCTTCTGGTTCAATCCTGGATATGATACCTGGATTATTTTACAATATTTCCAAAAAGTGTTCATCCAGCTTTTACCTGAATGTCTCCTGTGATGGGTAATTCTCTACCTTCAGAGACAACCTGTCTCATGTAGACAGTCCTATCTGTGAGAAATTTCTGTGGCATTGATCTGAATCCAGTCTTCCTATATTTTCCAGCTGGTTCTTATAGCTCTGATTCTTGGATTTATGAAAAAAAAAGCTCTAGATGAGAAACATCCTTCCAAAGATGTGTGAGAACAGATATTCCTGCAGGCGAAGAGGAGCCTTGATTGATATCTTATGAGTGTCTCAGTTCCAGCAATGATGGGGGTCCAGAGTCTGTGCAGTGACTGCTTTTAGCTGTTAATCTTGAAATTTTATCACCCAAAACTCTACTAATAATGACGATAAAATTGATAAAATAACAGCTAACATTTTTTAGTGCTACCATATGCCAGGTACTATGTTAGATGCTTTCTTTGCATGATTTTACTTCATTTTCAAGACAACTCTATGTGATAGACATGACTGATTTAATGGGCTTTTCAAATGAGTTCACTGAGGCTCAGAAAGGTCAGAAAACTTGTTCAAAATATCTTAACCAAGGAGGTCAGTTTCAAACATTGGACCATAACTCTGGAATCCATATTCTTGGTAATTAACACTATACCACATTCAACTTTGTTCTTAATGGTACATATGAGTTATTGATAAGTTTTGTCTTCAGATCATCCTGTGTGCCACCAACTTCTGGAAGATTCACAAGGCTGTTGGACAGGGGTGGGGTAATTTGGGTAGCTAGAATCCTGGGGTGAGAGGGTTAATAACAGCCCAGGGGAAAGATGGAAAACAGAAAAAAAAAAAAAAAAAGACAATTAGTACCAGAACCTAATTCTATGACTGGTGGCCTCAGAGTCCATTTTTCTAATCTAGACAACTTTCCTGGAATTGTCCCACTCCAGGGCATGTTACTAGCTGGAGGTCACCTCACAAATACTTTTACACATGATTAGTGCCACCAAGAATTTTGGCTTGAAATTGCCTCACAGATTAGTAACTGCTCAGGGTCACAGTAATTCAATAAGTGACGAATCCTCTGGGCTGAGGATGACAAATGGCCTCCACAGACTCAGGGCTAGTTCAGTTAAAGGAAGGTGTAAGGGAGTCTAGTCAGCAAATGAACCCAGGATCCCACGTTTTCTTACCCTCAAAGCCTTTATGAGATATTTAACTGCACTTGTTTAAGATGCCAATATTAATAAAATATACACAGTCCTGCCCTATGAATTTTCATCAACAAATCAATTTAGGCAAAGCATCCTGGGATCTGAGACATAAATCCCCTGTGATTTCTGCCTTGGAAATCCAGAAATTTATTTGAAAGGTAAGACAGATGCACAAATCATGATAAGATGTGGAATGGGGGTCTAAGGCAGAGAAGCAAAACGAGGCAGTGTCTAAAGGAAATGGTGGTCTTTTCCTCTTGTCAGGAATCAAAGGCTTCACCAACAAGGTGGCAGGTTAATCTAGAAGTTGCAAACTGGAGGCCGCCATCCAAATCCAGTCCATGGATGTGTGGGAAGGCAACGGGTACCACTTGTAAGGCAGGACACCAG
This sequence comes from Sciurus vulgaris, assembly GCF_902686455.1. Lineage (NCBI taxonomy): Eukaryota > Metazoa > Chordata > Mammalia > Rodentia > Sciuridae > Sciurus > Sciurus vulgaris. The sequence goes on along the minus strand of NC_136478.1, from coordinate 36,138,488 downwards.
ACAAGTATGGAAATTGTATGTAAAACCACTTTGTTCTAGGTTTCTTGCAGTAGGGACTGACCAGGAGAAATGAGATACTGAATTTATAACATGGGCTGGGACTAGGTTATGGAGAACCTTGATAAGGATTTGAATTTTCTTTCTTATGAAGTATGTGTCATGAAGGGACCCTCACAAACTAGAACTGTAACTCTCTAGCCTTTCTTTCTAGGAGAACATTTTTAAAGGATGGAGGTGAAACTGTCAAAGTACTCATGAGTCATTCCTGTTTATTTGGTGATTGTATTATGTGCAGAGAAGAGCTATCTAGGGAACTGGGAAAATGCCAAGAAGATTAGCAGGTGAAAAATTTGGGATTGGTTACACCAACAAATGAGCACATCTTAAATGGTATGTATTGGGAATAAAGTGTATTCTATGTGAATATTTTAAATATGTATACAAGTATAATACACAGATCCTTCAAGAAGCCCGCTCTGAACCATGGCTCCTTTGGAATAAATAATGCCGGTAAGCCTTCTTCCTGCTGTCTCTTGTTTAGACTGCTCTGGATACTGCAGGTTGGAAGAACTTCACCTTTAATCCTTACTTTATTTTTATTTAATATGCCAATTATGGGTCATGCTAATATGTTCATGGGCAGTTTTCCAGAAACCCTTTCTCATTGTGTAGATTAAATTAATCATGCTAATTCCATTCCATTGGCAGCACATGTGGGACAGTAATTACACAGGTTCTTTACCTCTCTTGCCTGATTTGGAGCTATGGCTTGTTCTAGTAATCTCCACTCTTCTTGCACCCCATCTCTGTCTAGACACAGATCCTGGAATTCTTCCTCGCTTCCTGCCTGAGGAATGGTAAATTTAGCATTGCCTCTCCAGAATGAGGACAGAATTGTTAGAATGCAAGGCTCGATTGACTGTAACCTTAGCTGACTTTTCCAGCATGTGATGAAAACATTGATCTAGAGCCAGGAGACCTGGCTTTTAGCCCTGACTTTGCAGGAACTCTCTGTGGTGGACTTCTGTGGGTGGATCCTCACCATCAATTTTCTTCTCACCTTCACAGTAGTTTTCAACATTTCCCAGCTGTGAGATTTTGGTAAACTGATCCGAGCACCAGCTCTAGGGAGAGGCCCTGATTGGACAATGTCAGTCTTAACTCATCCCAGTGGTTAGGTTACAATGATGGGTTCAGAGGTGTACCATGAACCAAAGCAGGTGAATTAGAGCCAGTATGACTAAACTTTTGGATCTTTGATTGAATTATTAAGGAAATGATGTCTGTGTTAGTCAGCTTTGGAGGTACCTGGGTATTTTCCCCATGAGAAAGAAAGGAACTGGGAGTGCAGACTTTCTCATCGTATTGTACATGGTGGTACAAGTGAGTCAGAAAATATTATTTTTAGTTGAGCCCTGAAGAATGGAGGACAGTGAGGGTGGCAAAACAGTGTGTCCTTGCCAGGCAGTGGGAGTAGCCACTTGTAAATGGAAGATCTGGAGATGGGTTGGCTTGATGTCTGCAAGTCTTAAATGTAAAAGCAGCATCTGTCCAATCTTGGGGTGCACATGCCCTCCCCTGATCCACATTTGCATAAAGCAGACCCTTCTCTCCCTCCTATAGGTTTTTCCATTTCTACTGTGACTGCAAGTTCCTTGAGCATAGAAATTGTGTCTTCATCAACTCAGTGCCTCCGTGGCACCCAGAATGTGCTTTCCCTGTGCACACTGAGTTGGATCCCACGTGGCAGAACGAGACAAGATGAGGGAGGTCTCCAAGGTAGGAAAGAGGATGGTGAACTCAGTCCATTAAAAAGGTACAGGGCTGGCTGGAGTGAGGACTCAGGTGGGAGGTGAGAGGAAATAGGGCTACAAAATTGTGTTTGGAGAGAGTCTCAAATACTAAGATAAGGTATTGGGGCCATATGATACTTTTATAGAGGGGATTAAATAATAAGGCAATCAAAGGACACATCTGTGCAACTAAAACACACTTAGTCTCTTTGACTGGGCTGTTGACGGACCATTTGGCAATGGGGAATTTGTGTGAGCTGAAAACACATTAAGCTCTGGAGACAGCTTGGGAAGTTTCTGGCGTTCGCTTTTGCTTTTGGCAACCTTCCAAGAATAATGAATTATATATTTAGGCTCATTCCCCACAGGTGTGGACAATCAGAGTGCTGGTAGAAAAAGCTAATTTCCAGTGAAAATACAGCACATTCAGTTATTAAAGTGGACCCAGAGGAAGCCAAGCCTACCATTGTTCAGGTCTCCTTACACACACACACAGACACACACAGTGTGTTTAGCATCTCATCCAAATCCTCAGGGACACCCCGAATCTGAATAGGCTGTGAACTGCTTGTTCAACTCAACATTTTCAACATATCCAAAATCACACTAATTTTTGTCCTCTCTCATTTATCTTACTGACTTATGTATTTCTATTTCCCTTTGCTTTCTAAAAAGGCAAGAGTATCTTCTCAATCTTCCAGGCCTGAAAACTGAACATATTAGACTCTATCTGCCATTGCTGCCCCCTCATCCAGTCTCCAGGTTAGCCTGTCTCACCCTCATCCTCTTGCCTTAGACGGGGCTCCAGTAACTCCCTGTCTGTGTTTTCAATGAAGCTGGTTGGAGCACCTGTTACAATCACTGGAGTAGCCTTCATTTTTGAAACAACTTCAAATTTACAGAAGGTTGTAAAAACAATACAAAAAACTTTTTCCCCCCTGACTCATTTAAGAATAAGTTGCCAAGGTGATGCCCCATAATCACAATACAATCATCAGATTCAGAAAGTTAAAATTGATACAGGATTACAATCTAATTCGGAGTCCATGCAAATTTTCCCATTTGTTCCAATGTCTTTTTCAGTGGAAGGATACAGTTCAAGAGACATATTGCGTTTTATTGCCATGTCTAGTTAGTATTTTGTCTGTAATAGTGCTTGTTTTTTCTTGACTTTTACAACATCGACAAATTTGAAGAGCATATACTTATTTTGTAAAATGCCCCTTGGTTTGGGTTGGTTTGTTGTTTCCTCATGATTTGATAATTTGCAGGGAAAGTCATAGAAGCGATAAGGCATACTTCTCATTGATTGTGACTTGTCCCATTACTGATGTTAACTTTGACTATTTAATAAGGTGATATCTTCCTGGCATCATAAAGTTTGCTTCTTTCCTGTATAAGTGATGTTTTCTTTTTGATGGTAATGGTGATAGTTTGGGAGTATGTAACTACTCTATATCTCCTCAACTTTCAATTTATTATTTGCCTCAGTGTGGAATTATGGATTCCTATTTTAGCCAATTAGTTATCATCTGTTACTATACCATATTGTAGATCTGATCAATGGAGCCCCTTCAAGCTAGATTCTGTACCTTTGACATGAACCATCAACTTTTGAGCATGGTCTTACTTTCTGGCACAAGACCTAGGCTTATCTTGTACTTGCCCTGACCCATCCCTGAGAGAAACTGCTTCCATAAGGTCATTGGTGCCTTTTGTTGGAGAATGGTATTCAGATACCAAGACCTGGATTCTAGGTGTCTGTATGACTACTAGATTATCAGTGCTCCCAGGTATTTTCAGCAGATGAGCTGGGGGTTACACATTTATACACTTATTTTTATATCTGTATGTAAGGAAAACCACAAGTTCAGACCGATATCACTAATTCATTCTTCCTTTCTCCTTTTCTGCATTTGTCACTCCAGTTCTTTCTCTGACAATAAGAAACTTGTAGAAAACAAGTTTCGGATAATAGAAAATTATCTGAATTGTATTTATATATTGATCAATTCTTTATGCAACCAATCTCCCATTACTGCTGTCCTTGCCATGGTCATGGGTATCTCCCTGCTACAGTGTCTGACACAGGAGGCTGCTGCCCTGCTGTGCCCTATTGACACGCTCTTCACTCACCTGGGGCTGACACTCTATGCTGGGCTGTGGCCCAGGTTGATGTGCACCTTACACAGCCTAAACTCTATCATTCTATGCTAAGTAGCCCTACCCGCAGAGGGGAGCCTTCTGCATCCCTCCTTGGCTCCAACACATTGTGCTGAGATGTCCCTTGTGAGGGTGCCCTTTTTATCCCAAATGAGCTCTAATACCCTTTACTGGTCTTTCTTCCTGACAGATTCCCTATTTTCCCGCTTAAGACATTACATATGCCATTTCCCCAAGGGAATGTTCTCAAGTGGTCTCCTTTCATCTCTTCCCAAGTAAAACAAATATCTGAATGTATATGGCTACTGCTCACAAACTGTCAGAAGAAAGACTTTAAAAATCTTCTGGGAGAGAGTCATTATGTTCAATTCAACTTTTAAGACTTAGCTTATATAAACCAAATTTATTATGTTTATCACTATTTACTGTCATACAGTCGTAGTTCCCCTGTAACTGATCATCTGGCATTTTTCAAATGTATCTCAGTATTTCTCATGTGTGCCTTATACCATTTTGATTCTGGATCTGGAGTCCAATAGCCTGTCTACTCTAATGACACCATCCCAATATCTTATGCCTCCAACATCCATATTCTTTATAGTCTCAGCTCAAATGCTGCATTTTCTATGAAAAATGTCTTGACTGTCACACACTCCAAATTCATATACAATTTTATAAGAAATGCTTAGTTCATTTAATGACTACGTTTCATAAATGAAATTAAATTGGTCTTAAAATAAATCCTCTGAGATTCAATACATCCTCTGCCAGTAACCAACTTCATTCTCAGAATCAGGACTTTCTGATGCTTCAATTTCTTCCTTTATTGCAGCCCCAAGTATCATATCCCCTCATCATAGCAAATCCAGGCCATGACTGACTCCACTTCTGAGTTTCTTTTATTTGTTCTTCAGTTAAATAAAGATCAAATCTGATTCCTTCAAAATTAAAATCTGGACAGTTCCAGCATTTGGACCAGGGCTTAGCCTTCATTTTTACTTTCAACTTATTAACAGAACTTCTTGGTTCCCAGCTTCATATTTAAACCAGAAATGCTGTGTTCAGGCAGGGCATCTTGTAAGTATAGAAAGCTACCATTCAGTCATTTCTCTAATATGACCACTTGGATCTAGTGGATTCAAGGATTATAAAGTTCAAAGCAAATTACAACACCTTGTTCTTCCATAGTTTTTATAAGGATAAAAGTAAGTCTAAGTCCTTTTCTGATCTCTGGGAGCAAAGCTCCAGAAACTGGTTGGTTTTTCCACTGGAACATAGGTCATCTGTAAACACAAAGTAAACACAAAGTAAACTTCCAGCATAGAGCTCTGGAATGGGAGCATTTTTCTCCTTTCTCACTTATCTTTTCTTTCTCTGAAATTTCATAGGGTTTGTTCTTCCTCTTGGAGGAATGAAGTCAGGACTCATGAACTATAAGCAATAGAGGCCAGTACAGGCAGTGGCACCCTGGTGGCCAGCAAGTTCCAGGTCAGGCCCACTGTGGCTCCACAACCCCTACAATGTAGGCTTCCATGACCAGTCGCTCAGATTGAGACTCAAATGCAATCTGTTCAGTGTTGCTGTGCACTAGGGACTACACATTTCTATGAGGCATATAAGCATACAGGTTGATGATCTCTGACTTATCATGATTCAACCTATGATTTTTCAATTTTATGATGCTATAGAAGTGATACATATTTTGAATATAATTTTCCCCCCAGGCTAGCAGTATATGGAATGGAACTCTCTCTTGATGCTGGGCAGTATGAGTGAGCTGCAGCTCACAGTCATATAATCATGAGGGCAAGTAACCAATAGTCTACAGTGCACTGCATGCTACTAAGCTATGACGTTTGGTTGGTTAGGTGTATTAAATGCATCTTTGACTTTCTATATTTTCAGCTTGTTGGCATGGAACCCCATAGTAAGTTGAGAAGCATCTGCATAAATATGTAAAAAAATGATCCGTATCACTAGTACTCAGGAAAATGCAAATTAAAACTACAATGAAATATGAATACACACCTATTAGAATGACTAGGATTTTAAAAACAATATTACTAAGTCCGGGAAAGGATGTGAAAAACTCTAACATGTATAAATATCTATACGTATGGTGTGTGTGTGTGTGTATGTGTGTGTGTGTGTATCAGGTTTAATGAGGTATAATTTACATAAAGGTAAATCCACCATTTTTAGTGTATAATTCTATGAATTTTGACAAATGCATATAGTCATATAACCACCAAAATGCCACTTCATAGATAAACCCCTCCCCAAATCCAGCCATGGCAACTACTGGCTTGTTTGCATCATATAAATGGAATCATGGAAAGAGAATTATACCCGTTGAGTCCGGCTTTTGTTCACTTAGCATAATGCATTTGAGATTGACCCATATTGTAGGAATCAATTATCAATCCTTATTTTCTCATACTAGACAAAGGGGCCAAAAATATGCAATGGAGAAAAGATAGCCTCTTTAACAAATGGTGCTGGGAGAATTGGAAATCCATATGCAACAGAATGAAACTAAACCCATATCTCTCACCATGCACGAAACTAAACTCAAAATGGATTAAGGACCTCGGAATCAGACCAGAGACCCTGCAGATTATAGAAGAAAAAGTAGGTCCAAATCTTCACCTTGTTGGTCTAGGATCAGATTTCCTTAACAGGACTCCCATAGCACAAGAAATAAAAGCTAGAATCAACCACTGGGATAGATTCAAACTAAAAAGCTTTCTCTCAGCAAAGGAAACTATCAGCAATGCGAAGAAAGAGCCTACAGAGTGGGAGAATATCTTTGCCAATCATACTTCAGATAGAGCGCTAATCTCCAGAATCTATAAAGAACTCAAAAAACTCTACTCCAAGAATTCAAATAATCCAGTCGACAAATGGGCTAAGGAAATGAATACACACTTCACAGAAGAAGATGTACAAGCAATCAACAAACATATGGAAAAATGTTCAACATCTCTAGTAATAAGAGAAATGCAAATCAAAACCACCCTAAGATTCCATCTCACCCCAATTAGAATGGCGATTATCAAGAATACGAGCAACAACAGGTGTTGGCGAGGATGTGGGGAGAAAGGTACACTCATACATTGCTGGTGGGGCTGCAAATTAGTGCAGCCACTCTGGAAAGCAGTGTGGAGATTCCTTAGAAAACTTGGAATGGACCCGCCATTTGACCCAGCTATCCCACTCCTTGGCCTATACCCAAAGGACTTAAAATCAGCATACTACAGAGATACAGCCACATCAATGTTCATAGCTGCTCAATTCACAATAGCCAGACTATGGAACCAACCTAGATGCCCTTCAATTGATGAGTGGATAAAGAAACTGTGGTATATATATACAATGGAATATTACTCAGCCATAAAGAATGATAAAATTATGGCATTTGCAGGCAAATGGATGAAATTGGAGAATATCATGCTAAGTGAGATAAGCCAATCTCAAAAAGCCAAAGGACGAATGATATCGCTAATAAGTGGAGGATGACACATAATGGGGGGGAGGGAAGGGTTAGTGTTAGGTTAGAGTTAGGGTTAGGGAGGGGGGCAAGTATGGAGGAAGGAAGTACTGTATAGAGGGTAAAAGGGGTGGGAGGGGTGGGGGGAAGGGAAAAAATAACAGAATGAATCAAACAACATTACTCTATGTAAATTTATGATTACACAAATGGTATGCCTTTACGCCATGTACAAACAGAGAAACAACATGTATCCCATTTGTTTACAATAAAAAAAAACAATTATCAATCCTTTTTATCAGGGAGTTATTATATGGATTAATCACTCTGATTCTCCATTTACCTATTGAAAAACTTTTGGGTTGTAGAAAGTTTTTGAATATTATGAATAAAGTCGATATAAACATTTATGTGCACACTTTAAATCACGCATTTCAATTTTACTGTGAATGGATGTACTGGGTCATATGATAGGTAATATTAAGGAATCTGTCTAGCTTTTTTCCAAGTTGACTAAACTATTTTGCATTCCCTTTATTTCTCGAGAAGGATATGAGTTTTAAAAAATCCTAACATTTTAATAAATGCATAGTGGTATCTCATTGTGGATTTTGTTTGAATTTCCTTGAGGATATTGGTTATCTTTTCATGTATTTATTTACTTTCAATCTGTCTTTTTAGTGAATTATTTGTTCAAATATTTTATATTTCTTTGGGTTCTATGTTTTCTTATTATTGAGTTTTGACAGTTTTTATTTATGTTCTGGAAAAAAGTCCTTCAGCTGATATTTGTCTTACACATATTTTCTCCTAGTCTATGACTTGACTTGTCTTTTTCTTTTCCTCTAAGTTTTTATTGTGTTAAAACATGTAAAACATAAAATTCACCATCTCGACTGATTTTTCCTTTTAACAGAATTTTTTTGAACAGCAGAAGTTCTAAATTTTGATGGAGTCCAATTTTATCAAATGTTTCTTTTATGGTTTATAGATAATACCAGATTGGAGGTCATACTGAAAATAGAGGGAAGAACTGTGGCATTTTAATAGCAGGAGTTTGCAGTTCCACAGACAGACATCAGAGAAGCAAGAGATTATGGGTAAAAGAAATACAATAGAAATAAAATCTGAAAATTCCCAAGAAGAAGTAAGACAAGCCTTTAGGAAAGTTAAAATCACTAAAATCAGCCAAATATATTGGAGTGAAAAATATTTTCACAAGCCTGGAGAAGAAGAAGCCTGCCTAGGAAATGTTTGAGGTTATTTATTCAACAAAAGATCACAAGGCATACAAAGAAATAGGGAAATATGACTCATTCAAAGAAATAGTACATTTACAGAAACTGACCCTAAAGACATTCAAATCTCCAGATTACTGACAGTTTAAAACAACTGTCAGTTTTCAGATAACTGACAGTTTGAAACAACTGTGAGTTGCTTTAAAGATGCTCAGTCAGATTCTTCAAAGAACTGAAAAAAACAGTCCTAAAACTCATTTGGAAGAGCAAAAGACCCAGAATAGCTAAAGCAATTATAAGCAACACTGGAGGCATCAAAATACTCGACTTCAAGTTACACTACAGAGCTATAGTAACAAAAACTGCATGGTATTGACAAAAAACAAACAAACAAACAAACAAACAAAAAAAAAAAAAAAAAAAAAAAACACAACCAGACACATAAACCAATAGTACAGAATAAAAGACACAGAAATAAACCAGCACATCTATAAGTCACCTGATCCTTGACAAAGGTGCTAAAAATATACATTGGAGAAAAGACAGCCTTTTTAACAAATGGTGCTGGGAAAACTGGTTATCCATATGTAGAAGGATGAAACTAAAACCTTATCTCTCACCATGCACAAAAATCATTACAAAATGAATCAAAGCCCCTGAAATTAGACTAGAAACTATACAACTCCTGCAAGAAAATATAAGGTCAACACTTCAGCATATAGGCACAGGCAATGTCTTTCTCAATAGTTCCCTAAAGCTCAGGAAATAAAGTCTAAGAATTAATAAATGGGATGACATCAAATTTAAAAACTTCTACACAGCAAAAAAAAAAAAAAAAAAAAAAAAAAAAAGGAATGGAATGTGAAGAGAGAGCCTACAGAATGGGAGAAAATCTTTTCTAGTTACTCCTTTGACAGAGGATTAATATCTAGAATATATAAAGAACTCTAAACACTTTATGCCAAAATATCAAATGACTCAATAAATGGACAAATGAATTAAATACTTCGCAAAAGAAGAAATATAAATGGCCAATAAGTATGTGAAAAAATGTTCAACATCATTAGCAGTTAGGGAAATGCTAATGAGATTTCATCTCACTGCAGTCAGAATGGCAGTCATCAAGAATACAAATAATAATAAATGCTCCTGAAGATGTGGAGCAAAGGAAAACTTTTACACTATTGGTGGGATTGTACATTAATCTAACCACTGTGGAAATCAGGATAGTGGTATAGTGGTTCCTTAAAATGCATGGAACCACCATATGATCCAGTTATACCACTCCTCTGTATTTATCCTAAATAATAATAATACTACACCGTTATATGCATTACCATGTTTGTAGCAGCACAACTCACAATAGCCAAACAGTGGAACCAGCCTAGGTGTCTGCTAATGGATGAATGGATAAAGAAAATGAGGTATATCTATATCTATATCTATCTATCTATATATATATAGATATATATAGACAATGGAGTTTCATTCAGTCATAAAGAAAAAATGAAATTATGTCATTTGCAAGAAAATGAATGGAACTAGAGATCATTATGTTAAGTGAAATAAGTCAAACTCCTAAGGTTAAGGGTTGTATGTTCTTTCTCATATGCAAAGCTAGAGAGGAAAAAGGAAAAGAAAGGTGAGGGGCAGTTGCATGAAGAGCAAGTAGAGATCAGTATAGGAAAGGGTCCAAGGGCTGGAAGAGGACAGGAGGGAGGTGGAAAGTGCTAGGAAGTGGTATTGGTCAAATTATGTTGTTATATTGTATATTGTGTGCATACAAGAATATGTAACAACAAATGCCATCAGTATGCACAACTATAATGCACCAATAAAAAAACATGGGAAGAAAAAAAAAAAAGAGATTCTCAGTCAGGGACATGTTCAGTAGCACACTCCTGTAATCCAAGCAACTCAGGAAGCTGAGACAGGAGGTTTGAGGCCAGCCTCAGCAAGACCCTCAGCAACTTAGCTAGACCCTGTCTCAAAATAAAATAATAAAAAGGGTGGGAATGTAGCTCAGTGGTAAAGTGCCTCTGGGTTCAATCCCCAGTATCCTCCCCACAAAGATACTCAGTTAGATAAAAGAGAACATATAAATGAAATTAGGAAAAGGATGCATGAACAGGCTAAGAATAGCAACAAAGAGATGAAAACTATAAAAAAAGAACCAAACAGAAATTCTGGAGCTGAAAAATATAATAACTGAATTTAAGGGGCTCATTATCAGATTTAATCAAGCAGAACAAAGGATCAGTAAATTTGAGGATAAATCATTTGAAATTATCAAATTATAAGATCAAAAGAAGAAAGAAGAAAAATGAAGAGAACCTATAGGACTTATGGGACACTATCAAATGGACCAATGAGGAATCATGAGAGTTCTAGAAGGAGAAGAGAAAGGGAAAGGGGAGAAATTTATTTGAAAAAATAATGGCTAAAATTTCCCTGGAGTTGAAAAAATAAAGTGTCATAGAGATTTAAGAGGCTCAACAGGCTAAATCTGAAAGACCTACATGGAGAATCTTGAAAGGAGCATTAGAGAAAAGCTGATAACATACAAAGAGCCCTCTGTAATATTATCAGGAGATTTCTCAGCAGAAACTACAGGACAGAAGGTAGTGGGATGATATGTTCAAAATTGCTGAAAGAAGAAAAACTGTCAACCGAGAATAGTCCATATGGCAAAGATGTCCTTCAAAACTGAAGGAGAAATGAAGACTTTCCCTGATAAACAAGAGCTGAAAGAGTTGGTTACCTCTAGACTTGCCCTACAAGAAGTGCTAATGAGAGTTCTCCAAGTTGAAACCAAAGGATACCCAGTACATAGCAATGTAAAGCCATATAAAAATATAGTTCTCTGGTAAAGGTAAACAAATTGACAAATACAGAAACCTGTATCAATGTAATTTTGGTGCATAAATCAACATTTAGTTTTTTAAAGACAAAGGCATAAAAATAGTTATAAATCATACTCAACAAACTAGATGTAAAAGGAAACTACCTCAAAAATTCCACAGCTGACATTAAGCTCCATGATACAAGACTGAAAACTTTTCTTCTGAGTTCAGGAACAAGACAAGGATGCCCACTTTTACCATTTCTATTCAACAAAGTCCTACAACTTCTAGCCAGAGCAATAGGCAAAAAAAGTAATAAAAGGAAGTATTAATATTATCTCTGATTGCAGGTGGTATAAGCTTCCATGTAGAGAACTCTAAAGATTCTACAAAAACCCTGTTAAATTAATAAGTGAATTCAGCAAAGTAACAAGATACAAAGTCAACACAAAAAATCAGTTGCATTTCTATATACTAAAAATGAACAATATGACAAGGAAATTATAAGACTAATTCTTCTGACAATAGAATAAAAAGGAATAAAATACTAGAAATTAAATGGAAATACATCCGATGTGAATGGACTGGAAGATTTAATACTCTTAAGATGTCAATACTACCCAGAATGACCTATAGATTTAATGTGATCTTTTCCCAAACCTCAAGATTATTTTTGCAGAAGTGAGAAACCTATCCTGATATTCACATGGAATATTAAGGGACTATGAATAGTCAAACAACCTTGAAAAAGAACACAGCTGGAAGACTTATACTTCCTGATATTAGATCTTACTATGAAACTCTAGTAATCAAAACAGCATAGCACTGGTATAAGGGGATATATATAAACCAATGGAATAAATAGAAAGCCCAGAAATAAATCCTTGCATATGTGGTCAAGTGATGTTTGAAAGGTTGTCAAGAACATGGGGAAAAGAACAGTCTTTTCAGTCAACATTTTTGAGAAAAGTGGATATCCACATGAAAAAAAAAATAATGAAATTGGATATTTATCTAATACCATATACAAAAATTAATTCAGAATGGATAAAAGATATAAATGTAAGACTGAAAACAATAAACTTTTGGAAGAAAACATGGGCACTAAACTTCACATTGGACTTGGCAATGATTTCTTGGATACGATACCAAAAGCACAGGTAACAAAAGAAGAAAAACACAAATTGAACTTTATAAAAACTGAAAAAAAAATCTATGCATAAAAATGTAACATAAACAGAATTTTTAAAAAGCAACCAATCGAATGGGAGAAATATTTCCAAATCATATATCTGGATATAGATTAATATCCAAAATATGTAGAGAATCTTTAAAATTCAGCAACCAAAAAACAAACAGCAATTCAAAAATAGGCAAAGGACTTGAATAGATGTTGAATGTCCAAAGATTTACACGCAGTCAATAATCACAGGAAAAGATGCTCAATTATGCTGACCATTAAGAAAGAGCAAATAAAAACTACAGTGAGATACTGCTTCACATTTGTTAGTGTAGGTACTTAAAACAACACTGAAAATAATAAGTGTTGCAAGAACGTGGAGAAAGAGGATCTCTCGTATACTGTTGGTGGAATTAAAAACTGGTGTAGCAACTATGGAAAATTTGGTAAGGATGTTAGATTGGAGTACCCTTGTTATGCTAATAAGGTGACTCATGGTGACTCATGCTTCCAGATGAGGGCTGGTCACTAGAAATATCATCCAGGTGACTCAAGAGTAAGGACTTTGGCTCAGACCAAATTCCTGGGAGAGGAAGAGGACTGGAGATTGACTTCAATCACATGACCAAGGACTTAATTAGGTGTGCCTATGCAATGAAGCTCCAATAAAACTGTGGATATAAAAGTTCAGTGCATCTTCCTGGAGTTTTCAGAAAATAATTAAAAATAAAATTAACATATAATCTGTACCACTTCTGGATACATAGGTGAAGGGATTGAAAGTAGAGTTTTGAAGAGACTTGTGTGTGCATGTTCATTTATTTTCTTACAGTTCTAGAGGCTGGAAATCCAAGATCAAAGTGCTGGCAGCACTAGTTTCTCTCTTTGGCTCTCAAAGTGCTGCCTTCTTGCTATCACCCCTCACTGTCTTCTTTCTTTGTGCCTCCCTGGTGTCGCCTCTTCTTTTAATAAGACTCCTAGTCCTACTGGCCTAGGGTCCCACCCTTATGATCTCCTTTAACCTTAATTACTTCTTCAAGGGTTCAATCTCCAAAAGCACTGGGAGTTAGGATTTCTCCATATGAATTTTTTTGAGGGGACACAATTCAATCCTTAATATAATAGAATCATATGGAAAGGAAAGGAAATCCTGTTACATGCTACAAAATAGATGGTCCTTAAAAATGTTCTCACAAAGTCTATCAAAAATACAAAAAAACCAGAAATTGAAAAAAAACCAAACAAACAAACAAAAAAAAAACGCTCCTATTTGAGCTTCAAAATTGTCCCCTCTTGGACAACAGAACAAGTGCCCCTTCTGACCACATGGTTCCTGCCACAGGCCCCTGAATCTTTGCACCAGGTTGTTCGCCCTCCCAAAATGCCTTCCTTCTTTCCCTCTGTCAGAGCCAGTCTAACCCATCCTTCTGAGTCTACCAAAGTGTTCTGTCCGACACTTGCGCTCTGACGGGAGAGTTCATTTCTGTTCTGTGCTTCTCTAGCTCTTTGTACAACACACTATATTACAACCTGCATCTTTGTTTCAGCCTGCCCCTTCCCCTAAACTTAAGCTCTCCAAGACTCTGAGGCTCCTGCCCTCTCTTCACCCATACCTGTGACAGAGCCTATGTATAATAGATACCAGTAATGTTTGCTGAATGAATGCAGGTGTGCAAAAATGGGAACAGACTATCATGGCTCAGCTGGATTTGCCAAGGCCACCTTATCTAGTCTTGGCCAAGTCGGGTGTGCTTATCAATAGTGGCTCACAGGATGACTTTAGGTGGCACATGAATGAACCTACATTTTAAAATAGTTATAAACTCACTTTAATGTGTTCTAGAAAAATTACAACTGCATCTCAAAACTTCAGTGTTATGGGTCTCATTGCTTTTCATGAGGCTAAGTAAAAATCAATGAGCCAACTTAACTAAGATGAAATAAATAATAACAACAGCTATCACACAGATGTGGCCCAAACCCAAATGACTGAAGATGGAGAGACACTGGGCTAATCTTTGACCTCATCCTTGAACTAAAGTGTTCATGATGTTTAAAGGATGGAATTTTCCATAATTCCTTTTTCTTTTTGGTCTTTGCTAGCAGGAAGGGGAGGGTGAACTGGGGAGAGGAAGTAAAAGCATCCTTAACCACATCTCCACCTGTCTTCCAAGATGCTGTCTTCGATTTTGTTTCAAGAGGAGGATGATGAGCCTGTTCTCACAGAGCCCATCAGCTGGTTCTTTCATAGCGAAGCTTGTCAGCATTTCTGGTGATTGTGTATTGTGGTGTCTGCAGACAAGTAAAATGTATTCTGCAGCCCTCTCTGCACCAGGATGTTTGTAAGATACATGTTAAAAAGATGGAGCTTTGATTTGCTTTCAAGCCTCAAAGATGTGAGGTCTCTTAATAATGTTATTGATGTCTAAAGCTGACCTTACAGAAAGGAGCAAGCAGGAGTGGGTGACAACCAGGAGGAACAAGGTGGCCAGGGAAGCAGATTGAGATGGGGACAGGAGGTAGTGGTTTTTATATTATAGAAAGATTCTTTGCCTTACAAAAGGATTAATCACAGCATTCCTTTTAAACAGCCAGTTTCATGCATTTTAAAAGAGGATTTGATTTATAAGAAACTTTTCAGGAACACAGCTGCTGGGCAAGGCAGGCTATTTACACTGACTTGAAATCCATTTTATGAGCCAGGAGTCTGGGGTGTCACGGGGAGTGATAAAACTCCTTTTAGTTTTTAATTGACGAGTGATATTGACTAGCACAGTTAGGAGCCCAGGTATTGGGCCTGGGCCAGTGTGTTTCTGTAGTAAATATGTGGGAATGTGCTGAGTGCTAGAATATTGATTCATTTATGTACCTGTTTGGCTGTTGCTGTGAAGGGCTTTGTACTTTACAGCTTTAGAGCCAAGCTGCCTTTCAGAGAAGCCTGTGTTAGAATGTACTTGGTTGTACAGCATGAATCATCTAGCTCTGTGGCCTCTGGGGAGAAGACTTGGCCTCAGACATCACTGCAAGACGTCGACTCAAAGACAGCAATGGTGGAGGGGAGGACCACAGGGCTCTGATGAGAAGACGAGATCCTTGCTTTGAAAACAGACCTTAGGGTTTCTCTTATGCCCCTCTTCTCTTCTAGTCAGGCTGCTGATAGCTCTCCCTCCCAGTTGTCCCACTCCATTGAGTTTTTATTATTGCCTGTCTTACAGAAATTCCATAGGAGCCCCTGCATCCTCAAATGGTTGGCCTTTCTCCTACTCCCTGCTGTGATGGCACAACAGCAAAGTGTCAGGTTGAGAGAGCTTCCAGAAGGAGGCTGCCATGCTGCTGAGCCTCAGTGTCCACCAGGAAAAAAAAAATTAAAAACCACAAAAGTTATTTGTTCCCCAGGTTTGAAGACCCACCTGAATGCTTTCCATAGGATTTCATCCTCGAGCTGGCAAAATAAGGGTATTGCACATAGAAAAGAGCTTCTCTTCTCAGAGGGTAAAGAGGTGAGAAATTCAATCATTACCAAGGGCAGATGTGGACTGAATGTCAGAAAGACAGGTGGAAATTTTCCGGGCATTGTAGTTTTTGCATAATTAGGGGAGACAACCTACGGAGACTGAACTTAAGTTGTTTATGATAAAAAAGAGAGATAAGGACCAAATAGCACACATTTGCACGATAGCCGTGAGAGTCACCTGCAGGACCCTCTACCTGCTCAGCAGCATCTGCTTCCCTCCTTTGGCCCTTGTCACTTCCTTTAGCCCAATGAAATGTAAAGAAACCTAAAACACGCTTTGTGCTTTGACAGAGTCTCTTCTTCCCTCAGGCAATGCCCAGTGGCTCACTGTCAACTGGGCTCTGAGACAGAACAACAAAGATGGCAATGTCAAAGGTGTTGCTGGCACAAAGCCCCTAGCTAACCTGTTGTGGACAAACAGCGTGAGCAAGAGATAAACCTTTGTACTGTTAAACCCCCAGATTCTAGCATTGCTTGCTACCCCATCATATGCTAGCTTTTCTCAGTGACTACAAAGGTTAATCTTAGATTGATCTTAGATGACTAATGCTAACTTACCTTCATTTTATAGCAAGTGTCTGAGAAATGCTCAGGAAATCAATATAAAACATAGAATTGGGGGGAATGAAAGCACTTTTGAGATTTGTCCAACCCAGTAATTTCACTATTGATGTTCTGCTGTCCTTGCTGGTTCACATATCTCTGTCTATCATCCCTCTCTCCATCCATCAATCTACCTTGGGTTGCAGATTTAAATGCGTTTCCACTGTAGCACTTTTAAATGATTATCATTTACATTACTCATTTTGGCCTGGATTAGACAATCGTACTGTTGATTTTGTGCAATTGTAAGACATAAATGAGATAAGGAGTATTTGAGAAGTGAAAAGTAGCACTCAAATATGTTTATCTGATAAATGTTTATTGGGAATGTGACAGGCACAGTTTTTTTGTGTTTTGTTTTGTGAGCCCTTGGGGACACAAAGATGATTCTTGGGGGCTTAAGGGACAAAGTCTAGGCCTCACTTTACTGTATAGTCTTCTATAATTTGACAATGACCATCCTTCACAATAGGCAGATATATAGACACTTGACCTCCTTTCTTTGCTTACTAGTTTCCTGTCTTCTTTAACTCCAAGTCACTAATCTTCAACTGTAATACAGACCCTACTTTATAAGAGCACAGTTGTCCTCAAACACACAAACCCACGTTAATGTGAATGCAGCTAGCCTGATGCACAATAGAGTTTGAAAGAAACTAATTATCAAAAACATGACATAGAATGGGAGGAGCTCCCCCAGCTCCGAGTCTTCAAATGCTTTTTGTACGTTTAGGACCTGTTTGGGGGAAGTAGGGAGAAAAATCTCTCTTTTACCAGCATGAGATGGGGCCAAGAGCAAAGCCTTTCAGGACTAAGGGGCAGAGGAGGCACCACGCTGGGTTAGTGGTATCCATGGTAACTCCCATGCCTGGTGTAGTTAATAACCGTGTTTTTCAGATCTCCACTGCCCTCCTTTGGAGGTGGAGGTGGGGAAGGTCGGGCTTGGTTCCTTTTTAACTTTTATGACCTTCCCAGTTGATGCCTCCTGTCAGAGGCACCAGCTCCTCCCTATTATGTTAACTCAGCAGGGTGGACTCATTAGGGCACGACAGGCCTTAATAGGACTTGGCAGGCTGTGAGGGCTTTGGGCAGCCTTTGGGGTTCCCCGTGAGATGCACAGCAGAGTTTGCTGCAAACAGTTCACTCCTAATAGGCAAAAACAAACATAAAAGCTAGGTTTCCTTTGCTTCATCAGAAGGTGAAGTTTGCTTGGTACCTCCTCAACCCCACCTTCCTGTCCAGACATCTACTTCATGGCTGCTGAATGCTCTGAGTGGTCCGGATTATGGAGCTGATCAATCTGTAGTCAGATTCTAGCTCAGCCATGGAAACCTTACTTGTCTTCTGTTCCTCAGTGCTGTCTTTAAAATCATAGGGACTTTAACTGGGTCAGATTATCTGTGTTGGGTGTTTAGCACAGTGCCTTGCATGTGTTAGAATGTATTATCGGTTCTGCTACAGAGGAGGCCAACTAGGGGCTCAGGCCTGCCTAGGGCGAAAGTGGAGTGGCCGTGGGGGTTCTGGTCCCAGTTGCTGTGGGTGAGGCTGATCCAAGTTGAAGGGCTAATAATTCTGTGACTGTAAAGAGATGAAGCTGATCAACCCCTTTCTGCGTCCACCCCTCCTGCCAACCTGCCCACCCTTGTTTATTCCATGTCAGGAAATGACACATCTGCCCATCCCGTTACCAAAATCAGTCCTCTCAGGTCATCTGTAACTCTTCCCTTCCCCAACCAAGCCCTGCTCACAAGTGGATTAATACGTAATTCCTTCAATAAATAAGAATTGGGCTTCTATTGTATATTAGACATGGCTCCAGGTACTTTGGATGTGTCAGTTAACAGAATAATCAAAATATCTCTACCTCCTTGAAGCTGGAAAGGAGACAGAAAAAAAAAAAAACTGCACACACACTAAAATAGTATATATTGTATTGTCAACAGCCTCTGGCCAAAGACCACCAGGAACAGAGGTGCAGTTGTGCATTGTAATGAGGGAGATGCCCTAGGGGTCTCTCTGGTATAAGATCTCCTTTGTTCCGACAGTAATAAAGTGAACATGTTCTATAGCACCTGTGTTCCTGGTGGTGTTTGGCCAGAGGGCTTGATGATATATAAGAAGATATGTATTATAGAAAAAGCAAAGCAAAGCATAAATAAAAGGGGGAAGTATTAGAGGTACTGTGGGGACAATTTTCAGTCTTAAATTTTATTGGGAAGTTTTTAAAAAATGATGTGAAGGTGATGGGGGAGAAGAAAGAGAATCTCAGGCAGAGGTATCAGCCAGAGGGGAGCCCTCAGGGGAGGCATGATGTTCTGGGAACAGGAGGTCAGTGTGGCTGGAGTCTTCCTGCAGGGAGGTTGGGGGTGCTATCCAACATGAGCAGGGAGGTGACAGGCCAGGTCACCAGATCACAGGGCCTGGTGAGGAGTTGGGCTTTCATGCAGAGGTGAAGGCAGAGCCATTGGACAGTACTGAGCAGAGTACTGTCCAATGACCTGATTGACATTTTTAACGGGCTTGCTTTGCCTACTAAATTGAGATAAGGTATAGGGGGGTCCAAAGGACCAGTTACAAGGTCATTTCACAGACCTCTCCATTTCTCTCCATCCCTCCCACCACATTTCCTAGCACCCTGAGAATGACATACAACCCCTTTAACACAATGTAGAAGGCCCTGCCTCACCCCAACTCCCTGCCCCTCTTCATTTCTTTCTTACCTCTATCTCGGGCACATAAATTTGGGTCCAGTTCCACAGAATTTCTTTGTTTTGTAAATCTCCTGTTGAGATGGCACATCCTTCTGGAACTCCAGAAACATCATTTCTCTGATGTGCTGCCACCCCCAAAGTCCCTTGGTATCCAATTGCTCACTGTTGTATGTGGTTACTTGTTGTCCCCACTTCTCCAACCCAACACTCTTAAGTGTGCGTGCACACAAAATCACATTGTAAATCTCTATGGCAGGAAACATGCCTACTTTGTTGAGTGATGTAACCGTGTGCCAAGCACCGTGCCTGGGGTGTAGCAGATGTTCCCTAATTATTTTAAATAAATGAGTGCATACAAGGCACTAGGCAAGCCCTTCCTACACAACTTCTAAATTCCATAAAATCCTGGAAGAGTCATAAGTGATTCTCATTTGTCAGGGGAGGTCATAGTCATTAACCTCTCTGAGCTTCAGTTTCCTTGTTTGCAAAGTTGGATAATTACAGCCTTTAAAGGGTGGCTGGAGGAAGGCACCCAGTTGTGCTGGACATATTGTTATTCACTTCCCTGTTGTCCCTCTGTCCACCTCATGGCCCCAACCCAAGGAGGGCAATACAGAGCTCTGGGGACTCAGAGTCAACTGGGGGACTTCTCCCTGTTCCAAGAGGAGGCTAGTGGCCAGACTCACGTGGCTGAGCAATGGAGGTTCTGAGATATCCTGGGAAAGAAGCTGGAAGAAGCAGCAAGAGGCCTTGACCTTGGCAGAGAGTGAGTCAAGACACCCATGAGGCCTGGTGAGGATACAGTCACAATTGTGAGTTGCCACTGTGTTTGGAGCACAGCTTCCAGCCTGCTGCTTAGCCTGAGGTCCACAGGGTGGGTGGGCCTCTGCTGCACTGCACTGCTGGACGCATGAGCTCCTGTGCTGTCCTGAGCCGCAGTGAGGCTGGTTAGGCGTGTTAGGCATGCTGCAGAATTCAGTCCAGCTGGTCCTTGGTCTTGCTTGTGCATTGTGGTGTGAGCTCCTGAGGTTCTGACTGTCAAGTTGGGGTCCCAGAGCATCAGTGGTACATTCTGCCTGTGTGTTTCTCCGTGTCCTTCATTCACGTTAGTAAACCCCTTCCCTGAACTGTTCCGGTCTAATGGAAAAATCCATCTTATATATTTAGAGGACTTTGGTGTTTAAAATTCTGCTCATTATTTAGGCCTGGCTCAAATCTGACCTCTTCATGGAACCTCTTTTTGATTTCTCCTTTTTCATCCAGGGAATTAATTTCTTCTTTTTCTATATGCCCTTGGCCTATCGTTTGTACTCTTCAGCACTTAGACTCCTTGAGCAGGTAGAATTCATAGGTAAAGTGTTCTGGGTATAAGGCAATAAGGAATACAAGGGACTAGGGCAAACTGGAGGGCACCATCCCCACCCAGAAGCAGTCATCAGTCCCCTTTTCAGTTCTAACCCACTGTGCCATGTGGGAATATGGGCTCAGTACTGCTATGCCTGGTATGTTTAGGAGAGGGCAGAAATGTGGCTCTGAATGAGAAATGTTTTGTCTTTTCAATATTGTCAAAGGAAAAAAAAGACCATATGGACCACTATGCCTGGGACCAAAACTGTTTGTGACTTTCTTCTTATATTTATCTCATCTAGATGATGAGCTCCTTGAGGTGGGAGAAACAGGTATAGCAGAAGTTGCCAATTGTGACTTCTTCCTCTTTGGAAAGGTTCTATTACCCAGGAGCACCTGAAGAGTCATGTCACCCTCAGGATGACAGGGTCTTCCTGTAAGAAAGTCAGGTTCTGGAAGGGGCTAGTGTGGGGCTTATGGAAGATGTGGAGCTTCTTTAGAGCCCAATGCCCTCATGAATTCTCCATTTATCAGCCATTTCTTAACCCAGTGCCTGGCATACCACCGGTACCAAATATATGTTTGTGGGGTAGATGCACATTCTCTGAGCAAGTTCATTTCTTCTAGAGCAGCAAGGAGATGAGCCATTTTGATCCTCTGATTAAGAGTCCTGGAGAACTGGGCTAAGATTTTAGATTTTGCATTTTGGGATATAAACTTGGGCAAGTTATTGAACCTCTTTAACCCTGTCTTACCACCTGAAGAATAGGGAGAATAAATAGGTATGTATAATTATTTTGTGACAATAGCAATAATACAGGTAAAGTCTTAGCACAGAGAAGATTATTAATAATGACTATTAGAATGGGGATTGTGTGAGGACATTATATGCCCCTGGCCACAGTGGTTGGTTCATGGGTAAGCATGAGACCCGAGCAGGGCCAGTCAGGTCCATGGTTGCCTTTTGCCAGGACTTCTGCTGGCAATATTGACCAAAAACAGAAAAAAAAACCAAAACAAAACAAAAAAAAAAACCTCTTTCCCCTGGCAAGATGTAGACATGGAACTGGAGTTAGTGGGAATCCATGATTGCAGCAGGGAAGAATAGCCCATCTGGGAGAGAAGTGGGCCTGGAAGAAAGCAGAGCCTAAACAGGGACACTGATGATTGGCAACATCTTTTGACATTTGGATCCAGCTGTGCCTGAAGCTGAATTATCCATAAACTTCTCAGTCATGAGGACCTGTTCATCTCCTTTTTTTTTCGGGGTGGGTACTGGGTATTGAGCTCAGGGGCACTCAACCACTGAGCCTCATCCCCAGCCCTATTTTGTATTTTATTTAGACACAGGGTCTCACTGAGTTGCTCAGGGCCTCGCTAAGTTGTTGAGCCTGGCTTTGATCCTCCTTCCTCAGCCTCTCGAGCTGCTGGGATTACAGACATGGGCCACCACGCCCAGCTCCTTTCTTGTTTGGGTCAATTTGTTGAGTTTCTTTCACTTGTACCCAAGACCCCCCAATATAAACCTCTCAAAATTCAGAAAGGGCACTTGAAGAGGACAATGAGCTATTTTTAATGTTTGTTCTTGTTGGGAATTTGGACAAATGATCATTGTGTCAATCAGAGATCTACATTCATACACCTGATAGTTTATGGATGGAACCCAGTGGTTTTCAAAGGAGTCTAATTCAGCTCATGTGGAGGGTCCAGCTTTTGCAGTCAGAACAGGGAAGCAGAGGCCAGGGAAAGGGTGAGCTTGTATAAGCATGGGGCCAAGTTGTTTTCATAGATTTCTGACTCGAAGACCTTAAGAAGCAGGAGGGTCTCTGTTTTACAAGATTCATATCAAAATCAGAAGTGACAAAGGAGCTGAATGATTCAACAACAAGGTTTGGCAGCCAACTGCCGCCCCTGGCATCTTGTATCACCCTGAAAGACCTAATTCGAGGTAGACTGGTGTCCTTGTCTGTCTTCAACTGCTCTTAGTCCTGATCAACATGCAGGATTTCATAAGCCATGGCCCAAAATCAGTCACGAGGGCACCATAGCCATAACCCTTGCCCCGAGCACCCTGGTGATATCTGACAGCATCTCATAGGCATTTCTGAACCAATTTTACACATCTCTACCCTCTGGCCTTCTCCATGCACCACCTTGGGCTCTGTCAAAGGGAGCTAACATAAAAATAAACCTTGTTTTGCCAAATCACTCACGCACAGTGGATGCAGTGTGCTGCAGCCACAGAACTGGATTGGGTGGGGTGGGGTCTGTGAAGGGAGAAGGGAAGGAGTACATGCTAAACCTCTCCCTCTCCAAGAGAGCTTGGCAGGAAGCCTGTGTCTCAGGCTTATTTTGACAGTTCCAGGCCAGGAGTCATAGGACTAGAGCTCCAAGAAACACATTTTTGTTATCCCATCAAAATGTTCCCAGGGAGTCAGGTTTTGGGGGCAGGTTGTCATTATTGACATCAAAGGAGGAAAAAAAATAATGAATGGTCTGGCTTATGTTCTGGAGCTTTCTTCATGGGAAGGTAAACAACATTTACTAAGCACCAGTAGCGGCAGCAGCAAATATTTACTGAACATTTATATGTGCCAGGCACATACTCAGGGATCCCTTTCCTTGGCCTCTGGGACAGGCAACTCTATCTCCATTTTAAGGACGAGGCAATGGAGACTCAGAGGGGCCAGGTGATGTGCCCAAGTTTGCACAGTAATAAATGGTGGTGGGGTGTTGAACAGGTTTACCTGAGCCAGGGCACAACGTCTTTCCCCCAAAGTGGGATGCTCTGACTGTGAGGAGTGTGCAGGGCTGTCTCATAGTCCCAGGCTGTGCTGGGCAACTCACACTCATGATCCTATTTAATCTTCACAACAACTCTGGGGCACAGGGATCATTCACTCTGCTTTACAGATGAGGAAACTGAGGCCCAGGGAAGTTTAGTGTAATGCCAAGGCCACATGATATAAGCAGCTGGGCCAGGATGCTCAGCTGAGTTTCCTGGCTCCAAATCTAGTGATTTCTCCACTTATTTCTGGTAACATGGAAGGTAGAAAGGACCCCCTATTCAGTCAAAGCTGAATTCAATATATGGATGAGCATAAATTCTATATATTTTCATCTCCTTTCTGTTTTTGATCCTGTTTTTTTTTTTCTTCCAATACAGAAAAGTATATCAGGTTCTCTTCTGAGGTCATGGTGTGCTCAGAAGGGCCCTCTCTCTGTTGTGCTTTGCTTGTAAGCAAGAGTAGAGGACTTGGACCAGATTGCATAAAAAGAGGCTCATTGGAAAGATATATGCTTTATTGTTGCTATTCATTGAGCAACTGTTTATTGAGTATCTAATATACACTGTGCACTACTCCAGGTGCTGGATACCTCACAGCACAAAAGAAAGATCCTTGCACTTGCAAAACTCAGTTTCTTGTTGAGGAAGAGGAAAGAAAAGTGTTGGTGGATGAATAAGCAACAAACAATACAGAAAAACTAAATAAGGTATGGGGTATGTGAGCTATTTCCTGTAAGTATACAGGAAAAAATAGAAGGGAGCAAGGCAAAGGTATGAGGGATGTCAAGGTGGTTAGGACAGGCCGCACTGAGAAGGGCAGGCAAGGTTGATGAGTGGTTAGCCACGTTGGTATCCGAGGATGAACCTTCCATTCTGAGTTCTTAAGGCAGACACAGGCTGGCATGTGCCAGGAGTTACAGGGAAGGTTGTGAAGGAGCAGATAAGGTGATAGGGAAAGTGGCAACACAGCAGGTCAGAGAAGTAAAGGAGGCCTGAAATCATGCGGTCTCTTGTGGGCTATGACTGGGACTTTGGATTTTACTGTGAATTAAATGGGAAACCTAGAGGGTCTGAACTGAGAAGTGGCAGGTTCATTTTGGAGGATGCACTCTGGCTGCTGGGAGAGTGGCTGAGAGAAGAGATGAGAGAAGCCAGAGGTCAATTTTGAGGCTGTTGCAGTAAATCCTGCAAAAGATGTTGGCAGCCAGGAGAGGGTCAGATGCTGAATATAGTTTGAGAGGAGAGCCTGCAGAAATCCCAGACAGGTTGCATGTGGAATATGAAAGACAAGAGTCAGAGGTGACTTTCAAGGTTTTTGGCCCACGTAACTGGAAGAATGCAGCTGCCATCTGCTGAGATGGGGAAGCTGGTGACTAGAGCAAGTTGGGGAGATCAGGGGTTGGATTAGGAGTTTGGGGTATCTATAGATATTTAAGTCGAGGTGCCAAATTGGAAGCAGGACATAGGAGATGAGTTTGAGAAAGAAGACTGGGTAGGAGATAGAATTTGTTCACAACATCCAACATCATTCTGGGGGAAAATCCCCCCAAAATAATCCAAGGATTTAGGAAAAGTCAGGAACTCAGTAGAAGAACATTGCTCATGTTCTGAGCATGTTCTGAGAACGTTTGGAGCAAAGTAAGTGGAGATGAGACAGGGCACAACAAAGAACAGGGACGTCCACTGCTGGGCCATGCCCTGTTCACCTCTGACATTTCTTTTCAAGTCTTCCTGCTGTTGTCAAATAAGAGTAAATGATGCTCCCAGCAGCCTGTTTTCCCATCTTCTCAAAAAATAAAAAATAAAGAACAAAACAATTCAAAAATCCCCTCCATGTCCGGGTGAAGAGGGACGACAGGTTTGGGCTGTCTTATTAAATACACTTACCTTCTAAAAGCGGTCAGCAGCATGTTTAATCAAAGTCAGGGCAGATGTGATTTGCAACATCCCATAGTCACTTTTCCTCCTCCTTCCTCTGCCTTAGAGAGGACCAAACCCTCACTCTCACCCTGAGTCCTGGAGGGAAGTGATGTGCTACCAGCAGGGGCAACCAAGTGAGAAGGGGCTGTTCCAACCCTCACCTGTCCCCGACAACGCCACCCCTTGTCCCTAGACTCCAGGTACTCTGGAAATGTAAAGGAATGGGTAAACCAAAATAAAGATACAAGAAAACTACAGTTATCTTGTTTCTACTCAGATGGAAAGAGGGGATTTAAATCACAGAATAATCAAATTACTGCTTTTCTCATCTTAGGACTTTGTGCTAAAGATTGTCCAGTTTTGAAGGGGCAGATTCCATTTCTCAAGGGTTTTTGAAATATTATAGATTTTTAAATTCTTTTTCTTTATTTTGAGTCCTGGCAATGGAACCCAGGGCCTCATGCATGCCAGGCAAGTGCTCTACCACTGAGCTACCTTCCCAGCCCTAGATTTCCAATCTTGAAAGAAGTTCACTGGATTAGACAAAGGGGAATGAAAGGAAGGGAGGGGGAGAGGAATAGGAAAGACAGTGGAATGAATCAGACTTAACTTTCCTTGTTTATATGTGAATACCTGACCAGTGTAACCTATATCATGTACAACCACAAGAATGGGAAGATATACTCCTTGTATGTATATGTCAAAATACATTCTACTGTCAAATAAAAAAATAAAAAAATAGCCATTGAGTTTGTGATCCTTTTTCTTCCATTTCTTCCCACAAATATCTGAGAGAATACACTGTAACCTGATGTTATGGGCTATTTATTCCCAAATTCATATGCTGAAGTCTTATCTCCTAGTACCTCAAACGCTACTGTATTTGGAAATAGGACCATTTTGGGAGGGTGGTGTAGTGATGCTAGGGATTGAACCCAGGGCTTCCTGTACGCTTGGCAGGTGTCTTCCATTGAGCTATATCCCCAGCCTCCTGGAGATAGAATCTTTAATGAGACAAATTAGAATGAGGTCGTTAGAGTGGATTCTAATCCAAGATAACTGGAGTCTGTATAAGAAAAAGAAATTTGGACACAGATATGTATGAGGGAAGAAGATGTGAAAATCCAGAAAGAAGACAGTCATCTACAAGGCAAGGAGAAAGTTCTCAGAAGAAACCTACCCTCTGCCCACACCTTGATCTCAGACTTCTGGCTTCCAGAATGGTTAAGGTATGAATTTTTATTGGTTAAGCCACAAAAATCTGTGGATCTTTGCTTTGGTAGCCCTGAAAAACTAATATACCTGATTTAAGAGTTAGTGATATTTTTGACCACACTTGAAAGTGGAACTATTTTGCCTAAAGGAAGGATGCCCTTCATATTCAATTGTGTTGAAAAGGAGAGAAAGGAAGGGCATTGAATTATTGGCAAATATTTGTGAACTTCACATTTAGAATGTGTTTTCAAGATAATTTTACCTTAATAGCCTAACTGAGGAAAATATTTATAGATATTCCCCAAGTGGGCAAACCTGTGGGACAGCTTTGGCAGTGTTTGGACATCTCTGCAGCTACTTGGTAATGTTTCAGTTTCTTCCAACAATCACCTCATCCAGTTTTCTTTAAAAGAGGAAAGATTTGCCAAGGGAAAAAATCTTTCTCCTGGAACTAAATAATTTAGTGTTTGGGAAGCTGGCCAATTAGATGTGGCTCCAAGAATATATTTAACCTTGAAAATGCTTTCATTTTGAACAGAAATGCAGCCCTAGGGCAAGAAGGTAGCTTATTGCCCATGGAAGTGCTGTGCTGGTCTCCACTCTGTTCATTCATTCAACAAATATCTAGGGAGCTCTTATCAGGTACCAAGCACGGTATTAGGTGCGTAGCATTCAATGCTAGCTGACACAAAGTTTAGTGGGAAAAGGTAGAGGACTGAATAGAAGCTAGGTGGACAGTTAAAATCGGCTATGATAGATACAGAGGGTCACGGGGTCTGGAAGACAAAGGGCAAACTGGAAGAAGTGACTTGTCAATTGACTCAAAGGACTTGGAAGAGTTAACAGGTTAAGGGGAAATGGGAAGTGGCAGCAGACAGGGATGTGAGAACAAGCAGTCTCAGAGGACTCAACATGTGGCAGTTTGCCTGACCATGTCATTGTTCAGTAAGTCCTACCCCATTCTGGGCGCCTATAGGTGAGAATCTCTTTGCATTGAAGGTGAAGTCTGAATTTCCAGCAAGAAGTCTAATGTATTTAAGGGAGTGGCTGAGGCACCTTCTTTCCCGTCTTCTAATTTTTAAAGCCTTCCTTCCCTCCAGTCATTGTTCAGACCTAAGGTAGCCTACTGTTTTCACTGTACTATGTTGAGTATAAATGGCTTAAGTCACCATCCAAGCAATACCAATAACTGAGTCTATCTCAGAAAGAAATACTTTTTGAAGACGAATTTGAGCTTCATTTCATTGTCTTCTATTCATCCTTCACTTTGTAAGATTCTTAAATAAGGATTTTCCTTGCCAGGGAACAGCCTGTTGTTAAGAATTCTCAGTTTTCCTCCTTCTATGCCGGAGGCAGCTTCCTATGAAAGTGTGTGCACAAAGGAAAATGGACATTTTTTTCTGCCTAACTTAGAGGCTGTGGATCTTATTCCTAGCATTCAAAAAGAACCATCACAGCAGGGTTCCCGAGAGCCAGCCTGTGAATCTCCAAAAGCATCCAAGGGTTGAGGCAACGTGTGTTAATATTAATAGGCTGCAGTTGGCTCTCTAGAGGAATTTTCAAAGGGTTCATTTTCCTGCCTCCTTTCTCCTCCCTAGTGCTCATTGATTTTATTTATTTATTATTTTAAGTTTGGATTGCTTAAGTCAAATATAGAAAAAGCAAATCTGTTTCTGGGAGGACGGTTCACATTTCTCAAATCTTTTAAGTCCTCCTGGGTGGGTGTTGCCAACAGGGCAAATTTCAGCATTTTTTTTCTCTGCTAATCTCTGAGGGAAGAGTCTGGGTGTGAAAGGCCTTTAGAGCCAATGGGAAAGATGAGTGACCTCCACTCCAGATGCTTAGATTCAATGTAGAAGTCATTTCAGAAACATGAGAGTATCTGTTATTGAGTC
Source organism: Sciurus vulgaris (assembly GCF_902686455.1). Taxonomy (NCBI): domain Eukaryota; kingdom Metazoa; phylum Chordata; class Mammalia; order Rodentia; family Sciuridae; genus Sciurus; species Sciurus vulgaris. Next base: position 36,109,788 of record NC_136478.1, on the reverse strand, counting down.
CCTAATATTTTTGAGAATGCTTTACTTGAATTCTTTGCATTTTGGTTCTTCTAAATTATTTAAGATCAGAGCATAACTGATACAATATGGGCAAATAAATCAGTGGTACAAAGAATTTATAGAGAAACATTAGAATGTATTTGGAAAAGTTGAGAGAGTTATGAAGGACAAGGTTCTTGAGGGATGTGTAAATTGCATAAGATTGTCTATACTTCTTGGAAGATAAGCTCAGAAACTCAATATTTATTCAGCAAGTTTATCAAGCACCTACTTTGTACAATAGTATGCAGATGGTTTGATCACCTAGAAAAATCTAAGTGACTAAACCAAGTAACTATAAATTCTAATATGAGAGTATCAAATCAGAATGTATCAAATACAAAAGTGACAAATAAAATTGTTAGTTACTGTGTCATTCATAACCACTTAGAAAACATAAAGGGAAAAGATCCCATTCACAATAGCAAAAATAACTTACTGATTTAATAAGATGCTAAAGACCCGTGTAAAAGCACCACTAAAATTTACTGATGGACATAAAAGGAGATTCAAATAAATGGAGATACATACTATGTTCTTAGGGAATTTAATATTAATCTTTCCCAATTAAACTATAAACTCCCAATTACAAAATTCTCAATTAAAATCACAATGGAAAACTTAAAGTGTTTTGTTTATTTTCTAGATGGAAGAGAAAAATGTTTAAAAAATGGCTCATCATCTAAGATGGCCAAATTGATATTACAAATGAACAACAATAAAAGCTCAAGACAAAACCAATGAAAGATGGTCAAAGTTGTATTTGGAGGAAAATTTTGGTGTTTTAGATGCATTCACAGGAAACAGAAAAGTTTTGAATGTTAATGAATTCATTGTTGGGGGTTGAATGTTCTTGCTGAAACTCACATTCAAGATCAATCCCCAGGGTGGTGGTGTTGGGAGGTGGGGCCCTTGGGAGGTGTTTAGATCTTAAGGGCTGAACCATCATGAAAGGATTAATGCTGTTCTCAAGGGAGTGAACTAGTTCTTGTAAGAATGGACTTGTTCTTTCAAAAGTGGACTTTTGTACAAGTGAATTCAGCTTCCTTGGATTTGTCTTGCTCATGTTCTCTCTTTCACCATGTGATGTTCTCTGCCATGTTATGAAACCGCATGAGGACCTTAGCAGATGCTGGCATCATGCTCTTGGACTTAGAGCCTCCAGGACTGTGAGCTAAATAAACCTTTAATCTTTTTACATAACCCAGACTGCAGTATTGAATTTCAGCAACAGAAAATGAACTAAGAAACTCATCTCTAAAATAGGAAACTGGAAAGGGTAGCAAGAAAGACCAAAGAAAGTAAAAAATCTACGTAGAGCTAGTAAAAATAAATACCTGTTAATGAAATAGAGAACAAATTAATCAAAATGAAGTGGACTAGAGTTTAAAGAAAAGCACCTGAGAAGACTAATAGTCATGAAAGAAATTTAAAAAGCAATCAAAGATGTAATCCCAAAAGTATACTAGGTCCAGTTAATTTAATAAGTGAGTTCTAAACCACTAAGTAATGGGAAACTTTCATGTAATATACACATATGAATATTCATAAACATCTACATATGTTTATACACACATACATACACACCTTCAGGATTATAGAAAATGATATAAAGCTGTTGCATGAACTTATCAAAATATTACAAAAAAATCAGTCACGTAATATTCCCTAATATAGGCATCCTTTATTTCATTGTGCTTTGTTTTATTATAGTTCGCAGGTATTGTATCCTTTTACAAATTAAAGGTTAGTGACAACCCCGTGTTGAACAGTCCATCAGTTGTATTTTTCTAACAGCATGTGCATACTTTATGTCACATTTTTTCATGGTCACATTTTGGTAATTCTTATTCTCTTTCAGTGATCTTTGCTGTTCTATTACAATTGTTTGGTGAACTTAGTTGATAAATGTTGTGTGTCTCCTGACTGGCCATTTCTCATCTTTCTCCCCCTCTTGGGGCTTCACTTTTCCCAGAGGAAAAATAATACTGAAATTAGGCCAATAAGTAACCTGACAATAGCTTCCAAGTGTTCAAGTGAAAAGAAGAGTCACACATCTCTAATTTCAAATAAAAAACTAGAAATAACTGAACTTACTGAGGAAAGCAGGCCAAAAGCCAAGACAGGATGAAGGTGAGACCCCTGTACAAACAAATAGCCAAGTTGTCAATACAAAGGGAAGAGTTCTCCAATGAGCATGCGGATGATCAGGAAGCAAAACAGCCTTATTACTGACAGGAAAGAAATCTCTGCAGAGAAGACCAAACCAGCCTCAATGTTCCTTTAAATCAAAGCCTAATTCAGATCAAGGCCCTAAGGCTCTTCTTGTGAAGGATGAGAGAGGTGATGAAGTTACAGAAAAAAAGTTTGAACCTAATAGCTGTTGGTTCATGAACTTTAAGGAAGGAAGGCACCTCCAAAACATAAAAGTGCAAGATGAAGCAGCAAGTGCTGGTGTGGAAGCTGCAGTAAGTTATCCAGAGGATCCAGCCAAGGTAACTAATGAAGGCGGCTACACTAAACAACAGATTTTAAGTGTAGAGGGAGCACCCTTGTATTAAAAGAAGATGCCATCTGGGACTTTCACAGGCAGAGAGGAGAAGTCAATGCCTGGCTTCAAAGCTTCAAAGGACTGCCTGACTCTCGTTAGGGGTTAACACAGTTAGTGTTTTTAGTTAAAGTCAATGCTCATTTACCATTTCAAGAATCCTAGGGCCTTGAAAAACTATACAAAACATACTCTGTCTCTGCTCTGTAAGTGCAACAACAAAGCCTGGATGATAGCACATCTATTTACAGCATGGTTTGCTGAATATTTTAAGCCCAACTGTTGAGACCTACTGCTCAGGAAAAAAAAAATTCTGTTTGAAATATTACTGTTCATTGATGCACCTGGTCACCTGAGAGGGCTGATGGAGATGTACAACAAGATTAATGTTGTTTTCATGCCTGCTAACACAGCACCCATTCTGCAGCCTATGGATCAAGGAGTCATTCTGACTTCGAAGTCTTATTATTTAAGAAATATATTCTGTAAGACTGTGTGTAGCTGCAATAGATAGTGACTCCTTTGATGGATCTAGGCAAAGTAAAGTTCAAATGTTCTGGAAAGTGTTCACCATTCTGGATGCCACTAAGGACATTCTTGATTCACAGAAGGAGGCCAAAACATCCACATTAATGGGCGTTTGGAAGAAGTTGACTCCAACTTTCATAGATGACTTCTTGAGGGTTCAAGACTTTAGTAGAGAAAATAACTGTAGAAATGGTGGATAGTAAGAGAATTAGAGATAGAAGTGGGCCTGAAGATAGGACTGAATTGCTGCAATCCCATGACAAAGCTTTAACAGAATAGGAATTGCTTCTTATGGATGAACAAAGAAAGTGGATGGAAACTACTCCTGACAAAGGTGCTGTGAACATAGTTGAAATGACAAGAAAGGATTTAGAATATTACCTGAACTTAGTTGATAAAGCAGCAGAGTTCGAAAGGGTTGACTCCAATTTTGAAAGAATGCCTGTAGGTAAAATGCTATCTAACAGCATAAAATGCTCCAGAGCAATCTTTCATGAAAGGCAGAGTCAACTGATGCAGCAAACTTCATTGTTGTCTTATTTTAGAAATTGCCACAGCACACCAACCTTCAGCAACCACCACCCTGCTCAGTCAGCAACCATCACCAGTGAGGCAAAGACCCTCCACCAGCAGAAAGATTGACTTGCTGAGAACTCAGATGATTATTAGTATTTTAAGCAATGAAGTATTTCTAAATTAAGATGTATACATTGTTGTTTAGATATAATGCTATTGCACATGTAATAGATTATAGTCTAATATAAAGATAATTTTACATACACTGGAAAAATTCTTGTGACTCATTTTATTGTGATTTTAGCTTCACTTTGGTGGTCTGGAACCAAATCTGCAAAATCTCCATATTACAAAGAAAGAAAGACATAACTAAGATCACTTGTAAACATAGATGCAGAAAGTCTAAGTTGCAAATGTGGACTGAGATAAAAGAACACAAAGATGATAACAGAACCCTTCCCTCCTTGAAATAAAGCATTGAGTGAAAGGAATAGTTGTACATCATGACCATATGTGGTTTCTGAATGCCTTGGGATACTAATTTATTAATTGACTAAAAAATAAACACTTATTTCAATCAATTTGGAAAAACACAAATTCATAAAATCAACACTAATTTGTTATTTTAAAAAACCTACCAGTAAGCTAAGAGTAGTAGGGAAATCCCTCAATTTGAGGAAATGTATATGTCATAAGCCAGTAATAAGCATCCTACCTAAGGGTGATATATTAGAAGATTTCCCTTAAAATAAAAACAAACAAAAGCTGTCTCTTGACATGGACTATTTGCGGTTGAAGGAAGTGTGAAAAGCCACAAGCAAATGTGGAAGATAAGCAGGAGGACAAGACAGACTATTCTGGATAGTGGGGCTAAGCGAGAGAGGAAGGTCAGGCTTCCTGAGCTGGGTACCTGGCAGGGGCAGGGGGTTGTTAGATCAGGCACAGTAAGGCAGGTCTGCAGCCACACAAACACTGGTCATGTTTCAGAGTCCCCCTGAGATGGCAATTACAGAGCAGATCTTGGAGCTTGAGAAAAGTCAGAGTACGAGACGGGGTGCAAGGATGCCGAAGGTGGCTGCAGGAGGAGCTGAGCTGGCCCAAAGAAACAAATGAACCAGGGTCTGCAGTCATGCTCCAGCTAGAGTGAATGATGTGTCTGTCCCACCCCTATGGTCACCTCCCTCATCTCTGCGCGTTTACTTCTTCCACCGGGAACCCCCATCCCCTATCCTGGCCCCATCATCCCATTCTCTTTTGGTGAACCCTACTTGTCCTTCATGACTCAGCTGAGTTATCAACATCCTTCTCTGATCAACTGCAGAAGGCTAGGTCCCACCTTTTCACTTCCCACTGCCCTATGGGCAATCCCACCCATAAAATCAGGTTTCTGCTACAACACTGTACAGCAAACAAGGGCCAGTTCTCTGTGGCTCACAACTAGGAGACTCCCTGTTTCCTCACTCGCATGTAGGTGCATCAGCTGGAACAGCTCTGCTGCAGGCTGTAGTTGACAAGGTCTATTTCTCATGTATCTCATTCTTTTAAAAAAATTTAAAAAAATTTTAAATTGTTCTATTTAGTTATACATGGTAGCAGAATGCATTTTGATTCATTGTACATGAAATATCTCATATATCTCATTCTAAGACATGTTCTTATTGCAGGTGCCAGAAGCGTGAGAGGCCCAGCCAAACTTTGAGCACATTGACAGCTTCTGCTCTGTCATGTCTGCTCACACTCTAAGGGCAAAGCACATGGCCAAGGCCAAATTCAGAGGGGTGGGGACAATGAATGCTCCAGTAAAGCAGAGGGCAAGGACATAGAATTCCACTACAGGAAGAGAGTAAGGATTCCATCTCAGTATCAAACTTTATGGAATTGACCTGTTGGTTTGTCTTTCCATTAGATTCTTTGTGCCTTCAGGGCAGGACTCTGACCATCTTGCTGAGTATTGTTTCCCCAGTTCTGGTCACAGTACCTTCTCGGCTACGGGATGAATGAGCTCCTAGAGTCAAAGTGGAGGGGCGTTTCAGGGATCAATACCTGAGAGACTTCAAGACTGGAAAGTGCTGTTTAGACTGAATGACTTCAAGTTCATTGCTGTCTTGGAAAATACCATTTCAGGGAAGTGCTGGGGTGGAGGAGGCAAACATTATCCTGCAGTAGGATGAGCAGTGAGTGGGTAGCAAGTGAAGAGCATGGTTGGACTTTTTTGGTAGGTAATAATTCAATGAATGGGTAAAGGAGGATTTTAATGGGAGAGTGTAAAACATGTTTATAAGCTATGAGAAAAATTCTAGTAGAGAGAGAGAAAGAGACTGAATATGCTTGTAAGAGAGAGAAGATGATGAGAGGGAGGTACTTTAGGAAGGATAAGAAGTTGAACTTTTATAGGAGTGTGTTTGTATATATGTGTGTGCCTGCGTGTGCACATGTGTTTATGAACATTTGTTATGTCTGGGCTGTACAGCATCTACCCAGCCATCCTGTATTGGAGGATCTCACAGTGAGTGTGATTTTTTAAGTTTTTTGTTTGTTTTGATACCAGGGGTTGAACCCCGGGACACTTAACACCTAAGTCATATCACCAGCCCCTTTTTGTATTTTATTAGAGACAGAGTCTTACTAGGTTGCTTAGGGCCTCGCTAAGTTGCTGAAGCTGGCTTTGAACATTCGATCCTCCTGCTTCAACCTCCTGAGTCTCTGGGATTACAGGCACACACCACCATGACAGGCCTCTGAGTGTGATCTTGAGGGAGGCAGAGGATGTGAGGGGCCATGCTTCCTTCTTCCCTCACCAGGGCAGCCACTATACTGGCTTGGGCTCAGTCAATCAGACACTTCCCAGAATTTGAATCTTGAGAGAGGGACACACACAGTCTACTAGGTGTCTCAGCCGTGGTGGGAGTATCCTGCCTGAAAACTCCTGTTTCCTCTTTTTGATCCTTGAGGCTGCCCTAGTTTCAAAAGTTTCAAATTTAGATCTGTGAGTTCTAAATCTCTTTCCAGTAAAGCTTTTTCCATGTTTGTATGGTTTATTTTTTATTGATTTTGATGGTTGTTTTGCTTGCTATTTGCTTTTGTTGCTGTTGTTGTCGTTGTTCTGTGGATCTTGGAGTTTAGCCGACAAAATATGGGATCAAGAAGCCAGGAGAGGCTGGTGCAAGACTCCAACTCCTGGTCAACCTTCACCTTGTGGAGCTTAATAGATTAACAGTACCCACAAGAAAAGTTTGGCCAATTTTTTTCCAAACTTCATTCATTCATACACCTTCCCAATATTTGCCATTTCCACACAATAGTACTTTACCTATAATTGCATTGTTATGTGCATATTTTCTTGAAATTTTCTAGGTTTTTTTTTTGCTTTAAGTACATCAATTTAAAAATGACAATGTCAAATGCAAAACCAGTATAGCTTGCTAACTGTAATAACCACAATGAGAGATCATCTCATCCTAGTAAGAATGACTATTATCAAAAGGACTAAAGATAACCAGTGCTGGTGAGAATAAAGAGCAAAGGGAACGCATGTGCGCGCTGCGGGAAGGGTGGGAATGTAAATCTGCACAGCCTTATGGAAAGGAGTTCGACATCTCCTCAAAAAATGAACAACAGAACCGTCACGTGATCCAGAAATTCTGCTACTTGTTATATATCCAAAGGAAATGAAATCAGGATGTTGAGGAGACCTCTGCACTGCAAGCGTATTCACAGTAGTCAAGAAATGGAAACAACCTTAGTGTCCGTCAACTGATGAATGGATAAAGAAAAATGTGGCCCACATACACAATGGGGTACTGTTCAGTCCAGAGAAGAATTAAATCCTGTCATTTTTAAGGAACTGGGGATCATGGCTAGAACTGGAGATCATTGTTGCTGCCTGCAGCAACAATCCCGCGGGAATTTATCGGAGGTGGACATGAATTACTTTTATTACTTTATCTGGGCTACTTCCTTGCTAACTTGCTATTTTATAGAGGAAGAGAGGCTTTGAGAAAAAGAGAGGCTTTGCTCAGAGGAAGAGAGACTTTGTTTAATTTTAGAGGTGCTACTCTTTCAGAGAGGCTATGCTTGTCAAAGGTCTACTGCTTCTTTACTTTTCTTTCTTTTTTTTTTTTTTCTTGGGTGCTGGGGATCGAACCCAGGGCCTTCTGCTTGCAAGGCAAGCACTCTACCGACTGAGCTATGTCCCCAGCCCCTACTGCTTCTTAAAGGTGGGTCGCTTCTTGGAGGTGCAGGGTGCGGCATGCGGCCTGCGCCCTAGAGGTGTCTTCTTAGTCCTCCGTCCTGCCATCTCCTTCCAGGCGAAGAGAATGTCTTATATACCCTAAGGCAGCCAATCAGCTTAGGATTAAGTAGCACGGTTGGAGCATGCGCCATGGTACCAATCAAGAAAGAAAGAGGAACATCTGTTGACCACTAGTGCAGAGGAGACGTTAACTAATTAGGCAAAGGTAGATCATGCTGTGTTAACACTAATTATGTGCCACCTCTTGGATCAACGCCAGCCGCCATCTTAGGGCTACTTAACCATGTCTCTACAGATCATTATGTTAAATGAGATAAGACAAGTCCCTCATGATCTCATTCACATGTGATCCTAAAAACGTCCATCCCATAGACAAGAATGGTGGTCCAAAGCTGTGGGGGAGCACAGGGAAGGAGCTATGGAGAAGGGTGATCAGGAGCCACTAAGACACAGCTAGGAGGAGCAGCAAGTCCCTGTGTGCTACTATTGTATAGTAGGGTGACCACAGATAACAATAATGTACTTTATTTTTTGAAAAGCTAGAAGAAAGTATTTTGAAAATTTTCACCATAAAGAAGGATGAATGCGGAGATAGATATGTTTAACCTGATTTAAACATTACCCAATATATACATGTATCAAAAAATCACATTTTACCCCATTAATATGTATAATTTTATGCTTTTTATATATTGATTAAAATAAATTTAAAGAAAATAGATACAATAAAAGAAAAAAAAATGTTGGATATTCATCATGATGAAGTTTCTTATCCAGGACTCTCCTTTGTTAAAGGATGAGATCAGCAAGTAATATGTTGTTGAACACGTATTAGCACCAAACCGAGACTTTATTCTTGATTTAATCAGATGAACTGGTGTAGAAGCAAGAAAGAAGTGGTTTTCTCACTCTAGGATTCAATTACTTAAGGCTGAGTCAGATTGCCCTTAAGTCACTTCTCACATCAGCTGTGGGGTACATTTCCTGCTCTGGAGAAAACAAGGTGAAGCAGGATGGGGTAGTGCTTGGGAAGTGCCAGAGAGGTGTCCCCAAACATGTGTTATTGGAGTGACTGAGGAAGGTTTGGTGGAGAAGGTGGGGGTTGAGCTCTGGTAATATTGGTGCATTAGTCAGGGTTCTCTAGAGGAACAAAACAATTATAAAAAGAGGATTTATTAGACTGGCTTACATGACCAGAAGCTGAAAAGTCCACAATAGCCATCTGCAGACTGGAGAGCAGAGGAACCAATAACTACACAGTCCAAGAGGCAGAAGCCCCAGAACAAGAGGGATCAATGGTGCTACCCTAGTCTGAGACTGACTGCTTTTTGGAAACTCCCTGGAGAATCACTGGCAGAGTTCAATATCCTCAGTCGATAAAAGCAGCAATCAAGGACTTGTTCAAGAAGAATCGAGCCTGCATCTACTGCTGCTTCCTTGTTCTTCCAACTTTTATTCTATCTAAGCCACCATCCTGTTGGACAGCACTGCCCCTGCTTAGGGAGGGTCTCCACTTCAGTTTGCTATCCCACATGCCAATTATGAGTAGACATACCCTCAAAGACACACCCAGAAGCCTCTTAATCATCATCATCTCTTAATCCACGCAAGCTGACAATTCAAATTAACCATTACAGTTGGGGTGGGGGCAAAGGTCATTTCAGGCATGGAAAACATAAAAATGTGGGGGCAAAATTCGACAGCAGGGCTACAGGACAATGACAGATTAGCCTGGCAAAGGGCAGAGTTTGTCTTGGACACAAGTTCATAAAGGGTACTTATCTCTTCCTTCCCTCCAAGATTCTTCTCCCACTTACCCTTTGGGGATGGTACCTTTGGCTTTGCCATCTCCTCTTGTGACTTATTTCTTTCACTTGCCCTCAGCCCTAGGACAGGAGGCATGCAGTTGTAAATTTTCATGTGGTGGTCACTCTTTCCAAGTGATTTGTCCTAAGACTTGAAGGGTCTGGGGGGCCTCCTCAGCTTCCGCTGGCTTCCATGCTGATGCTTGACTGGCCATCAGCTGGGTCCACATGATAAGTCCCAAGCTGCTGTCAATCAGATGTTATGGTTTTTGCCATTGCCATGTCCAGCAGTACTATGACTTAACAGTGGCTCAATAATGAAAGCAACTCAGTTTCTAAAGGTATAACTATAATGATTTTAAAAAGACGTTTAACTTCACTATTATAAATACAAAACCAGTGTTAATTGCTCTTAAAATGAAATTTTACAATAAATACTTAACTGTCAAAATGGACTTTTCCAAGTATCATATAAAAACCTACTGATCCACTTATCCCACTATAGGAAAACACTAGAGAAGTGAAACATACTCGTTTTTGTTAGAAATGGGGAGAATTCTAGAACCTCAGAGCAGGAAGGGGCCCTTGTATCTAGGCAGAGGTTTGCAAGCCACCTCCCCACAGCAAGGCCCTTTTGTCATTTTCTCCCTTATTATTATTTTTATTAGCTGAAAATGACACATAAAGTAGAAATAGCAGTGTTGCTCCGGCTACACCTTCTCATGGTCTCCCCTTAAATTCTTTGAGAAAACCAAAGCTCCCCTGAAACTGGGTCTGGGAACCTGCATCTGAGTCCATTCTGCTTGGTACCATGTTCGTCCTCTTCCACAGAGAAACAGTTAAGTGCCCTTGCTCTGCCTGTCAGTAACCTTGGGAGGCAGAAACATGTCAAAGATCAAGCCATGGAGGGCGGTCTGCGGAGAGCTGGCTCAGCTTTGTGACACCTGTGCACCCCAACATTGGATAGTACCCAAAGCCCCTCGTCAAGTGTTGAATGCTGTGTGACGAAGGCTGCAATAATACCCTCTGAGCCACCATCAGCCCGGTTCACCATTCTCTTTGATGCCAAGTACTAGGGAGGTTTTAAAGAGCAGGTTGTTAGCTTTCTCTGCATGTACCTTCATGTCTCACACCATCTGACCCTCCCCATGGTTTCTTTGACACTCCTTTCCTGAATTTCCTTTCTTTGCCTTTCTCCTGCACACAAAAGCTCAACATGGAGTTCATTCTGCATTCCTAGCCTTTTGCTTCCCCAGCTTGGCTGGCTCAAACACCACTTGCAAATATGTAAATCTCAGCTGGGTTGAAGGCAGTTTCTGCTGCCCTTTTTCGAGTTCTTTGTTTTTTTTTTGCAACTTGAAATCATTGTCCGGCTCCATGCTCAGAGGTAAGAGCAGTGTAAAGCCATTGAGAATCTATAGGCTTGGCTAATACTCATCAACTGGGCAGATTTTAGAGACAAATGCAGCCTGCTCCAGGGGAAGGTAGAAGCCCAACCCCAGTCCTGCAACGTCCTGCAGGATCACTTGCAACTTCAGATTTCTCTCCGTTATAAAGTTAAGAAATGATGCTTGTTTGGTTAGGGCCAAATGAAAAACAACTGTGAGATCATCTTGTAAACCTGATAAGCTATAGCAATGAGGATGAGGGCAATATCTTTGCTAGGCACCTGTAAGCCCTTTCTAAGAGGGTTGAGCAATTTCCTTAGGGAAAATGTTTTGAAAATTAGCCAAATTCTCCCCTCCCCAGATCTCCAAATGCCAGCAAGTGATTTTATGTAGGTGATGGGAAAAGAAATGTTTATGCAAATTGAGTCCTGATTAGATGCAAAAAAAAAAATAGACTGTTTTTTTGAAGATGTTCATTTTTATTTGTGGATTTTGTTTGCACATTAAATGCACACAATGTGATTTACATCATTGGCCTCACCCTGTCTTATTTGCCTTAATGTAATTGTCTGTTCAGATCCACTGATGGTGAAAATTGCATTTGTCCTTATCAGTGAAGATTCTAAAAATGAGAAAAGTTCAAAGAAGGCAGAGGCTTTAATGCAGGGAAAGTATGTTTATTTTTTTAGCTCCTTTGAAATAGTCTTATCCCCTGGAATGGGATAATCTCTTTGCAGAACACCAAAATGAATGGCTCACAGTAACCCCTAATCAGGGCAGTTGCTAAAAAAGTGGGCTGATTCAGAACATCTCTGCCAGTTCCACAGTGTTCTTGGATAACCTTGGAAGATTTGGGGATTTTCCGAGAAATCAGTAATGTGTGCTTCGGCTTGAATACAAAGGAACCTCCAAGTTCTTTCTTTGCTGGAATGCTAGTTACTGGGAAATGCCCCTCAGTTGTGGGGCATTTGGTTTGGCATTATGGTTTTGATATGAGGTGACCCCCAAAAGCTCACATGTGAGACAATGCAAGAAGGTTCAGAAGAGAAATGATTGGGCTGGAAGAGTCTTAACCCAATCAGTGAATTAGTCCCAGATGGGATTAATTGAAGTGGTATGTGTGGCTGGTAGAGATTGGAATTGGGGTATATATTTTGTATCTGGAGAATGGAGTCTCTTGCTCTCCTCTCCCCATCTTGATGAGGCAAGCTGCTTCCCTCTGCCATGCTCTTCCGCCATGATGTCCTGCCTCACCTCCAACCCCAAGGAATGGAGCCGGCCTCTGAAACTGTGAGTGCTCAAATAAACCTTTCTTCCTCTATAATCAGATCATTTAGTCACAGCAGTGAAATAGCTGACTAAAACGGGGAATGTATAGAAAGAGTTCAAATATGGAGAAGGGAAGGGAAGTTTTCACAAGCTGGAAAAGGCTCTCTGTTAAGTTTCATTATCTAAAGACCATATTGATAGGGCTCTTAACATTTATTTTCTGCCTAGTTCAAAATGTTTGCTTACAAGCTCTCTTCCAACCTTATTTACCTTCATTAGGCCTTAGCTTCACGCAGAGTTGTAGGCTATCACATGAGTTTAGGTTTGCCAGACTACATAAAACAGAAACAGTAGCTAAGGCTCGTTGTGCACCTGTGTACCAGGCACTGCGCTCAAGGTTCCACATGAATCGTTACACATTGATGATTCCCCACAAGAGCCCTCTTGGGCAGCTTCTACTGATATTATCCTCTGTGCTTCAAAGGAGATAAGTGACTACCCCAGGCCACACAGCTAGGAATTAGGGAGTTGGGATTTGAACCCAGGTGTGTCCTGGCATCCATAGCAATGATCTTAACAAGGGTGTCAGGAGTTCCCAAGCACATGGCCTGCATCAGGCTCACCCAGGAAAGCTTTAGGAAACAGTCAAATGATTGTGAAATACCGCTGGAGGCAGAGCCTGGGCAGCTGTTCTCGGGGATGGTCATGCTCAGTTTTAAGAATCGCATCCCATGCCACTCAGGCTTGTATTTCACAAGCTCACCTGGCTCTCAGAATAATCCATGGGCATGTGCCATATTATGTTGGTTCCTAGGCCCCTTAGGACTCCTGATCCAGATCGATCCAAAGCACAAGGGAAGCTTATCTGAAGAAAACACTTGTTCCAAGCACTTACCCAAGGACCCATGCATCTAAAGGTGCTCAGCTGGAATGTATTCAATGGACTAGAGGACTCCTATGAAAGGTCATTTTGCAATTTGTTGTGGAGAGTGCTTTGGACTAATTTAGATTTCCCTTCTGCTTGGGCAACCTCTAAGAAACCAATTCCTCTTTTTTGACTTTCAATTTTCCCACTGGTAAAATGAAGAGTGACTGACATGACCCCTTCTGGGCCTGACAACTTTGAATAGCATAGATATTTGTTGAGCATACCTTTGTAAGAAACATCCAAACACAGGGATTGAGATCCCACAACACTAATTTTTTAAGGTAAAATACCTTTGCTGTGAAACAGTGAATCTGCATGGCTGGGAGTCCTTTTTGTCTAACCACTGAGAAGGCAGTCTTCTCATTCAGGTCGAACTTCTGGGTAAACAATGGAGATGTCACCTAATCCCTTCTTATGTGATCAGAAGATGCAATTGAACCTCCCCACCTGGGAGAGGCTCAGGAGACAGATAATAGATAAATGTGCCTCCACTTGAAAGTTCCCTCAGCTTCCCAACTCCTTCCACAGCCCTGACTTTATCCGACCTCAACACAGTTCTGTAAGGTAGCAGGTCAGAGGTATTGCTCTGTTCAAGGAGTTGCCACCACAAGTTGATACCAAGTTAGAGCTGCTTTCTTGACTTCTCCAATGTAAGTTGCATGAGAAAAAGCAGACTGTCTTGTTTAACCCAGCACCTTAGAACTGTGCCTGGCATACAGCTGACAATAGTAATTATTTGCTGGATGAGTGAATGAATGAGTCTGGTCCTCATTCCCTGACCATGGCCTCTCTGGAAGTTAAAAGTGGAGGATAACTTTTATCGTGCCAGTCATTTCTATTGTTCACACAGCTACTGTTAACCCTCCCCCCCCCCTTTTTTTTTCAGAATGCTTTTGAAAGACTGAGAACAGAATACCCCAGTGAGTTACTAGAGAACTATCAATAGCTGTCATCTACCCGTGAGAAACTGCCATCTTTGGTGGGGGTGGAAAAGAGAGGGGGAAAACTTAATCCCTCCAAAAGCTTCTGAGAAGTCGGCTATGTCTGCTGAGGACTTCCCGTTTTAGGAGGTGGTAAAGTCACAAAACTACTCATTATCTTGGTGGAAAAGATGAAGAAACTGGCAGAACTCTATCACAAAGTAGCATGAGCCCTTCGGCAAAGCCTTTCAGTTTGAATTCTGCCTCTCAGTTTGGATAATTTTGAAATGTGTTCTATGCCACAGCATCTCTCAGAAAGTGAGCTTTCCCCAAGAAGTGACAAAAGGTTTGTGAATTGACAGATGGAAGAATCCCTTGAAGAAAGGAACAAGGGCATTACCAACACCAAGCAGTGACATTGATACCTATTATACCAGAAGCTACAAACCACGGCCAGCACATGAGCTCTGTTTAGTCCACAGTTTCAAACTTTCTAATTTGTCACCACCATATTTGAAAATGTAGAGAGATTTCCAAACTAATTTAGATTTGTAGTTTTTCTTGAGCACTGGGTTCACATTCCTGCAGGGCCAACAGATTTATTGGATCTAAGCAGCTGCTACAGTTTCTAACAGACATGGAGGCCATTGCCTTTCTCATAGTAGGGAGTTTTCTGCCTCTCTGCAGGCATTGTTGGTGCCTGACCCACCTCCTCTGGGCACATCCACTCCTTGTGCACATCAGCCAAATGGCTTCAGCCTGCAGTCACCTGTACTTCTTTCCCCTGGTGCTTTCTCTGGGCATCTGAGCATTCTCAGCCCACCCACAAGATGGGCAGAAATGTTGAGAGTTGCCCCTGGAAGAGGCTCTCAAAGAGATGAATGGGAGTTGGTGGGATAAATATCTTGACTCTAGGCACAGGCTGAGTTGTTTCTTGGAGGTCCTCAGCAAAATTGAACCCCAGTTTCCCACAGTGAAAACCTGCTCACAAACACTCTTTTTATGTGGGCTCCTTTCTCTTCTCCTTTCCCTGCAGTGTCCTGGCATCTTCTAAATATGCAACTTATACTTAAATCATTGTCTCAGGATTTACTTCTGAGGGATTCCAACTTAAGTCAGTACGCTTGAGTACATCCAAATGGGATTGAGCAAAAGACCTTGTGGTTAACTTGCCTGGCGTTTCCCATTCCAGTCCCTCCAAGGTTACATTTCTGGTGATATTTAAGAAGGCAGGAGACAAACCACTCCTCTCAGTGCAGAGTGACCTTGGGCATCACTGAACAGCATGTGGCCTGTCTTTAGGGTCTTCAATCCAGGAAACAATCCCTCCTAATTCACAAGACTCTCAGGATGCCATCATATCTGATGTTCCTTGAATCTCCCATCATCTCAATGCAAACTGTGAGGAGACATGTGACAATCTTAAACAAAACCCTGCCACAAGTAAATGGCAGCTGTTGAAATGGGTCCATTCTCCCACTGTTCCATCTATTCTTCTACCTCTTCATTTGGAGGAACCACTTCTTAACTGGCCTCATTCTGTAAGGTGTGGGGGCGGAACTGAAACCCAGCTCTTTCTAGAGCCAAAGCTTCTCCAAAAGGGCTCTCAATCCCTACAGTAGGGTGACTGAGGACACTGGTTCTGGAGTGAGATCTGCCACAGTTCAAATCTTGGACATAGCGTTTATGAATTGTGAGACTGGAATAAATCCCTGTCACCTTTGGAGTCCTAATTCCTTTATTTCTCTCATGTTCTTATGAGACTCTAAATGATAGAATAATCAAAAAGCACTTTGTATACTTCTGGACTCATTGAAAGTGTTCAACAAATAGTAAGTATTAATATTAAGATTCTAGTTTTCCAGTCCCATACATTTTACAGCAAATGACATAATTATTTCATTATTCTTTATGACTGAATAAAACTTCATTGGGTATATATCCCACACTTTCTTTCCATTCATTCACTGATGGCTGGTTTCATAGTTTGGCTATTGGAATTGTGCTGCTATAAATGGGTATGCATGTATCACTATAGTATGACTTTTATTCTTTAGGAGAAATACTGAGGAGTTGTCTAGATGGGTCATATTCTGGAGGGATTTTTGACAGCACCCTGACCTCTGAGGCACAGCTGGGGCTACCTCCCTCTGCTTGGTTTGTCCTGTGGATTAGCCAGAACTTTACTGGTCAATGATACTAGGAAATAGACTCACAGTGGGTTCAAAGTCCTGGAAGACTGGTGAAGTTCCCTGAGTTTGACAGGGTCTGAGGTCTTTAGCAGGGAATTAGTGTCTCTGTGTATGGAATCATTATCTATTTGGGCAGCCTACTTTGGCCTGTAAGATACAGGCAAAGACCTGCTCCTGACCCCAGGACACCCATGGTGCTGAACTGCATGATCACTGGTGTCTTCTACCCCTTCCTTACTCTGTGGCTGTGATTAATGTTGAAATCCTGGTGCAAATGAGGTGACATCAAGTACACCAGCAATGACAGATGTGGGGGGAAGATTTTCAAAGAAGCGAGGGGCAAAGCTTTCATCCAGCCTCCTCAGGCTTGGGGACGCCCTCCTGCTGGACCTGTTCTACAAACTGAAGAAAGTCATCTAAGCATATCGGTTGCCCTTCATGGAAATGGGGACCAAGAGACCCCTGTAGGATACTTAACTGCTATGAACCATTGACCTTGCAGAAATTCCAATCATCTTTGTCTTGGTCAGATCATGTCTGTAGAGGGCTGGGGAAGGCTCTAGAAGAGAGACTTATTGTGATTATGTTTAATAATAGGTACCCCAATTCCGCATAATTACTGGGGTGGGGTGTTAAATGACATTGCAGGTCCACAGGTGAAGGAGCTCCACTATGCAGACCTAGAGTCCCAAGGCTGACAGGACCTGAGTTGTGTTTAAGTATTTATTTAAAACAGAAGAGTCATGCCTTCCATTCGTACTTAAGTACTATCTCTTCTTGCACTGCTGAATATTTTTTTTTTTTTTTTGTTTTATGTTGGTTATTCTGCTACAAAACAATAAAAGAGGACTTGGAGGATTTTTTTTTTTTTTTTTTTTTGTTATTTCCCTTCTATCCCAGCTCTTCACTCACATTGTGCGTGTGCATGTGAGTACATATAGTATTCACAACCCATTAAGCATGCTTCCCGAAGCTTAGGCAAGCGAGTTCCCTGCCTACAACTTCTGCGTTGCCAACCAGGAACTGAGGCATCGAATAATATTTAATTTCACTTCTCCCTAAATATTATTGAATTCCATTCCCAGCAACTTTTCTTTTTGACTCACTCTTTTTGAGGCAGTTCAAGTGGAAAAAGAAATAGCTTAGATGCAAGGAAAAGAAACTCATTCAACAAAATTCTTTAGCTAAATGCAAGGAACTAGGCGATTTTTTGTTTTGTTTTGTTTTTCCGTGTACATTACTTAGCATAATGATTATCCAGCATGTCCTTTTTTATTTTAGAGACTGCTTGTTCCATTCTCCCCCCGCCCTAGTGTTTTTAGCTCTGTGGAGCATGAATTTTTTCACTTATCTAGTGATTATTAGGTATAAAAATCCCCTTCGGTAAGAAGTTCCACCTTTAATGGTCTCTTCAATGAGCAGTTTTCTGTAAATATTGTATAAGCTTATTCAGGGAAAAGTAAATCTCTTGTCTTTGAATCCTTTGTAGCCCAGTCTGATGACAGCTTCTGCCTGTGTCCCAGCTTGTGACCTAGGAAGCTGACATGGATTCCAATCCCGATCTCTTGTTCAGGCTTTCAATTCCTTCCTTCCTTCTCCCCAACCCTTTTTTCTTTTTATCTTTAATGGGATTCACATATGACCCTGGAGGTAAACTTTGACAGTGAGTAGTTATAAGATATTGAACAAGTTATTTAACTTCTCTCTGACTTAGTTTCCTTATTTGTAGGATGAAGATATCAGTATCTACCTTTTAAATCTGTGATGAAGATGGAATGAATTAATATGGGTAATGCACTTAGAACAGACCCCAGCACATACTAAGTACTGTGTATGTCAGCTTAGCGCCATCGTCGCCATCGTTATCATCAGTACTATCATTATCACCATCACCATCACCACCGTCACCATCTCCATCACCACCATAATCTCCATTGCCACCATAATCATCTCCATCACCACCATTATCACCATCACCATCATCACTATCATCATCATCACTCAAGTGGATTCTTTACTTTGATCATAGACTGCCAAGGAGATGATCCTAAACATAGTGCTTCCTTCTATGTAATCTTTCTGCAACAGGTATTGGGCTGACTTCACTAGTTTGCTCACTTATAAAAGGGACAGTAATACTATTTACATCACAGCCTTATGAGAATTTGATGAATCCAGGAATATAAGATAATTAATAAAACGTCTCACAGTAGGTATTCGATAAAGGTTAACGTCAAGTCTTACCATAGCTCTTGCTTTCAGCTTAGTTTTTCATTAAAGAACTATCAAGTGCCTTCTGTGCCAGGCACTGTTTAAGGCTTGAGTGATAATGAATGTGATGGACGAGTGATAAGATTCTCACCCCATCTATTTTTCCAGGAGGTGACTGATAACAATTTATTTCAGTGGTAATAAGTTTTACTGGAGAAAACAAAATGGTGTAAGGGGGAATAAAGTAAAGGAGATCAGGATGGGAGAAGAGATACTAAATTGGCTAGCATGATCTGGGAAATTCTCTTGGGTGGAATTTGGGCAGGGACCTGAAGGAAATGAGGAGGTGTGGGAAGGTTGGCCTCAAAACAGAGGGAACACCAAATGCAAAGGCCCTGAGGCAGGCAAGATCTTCTCAGACTACCACATTCTTCCTTTCCCCCATTATCTTCTCACTATTGCCTGAGACAATTCACCTCTGAGGCATCACACTTCCTAGTCAGCTTCCTTTAACTTCACAGAGTAGTCGATTGCAGTGTCTAAACTGCTGACATGGCACATCGACTAATTAAATTACTGCACGTTGCTGGTTGCAAGGCTGAAGCCAGTGGAGTGATTTGTTGTTATCCTCTTGAAGAACAATCCGTGGGCAAAATATTATTAGGTTTGATTTTTTTTTTTTTTTTTTTTCTAAAACGCTGGGAGTGAAGCTATTTAATTTAGATTGTGTCAAATCATGGTTCCATTTCCTCCTTTGGCCCTTCTCATTTCAAATATGAAAGGATTCTGGTTGGAAAATGCAAAGAAACTAATCTGTCTTCATTATTGTCAAAGTATAAGTTTTATTTCATCATCCTATCACTAATCCATTTTATAAACTCACTATCAGGACTCTTTTATGCTGGAAAAATCTAGTCATCATAATCTATGTAAAGATCTAGTTGAACATCACTTTATGCCAAGAATCCCAAAGAGAGATCATACACTGGAACTCTGGGTATAACTCTTCGTTTATTATTCAACTTATTCACTTTGTGTTAATTGAGCTTCTCATTTGTGCAAGACTCTATGCTAGGGGCTGCTGCACAATGGAAACAGAGTGCCTCTTGCTGAAAGCTGTAAAGCAATGGAGGGCCGCTGGTGAGAGAGAAAGGACTGGGTGCCACCATTTCAGTTTTTACTTTCCAGAAACGGCTTCTCCCCACTCATCCAACCAAATCTGTTCTTCAAACTCTTCTTGGGTCAGGTGTCCCAACAAGGCCTCCTCTGAGTGCTCCATTCCTTCCTTGGGATTCCTTTACTCTTCTTTCCACCCAAGTTTTCTCTGAACAATCTCTGCCAAACAATTTTATGTTTTACCAAATGTGGGTTGTTGTTTATAGATTGTCTTACTTCCTAACTAGATTGTTGACTTTTTTCAGGGCATGGGCCCTGTCTTCTTTGGCCCATGTTTGCAAAACGTCGACCATCTTTGTCTTGCACAGTGCAGACCCAGTTTAATTGGAAGTGAGCAAACCTATTGATGTTACTCAGATGATCTGACTGCAGAATCTGCTCCTATCCACCATCCATCAATCCATCTATCCATCATCCCTTCACCTATTCACCATTCAGCCCTCTATTTAATATTCATTCATTGACCAACCCATTCTTTTCTTTTTTTTTTTGGGGGGGGGATGGAGTCTTGCTATGCTGCCCACGCTGGCTTTGAACTCTTGGAGTCAAGTGATCCTTTGCCTCAAACTTCCAAGTAGCTGTACCTATAGGTACATGCCAACATGCTTAGGAAAGCATATAGTTTTTAAGTCCTTTTATGACCAATTATTATGGTTTAGATAAGTGTACCATATTTGAATAAGTATCCAAAGGCCCGTGTGTTAAAAGATTTGGTCACCAACCTATCATGCTATTGGGAAGTGAGAGGACTTTTTTAGAGGTGAAGCCTAGCAGAAGTAAGTTAGGTCACTGGGGGTGTCTCCTTGAAGGGAATATTGGAGCCCAAGCCTCTTCCTCTTGCTCTGTTTCTCAGTCATGAGGTAAGTAGTTGCCTCTTCTGTGTGCTCCTGCCATGATGTACTGCTTCACTACAAACCCAAAAGCAACCATGGACTAAAACCTCAAAGTGTAAGCCAAAGTAAACATTTCCTATTTTTATGTTGATTATCATGGGTATTTTGTTATGGTGACAAAGTGTCAAGGGAATCAAAGGTGTCAAGAATATCGAAGTGTCAAGAGAATCGATATAGGAAGTAGGTATCAGAAATGGGATCAAGAGAGATAATTGGCCTTGATATTTGCTATTTCTGTCCATCCAGGTATTTCTTATTTGTAGAAGGCAGAGGAAATCATCTTAGAATCTTGCAGGCAACAGAAATAGTGCAGTGTTTTGCAATGAGAATTACTAGTCTCTATTTTCTAATGGTTTAGTGGTCAATGGACATCTATAATTTAAGCCCTTTAATTCGCTTTCACATGTTATGATTTAGGCACAAACAGTGTATGCTAATGCAATTGTTACATTAAAAATGGTACTAATTTAAGCTTTCTAAGAATACAAATGTACAGCTCATAACTGTTCTGTAATTGTTAGTCACACATAAGAGAACATGACACAAAGTAGGTATTTTGTCTCTTGGAAACAAAAACAGCTCGAAAGAACAAAAGATTGCACATCAATTCCCTGGCGGGGGGGGGGGGGGGGGAATGCCAGCCAAATGGAGTGCATCCTAGAAGACATTAGTGACAAAAGGGAGAGGGGAGAGAAAGAGACAGAGCAGAGGGGAGCTGGGGGTGGGGTGGGGAAAAGGTTTTCTGAATGACTAAGGAAACTGAAAAGAAATGGAAGAGAAGGACTCCGAGGAGGGGGGATGTGCCATGATTTCAAGAGGGAAGCCCAGGGCTGCTGTGGGGACGAGCCCACTGAGCCAGGTCACCTGGGCTGGCCCGCCTGCCTTCTCAATGTCACCATTCAGCTCACACCTGGCCCACTGGAGCAGTGAGCTCTTTCAGTGCCTTTCTATAAAACTACCTAATCCTCTTTCCCCTGCCTGAGACCCTCTCCTCCAGCCAAGCTTGCCATCCTCTGCTGGCTCACAAAACATGAGGCCTGTGGCATCCAAACATAATTAACAGACTTAATACCCTCATCCACTGCCAAGCAGGTCTGGATAACAAAGAAGCCATTAAAAAAAAAAAAAAAAAAAAAAAAAAAAGCACATGTCAATTAAGGACACAGGGGGCGGGACCACTGGCCTCAACAGGTGGAATCTGTTGGCTTGAGTTGTATCAATAATTACTCCAGAACTTTTTTCTCTAGTGAAACCAGAAAATGATCCATTTGTTATTTGGAAGATTTCTACTCATATATTTATTTGGGAGGGAAAAGAATATATCGCTGGTATAAACCACAAGCCAAAAAGGAGGAAAAAAAAAGTCCTATTTTATTTTTAAGGACCTGATTACTAGCTTTTGCAATGTTCGAGAAAAAATATTTCAGGGAATACTTCATTTGCTGAGACGGATAGGACATGAGATTCAGGAGTGTTTGTGTTTCTCTAAAAGAGAAGAGGAGAGAGAGAAGGAATTATTTGTCATTCTAAGAGGTAGAAATGCAAAAGAAGTCAGAACATTCTGAAAAGAATGTTTTGGCTTTTGGGCTTGTTGCTGTGTAATTATTTAAAAATATTTCGAATGACTACTTTGCTGAATTTCCCTTTCTTGTGAAAGGGACTGTTCTCTCCTTTGCTATCCCATTTGTTGATTTAGCTAAATATAACCGTATTTAGAGAAAACCCAAGATTCTCTTTGAAGTTCCAGCCAACATTTTGAAGCCTCTGAAATGGCACGAAAGGGAAAGATAGCCCTGGTGGTGGCCGTTCCCAAAATGATGACTTTTTTCTCTCCCCAGAAAGAGTTTACTTAGGGAAAGCTCTCCGGCTATTTCTTTCTTGTTCTAATGGAAGCATCAGCTAGTTCCCCCCACCTCCCAATTCCCTTTCTCCCAGGCCAAATTGAGAGTTACGAAAAGTAGAATCAAATAGCAATAACTCTGAAACTGAAACTGGAATCCCAGCTCTGTGACTTTGGAGAAGATAGTTAACCTCTCTGTGCCCCGGTTTCCTCATCTACAAAATTATAAACTTCAGAGGGGTCTTTGAACACACAAGCAACAACAATAAAAACAAAACTATTCACAACAGTAGCTGGCACACAGTCAATACCTGATAATTGCTAACCATTATTGGCTCCATATAGCAGGTCCCTACCTTCATATGCGGCACCTCTCCTAGAATACAGATTTTGTACTGAACTCTGCAAATGTCCTATTTCTAAAATTATTCATGTGTTTTCTGTATTGTTCATGTCACAAATATGTTCTTCATTGTTCACATCAAAACTTTGCAACCATTGTTTAAAAGAGAGCTAATTCATTCTTGATAATCTCATTTGATGTAATTCTTATCAGGAGTCCCTGAAAGATCTGAATTTTACAACAAGCTCCCACATCTATAGCTGCCTTATGCTGATTTACTTGCATTAGCTATTTAGATCAGCCTCTCTAGCAAGGCATCTGTCACCTTTTGCTTAACTATTTTTTCATCCCAGGAGATCGACATCTTTGCGTCCTTCTATCGGTGCTTGGAATCTTGTTTTTCACATGGATGCCCACCCCCGCGTCAGCAATGAGATATTGATTTCTTCTTGTCATTTAACATTCTCATAGACACCCTGGCAGACCAATTTACAAATGATTGCAAAAGTGCTTTGGCAAATCTCAGAGTGTTTTTGACTGAGAAAGAAAAATGCAGACTATGAGCATTTCGCACCTTTCAATTGGGCTCACTTAACACTGCACATTCTCACTCCTAATGAGCATTTTCAATCACCACTGAAAAAAAATCTCATTTGCCTTCTTGGATCCTGTGAATCACAAAGCTCCCCTTGGAGGCTGGATGGCTCATCTCTGGTCCGGGTGGACTGAGGTTGATTCTTCCATGCTCGCGAGGCCTCTCCTCCAGGCCTGCTCCTTTCTTGGAGGTTAGACTTGGCTTGAGCGGGCACCATCTTGGGGTTAATTTGCAGGTCCTTGACCCACTGGGCGGACACCACTTTCCCGATGCCATTTGTCAGGCCCTGTGATTCATGGTCCTTCCTAGGGCAGAAGCCATGAGCCACAGAGCAAAGCTGCCATCAGACTGTGTATTTCAGGGTTATTTATTAGTCCTTGGCTTGCAAGTCTAGTCAGGAGCTTTTCACTGGGGGCTGTCTGCCTTACGCAGCCTGTCTCTAAAGTGCAATTTGGAGATAGGTAATTTTCCATCCTCTGGTGACTGTGTTATTACGGGGAAGGAGGGATGAGGGCCACTCGCTGAGCTAATGACTGCTTCTCATTTCAGATGTTCCAAGAGCCCCAGGATGTAAACGGCTATTCTCCTGGCCAGGTTCACCCAGAGCCTCACCTGGAGTTCCCCTCCCTGGGAGGTGATACTAATGGCTTTCTTGGCAGGATTATATTGTCACCTAGCAGGATTATAGAACTGTATGTCTAGACACCTTGGGAGCTTTTAGGATTTCTTGAGTCTGTTTTCACTTATTAGTTGTGATGTTTGCTCTGGAAGCTGAGCCAATACTCCTGTTATCAATGAGTGCTGGTCGGTGTCTGGGGGGTGCTACAGGAGATTCCCAGGCCCGAAAGTTCCTGCCTCCTACCCAGAGTCGTCCCAACACTGTGCCTGGGTCACACTAGCCTCCTTCAGGTCTCCCAGCACCCCTTGAAAACTCCTAGTGTGGCATGCTCCTCTGTCACCTCCTCTTAATGCCACTTATCCTCTCATGTCAGTAATCAGAGGAGGCTTCCATGCCTGCACCCCAGGCTAGGCCAGAACACTGCCGGAAGCTCCTAGAACTTTCTTTGTTTCCTTTGGTGTCCTTCCATGACTTCAGGTTGCATGGGGATGTGTTCAGCCTTGTTCCCTGGCAAGCCTGTGAGGCTCCTGGGACCAGGGCATCTCCAGCCACGGGTAGAGTCTGGCACATGAGAGTATCCATGCTTATTCACCATTATTCCATTAAAGACCGTGTGGGACTAGCCTGGGGGTGCTGGGTGGGGTTGGGAGCAGAATCGGCAGCAGGGCCTTTGTATGCACTTACCTGATGGTGGTCTTTTCCCTCTCAGTTCACCCCTGGGAAAAAGAGGAAGAAGGCTGCTGGTGTGGGAAGGAGAAAGACCACAAGATCCTTTTGTAGTTTACTCTTCTTGACATGATGCATGTGTGTGAATAGCCATTAGGAGGAAACTCAAAACGCAGCTCAGTTTTAATGGATGTCATTTCCAATAGACCCTGGGACTAGAGAGCAGACGGATTGTTTCAGGCTTGATATGTGTGCAGGCACAGAGATGTCTATGTAG
This sequence comes from Sciurus vulgaris, assembly GCF_902686455.1. Classification (NCBI taxonomy): domain Eukaryota; kingdom Metazoa; phylum Chordata; class Mammalia; order Rodentia; family Sciuridae; genus Sciurus; species Sciurus vulgaris. The sequence goes on along the minus strand of NC_136478.1, from coordinate 36,084,783 downwards.
AAGATCTAATTTAAAATATCAAATGGAGTAAAAATTGAAACACCAGAAAATAATCAAGTCTCTCCCCAAAAGGATAATGCCCAAAGCAGCACAGTTCAACCTACCCGAAATCTTTTTCATTCTTTTTTTTTTTTTAATTGTAAACAAATGGGATACATGTTGTTTCTCTGTTTGTACATGGCGTAAAGGCATACCATTTGTGTAATCATAAATTTACATAGAGTAATGTTGTTTGATTCATTCTGTTATTTTTTCCCTTCCCCCTACCCCTCCCACCCCTCTTTACCCTCTATACAGTACGTTCTTCCTCCATACTTGCCCCCCTCCCTAACCCTAACTCTAACCCTAACATTAACCCTTCCCTCTCCCCCATTATGTGTCATCCTCCACTTATTAGCGATATCATTCGTCCTTTGGCTTCTTGAGATTGGCTTATCTCACTTAGCATGATATTCTCCAATTTCATCCATTTGCCTGCAAATGCCATATTTTGTCATTCTTTATGGCTGAGTAATATTCCATTGTATATATATACCACAGTTTCTTTATCCACTCATCAATTGAAGGGCATCTAGGTTGGTTCCATAGTCTGGCTATTGTGAATTGAGCAGCTATGAACACTGATGTGGCTGTATCTCTGTAGTATGCTGATTTGAAGTCCTTTGGGTATAGGCCAAGGAGTGGGATAGCTGGGTCAAATGGAGGGTCCATTCCAAGTTTTCTAAGGAATCTCCACACTGCTTTCCAGAGTGGCTGCACTAATTTGCAGCCCCACCAGCAATGTATGAGTGTACCTTTCTCCCCACATCCTCGCCAACACCTGTTGCTTGTATTTTTGATAATCGCCATTCTAATTGGGGTGAGATGGAATCTTAGGGTGGTTTTGATTTGCATTTCTCTTATTATAGAGATGTTGAACATTTTTTCATATGTTTATTGATTGCTTGTACATTTCTTCTGTGAAGTGTCTGTTCATTTCCTTAGCCCATTTGTCGATTGGATTATTTGTATTCTTGGTGTAGAGTTTTTTGAGTTCTTTATAAATTCTGGAGATTAGTGCTCTATCTGAAGTATGATTGGCAAAGATATTCTCCTACTCTGTAGGCTCTTTCTTCACATTACTGATAGTTTCCTTTGCTGAGAGAAAGCTTTTTAGTTTGAGTCTATCCCAGTTATTGATTCTTGTTTTTATTTCTTGTGCTATGGGAGTCCTGTTGAGGAAGTCTGGTCCTAGGCCGACATGTTGAAGATCGGGACCTACTTTTTCTTCTATAATCTGCAGAGTCTCTGGTCTGATTCCAAGGTCCTTAATCCATTTTGAGTTGAGTTTTGTGCAGGGTGAGAGATATGGGTTTAGTTTCATTCTGTTGCATATGGATTTCCAATTCTCCCAGCACCATTTGTTGAAGAGGCTATCTTTTCTCCATTGCATATTTTTGGCCCCTTTGTCTAGTATTAGAAAGTTGCATTTATTTGGGTTTGTGTCCGTGTCCTCTATTCTGTACCATTGATCTACCTGTCTATTTTGGTACCAGTACCATGCCGTCTTTGTTACTATTGCTTTGTAATAAAGTTGAAGTTCGGGTATTGCGATACCCCCTGCTTCATTTTTCCTGCGAAGGATTGCTTTAGCTATTCTGGGTTTCTTATTCTTCCAGATGAATTTCATAATTGCTTGCTCTATTTCTGTAAGGTACGTCATTGGGATTTTAATTGGGATTGCATTGAATCTGTATAGCACTTTTGGTAGTATGGCCATTTTGACAATATTAATTCGGCCTATCCAAGAACATGGGAGATCTTTCCATCTTCTAAGGTTTTCTTTATTATCTTTCTTTAGTGTTCTGTAGTTCTCATTGTAGAGGTCTTTCACCTCTTTTGTGAGATTGATTCCCAAGTATTTTATTTTTTTTGATGCTATTGTGAATGGGGTAGTTTTCATAATTTCTCTTTCTGAGGATTCATCACTGATGTATAAAAATGCGTTGCATTTATGAGCATTGATCTTGTAACCTGCCACTTTACTGAAATCACTTATGAGTTCTAACAGTTTTCTGGTGGAATTTCCTGGTTCCTCTAAGTATATAATCATATCATCCGCAAATAGGGATAGTTTGAGTTCTTCTTTTCCTATTCGTATTCCTTTAATTTCCTTGGTCTGTCTAATTGCTCTGGCTAGAGTCTCAAGAACGATATTGAATAGGAGTGGTGAAAGAGGGCATCCCTGTCTTGTTCCAGTTTTTAGGGGGAATGCTTTCAGTTTTTCACCGTTTAGAATGATATTAGCCATGGGCTTAGCATAGATGGCCTTTACAATGTTAAGGAATGTTCCCACTATCCCTATTTTTTCTAGTGTTTTGAGCATGAAGGGGTGCTGTATTTTATCAAATGCTTTTTCTGCATCTATTGAAATAATCATGTGATTCTTGACTTTAAGTCTATTGATATGGTGAATTACATTTATTGATTTCCGGATGTTGAACCAACCTTGCATCCCTGGGATAAAACCCACTTGATCGTGGTGCACTATCTTTTTAATATATTTTTGTATGTGATTTGCTAAAATTTTATTGAGAATTTTTGCGTCAATGTTCATTAATGATATCGGTCTGAAATTTTCTTTCCTCGATTTGTCTCTGTCTGGCTTGGGTATCAGGGTAATATTGGTTTCATAGAATGAGTTTGGGAGGGTACCCTCCTCTTCTATTTCATGGAATACTTTGAGAAGTATTGGAATGAGCTCTTTAAGGGTTTTGTAGAACTCGGCTGAGAACCCATCTGGTCCTGGACTTTTCTTTGTTGGTAGGCTTTTGATGACCTCTTCTACTTCATTACTTGAAATTGTTCTATTTAAATTGTGTATGTCCTCCTCGTTCAATTTAGGCAATTCATATGTCTCTAGAAACCTGTTGATGTCTTCGAAATTTTCTATTTTGTTGGAATATAGATTTTCAAAATAGCTTCTAATTATGTTTTGTATTTCAGTTGTGTCTGTTGTGATATTTCCTTGTTCATTCCGAATTTTAGTGATTTGGGTTTTCTCTCGTCTTCTCTTTGTTAGAGTGGCTAAGGGTTTATCAGTTTTGTTTATTTTTTCAAAGAACCAACTATTTATTTTGTCAATTTTTTGTATTTCTTTTGTTTCAATTTCGTTGATTTCAGCTCTGAGTTTAACTATTTCCTGTCTTCTACTACTTTTGGTGTTGGTCTGTTCTTCTTTTTCTAGGGCTTTGAGCTGTAGTGTTAGGTTGTTTATTTGTTGATTTTTACTTTTATTGAATGTGCTCCATGAAATAAATTTTCCTCTAAGTACTGCTTTCATAGTGTCCCAAAGATTTTGATATGATGTTTCTTTGTTCTCATTTACCTCTAAGAATTTTTTAATTTCCTTCCTAATATCTTCTGTTATCCATTCATCATGTAATATCATATTGTTTAATCTCCAGGTGTTGGAGTAGCTTCTGTTTTTTACTCTTTCATTTATTTCTAACTTCAATCCATTATGATCTGATAGAATACAAGGTAGTGTCTCTATCTTCTTGTATTTGCTTACATTAGCTTTGTGGCATAATATATGGTCTATTTTAGAGAAGGATCCATGTGCTGCTGAGAAGAAAGTGTATTCGCTCTTGGTTGGATGGTATATTCTATAAATGTCCGTTAAGTCTAAATTATTGATTGTGTTATTGAGATCAATGGTTTCTTTGTTCAATTTTTGTTTGGAAGATCTGTCCAGTGGTGAGAGAGGTGTGTTAAAATCACCTAGTATTATTGTGTTATGGTCTATTTGGTTTCTGAAATTGAGAAGGATTTGTTTGACATACATGGATGAGCCACTGTTTGGGGCATAGATGTTTATGATTGTTATGTCTTGTTGATTTATGCTTCCCTTAAGCAGTATGTAATGTCCTTCTTTATCCCTCTGACTATTTTTGACTTAAAGTCCACATTATCTGAAATGAGGATGGATACCCCAGCTTTTTTGCTGAGTCCATGTGCATGGTAAGTTTTCCCCCATCCTTTCACCTTTAGTCTATGCGTATCTCTTTCTACGAGGTGAGTCTCTTGCAGGCAACATATTGTTGGATCTTTCTTTTTGATCCAATCTGCCAGTCTATGTCTTTTGATTGATGAGTTCAGGCCATTAATATTCAGGGTTATTATTGAGATATGATTAGTATTCCCGGTCATTTGGTTCATTTTATTTATTTATTTATTTATTTATTTATTTATTTATTTATTTTGAGACAACTTGGTTCTTCCTTTATTTGACAATTCCTTTAGGATAGTTCCTCCCATTGCTGATTTGTTTCTTTGTTTTTCATCTCTTCCTCGTGGAATATTTTGCTGAGAATGTTCTGTAATGCTGGCTTTCTTTTTGTAAATTCTTTTAGCTTTTGTTTATCGTGGAAGGATTTTATTTCATCATCAAATTTGAAGGTAAGTTTTGCTGGGTATAAGATTCTTGGTTGGCATCCATTTTCTTTCAGGGCTTGGTAAATGTTGTTCCAGGCCCTTCTAGCTTTTAGGGTCTGGATTGAAAAATCTGCTGATATCCGTATTGGTTTCCCCCTGAATGTAATTTGATTCCTCTCTCTTGCGGCCTTTAAAATTCTGTCTTTATTTTGTATGTTAGGTATTTTCATTATAATGTGCCTTGGTGTGGGTCTGTTGTAATTTTGTATATTTGGAGTCCTATAAGCCTCTTGTACTTGATCTTCCATTTCATTCTTCAGATTTGGGAAATTTTCTGATAGTATTTCATTGAATAGATTGTTCATTCCTTTGGTCTGTTTCTCTAAGCCTTCCTCAATCCCAATAATTCTTAAATTTGGCCTTTTCATGATATCCCATAGTTCTTGGAGATTCTGTTCATGATTTCTTACCATCTTCTCTGTTTGTTCAACTTTGTTTTCAAGGTTAAATATTTTATCTTCAATATCTGATGTTCTGTCTTCCAGGTGTTCTATTCTGTTGGTTATGCTTTCTATGGAGTTCTTAATTTGGTTTATTGTTTCCTTCATTTCAAGGATTTCTGTTTGGTTTTTTTTCAATGTCTCTAACTCTTTATTGAAATGATCTTTTGCTTCCTGTATTTGTTCTTTTAACTGTCGATTGGTGCAATCATTCAGTGCCTGCATTTGCTCTTGCATCTCGTCATTTGCTTCCCTGATCATTTTAATTATGTACATTCTGAACTCCCTTTCTGTCATTTCTTCTGCCATGCTGTTGTTGGTTTTCATTGATGTACCATCTAGATTTGTTTGCATCATTTTCTTTCCTTGTTTTCTCATTTTGTTCAGGTATCAGTTGACTGCTGTGATATTGCAGATTTCCTCTATTGTCTTATAATATCCCTGAAGCTTTCTAGTATATCCCCTCTTAGCCTTCAGTAGCCTGAAGTCTTGGAGGGAGTTGATAATGCGGGGCTCCACAAGGAAGCTGACTCCCTAGGGGAGGTGGCCTTCCGGTGGGGTATATTCCCTGCTAGTGGGCAGAGGTACCTTCACTTGCTGATGAATGGTCATCCAAAGGGGAAGTAGTATGTGGGCTGATGCAAGGCCAGTTTGGGTCTGTGTCTGATTTTACAGTCCTTTTGGGAGAACCTCACCCGACAGGGAGGACTCACCCAGTGGGGAGGTCTCGCTGGTCGGTTTCCTTCCCAGAGGTTCCGATAATTCACAACTACCTCCTGGGCTGGGCAGCCTTCTTCTGCAATGTTCCCAGGGACCCGGACCTACCTCCTGGGCCTGGAAGCCTCGCCCTTCGCAGATGAATCTCCTTAGGCTGCCTCTCCTCAGAGAAGCTGCCTGCAGACCTGGAGCCTTCGCTCCGCCCCTCAGTTTGTCTGTGGGGCTCTTCCACCAAGAAGCCGCCTAGGCCCTGGGACCCTGCTCTGCACTTTTCGCCTGGCTATGGGGCCCCTCCTCTGAGCAGGCACCTGGAGCCCCTTACAATCGCTTCGAGTCCCAGTGACCCGCCACACGCCTTTTCCTCCGGCAGCCACCTGGTGTTCCCTGCAGTCGCTCTAAGTCCAAGTGACCCACCACGCACCTCCTTCTCCGCCAGGCAGTCACCCAGAGATCTGGTGCATCACGAGTCCCAGGAACTCACTGTGCACCTTCTTGTCCCGACTGCCACCCGTAGCCCTGGTGCAGTCACTTCGAGCCCAAGCACCCCGCCGCACTCCTCCTCCTTCTCCAGACAACCCCCCTGTGTTCAGGAGCGGATGCTCTGGGACCAAACCACTCACCACGCTGTTCCACCGGATAGCCGCCCAGAGCCCTGGCGCAGCTGCTCCAATTTCAAGTGACGTGCTGAGCCCGTATTTCTCCTTCTCCTCTGGGCAGCCCCCTGTGTTCAGGGGTGGTCGCTTTCAGTCCAAACAGCTCACCAAGCACCTTCTCCTTTGGGCAGCCTCCCAGAGCCCGGGTGGATTGCGCCGAGTCCAAGCGCTGTGCCAAGCGGCCTCCTTTGCAGCGCTCCCAGTTGTCCGCGTTCACTGCTCCAGCGGGGGGAGGGGCGTCTCGCCAGCACCTCTACTTCATAAAGTTCCCTGTTTTTGGGGCTATCGCCCCGTCTGGGACGCCTGCCCAATGGGAGACACTCCCCCGGCTGCTTTGAGTTGGTCCCAAGTCTCTCTATATCTCCTCTTCTTGAGTCCTGAGTCCTGGAGCAACACGAAACGCAGCCACCCTCTAGTCCGCCATCTTGAATCTCCCCTTTTTCATTCTTTTTTGATTGTAAAAAAAAAAAAAAAAAAAAAAAAAAAAAAAATCCTTTTGCTCTCCATGTGTGCATCCTCCATGACCCAAACACCCAGCACATCCCAGGAATTTGGCAGAGTTCGAGTTGAGTCTTATGTATTCATACACAAAATAGCCATCAGGGCTGGTGGTGTTTTGGTCATGCACTGCCCACCCAGTTCCTGTCCTCAGATGGCATGTGTTGTGAAAACTGGGGTTTGGATTTAGCCCTCTTGAGTTGGAATCACAAAGTGGCGGTGTACAAGCTCCATGAATGTGGGCAAGGGGTTGAATCTCTCCCAGCCCCAATTCCTACATCTGGAAAGTAAGGTTAATGCTGCTCACCTCTTAAGGTGCTTTTGGAGTTGAAGTGAGATGCAACCAATTATGAAGTAAATCAGATTTACTCAAAAGCTCCCAGAGGACTGTTATAAAATTGGGAAGTACTCCTAAGCATGGCTGCATGAGCTGGTGTTTGCCTGCCTCAGTTACCTCTTGCTCGTGCTTCCAGTTTCTGGGACTGACTTCCTCCCCGTTTCTCCAACACCCCCAAGTCCTCCCCTGACAGGGCCTATGTACTAGTTACTTCCTCTGATTGGGACATTTTCTTCCAGCAGTGACAAGCCTTTTGCACCTCATTTAGGCCTCTCTCCTGGGTCCACCTCCTAGAGAACCCTTTCCTGTTCCCCAGCCTAAAATATCTCCCATCATTCTTTGTTTATTTTTGTTGTTGTTGTTGTTGTTGTTTTTGGCTCTGGAGATTGAACCCCAGGGAATTTAACCATTGAGATGTTCCCAGCCCTTTTTATATTTTATTTTGAGATGGGATCTTGCTGAATTGCTGAGGCTGGCCTCAAACTTGGGATCCTCCTGCCTCAGCCTCGCAAGTCACTGGGATTACAGGAGTGAGCCACCACATCTGACTTTCCCATTGCTCCTATTTCTTTAGCCCATTTTATTTCTCTTCCCAGTTATAATTCCTATCTGACATTATGTGATATGTTTATTTGCCTCCTGTCTGCCTCCTCTTGGAATGTGAACCACAACAGCAGTTAGTTAATTATTAATTTTTCATTTCAGTCTCCCCCATTCCTTGATATTCAAATATTTACTGTTTGGTGATGAAAGTTTCTTCTCCCAGTGCTTGGCATATGGTAGGAACTCAAATGTCAGTTCGTTCTTCACCCTTCTCAGCAAGGAGCTTAAACTTTAGAACTGAAGATAAGACAGTATGAGATGGATTTTTTTTGGATTTAGTTAAGCCAGTTGGATCTTTTTACATCCCAATAACTGTGCACCATGGAGCCTAACAGAAAGTGAATCCTCGTTTTATGTTTTAATCAATTTGTTCCACATAAAGTATGTCTGGGGTGATAAGAGCAAGTGTTAGAAAAAAATAAAGAGCGAGAACAATTCGTGGAATTTGCTTATTAGTTCAGTCCTCTCTAGCACTTGCCTTGAAAGAGGGAGCCCACTAGAGAGAAGAAGCCACGTTGACTCTGCAGGAGTGAACATCACAATTAACAAAATTCCCTTTAATGAATCTTGCTATTGAAAGATGCATGAATGGAAGCTATTTCTGTCCATTGCTTTATGAATGAGTTGTATGGAGACGCTTCCTTGCTAGAGTGAAAAGCTTCCCACACAGGGCACATGCTCTGTTTGCCCCGCCCGGCTGACTCATGTGTTCTGGAGTGCAGATGGTGTGGCCTGTGTGCAGGATGAAGTGGTGGGAAGCCAGACCCAGCAGGTGCTCAGGGCTCAGGGGAACCTGGACCAAGCGGGAGGCATGTGGGTCAGGGCACATCAAGGAAGGAAAGTGTGAGCCGAGATTTCAAAATCACCAGAACTTAGCTAGCAAGTTCTAGAGGGTGGTGGGGAAGGGTGGAGCGGAAGGAAGAGCGTGCTGGACGGTTTGGAAAACCGGATCCTGGATTCATATAACCTGTCTCTGCCGCCATGCCCCTCCCTCCTGTGCCTGTTTCCGCAGATGTAATAAGAAGGGGTCGGTTCAATGATATTTTAAAGTTCTGTCTGGATAAGAACGTTTGATCGTGTGGAACTCTTTCCCTCTTGCTCTCGGTGTCCTTCCTTTTAAGTTCTTTTCCTATTCTTTTCTTACTTACACCCCCAAAACCTCCCTCCGCCAAACCTCCCCCCACCCCATGTGTCAACTCACACCAAGGGCAGAAGAAAACACCGTGGAGTCTCCAAGAGCTCGTGGGGCAGACGGCATGGCAGCTAGCTGCACTTGCATTTGTTCTCAAATTTAAATAGAGGGAGCGAAAATTTTAGAAATAGAATATTGAGTGAGTACACTAAATCCCATGGTGGTGAAAGGGAAAATTGAGTTCTGTAGTAGCAACGTTTGGGTAAAGAGAATTTTTTATACAGCGCATACCACTCTGTGATTAATCAGTCAGCATGATCACTAACACGAAAGGGGATCGGAGAGTCCTGCCCCAAATATGCCCAAAATATGGCATGAGGATTATTTTGAGCTGGAGAGAACTGAGAAACAGCAGAAGAAAGAAAAGTCCTCTATTGCCCTCCTCCTGCCTACAAGGGTCATGAACCTCCCTTTGTGAAGGTGCTGCTCCCCTCCCCCACACTGGGATGAGCTGACTCTACCACTGGAAGCGGCACCGATTTGAACCTTACAGAAATAACCATTATCTTTCATCAATTTCCTCTGTATATTTACCTCTCTGTAATTTACCACCCCTAAACACTTTTCCTTTGACTTGTCAGTTCTCCACAAATTTATTCCTTTCTGTTAAAATGGGATGGAAGCTCTCGGGCCTAATTACTTCTTTGGGCTTTCCTTTTTTTTTCCCCTCCTATGAGACCCCTACGTACATAAAAACATTAAAATATTAACATGAAATATAATTTGTATGCCTAGTCTCCTGTTAATCTGTCTTTTGTAGGTTTAATTTGCATGGCCCCAGTTATACAACCTGAGAGAATAGAGAAAAATTTTTTTTCCTACCCTGCAAAAAATTTGGTTATTCCCATATTCCATATTATCCCACAAAATTCTCACAGCAGATATCATTTAATATTCACGATTTGTAGGTGGGAAAACTGAGACTCCAAGAGGACGCCCAGCTAGCAAGTAATAGAACCAGCCTTGAATCCCTGGTTGCCTGACCCGGGGAGCTTATGCATTCCCACCTCACACTGACTGATCCCAGAACTACTGCACACTGACCATATGACCTTGGTTCAGTTGCTTTTTGTCTGGGCCTCCATTTCCACAATTGAATTCTGCATTGTGTCCATTAGCTTTTCTGATTTGGTCACAAGCCTCTGTCATTTCTTTGCATCTGAAGTCATCAGGAGACCTGCTACTCCATGGGAAATGCTGTGAACTCTTTCAATGAATGAGAATGCATTTAGCTCAAGGGCAGAGTGAAGGACAGGTTGAGTTTGGGTACACTGGGATGGATAGAGAAGAGAGTAAATTTGGAGTGTATGATAATTTCAAGGGTTGCAAAGAGAATAAAAGTCAGATGTTGCAGTGGGGAAAAGAAACATACCCCCCATCTGGGCCAGACTTACACCTGGGGAGTAGTTTTGTCAAGCAGAGAGCCTTGCTTTGTTAAATATTAAACAAAAAATTAATAATCTGACTTCTTCCTGTCTGTGATGCGACTGCTCCTAATTTGCTTTTCCTTTCCATTTTCTCCTAGTGAAGCTGATACTTAATTCTAGGGTAGTTACTTTTAGAGCCAGTAAGAAGCCTCCAAAAGTTTTGCAGAAAGTCCTGCTCTGGAGAGTGGTTCTCCTTCCCTTGACAGTGCAGGAGCCCCATGAATATTTTTGGCCAAAAGAGCAGAAGCAGTATGCAGCCTCCCGTTGGCCTCAGTCTCCCCCGTGTAAAGGGACAGGCTTCCCGAGGAAGGGGATGCACGTGGACCTCATTCAATAGCACAATTGTACATGTCAAATCCAAGGCTTTAGGGCTGATCTTCAGAAGTAGGGAAAAACAGGCTGCATTATTCTGAAGTCCTACAAGATCAAAGTCAGGAAGTGAAGGTGGTAATGGGAGATATCTGAATCTCTCTGCAGAAACAAAGGGGTGTGAAGGATTGCTGGGAGGACAGATAGGAAGAAGAGTGAATTTTTAGCCTGAATTACGGCACAAATGTGTGGCTAAAGTTTTGGAAAGCCTGATATTAGGGCATTATCAATCATTGGTGGAGATATGAGTACCTGTCTTATTTCCCATCAAGAATTCAAATACTCCAGTGCCTTCATTGCTTCATATAGCATTGTTTATAAAACGGGTAGACCATATCCCCAAGTTCAGCATCCCTATAGATGTAATTTTATAGAATTAACAGTCATGTTTTGTTTACCATTTCTTAAAGAAACGCTTAAAAATATCCTTAAACAAAGAAATACATTGCTGACATTTTAAAACACAAATTGCATGTCAGATAAAATGTCAGGGTGTTGGGAGCTGTTTAATAAATGCATACACTTTAAAAGCCTAAATGTACACACTCATTTTCAAGTACATTTTAGAAAATAATTTACTCTCAGTCTGTTTTGAATAATTGTGCTAAAATAGTTCATAAGCATAATAAATCTTTAACATACCCTCTTCTTGCATGCTGTTCCTGAAAGTCTCAATTTGAAGATTATACTTAATGGAATTGTCTGTCAATTTCCGTCATTATCATCTGGGGCAGATGGCTCTTTGATTGTGCATTTAATATGCAGAAAAATCCTGTGCCTCTTCTGCTGGGTTAGCCTCCTGACTCACATTGTGATGGGTAGCTTTCTTTTTAGAGAATTGTTTCCCTTCAACACCAGACTTATGTATCATTCCAAATAAGTATATTTGGAGATGAATTTTTCATCTTTGATTTGTCCATCTCACATCTTAGTATTTGAAATGGAGCTCACTTGGAGTTTACAACAGATGCTGAATTACAGAGGAATGTGTGCAGACCTGCCAACAAAACTGGGACTACCAAAGCAGCTGATGGCAAGATATGGTCAAGATTTATCCAAAGTAAGGTCAAGTGCACAAGGCTTGAGTTCAATGAGCCGCCTATTTCTCAGGCCTTGTTCTTGGGACGTGGATTCACTCCTCAACAGGTCAAAGTTTTGGTTTGCGTCTCTCTCTCTGACGTGGATTAGGTTTTTCTCCCAGACATCTGTTGAAACCATTATGTTCACTGTTAAACAGCATGCCTCCAGGGTGAGCGGAACAAAAGGCGCATAAAGAACATGGTCGTCCGTGGACTAGAAGACAGCACCTAGGGATGAGCCCAAGCATTTTCAGCCATCTGCTTCTAGACAAAGGAGCCAGAAACATATGTTAGAGAACAGACAATGTCTTCAACAAAAGGTATTGGGAAAATTGGACCTCCACCTGTAGAACATTGAAAGTAGATCCCTATCTCTCACCCTGTGCAAAAATCAACTCAAAATGGATCAAAGAACTGAAACTTTGAAAATACTAGAGAAAAACATAGGGGTAGCAATTCAAGATACCGGCACAGGCAACTATTTCCTGAATAGGACTCCAATAGCTCAGTAAATAATAGCAAGAATTGGCAAATGGGATCACATCAAATTAAAAAGCAAAGGAAACGATCAGCAGAGTGAAGAAAATCTATAGAAAGGGAGAAAATTTTTGCCAGCTACTCATTTGACCGAGGATTAATATCCAGAATACATAAAGAACTCAAAGAAGTTAACACCAAAAGAACAAGTAAGCCAATCAATAAATAAGCAAATGAGCTGAACAGATACTTCTTAAAAGAAGTATAAATGGCCAATAAATATAGGAAAAAGGTTCTTCACATCTTTTGCCCTCAGGGAAATGCAAGTCAAAACTATACTGAGACTGTATCTCACACCAGTCTGAATGATCATTACCAAGAAAACAAAAAAATATCAAATGCTGGTGGGGATGTGGGAAAAAAAGGAACCCATATACACTGTTGATGGAATTGTAAATTAGTACAGCTGCTATGGAAACCAGTATGGTGGTTCTTCAAAACACTAAAAGTAGAACCACCATATGATCTAGCTATCCCACTCCTGAGTATAAAATAGGAGGAATAAAAGCATATAAAAGAGTTACTTGCATACCCATGTTTCCACAGCACTATTCATGATCACCAAATGATCAAATCAGCCTAGATGCCATCATTATCAATGGATGAAGGAATAAAGTTGTGGTAAATATGCACAGTGGAGTATTATTCATCCATAAAGAAGAACGAAATCATGTCATTGCAGGAAAGTGGATGGACTGGACATCATGTTAAATGAAAGAAGCTAGACTCAAAGACAAATCTTGCATGCTTTCTCTCATATGGAATCTGGGGGGCAGTGTAAATATGACATGGAAGTGTAGGGGACGAGGAAGGAAGGGGATGAGGGAGGAGGAGGGGCTAAGACAGGGTCATAGGGAGGGTGGGTATGATCAAAACATGTTTTATCCATGTGGGAAATCTTACAATGAAGCCCACTAGTTTGAACAATTAATATATACTTATAATAAGCCCTGCCCCCATAAGAGAACATGGATCATAATTCTCACTTATGATAGGCACTAGACCAGATAGAAGACTTCAATGAGGAAAATTGGGGTTGCCATTTATTATTATTATTTTTTATTTCTTTTAATTTTTTACAGACTGCATTTTGATTCATTGTGCACAAAGGGGGTGCATGATTTTGTTTCTATGAATGTACATGATGTATATTCACACCATTCATGTAACCATACATGTACATAGAGTAATGATATCTGTCTCATTCCACCATTTTCCATACGCCCCTCTCTCATTTCCTTCTACATAATCTAAAGTTCCCCTGTTCTCCTCTCACTCCCAACCCCGCAACCCCATTATATATCATTATCCACTTATTAGGGAAAACATTCAGCTTTTGGTTTTTTGGGCTTGGCTTATTTCACTCAGCATGATATTCTCCAATTTCATCCATTTATTTGCAAATGCCATATTATTCTTTATGGATGAATAGTATTCTATTGTATATATATATATACCAGAGTTTCTTTATCCATTCACCTGTTGAAGGGCATTTAGGTTTGTTCCACAATCTAGCCATTGTGAACTGAGCTGCTATAAACATTGATGTGGCTGTGTTACTGTAGTTTGCTGATTTTAAGTCCTTTGGGTATAAACCAAGGAGTGGGATAACTGGGTCAAAATGTAGGTCCATTCCAAATTTTCTGAGGATTCTCCATACTGCTTTCCAGAGTGGTTGCACCAATTTGCAACTCCACCAGCAATGTAAAAGTGTGCCTTTTTCCCCACATGCACTCAACATCTATTATTGTTTGTGTTCTTGATAATAGCCATTCTAATTGGAGTAAGATGAAATCTTAGAGTTCTTTTAATTTGCATTTCTCTAATTACTAGAGATGTTGAACACTTTTTCATATATTTATTAATCACCTGTATACCTTCTTCTGTAAAGTGTCCAGTTCCTTGGCCCATTTATTGATTGGGTTCTTTGTATTTTTGGTGTAAAGTGTTTTAAGTTCTTTATAAATTTTGGAGATAAGTGCTGTATCTGATGTGCTTGTGGAAAAGATTTTCTCCCACTCTGTAGGCTCTCTCTTCACATTCTTGATTGTATCCTTTGCTGAGAAAAAGCTTTTTAGTTTGAGTCCATCCCATTTATTGATTCTTGCTTTGATTTCTTGTGATGAAGATTCAGGCCTACTTTGTCTTCTTTTAGGTACAGGGTCTCTGGTCTAATTCCTATGTCTTTGATCCATTTTGAGTTGATTTTTGTGCAGGGTGAGAGATAGAGGTTTAATTTCATTTTATTGCATATGGATTTCCAGTTTTCCCAGCACCATTTGTTGAACAGCCTATCTTTTCTCCATTGTATGTTTTTGGCTCCTTTGTCTAGTTTGAGGTGACTGTATTTATATGGTTTTGTCTCTGTGTCTATTCTGTACCATTGGTCTGCCTGTATTTGGTGCCAATACTATGCTGTTTCTGTTATTATTGCTCTGTAGTATAGTTTAAGGTCTGGTATTGTGATACCTCCTGCATCACTCTTCCTGCTCAGGATTGTTTTGGCTATTCGAGGTCTCTTGTTCTTCCAGATGAAGTTCATGATCGCTTTCTCTATTTCTATGAAGAATGTCATTGGATTTTACTTGGAATTGCATTGAATCTGTATAGCTCCTTTGGTAGAATGACCATTTTGACAATATTAATTCTGCCTATCCAAGAGCATGGTAGATCTTTCCATCTTCTAAGGTTTTCTGGAATTCTTTATTTAATGTTCTGTAGTTTTCATTGTAAGGTCTTTCACCTTGTTTGTTAGGTTAATTCCAAAGTATTTTATTGTTTTTGAGACTACTGTGAATGGAGTGGTTTTCCTAATTTCTCTTTCAGAGGATTCATCACTTATGAACAGAAATGCATTAGATTTGTGTGTATTGATTTTATTTATTTTTTTCAGTTTTTTTATTGTAAACAAAGGGGATACATGTTGTTTCTCTGTACATGGAGTAAAGGCATACCATTTGTGTAATCATAAATTTACATAGGGTAATGTTGTTTGATTCATTCTGTTTTTTCCGTCCCCCCACCCCTCCCACCCCTCTTTTCCCTCTATACAGTCCTTCCTTCCTCCATTCTTACCACCCTCCTTAACCCTAACCCTAAACCTAACCCTAACCCTAGCGCTAACCCCTCCCACCCCCCATTATATGTCATCATCTGCTTATCAGCGAGATCATTCGTCCTTTAGTTTTTTGAGATTGGCTTATCTCACTTAGCATGATATTCTCCAATTTCATCCATTTGCCTACAAATGCCATAATTTTATCATTCTTTATGGCTGAGTAATATTCCATTGTATATATATGCCACAGTTTCTTTATCCATTCATCAATTGAAGGGCATCTAGGTTGATTCCACAATCTGGCTATGGTGAATTGAGCAGCTATGAACATTGATGTGGCTGTATCTCTGTAGTATGCTGATTTTAAGTCCTTTGGGTATAGGCCAAGGAGTGGAATAGCTGGGTCAATTGGTGGTTCCATTCCAAGCTTTCTGAGGAATCTCCATACTGCTTTCCAGAGTGGCTGCACTAATTTGCAGCCCCACCAGCAATGTATGAGCGTACCTTTTCCCCCACATCCTCGCCAACACCTATTGTTGCTTGTGTTCTTCATAATCGCCATTCTTATTGGGGTGAGATGAAATCTTAGGGTAGTTTTGATTTGCACTTCTCTTATCACTAGAGATGTTGAGCATTTTTTCATATATCTGTTGATTGCTTGTAAATCTTCTGTGAAGTGTCTGTTCATTTCCTTAGCCCATTTGTTGATTGGATTATTTGTATTCTTGGTGTAGAGTTTTTTGAGTTCCTTATAGATTCTGGAAATTAGCGCTCTATCTGAAGTATGAGTGGCAAAGATTTTCTCCCACTCTGTAGGCTCTCTCTTCACATTACTGATAGTTTCCTTTGCTGAGAGAAAGCTTTTTAGTTTGAATCTATCCCAGTTGTTGATTCTTGCTTTTATTTCTTGTGCTATGGGAGTTCTGTTAAGGAAGTCTGATCCTAAGCCGACATGTTGAAGGTTTGAACCTACTTTTTCTTTAAGATGCAGGGTCTCTGGTCTGATTCTGAGGTCCTTTATCCATTTTGAGTTGAGTTTTGTGCAGGGTGAGAGATAGGGGTTTAATTTCATTCTGTTTCATATGGTTTTCCAATTCTCCCAGCACCATTTGTTGAAGAGGCTATCTTTCCTCCATTGCATATTTTTGGTCCCTTTGTCTAGTATGAGAAAATTGTATTTATTTGGGTTTGTGTCCATGTCCTCTATTCTGTACCATGTATTGATTTTATATTCTGCTACTTTGTTGAATTCATTTATCAGTACTAGAAGTTTTCTAGTGGAGTTTTTTGGATCTTCTAAATACAGAATCTGGTCATCAGCAAGTAGTGATAGCTTGAGTTCTTCTTTTCCTATTTGTATCCTTTTAATTTCTTTGGTCTAATTGCTCTGGCTAGTGTTTCAAGGATGATGTTGAATAGAAGTGGTGAAAGAGGGCATCCCTCTCTTGTTGCAGTTTTTAGAGCAAATACTTTGTTTTTCTCCATTAAGAATGATGTTGGCTGTGGGCTTAGCACATAGCCTTTACAATGTTGAGGTACGTTCCTACTATTCCTATTTTCTCTAGTGTTTAGAGCATGAAGGGGTGCTCTATTTTGTCAAACACTTTCTCAGTATCTATTGAAATAATCATTTGATTCTTAACTTTAAGTCTATTGATGTGATGAATTACATTTATTGATTTCCAGATGTTGAACCAACCTTGCATCCCTGGGATAAACCCCACTTGATCATGGTGCACTATCTTTTCAGTATGTTTTTGGATGTGATTTGCCAGAATTTTGTTAAGGATTTTTGCGTCTATGTTCATCAGGGATATTGGTCTAAAGTTTTCTTTCCTTGATGTGTCTTTGTCTGGTTTTGGTATCAGAGTGATATTAGCCTCCTAGAATGAATTTGGAAGGGTTCCCTCCTTTTCTGTTTCTTGGAATACTTTGAGGAGTATTGGAATTAGTTCTTCTTTAAAGATCTTGTAGAATTTGGTTGAGAATCCATCCTGTCCTGGGTTTTTCTTGTTTGTAGGCTTTTGATGGCTTCTTCTATTTTGGTGCTTGAAATTGAGGTGTTTGGATTGTGGGCATCTTCCTGATTCAGTTTGTGAGGATTATGTATCTCTAAAAATTTGTCAATATCTTTTGATATCTTCTATTTTGTTGGAGTATAGATTTTGAAAGTAGCTTCCAATTATGTCATGTATTTCAATGGTGTCTGTTGTGATCTTTCCTTTTTCATCACAAATTCTAGTAATTTGCATTTTCTCTCTCCTTCGTTAGTGTGGCTAAAGGTTTATCAATTATGTTTACATTTTCAAAGAACCAACTTTTTGTTTGGTCAATTTTTTGAATTGTTTCTCTTGTTTCAATTTCATTGATTTCAGCTCTGATTTTAATTATTTCCTATCTTCTACTATTTTTGGTGTTGATCTGTTCTTCTTTTTCTAGAGCTTTGAGATGTAATATTAGGTCATTTAGTTGACTTTTTATTTTTTTTATGTATGAGATCAATGCAATGAACTTTTCTCTTGGTACTGCTTTCATAGTGTCCCAGAGATTTTGATCTGTTGTGTAATTGTTCTCATTTACCTCTAAGAATTTTTTTTTTATTTCTTCCCTGATGTCTTCTATTATCATTGCATCATTCAGTAGGATATTATTTGGTCTCTGGGTGTATGAGTAGTTTTTGTTTTATCATTGATTTCTAATTGCATTCCATTATGGTCTGATAGGATACAGGGTAGTATCTCTATTTTACTGTATTTACTAATGGCTTCTTTGTGGCATGACATATGGTCTATTTTGGAGAAGGTCCACAAGCTGCTGAGAAGAAAGTATATTCGCGCGATGGTGGATGAAATATTCTGTAAATATCCATTAAGTTTATATCATTGATTGTATTGTTTAGTTCTATAGTTTCTTTGTTCAGTCTTTGTTTGGAGGATGTATCCAGTGGTGAGAGCTGTGTGTTAAAGTCCCCCACTATTAATGTATTTTGGTTTATTTGATTCTTAAAATTGAGAAGGGTTTGTTTGATATACATAGATGCTCCATTGTTTGGGCCATAAATATTTAAAATTGTTATATCTTACTGTTTTATGCTTCCCTTAAGCAGTATGAAATGTCCTTCTTTATCCCTTGTGACTAACTTAGGTTTGAAGTCCACTTTATCTGATATGAGGATGGAGATCCCTGCTTTTTTTACTGGGTCCATGTGCATGGTATGTTTTTTACCCATCCTTTCACTTTTAGTCTGTGGATGTCTTTTTCTATGAGGTGAGTCTCTTGAAGGCAGTATACTGTTGGGTCTTTCTTTTTAATCTAATCTGTCAGTCTATGTCTTTTGAATATTGAGGTTAGGCCATTGATATTCAGGGTTATTATTGAGATATGATTTGCATTCCTGGTCATTTTGGCTTATTTTTGGTTTTTTACTTGTCCTTTGATTGGCTTTTCCTTTAGGGTAGTACCTCCCTATGCTCACTTGTATTGTTGCTTTACACTTTCTCCTCACGAAATATTTTGCTGAGAATGTTCTTCAGGGTAGGCTTTCTATTTGTAAATTCTTTTAACTTTTGTTTATCATGGAAAGATTTTATTTCATTGTCAAATCTGAAGATTAGTTTTGCTGGGTATAGGATTCTTGGTTGGCATACGTATTCTTTCAGAACTTGAACTATATTGTTTCAGGCCCTTCTTGCTTTTAGGGTCTGAGCTGAGAAATCTGATATCTGTATTGGTTTCCACTTATATGTAATCTGATGCTTTTCTCTCACAGTCTTTAAAATCCTATCTTTATTTTATATGTGAGGTATTTTTATTATAATGTGTCTTGGTGTGGATCTGTTGTAATTTTGTGTATTTGGTGTTCTGTAAATCTCTTGTATTTCATTTTCCATTTCATTTTTCAGGTTCAGGAAATTTTCTGATATTTTGTTGAACAGCTTGTTCATGCCTTTGGTTTGTACCTTTGAACCTTCCTCAATCCCAGTAATTCTTAAATTCGGTCTTTTCATGGTATCCCATAATTCTTGGAGGTTCCATTCATGATTTCTTACCATCTTCTCAGTTTTTTCAACTTTATTTTTAAGATCAAATATTTTGTCTTCATTGGCTCAGCTTCTGTCTTCAACAAGATCTTTTCTGTTGGTGATGCTTTCTATTGAGTTTTTAATTTGGTTTATCATTTCTTTCATTTCAAGTATTTCCTTTTTTTTTCTTCAGAATCTCTACCTCTTTATTGAAGTGTTCTTTTGCTTCCTGCATTTGCTTTTTAACTGTTTATTGGAATGGTCATGCATTGCCTGCATTTGCTCTCTGATCTTGTCTTTTGCTTCATGGATCATTTTAATTATGCAGATTCTAAACTCTTTTTTTGTCATTTTACTGCCATGCTCTCATTGGATTCTATGACAATAGCATCTTGGTTTGTTAGGGACACTTTATTCCCATCTCTTCATATTGTTTCTATATATTCCCCTCTAGCATTGAAGATGAGAGATACCGAAGTTCCCCTACTGCAGGCTTATTATGACCCTACAGTTTTCCACTACCTCTCCTTTGAAAGGGAGATCAATACCAGTAGCACCCAATACAGAGAAAATGCAGCCCTGATCCAGATAGCCCCTATAAAGACTTTAACATTATTGTAATGAACAGGATCAGTTCGATTACTATTTACAGTATTTCTAGTTGTGAACAAGAGGATGGGGAAGGGTGTAGGATGTGAGTAATTAGAGGTATCTGTCAAAGGGCCTCCAGTCTCCTGTAAGTGTTTCAGGAAGGCAGCTGCCCTTCCAATGACCACATCCTCAGGAATAATTCAAAATGTCTGTACCAGCCTCCAAAGAAGCTGGGGAGCCCCAGCGAGGGTGTGCTGAGTCAGCTGGGAGGCAGGCACAGTGTCCCTCAGCAGTATGGGGGCAGGTGGGCAGGCTTATCACTGGTGTTCGACCTCGGTGAGGGGTGGGGGCAGGTTCAGCACCCTGGGGTTGCCATTTTAATATGCTCTGAACTAATGCACTATTGTATCTATCTGTATAAGCAAATATAAATGTGAATCTTAAGACCCTTGTGTGACATAGTAGTAAAAACGGGTTTTATAATCATAAGACTCAGGTTTGAGTTTTTAAAAATTTTTATTCTTTTTAGATATACATGATGGCAGAATGTATTTTGACATATTATACATACATGAATTATAACCTATTCTAATTAGGATTCTATTCTATCATTGTACATGATGTGGAGTTTCACTGGTTATGTATTCATATATGAACATAGGAAAGTTATGTCAGATTCATTCTACTGTCTTTCCTATTCCTATTCCCCTCCCTTCCCTTCATTCCCCTTTGTCTAATCCGCTGAACTTCTACCCCTTCCCCATTGGATATTAGCATGGATTTTTGGTATTGGTTTTTTTCACTTAGCATGATAGTCTTCAGTTCCATCCATTTACTGGGAAATGCCCTAATTTCATTCTTCTTTATGACTGAGTAATATTCTATTGTGTATATGTACCACATCTTCTTTATTCAGGTTTGAATTTTAATTCCCTCTGTGGTATGTGGTATGGCATCCAGGCAGAGAAGGGAACTCTCCAGTCTACCTGGCTGGGTTCCAATCCTGCTCCTCAGCTGCCAGCTATGTGACTTGACTTGTGAACTAAACATCTCTACACCTCATTTTCTTCATCTGCAAAGTGGGGATGAGGATAAGATGAATGTGAATAACAAAAGACATAAGGTGTATAACATCAAGTGGCACCCAAAGACTGTGAGTCAAAGGTAAGAATTATCTACCAGGCCTTGTGCAGCATGTGGTACTTCATAGTTGTTCAAACATTATTGGGTGAATGAATTAATGAGTATGAGGTATAAAATAAATGACATGATCTCCTTTAGCTCCCAATTGTAGATGCTACATGCACAGGTGTGTGCAGTTCCTATAACACAGTCAGACTGCTTGGCTGCATAACACTGGGATATTTTCTTAGCCTCTCAGACATAGGCTTCCCAGTTAGAAAAAATGAAAATAATAGTATTGCTTACCTCCAAGGACTGTGGAGGTGAGATACCAACAGCAAAACAAGTAGCATATTTGTGATTACTCTTACAGTTAGCAACCATTTATACACTACCAAGGATTCTCGTTTGCCCACAGCCCACTCTGTACTCTCCCTCGAAAGGAGATCTTTCTTGTCTCTCGTTATAGCCCACCAGCCACCTGGTCGTGAGGAGAGGTGGAAAATGGGGGAAACGTCTGCTGAGGCCCTGCCAGGTAGAAACTATGATCCTTAAACAAGCATGTGAGTCCAGAGGAGAGCAATATTTGATTCACAAAAATTTAATTTGCATGTGACATTTTCTTACTGCACAAAGCCATCTGCATGCTGTTCATCCGAGTAGTGGTGCCCTGTGTGTGAACCACACATTATGCTACAGATGCATCTTCATTAGTGACCAGAGTGGTATTAGAAATGGGTAAATTGGATCATTTAATATTATTGCTTTACCTCCAGAAAAGAAGAAATGGAGGTATTTTTTCCCCATTAGAGTTAATAAGACTTGAAAGGCTAAATTTTCATTAGGAAGGCAAAAACATTCTTCTAAATCCTGTCTCTCCGAGGAAGGGCTGAGGATGGAAAGCAGGAAACCCAGCAGCCTCGGTCCCATTTTACCGGGGTGAAACCTTGTCTGCGTGGACTCGGCTTCTGTGCTATTTGGGCATTGAAAACTTGTATCATTCCTAAAGCAAAGGGGACAGCAAGACACCATGTCCCTGAATGCCTCCTTTCTGTTGTCCCAAGCCTCACCAAGGTAAAAAAGCATGAAAACAGGTCTAGACTAGAGACTTTAGGTGTGTATTACCTTGAAGGACACTGGCCTGGTCTTAGGCACATTGTGAACCAAGACAAGTTAGTGCTATCTGTAGAAAGCTACTTTCTTGCATGTACACCAGGACAGTTGCTCCTTGGGATGCTGGTCGTATAAGCAAGCTAAGAAAACTAGTCAGTGATGTCAGGGCTTCTGCAACCTAACATATAAAACTCCTCTCTGACTGAGGATGGGCGTGGGATGGAGGGCACTATGAAAAGAAAAGGTGTCATCTGTGCAGCTGGCCACCACTGGACCAAACACCATGAGGGACTAAAGTACTATCAGTCAGTCAGCTTGTCATTGCTGAACTAATCTTGGAGCAGTCACTGATTTCTTGCAAGCTTTGCTTGATAAACCATATGTCTCCAGGTACTTTTTTTGGTCTGTCTGCAACCTCCCCCATTGCCCTGGCATAACTGTGCTGTGCATGAGACAAAAACTCCTAGCCCAGAGGCCTCTTCTGAGTTGCCATTCCAGATTGCTCTCTTCAGAAAAGAAATCAAGAGTTTGCTTCCTCCAGGAGGCCTCTCCACTCACCTAGCACAGCCTGGTCATGCTCTGGACACCTCCTCCTGCTCCAGGTTGCTTTTAGATTCAGGGCTCAGTGTTTTCCAAGGACTTACGTTGGGTGGTGCTTTATTTAGGAGGTGAACACAGGGAGCGGATGAGAGAGGCCAGGGTGAGTGAGGGAATGAGGAAATGAGGAAAAGACACTAAGAAGACGTAGTATTGGGGTCCCTGCCATTTGAGGCCTGAATTCTGCCAGGACCTCCCAGGAAGCCCTCAGAACATCTATGGGTTGTCTTCCTGAGTCTGAACAGACTGAGCAACAGCAGTTCCTACCTTTGGTGGTTGCAGTTTTCTCCTAGGGACATCAACCTCACACTCAGGGACAATACTTGGGATCAGGTCCAGTAGAACCTAGGGCATTGGAGAAACCCCTGGGGTAGAAAAAGAAGTCTGTGAGTGCTTGAGATGAGAGGCAGCCAGCAACAGGTGAGTTGAGGCCGTCATGGGGCCAACCACCCAGTTGTGGGTGAAAGCAGAAATGGCCTGGGCAATGGGAGGCAGGACACCCCAGGCACCTACCATACTCCTGAGGGTAGTTAACACTTGAGTTCTTATACATCATTTGCTCATTAGCGGACCTTCACCTCTGTTCTTCTCGGCTTTGGGGATACCATAGCGAACAGTCCAATACAACTAAATGATTTCATTCCAGGAAGGGATAGTCTATAAAGCAAGGTAGGAAATGGCAAGAATGGTTCATTCTTATATTAGATAAAGAGGTCAGGTCGGCATTGGTTAATAGGGTGAAGGCATAAGTCAAGAGAATGGGGAGAGGGCAGTGGGCTGGGGAGAGCCTTCTGGATGGAAGGACAGAAAAGCTGGGGAACAAGGCCAGAGGAAGTTCTGTGCATCTGAGCAGCAAGAAGGTTGGTGTGACGGGCTGAGTGAGCAGGGAGGAGAGTGGGGAAATCAAGGCTGCAGACATAGCTAAGGTGAGGTGTTCAGGTTATAAGGGGAGGTTGGACCTTGTTCCACTGTGATAGGAAGGTGTTGAGGGCAGTGACGTGGCATGGTTACGTTTTTCAATAGGAATATTTAAATCAAGAGTGTACCAGATATTTTACACAATCTGACTTTTAGTCCTTGTAACTACTCCAGGAGATTTTAGGGACAGGGAAGCCATGCCACTCCCCATGTGGAGACAGGATTTGAAGCCAGGGAGTCTGGCTCTGGGGTCCCAGATCTCATGTACTTGTGCCTTTCCTGTCTGAAAGTCGTTTCCCTAGGACTGTGCCCTGGGTCCTGCACAGCACACTTTTCTGGATCAGAGGTATTCTTTTATTTTCTTTCTAGCTCCCACAGCATCCGGGGGTGCTCCATGGGCTGTTACCTGGGCAGTGGGGCTGGTCTGGCCAAGTGCACAGGCTGCGGCAGACGGGCTCAGGTGCTAGTAAACGTGGTGCTGACACTTTGTTCTGCCTTCATAAGGGCTCTCTGTCTGCTCTGGAGCTGATGTTTCTGGAAGTATATGGCTTTTCTGGACCAGTAGGGCCAGCCACATCTACCTAGGTGGGCAGGTAGGCTCAGCCTGGAGGATTTGGGGGTTCCCAGGCACAACCATTTGACAGACAAGTGAGAGAACAGGTAGCCTGAGGAGGTAGAAGGAACTGATACTGTGCGGTTTTTCCATCTATAAATATAAAATGAAAAGACTCCAACAATTGGATTTTCAGCTAATATTCTGACTTATTTGTGGCCTCTTTCATTCAGTGTCTGAAAAGGAAGGTGTTAATTTTTCTTCTGCATTTAGAAGAAGTTTCTTTGACCAGCAAGGACATTAGGTCAAATTACCCTTTAGAGGCAACAACTCCAATTTAGAAGATTTAAGTTTGAGAAAATGTGCTCTCTCCTTAGAGTCCAGGAGCAGAGTCATAAAAAACAACAACAACAACAACAACAAAAAACAAACTCACTGGCCAGTTCTGTAAGCAGTGGTTTATGTGAGTTCATTCCAGAAGGTTTTGAAGGGAATCATAAAGGTGGGAGTGATTCTGCTGCTGCTCACAGATGATGCTGACCTCAGGGGTCAGCTGGGCAGCTTGCTGTGGCCCTGTTTTGAGGAAGAACAGCACCTGGTCAGAGAGGTGTCTTGCTCAAGGTGCAAGACAGGTGGCAACTACAGAGCTCCTGAAAAAGCTCATTAATCAGGGCTTCAATGACTGAGCTGCCACAGCTTGTTACCTTCAGCGGTCAGCAGTGGGGGGACCCAGAGTCAATTAGAATGAAAGGCCAGAGGCTGGGTTGTCTTCTCTGTGATCCAGGTCTTAGTAGTGTGAAGGGAGGTGGATGGATCTTACCTGCTGATTTTCAAAATACCAGTCAATAGCAGACTTCCTTGACCCATGCTTAAAGCTGATCCCAGCCTTGCCCAGTGATAGCAGCCTAAGGAGTACAATGCCCTCAGAAGGAAAGTCTGGCTAGAAACATAACATCCAGGAGGGTTGAAATAAGGTAGTAGAGAGCAGCCTCTTTGGGGCTTTTCCTTCTAGGAGAAGCATCATGATGATACGCAAATCTTCCTTGTTATGATTTAGATATGAGGTGTCCCCTGAAAGTGCCCGTGTGAGACAATGAGAAATAATCAAAGGTGAAATGAATAGATGATGAAAGCTGCAACCTAAGCAGTGGGTTAATTCATTTGATGGGTTGAAAAATCTGAATGAACTATCTGGGTGGTAACTATAGGACGCTAGGGTATGACTGAAGGAAGCAGGTCCCTGGGAGTAGCCTTTGGGGGTTATATTTTGTCCCTGATGCTTTGCTTACTCTCTTTCTCTGTCCCAGATGCCATTTCCCTCTGCTATGATGTTCTGCCTCATCTCTCAGGCCTAGAGCAATGGAGTCAGCCAAGCATGGACGGAACCTCTGAATCCTCAGTAACCCCATCAGAATAGACTCTCAGTCGAATATACTATGGAACTGACCTAAGAGAATTTTTGGCTGCTTTGATATTTGGCATGAATTTGAGGCTGCTTTCCTAGGCCCTTGGGTCAAATTCTGGAGACCTAAAGATTCTCCTGAAGAGTATCAGAGTGATAGTAATTGTCATTAGTAGTGACAGTCATTGTTTTGACTACTTGTGCTAGGCCCCATGCTGACTGATTTCACTGAATCTTCACAATAACTTCATGAAGTAGGTTTGAATTCTTAGCCCTGTTCTACAGATGAGGAAACTGAGGCATGCATTAGCTTGACCAGGTTGGCTGTAGTAGGTGAAGACAGAACTAGGATTAGATTTCAGGAGTTCAATTCTAGAGCATGTTTTTGTAACCACAGAGGATTTCCTCTCTCAAGCAGACACACATGACTTATAGGAATGTTGGCCCAAGGTTTGAAAAATATCTGAAGTTATTGCAACAACCACACACAGACTTCTCAGGCCAGAGCCATTGGTGGCAATTGTACTTACTTGATCTGTTTCCCAGCTGCCTGGGTTGAGAACAGAAATGTTAGAAATCCTAAGCTGTTTGAACATGGACATAGTATAGGGACAGCAGGGGATATGTCTTTGAGTCATTGCTTTCCTCTAGGCATGTTTTTACAATATTTTCTTCTGTCATTACTGACTCTATTAGGTCTGGACTTTTCTTTTTGCAGTGCTGGAGATGGAACCCAGGGTCTTGCACATGTTAGGCAAGAGCTCTACCACTGAGTCACATCCCCAGTCCTGGGCTTTTCTAGTGATACTTTCTGTATTTGTCCCATTCATTTGGGGAAAGGAGAAAAAGCAAAGCACAGGTGGGTGGGGACATGGGGAAAACTAATGATCTGGCTCATAGTGAGCTGACCAAGGTCAAGGTATTTGAAATCTGAGAATGGCAACTCCCACTTTCTCTTCCCAAAATTCCAGTTAAGAGTCCATCCTGATTCTCTGTAGGATCTGTCCTTCAAGTCAGAGTTGTTTGGGGGAACAGAAGGGCCTAAATAACTTAACATTTGCGAAAAATTATCATTTGATGAAGACATTTCATATGCCTGGTGGCAGCAGTTCATCTTGTAAGTGGTTTGAGGTCTGGGGAAAAGAGCTACATCGAAGGAAGAGTTTCTGAGCTGTTAAAAAGGACAACGCTAACAAAACTTAATTAGGAGCACAGGCTAATGGAATCGAGAGGGAGGCAAGATGAATTCATTATATTAATAATAAACCTGAACTCAGGCAAGGGAAAGCAGATGGAAAGAAAGGAAGGCATAACGCGTTATGTTTCATTTCTTCTGAATAAAGCGGAGTGTGCTGAAATGTAACGAGATTATCCATCCTCTCCATCTGCCTTTGTCTAAATAAATTCAGGTTTTCCACAAATGTAATGAATTTTCAGCTTGTAATTTGCCGTCTCTGGTGCATACAGTGCTGAGAAGACCCACAAAGCTCCCTTGGAAGCCTGTTTGTGGCAGGCCCCAGGCCTGGGACCTTCATTAAGCACCAGGGCCTCCCGAAGCATGAGTGAGAGCATTCAAAGTCGCCCCGCTGTCAGCGTGGGTGGGATGTTCTATCCCAGCAGCTGCCCTGGGGTTTGCATGGGCCAGGTCGGCAGAGACAGATAGTGGTCTGGATTTGGGGGTTAGATTTGGAGTTACATGAAGCTAGAAGACTGGGAGGGTCTTCTTTTCCCTTTGCATCCTCTGGGAGTAAGATGTCTCTATACATGAAGTTTGCTCCACCAGGAATTCCATCTCTCCCATCCTCCAGCTCTCCAAATTCTACGGCTTTTTCAAATTTACTTATCTCACAGTGCCTATTCAACAGCTTTAGGACACAAATTTACTTCTCTTCTGAACTCTGCTTGCCCCTTGGCTTGGTGAATTCAACCCTGCACTCAGTTATTTCACTCTGCGTTGTTTCTCCTAGTTTGATATGTGTAAGTTTTGCATCCTTGAACGTGATTTCAAGTTCCCCTTCTCCTTTTTTTTTTTTTTAAACAGATATTCCTTGGGTACTTCCCACTTGCAGAATCCTGGGCCTTGTAGGCCCTGGGGATTGGAGGTGAGCAAAGTAGACATGGTCCTTGGTCTCATGGAGCTTGATGGTGAGTGGAAGATACGTTAAGTCATATTCACCCAAATAAACAGGTAATTACAAAATTTAATGTGTCAAATTTAAGTTGATGTTATTGAGATATGATTACAGGCCACAAAATTTACACATTTTAAGTGTGTAGGTATTGAGCTTCCAAAGTTTGCAGCATTTTACACTGCCACAAGTATCATATAAGAGTCCAATTGCTCCATGTCCTTGCCAACCCTTGGTATTTTTATTCTTTTTACTGTTTATCATTCTACTGGGTAGGAGATGGTATTGTGCTGTAGTTTAAATTTGCATTTCCTTGACGACTAATAATGTTGAGTATCTTTTTACTTGGTTAATGGCTCTTTTATATCATCTTTTATAAAGTATCTATTCAATCCAATCCAATAATATTTTTTAAAGAAAATGCATCACAACAAACGAGGGTTTATCCCAGAAATGCAAGGCTAGTTTTATCGTCACCATCAAGTAATTCTACAATTCATTTGTAACTTACTAGGTTAACAAAAATGAAGAGGAAAACTATAGGATTGCTTTAACAGATGCAGAAAAAAGCATTTGATAAAATGCAGCATCTGTATGATTAAAAACTCTCATCAAGGGCTGGGGTTGTGGCTCAGTGGTAGAGTGCTTACCTAGCATGTGTGAGACACTGGGTTTGATCCTCAGCACCACATAAAAATAAATAAATAAAATAAAGGCACTGTATCCATTAAAAAAAACTATCATCAATCTTAGAATGTATATCTTAAAAACATAGCAACATGCATCTCTCCATTTTAGGTCTTGGAGTTCTTTCAAAAATGTTATTCAGTTATTATTGTAACTGTCTCTCACATATTTTGTCAGATTTATTCCTAAGTATTTTGTGTGTTGGATGCTACCATAAATTTATTAACTTCAATTTGTTTTTCAAATGAATAAAGTTGGAAGACTCACACTAGGGGACTTAGAGTCTATTATAGAGTCACAGTGATCAGGACAATGTGGCATTGGTGTGAAGATAGACACATACATCAGTGAAGCAGAGCAGAGTCTAGAAAAAATCCCTACACATATGGCCAATTGCTTTTCAACAAAGGAGCCAAGGAAATTCAATGAGAAAAATGTGTCTTTTCAAAAATTGTGCTGGAAATCCTGGGTCATTAGAAAAAATTTTTTTTGACCTTTATTTATTTTTATGTGGTGCTGAGGATTGAACCCAGTGCCTCACCCCAACCCAGAAAAACAGATTCCTATCATCATTTTCAATTATCATCAAATTTTAATTCTAAAGGGATCATGGACTTAAATACAAGAGAAAGGCTTGGGGGTAGACAAAGTTTTTTTTTGTTATTGTTGTTTAACAAGTTTTGCATTTATATAATATAGTTGTTTAAAAACTTGACACTGGGATTTTTATCACAATGAAAAAGGCCTGCCCATTCATAAAACAATAAGAACAATAGATATCATCAAGAATTTTAAAAGATGTCACAGATTAGGAGAAAATAAATGTCAAATATACATATGTTATATATAATTTTATGTATGTATAAACATGAAACCAATCTGACAAAGGAGTTGCCTTCAGAATATTAGGAATGCATGTGCGAACCCAATTACACACGCACACTCGACATAACGAAAGGTGTAAAAAGCGGGCAAAATATTTGAACAAACACTGTGTAGGAATGACCAAAAAGCATATGAAGAGATGCTTAATAGCATTAGTCTTCAGGGAAATGTAAATTAAAACAACATTGAACTCTCTCTCCACATCCCCTGAATGTGCTGAAAATAATAACAGTCCCAAGGGTTTGTGAGGTTGTGAAGCGTAAAAGAGGTGCAACCCCTTGGAAAATGGACAACTTTTTGCAAAGTTAAACATACATTTACAATATGACCCAGCCATTCCACCCTTCGTTAATTACCCCACGGGAAACGAAGACATACTTCCCCACAAAGAGTTGTGCATAAACAGTCGAAATGGATCTGCTTACAATAGCTCAAACCGGAAATGGTCCAAATGTCCCTCACCCAATGAGTGAATAAACAAATGGTGATACACCCATGTGACGGAATCTACTCAACAAAAAAGGAACAAACTCCCAATCTGCCCAACGACAAGGCTGAACTTCACTGACATTATGCTGAACAAAACAGACAGACGTGAAAGACCGTATGTGACAGGGCTTAAGCTTTTTTTTTTTTTTTTTTTTTTTTTAACTATAAAAAAGGGAAACGTGATTTGCAGTGACAGAAACAGATCAGTGATTTTCTAGGGCTGTGGATGGGGAGGAGCTGACTGCAAAAAAGCAGAAGGGAACTTTATGGGGTGATGTTTTGTAGTTTGATTGCTTTGGTTACATGTTCAGTTATGAACCTGAGCGCCTAAAATATACACAATCCTTTGGATGTGCATTAGACCTCAATAAAGTTGAACAACAACTAAATAACCCTAAACAGACAGACATGGATTCACTAGAGGTAACAGTATAGAAGCGACTTCTTTCCTTCCACTGTCTTCCTGGTGAGAAAATGGACTCGGCATAGGCCTGTGTCTTTTTGTAGAGCCTGTTCCTCTGTGGGAGCATGTTAGAAACCTGCTGGGGTGCTGTTGATATAGTTCTGTATTATGCTGCTGCAAATTAAACAAGAAATGGATTCTGTGTGACACCTGCATTTATTAGTGGAGAAAGAATGGATCTGCTAAGAAGACTGACACCCCATTGTGTGGATGTCACTTCTGATTGTCAAGTTGCAGAAAACATTCAGCTAAGTCCTAGGCTTGTTAAACCTGAAGGAGCTGTTTA
Source organism: Sciurus vulgaris (assembly GCF_902686455.1). Lineage (NCBI taxonomy): Eukaryota > Metazoa > Chordata > Mammalia > Rodentia > Sciuridae > Sciurus > Sciurus vulgaris. Next base: position 36,054,140 of record NC_136478.1, on the reverse strand, counting down.
CAGGTGTTGTATTTTCCTCCTGTGAACTATTAAGCATTCCATTTAATTTGCAAAGGCAGTACAGGTTTTCTTGATGGCTTGACTCCTTTGGGATGATTGCTGAGAACCATGCTCAATATTAGTACCTGTGGATCTGGTTCTCTCGATTAAGATGATTTGAGTCTTAAATTGGAGGCACCCAGGATGCCAGGAATTGTAGCAAATCTAAATTACAGTGACATGTTCACTCTCAGAGACGTCCAGTCACCTCTCTCCGAAGAGGGGTCAGAGGGAGCTCAACATGCCTCCTCTTTGTAGCAGAGACTCAATTATGAGCAAACCTGTTTCCACGCTGATTTTTTTTTTTTTTTTTTTTTTTGCCAGGGTCATGGGTAAAACAGCTGTTTGGACATTCAGGGGGAAGGGGAGAGCTCTGTGCCAGTGACTAACAGTTGTATAATAGTGTTTCCATAGAAAAATGGATAGCAGAATAACTCACTGAATGTCCAAGGTTCCTTGGAGTCCAGGAACATCTACCCTAATTTTAATGAGTAAAATATTTGATGTTGCCTAAAATGGGTTAACTCTCTGATTTTGGAAAGGAACCCAAGATCAGGAAGCAGAGGGGACTCAAGAGCATCTACCCTCCCGCAGGTGTTCAGACACCTTACATCATGTTACTACTTAGCTCTTCTAGTGCCACTTAGCTCTTCCTTTCTGATATTGGGAACCAGTTGGTGGCTATTTCCTTATCCTTCAGTTCCCCCAGCCTGAGATTCTTCTGTCTTTGCTTACTACTGGAATGGAAACAAAACCCAAGTACCCCCAAAGAATCCACTGGCATAGTGTGTAAAGGAGCAATGCCAACTTTACCAAATATCTGCTAAGGAGGAGAAAGGAGTTTCATTGAACTTCCCACATCTAAGGAACATCCTAACAGGACTGAGTGTGTATGTGCATATATGAGTGTGCGTGTTTAATAGTTCTTGCTTTAGTACCCAGTACTAAAGTAGTACCCAGTACTCCTCCTCTTCTTCCTGAGAGTTCTCCCAGAAATCCAAACTGCTTTATCCTCCATTAAGCACAGTGAGCCTGCCTACCCTCTCACCTCCACCCCAGCTTATATACCAGACTCATCTAGGTGCTCAGCAAACCCAGCGACAAACATCTTTGCAAAAGAATTTTCAAGATGGCTTGGTGATCATATTTTGTAGTTGGATGTGATTTGGTGTTTCCCCTTCCTCTTGTAAAAATCTTAGTATTTCAACAATCCTAAGACCAAGATTTTCTCATATTTCAACATCTTTGAAATTAGAATGCTACTTACAAAAGATGTCTTATGATTACAAGTGACAGCATTTTCCTTTCTTAGTATCTTAGATTTGATTAAATAGGGCATTTCTTTCAGTTGAATACAGGGTCATTACTTTCTGAGAGAAATTATTGTTGTATACTTATTATGCACAATCTTCTCTGTTTCAAAATAAACTTATTATGTACAATTTTCTCTTTTTCAAAAAAAAAAAGTTGTTGAAGTCTGTGGAGTTCCAAGGACTGCTTAAGGAATGTGGCCACAGGTATGCCCATTCCTATACTTGACTCATTTTAATTCTTACATTGGAAAGGAGACAGCTAGGAATAAACAAAGGAAACTGTCCATATATCTACATTGAACAGGATTCCATTTAGCAGGAAGGAGTCAGCAGTGGAATTGGGACTTGTCTAGTAAAGATGTGATTCTTAAAGACTAACTACACCAGGGCTGGGGTTGTAGCTCAGTGGTAGAGCACTTGCCTAGCACGTGTGAGGCACTGGGTTTGATCTCAGCCCACACAAAAATAAATAAAATAAAGGTATTGTGTCCATTGGCAAATAGATAGATAGATAGATAGATAGATAGAGATAGATAGAGATAGATAGAGATAGATAGAGATAGATAGAGATAGAATAACTATACCAGAATCTCCTGGCAAGCTTGCTAAAAAGTGCAATTTCCAGGGCCATAGTTCAGATTACTTCACACACATCTTTCAGGTAGTGACCTAGAATCTGTACTGCAGTCAGAAGATATTTATTCATGCTAAAGTTAAACTAGATTGTTATTGTTTGGGAAAGATGAATACCCACCATAGCCTAGGCATTAACCCTTTAAAGTCATCCTGATTTCAACATTTTACACATCCTTTACAAAAATGCATGAGTCCTGTATTTGCAACCAGTAAACCAAGACACGTAGAGATTGAGTGACTTCCCAAGTCACCACCTAGGAAGATGTGGAGGTTGGATGTGAATCCTGCCTGTCTGACTCCAGGGCTTTTCAAAACCCATCTGGTTGGTACATAATTTGTAGAGACTTTCTGCAAGACAATTAGACAAAACTTACTGAAATTTGACATGTCTTTTCTCTTTTCCCAGAAATTTCATTTCAAGAATTTACACTACAGAAATACTCTAGCATTAACACAATCTCTCTGTCTCTGTCTCTCTCTCTCTCTCTCTCACACACACACTAGTCAATATAGCATCACTAGCAATAATTAAAAAAAATCACAAATAATCCACAGACCCCTTAACAGGGGAGAATAAATAAAAAATTATGCTACTGCCATTGTAAGAAATATTGTGCCGTCGTGAAAAAAAAAATGTGATCTATATGCCACAGTGTGGAAAAATTTCTAAGATATATGATTAAATATAAAAAGTGAGTTTAAACACAAAAATGTAAAGAATGAATGGTGATTTAACTCAAGGGAGGTGAATGGCATTGGAGATGGATGGGGTGGAAATGTATGGAAGAAGCTTACTTATAATGTTCATTCTTCTGTGTGGCATTAATTTTAAGTTTTCAAAAGGGCAAACATATATCGTAAACAGCTCACACACTGCTTTTTAACCCTGAGGTTAGATACAGATGGTGGCTAAGGGCTGTAGCCTCTGCAGAACAGCATATATTAAGGATCCTTGTTGTTTCTTGCTATGAATTATGTACTCTGCCTAATAGGTGGTTTATTTTTTTCTTATCCCAAATCAGAACTGTGAAATATAAAAGTATAAGTCAGCAAAATCTACAAGTACAACCTGTGATGTCGAGACATTCCTATTAATGGCAATGCTGGGCTTGTTGGAAACTAGTCGTATTTCATTTTATGCTCAGTTGCTCCCAAGTTTTAATAAAGAGCCCATAATATCAGCTGTTTACCGAGGGAATTTAAGAAAGCTCATCAAAATGTACACAAAACAACAAAGATGAGTTGCATGCCATAAATTGCAACATTCTTCTCAGTATATTAACTAAAAATGACAACATTACTGAAAATTTCTGTCTCTGGTGTCCCCTTTCTGTTTCGAACAACCCAAATTGGCTCATAGCAGAGTTTCAATACCTGTGCTATTTATCTGAAAGAGATCTTTTCAAGATGCCTGCAGTGACAGGCTTTGTGCGGAAAGTTATTTAATTCTCAATAAAGAAGGGACTCACTGAAGGAATATTGCAGTAATGTGGCTTGGAGTGTGCATAGGGCAGTTTTTCACAAGTTATCCTGGGCAAGCGATGAAACAAGTTTTAATTTTATGAACACAATGACTCAGCTTGCCCTCTGGATGGGCAGTCTTGTTGTTCTTCTGGTTTTTGTTCTTTGGTACTGGGGATTGAACCAGGAGTGCTTTACTCCTGAGCCACATTGCCAGCTCTTTTTATTTTTTGAGACAGGATCTCACTAAATTGCTGAGTCTGGCTTCAAATTTCAATCCTCTTTCCTCAGCCTTCCAAGTTGCTGGCTTTACAGGTGTGACCCATTGTGCCCAGGTCTCACTGGGTTCATTCCTTTGCCACACTGTCTAGTTGGATCAGCCTATGGTAGGGAATGGGGTATCTCCTCTAACAAGCTGTGTGGCCCTGAATAAGTTATCCATCCACCCAGAATTTTACTTTCTCCTTTATATGAAAAGGGGAATTATAGAAGATAATCATGTCTTTTAAAAATTTTTTTCTTTTTACAGACTGCATTTTGATTCATTGTACACAAATGGGGTACATCTTTTCATTTCTGTAGCTGTACGTGATGTAGATTCATACCATTTGTGTAATCATACATGTACATAGGGTAATGTCTGTCTCATTCCACCATTTTTCATACCCCCCCCCATTTCCTCTATGTAATCTAAAGTTCTTCCATTCTTCTCTCACCCCCTACTCCCCTAACCGCAGCATGTATCGGGGAAAACATTCAGCCTTTGCTTTTTGGGATTGGCTTATTTCACATAGCATGATATTCTCCAATTTCATCCATTTATCTGCAAATGCCTTAATATTATTCTTCTTTATGACTGAATAATAGTCCATTGTGTATACATACCACAGTTTCTTTATCCATCATCTGTTGAAGGGCATTTAGGTTGGTTCCACAATCTCACCATTGTGAACTGAGCTGCTATAAACATTGATGTGGCTGTGTGACTGTAGTTTGCTGATTTTAAGTCCTTTGGGTATAAACCAAGGAGTGGGATAACTGGGTCAAAATGTAGGTCCATTCCAAGTTTTCTGAGGATTCTCCACACTGCTTTCCAAAATGGCTGCACCAATTTGCAACTCCACCAGCAATGTAAAAGTGTGCCTTTTCCCCCACATGTACTTAACATCTATTATTGTTTGTGTTCTTGATAATAGCCATTCTAATTGAAGTAAGATGAAATCTTAGAGTTGTTTTAAATTGCATTTCTCTAATTACTAGAGATGTTGAACACTTTTTCATATATTTATTAATCACCTGCATATCTTCTTCTGTAAAGTGTCTGTCCAGTTCCTTGGTCCATTTATTGATTGGGTTCTTTGTATTTTTGGTGCAAAGTGTTGTAAGTTCTTTATAAATTTTGGAGATAAGTACTATATCTGAAGTGCTTGTGGAAAAGATTTTCTCCCACTCTGTAGGCTCTCTCTTCACACTCTTGATTATATCCTTTGCTGAGAAAAAGTTTTTTAGTTTGAATCCAACCCATTCATTGATTCTTGCTTTGATTTCTTGTGCTTTGGGAGTCTTGTTAAGGCAGTCTGATCCTAAGCTAACATGATGAAGATTCGGGACTACTTTGTCTTCTTTTAGGTGCAGGGTCTCTGGTCTAATTCCTAAGTCATTGATCCATTTTGAGTTGAGTTTTGTGCAGGGTGAGAGATAGAGGTTTAATTTCATTTTATTGCATATGGATTTCCAGTTTTCCCAGCACCATTTGTTGAACAGCCTATCTTCTCTCCATTTTGTTTTTGGGTCCTTTGTCTAGTATGAAGTAACCGTATTTATGTGGGTTCATCTCTGTGTCTTCTCTTCTGTACCATTGATTTGTCTGTCTATTTTGGTGCCCATATCATGTCATTTTTGTTGTTATTGCTCTGTAGTATAGTTTAGGATCTGGTATTGTGATACCTCCTGCATCACTCTTCCTGCTCAGGATTATTTTGGCTATTCGAGGTCTCTTGTTCTTCCAGATGAAGTTCATGATTACTTTCTCTATTTCTATGAAGAATGTCATTGGATTTTACTTGGAATTGCATTGAATCTGTATAGCACCTTTGGTAGAATGACCATTTTGACAATATTAATTCTGCCTATCCAAGAGCATGGTAGATCTTTCCATCTTCGAAGGTTTTCTTCAGTTTATTTCTTTAGTGTTCTGTAGTCTTCATTGTAAGGTCTTTAACCTCTTTTGTTAGATTGATCCCCAAGTATTTTATTTTATTTTTGAGGCTATTGTGAATGGAGTGGTTTTCCTAATTTCTCTTTCAGAGGTCATCACTTATGAATAGAAATGCATTAGATTTATGTGTATTGATCTTATATCCTGCTACATTGCTGAATTCATTTATTAGTTCTAGAAGATTTCTAGTGGAGTTGTTGTTTTGTTTTGTTTTTTGTTTTTTTAGCATCTAAATACAGAATCATGTCATCAGCAAATAATGACAGCTTGAGTTCTTCTTTTCCTGTATGTATCCCTTTAATTTCTTTGGTCTGTCTAATTGCTCTGGCTAGTGTTTTAAGGATGATATTGAATAGAAGTGGTGAAAGAGGGCATCCCTGTCTTGTTCCAGGTTTTAGAGGGAATACTTTAAGTTCTTCTCCATTAAGAATGTTGTTGACCATGGACTTAGCACATAGCCTTTACAATGTTGAGTTACGTTCCTACTATTCCTATTTTTCCTAGTATTTTGAGCATGAAGGGGTGCTCTATTTTATCAAATGCTCTCTTTCAGCATCTATTGAAATAATCATATGATTCTTAACTTTAAGTCTATTGATGTGATGAATTACATTTATTGATTTCCAGATGTTGAACCAACCTTGCATCCCTGGGATAAACCCCACTTGATCACGGTGTGCTATCTTTTCAGTATGTTTTTGTATGTGATTTGCCAGAATTTTGTTAAGGATTTTTGCGTCTATGTTCATCATGGATTTTGGTCTAAAGTTTTCTTTCTTTGATGTGTCTTTGTCTGGTTTTGGTATCAGAGTGATATTGGCCTCCTAGAATGAATTTGGAAGGGTTCCCTCCTTTTCTATTTCCTGGAATACTTTGAGGAGTATTGGAATTAGTTCTTCTTTAAAGATCTTGTAGAATTTGGTTGAGAATCCATCTGGTTCTGGGCTTTTCTTTGTTGGTAGGCTTTTGATGATTTCTTCTATTTTGGTGCTTGAAATTGAGCTGTTTGGATTGTGGACATCTTCCTGATTCAGTTTGTGAGGATTATATGTCTCTAAAAATTTGTCAGTGTCTTTTGATATCTTCTATTTTGTTGGAGTATAGATTTTGAAAGTAGCTTCCAATTTGGTTATGTATTTCAATGTTGTCTGTTGTGATCTTTCCTTTTTCATCACAAATTCTAGTTATTTTTCTCTCTTCTCTTTGTTAGTGTGACTAAGGGTTTATCAATTTTGTTTACTTTTTCAAAGAACCAACTTTTTGTTTGGTCAATTTTTTGAATTGTTTCTCTTGTTTCAATTTCATTGATTTCAGCTCTGATTTTAATTATTTCCTGTCTTCTACTATTTTGGTGTTGATCTATTCTTTTTCTAGGGCTTTGAGATGTAATGTTAGGTCATTTAGTTGTTGACTTTTAATTTTTTTTAATGTATGAGCTCAGTGCAATGAACTTTCCACTTAGTACTGCTTTCATAGTGTCCCAGAGATTTTGATCTGTTGTGTCATTCTCATTTACTTCTAAGAATTTTTAAATTTCTTCCCCGATGTCTTCTGTTATTATTGCATCATTCAACAGGATATTATTTGGTCTCCAGGTATATGAGTAGTTTTTGTTTGTTATTTTATCATTGATTTCTAATTGCATTCCATTATGGTCTGACAGGATACAAGGTAGTATCTCTATTTTTTTTTTTTTTTTTGTTGTATTTACTAATGGCTACTTTGTGGCATAGCATATGGTCTATTTTGGAGAAGGATCCATGAGCTGCTGTGAAGAAAGTATATTTGCTCAATGATGGGTAAATGTCCATTAAGCTTATATCATCGATTGTATTATTTAGTTCTATAGTTTATTTATTCAGTTTTTGTTTGGAGGATCTATCCATTGATGAGAGCTGTGTGTTAAAGTCCCCCACTATTATTGTGTTTGGGTCTATTTGATTCTTAAAATTGAGATGGGTTTGTTTGATGTACATAGAAGCTCCACTGTGTGGGGCATAAATATTTAAAATCATTATGTCTTGCTGTTTTATGCTTCCCTTAAGCAGTATGAAATGTCCTTCTTTATCCCTTCTAACTAACTTAGGTTTGAAGTCCACTTTATCTGATAGGAGGATGGATACCCCTGCTTTTTTGCTGAGTCCACATGCATCCTTTCACCTTTAGTCTATGGATGTCTTTTTCTTTGAGGTAAGTCTCTTGAAGGCAGCATATTGTTGGTTCTTTCTTTTTAATGCAATCTGCCACTTATGTCTTTTGAATATTGAGTTTAGGCCATTAACATTCAGGGTTATTATTGTGATAGGATTTGTATTCCTGGTCATTTTGGCTTATTTTTGTTTTTAACTTGATTTGGTTTCTCCTTTGATTGGCTTCTCCTTTAGGATAGTTCCTCCCTTTGCTGACTTGAATTGTTTTTCACTTCCTACTTATGAAATATTTTTCTGGGAATGTTCTGTAGTGCAGGCTTTCTATTTGTAAATTCTTTTAACTTTTGTTTATTGTGGAAAGATTTTATTTCATCGTCAAATCTGAAGGTTAGTTTTGCTGGGTATAGGATTCTTGGTTGGCATCCATGTTCTTTCAGAGCTCAAAATATATTGTTCCAGGTCCTTCTTGATTTTAGGATCTGGGCTGAGAAATCTGCTGATGTCTGTATTGGTTTCCCCTTATAAGTAATCTGATGCTTTTCTCTCACAGCCTTTAAAAACCTATCTTTATTTTGTATGTGAGGTATTTTCATTATAATGTGTCTTAGTGTGGACCTGTTGTAATTTTATGTATTTGGTGTTCTGTAAGCCTCTAGTATTTGATTTTCCATTTCATTTTTCAGGTTTGAAAATTTTTTCTGATATTTCATTAAACAGGTGTTCATTCCTTTGGTTTGTTTCTCTCTGCCTTCCTCAATCCCAATCATTCTTAAATTTGGTCTTTTCATGATATCCCATAATTCTTGGAGGTTCTGTTCATGATTTCTTACCATCTTCTCAGTTTGGTCAACTTTATATTCAAGATTAAATATTTTGTCTTCATTGTCTGAGTTTGTCTTCAACAAGATCTGTTCTGCTGGTGATGCTTTCCATTGAGTTTTTAATTTGGTTTATTGCTTCTTTCATTTCTGTTTGTTTTTTTCAGAATCTCTATCTCTTTATTGAAGTGTTCTTTTGCTTTTCTGTTTATTGGAGTGATCGTGCATTGCCTGTATTTGCTCTCTTATCTCATCTTTTGCTTCATGGATCACTTTAATTATGCAGATTCTAAACTCTTTTTCTGTCATTTCTACTGCCATACTGTCATTGGATTCTATCACAATAGTATCTTGGTTTGTTAGGGACACTTTCCTCCCGTTTTTTCATATTGTTTCTGTATGTTCCTCTCTGGCAGTGAAGATCTGAGGTACTGAAGTTTCCCCCTGCAGACTTATTATGATCCTGTAGGTTTCCAGTATCTCTCCTTTGAGGGGGAGATCAATATTAGCTCCACCCAATATGGACAATATGCTGCCCTAAGCCAGATAGCCCCTATAAAGACTTTAACATTATTGTAGTAAGCAGGATGAGTTCGATTATTATCTACAGTATTTCTAGTGGTGGACAAAGAGGATGGGGAGGGGTGTAGGATGTAAGTGAGTAAACAGAGGTCAAGATCAAGGGAAGAGTGAGAGCAGGGTCAAAAGAAGTTGGTCGTTAGCATGAGAAAAGGGAGAAAGAGACTCCAAGGGAATAGGTAAATAAAAGGAAAATAGAGTGAGAGAGAGAGAAAAAAAATTTAAAAATTAAAAACAAAAAATCTATTGTTCACAGTCATTCACCACTCAAACCTCCCAGTACTCAGTATCTTGATGTGAGTACAGTACCTGTCAAAGGGCCTCCAGTCTCCTGAAGGTGTCTCAGGAATGGTGGCCCCTCCATTGATGGTGGCCATGCTCTCAGGGATAATTCAAAATGTCTACACCAGCCTCCAAAGAAGCTGGGGAGGTGGGTATGCCGAGTCTGTGGGGGTGCGGGGACACTGGTGCACGTGCCAAGGTTTGTCTGTGGTGGAAGGGTGGGCAGGCGCCAATCTTATATGTCTTAATTATAAAATTCAGTATTTGTAGCTTCTCCCATAAGAAGGTCAAGGAGAAAAAGTCTGGTCTGGCCTTGGGACTTGCTTTAACCAATATAATGTGGTGGAGGTGACATTGTGCAAATTCTAAGTCTATGCTTTGAGAGACCTTGCATATGCCCACTCTGAATTTTAGAACTATGGGCTTTCATGAGAATAATCCCAGGCTAGTCTGCAGGAGGGCGAGCAATCACATGGAACAGAGATGAGCTAACCCAGCACAACCTGCTTGAGTGACTTCCCCCAAGACAGAACCATCCACCCAAGCCCATCTTTAATAGTCAGCCTGCAGAGTTGAATAAGTGGTTGTTGTTTCCAGTTACTGGCATAGTTTTGTGTCCTTTTTATTGATTTTTTATTGATGCATTGTAATTATACATAATAGTGGAATTCATTGTGACATATTTGTACATACACATAACATAATTTGGTCAATTTCATTCCCCTCTACCTTCCCTTTTTCTCTCCTCCTTACTCCCCACCTCCTAACTCCTCTTCCTCTATTCTTTTGGTCTCCCTTCAAATTGCATGAGAACTCACCCTTTTTTTTAAGGCATGCCTGGATAGCTGGTAAAACATTATTTCTGAGTGTGTCTATGAGGGTCTTTGGAAGAGATTAACATTTGAATTGGTTGACTAATTCAATGCAGCATTTCGGGAGACTGAGACAGGAGGATGGCAATTTCAGGCCACCCTGAGCAATTTAGTAAGATCTTGTTTTAAGAAAAAAAAAGGAACTGGGTGGGGTATCTCAGTGGTAAAGCACTTGGGTTCATCTCCTTGTACCAAAAGAAAAAAAAAAGTAGTAGTAGTAATAGTAGAAGACTTCCCTCACTGATGTGGGTGGCCATCATTCATTCTGTTGAGGACCTTAGAATTTCCTTTAGCATCTAAGTATAATTCACCATCTGGTGCAGACATTTCCATGATGACTTTCTGCCATTTACCCTGGGCTTATGGAACATTCTATTGATAAATAGTTCATTACCTGTGTATAAAATATGTCTTAAGAAAGCTTATGTTGTGATTTGTAATAAGGAATATATATATCTTCACTGAGCTCCTAAAACCCTGTTATTCTAAGCAAAAGTGCTAGTGCTAGGTATATCATTTGTTCGCCCTAGTTCCTGACATAACACATCCTTGGAATTTCTTGGGTGATAGGAGTGTGTTTTGCTCCAATGATGTGATCTTGGTTTCTACATGTGGGCTGATCACTGATCATGACTAAACCATGACAGCATTGGACTTTTTTCCCCATCCCATCCCCCATCCTCTGGAAAGGGGTGAAGATCCAGTGAACCGATCATACCTATGTGATGAAGTCTTAATAAAAATCCCTGAACTATGGAGCTCAGTGAACTTCCAGGTTGCTGAACAAGCATGATCTTGACAATGTCATGCTTCTTCCCATATATCTTGCCCTGTGTACCCCTTAATCTGGCTGTTCATCTGTCTTCTTTGCATATTATTGATAAAACACTGCAAACATAAGTCACATTGTGTTCTATGTGTTCTCTGATCTGTCCTAGCAAATGACTGTTGAATCCAAGGAGGGAGTCATGGGAACCCCCAATCTATAATCAAAGTCCAGATCCAGACTTGAGATTGGCCTCTGAAGTGGATTGGGAGGTCTGTGGGACTGAGGTCTTAGCCTATGGAATCTGACTCTACTCCAGATAGATCGCATCAGGATTGAATTGAATTACAAGACACCCAACTGGTGTTGGATAAATGTTTAGCATGGGAAAGAAGCTCACACATCTGGCCACAGAGTGTTCTGTGTTGAGGGTATAGTAGAAGAATATGTTTTTGTCCAGCTATATACTTATACAACCTGCTGAGCGGGTTCCCAGTTTTCGAGGACACCAGAGGCAAGAAAGCTGATAGGTTAAGGTGCAGCTTGCCCTTGAGGGAATGCCGCCTCTGTGTATGGACACGATTCCTATAGCTAAAACCACAGGTGGGCTAAGGGGGAATGATGCCAAGCCACCAAAACCTGTGACAGTGGCCTTCTCAACTCCAAAGCCCATGCTCTTTTGCACTCTATTATGTTATTTTTGGCAATCAGCAGTGTCAGGACATACCGCATTTCCTAAGGTATCAGTCCTGAAACTCATTCCCACAGGTCCTTGCTCTTGAGGAGATGTCAAGCCTTAGTTGAAACAATGCAACATTTTTTCCCATGCTAGGAGTTCTTAAGTTTTAAGACAGAATTTTGGAGGAAGTTTTATGGGTTTTAGAAATTCTGTGCTAGGAATATATATACGTGTATATATACATAAACATACATATATAAACTACTATATATATTCTTGTTATAAGTCAAGCATCACACAGGTGCAGCCCTGAAGTGGAGGAGATTAATACCCAACCATTCTGATCCTCCAAGGGAGGATTTCTGAGGCATATCTCACTCTGCTCCTCAGAGTGCTCAGAGTGTTAGTGGGATTGAGCACAGTTGTCCACAAAAATAATCAGATCCATGGCATGGCGTGTTTTGTGTTGATTCTTCCTCCTTCCTTGTAACACTTTCCCTATATCCTGACTCCCTGCACTGAAGTCTTCATCTCAAGTTGTATTCTAGGTCAAACTAATATAATTACCAAACATTTTTCATTTTTGAGCTTTGGTTTTCTCTCATCAGTAAGTAAAAAAAATACCCACCTACCTATAGATAGATATGCATGCATATATTTATAATCACATATATAATGCATATATATGTATATGTATTATTGTGTGAATCTATCTATCTATCTATCTATCTATCTATCTATCTATCTATCTATCTATCTACCTACCTACCTACCTACCTACTTACTTCTTTATCCTTCCATCCCCATCTGTCTGGCACATGATAGGTGTTCAATACATAGTAACTACTTCCCAGCCAGAGAACATTTCTTCCCTCAATCCTGACCCAAATTCTCCAGCTCTTTCTGAGTCTGTGAATCCTGCTCTTTACTCCTGGAGCTTTGCTTTATATAAGCAGAGGCACAAGGTTGAGTTAGTAAAGCATGTCTTAGCTCTTAGAATTTATCATTTGACCTTCAGCCTTCTGTCTGCTGTGCCTCGCAAGTTTCGATTATGTGAAGAACAAGCTTTCCAAAAGGATTGTGCAGGGAGCAACGGCAACATGCCCAGTTTCACCATGTCATTCTGACTTTTAGGGAAAGAACCTAACCAGCTCTTCAATTAGCAGCCCTGCTGGTGGCCCAGACAGTGATTTTCAGAAGCCAGCAGCAGGAAAGTCAAAGAGAAGCCACCATGTATGCAGCAGAATGGATTCTAGCTGTCAGCCTATAGCCTGTGACTGTGGTAGGTAGAACTAAGTTCAGGTTGACCACTGTGGCTAATTGAATCTCTTTGTTCCTTCTGAATGGCCCAAGCATCCTACTATATTTCTTTCGAGGAAATGGTTAGATTTCTTCAATGGAGCAGTCATTTCCTAGGTTTAAGTGTGCTGTGAGAATTGTGTGTGTGTGTGTGTGTGTGTGTGAGAGAGAGAGAGAGAGAGAGAGAGAGACAGAGTTGGTGGGGAGAAGATACACAGAGAAGAGACAAAGAGATACAGAGAGTCAGATACGGGGTGGGGGGATTGGAGAGAGTCAGGGCAGAATGGTTCACCAGTGACGTCTCACCTGTCAAGTCTCTGACCCATTGGACCTCTCAGGAACTGATTTGCTTCTGATTCCCAAACTGCATCTTTGATACTCTAGAACTTTACTAATTTTCCTTGCTGTGTGAATGAGATCTCAGTAGGGAAGTTATTCCAATATTTTTTGTTCCATGTTCCAGGCACTCTTGCTCAGCCCCAGGGTCTAACCCCATCACTCAGAAGGAAGGGAAAGAACAAAATGTCTTTTCTTTGACCAATCTCTGTTTCTGAGTGGGAGACCAGAGAGGTTGTTGGATGGATGTGGTGGTCTGAGAGAGCCCCTTTCCTGTCCCGGCCCCTGCATCAAGTTAGACTCCTGAGGGCACAGAGGGAGGGAGTTGGTCGCTGCCCTGAGTATGTCATAATGGAAGAGATTTGTGACAAGTGAGGACCTTATGACCTCACTCATTTGGAACAGAATCAGTCCTGGAGTAAGAGAGGGAGGTTTGATGTGAGTGTTTAGTTTTGAAAGAGAGCACTTCTGACTTGGATTTGATTCCAGTGTCAGGCCTTTGGGGTGGGTTTGGATTGAAGCTTTCCCCTGACACCCTGATGATGCAGTATGGTCACATGTACCTAGCCATTCACTCTGGATGGGGCGACCTTGGGAAGATAAGGCAATAAGGTTCTAGCCCTTTGGTATCTGGCACTGTGCAAGGGTCTGGACTACATAAGTGTGGGGACCCCGGGTGGAGTCCTCAGAGCGTGGGCTTGATTCTGCAGCTGTGAACAACCATGCATGGACTTGAGGATCACAATGTTCACTCCAACTCCGCTGTTTTATGAATCCAGACAAGAGAACTGCCAGGGTCCCATTTCTCCTGTGGGGTGGCAGATGCTATTGGAGAGAATATTTGTTTCATTGAGCTATGTGGCCAGGACTCCATTTAGTCCTTTCTCTCTGATGACATCAATATCACTCCCTTTTTTATGACAGCAGATCCAGTTTATGGGTGATTCAGGTGTTAGGTTTCTCATTGTTTTCCTTTCCTTCCTCATACTTTTAGGACATTTTTAAACTAAGTATTAATGGCAGCCTAATAGTAGAAACATGAGGGGTAAAAAGTTGATGGTCCGCGAATTACATTTTCTGTGCAATTAACCTCCGTAGTTGGCTACTTAGTTCCAAATTTGCCAGTGGGAGAAACCAGCCTCCTAGACAGAGAATGACACAATTATAGACTGGGGCAGAAATGGCTCTCAGAGGATCTGCTTGTGTAGCCCCAGACACTAGGCAGCAAAGATTTATCCCCATTTCACAGATGAGGAACTGTTATTGGATTTTGAAGCCAAGTGAAGAGAGAAAGTGTCCTGAATAGCATCAAAGGAAAATATTTATCTTGAAGACAAGCGCCCATGGTTAAGAAGTGGTAAAGTAGAAAGATGGACAGAAAACGGCACCATACTCAGCCTGACTCCCAAAGAGACCTGTAGATTATAGTGTTGTGTTGCTACAAAATCACTCTTGTGTTCAGCAAACAATCTTTGAGCAAATTTTATGCACCAGGCACTGTGAGAGGCAACAGAAAGTGGTGAACAAAATTAGGGACTCTTGCTGTGGGCTGGCCTGGAATCCCAGCTCCTGAGGCAGGAGGATCTTAGAGTTCAAAGCCAGCCTCAGCAACTTAGCGAGGCACTAAGCAACTCAGTGAGATACTGTCTCTAAATAAAATATTAAATGGGCTGGGGATGTGGCTCAGTGGTGAAATGGCCCTGGGTTCAATTTGTGGCACCAAAACAAAACAAACAAACAAACAAAAATTAGGGACTTTCTCCTTTCAAAGTTAGGTGGAGAGATATTAAACTAACCAAGAAATATATCACTATTGTGATTTGATAGATAACAAAGAAGAAGAAATACAGGGAGTCAAAAGAGTATAATAGGTTAATTATTTAGTTTGGGGAATTAGGAAGGGCCTCTTTGAGGGACAGATATTTAAGAAGAAACCCTAAGGATGACAGGGGTTAGGGGATTCAGAAAATGGGAGAGATGTTCCAGGCAGGAAAACACTGTAACTAAGATCTTGAGGTAGCAAAGGTCTTAATCTATTTGAGGAAATGAGAAGTCCAGTTACTAGAGTGTGGTGATTGGTGGAGGGAGATACAGGTGGGAAGGTTGGAAAGGGTCCTGATCCAGGCCTTGTAGAGCTCCACAAGAAATTCGGATTTTATCTATAAGCTGCGAGAAACTTTTGAAGCAACACTGATTGATAATATCTATATTCCATAATCTTTGCAGTCCAATATGGTAACCAGTAGCCATGTGACTATTGAGTATTTGAAATGTGGCTAGTGCAATGGAGGAACTAAATGTTCACTTATATCTGATTTTAATTAATTTAAATAGTCACAAGTGCTACTAGTCACTTGGCATAGTTTTGAAGGGTTTTGTGGAAGAGAACTACAAGAGCAGATTTATCCTTTTAAAGATATCACTCCAGCTACAGTTTGGAGAATAATTTGGAGGGATATGGTGGTAGAGTACTCAATGGGAGCTTAGGCTGGATTGAAGACAGTGGACTCGGGGAAATGTGGATGCATCAGAAACACATTTTGAGGTAGAATCACAGGCTTTGATTATGAAGAGGACACACAGGGAAGGAAAAAAGAAGCTAAATGGGCTCAAGATGTTCAAGATTCTGGTTTGAGGAATTGACGGATAAAGAGGGCAATGCAGGATGAGGGGAGAAGAGCAGATTTGACAGTTGGGATTGGGGATAGAAAATGTTTAACTCAGATGCCAGTGGGACCTACATATGAAGATGAGAGGAGGTAACTGAATATTGGAGTCTGGAGTTCGGAACACATCCAATGGACACTCTGGGCTTCCAAGACTGTGCATCAAGAGAATACTAAGCCTTACATTGGTTAGATGTGAAAGACGTTTGAGATAAATAGGGTCAAGTCTGAAGATAAAATGGGTTTTACAAGGAACGGTGTTCTTTCCGCCTATATTCTTCTATTTGAGACTATTTGGGGAATATTACAGAAGCAGGCTATCCTTGCACATCTACTCAGACATAAGCATTCATTAAGTAAGTCCTTCGGAAACGGCTTTCCAGTGTTTCCTAGTGTACACCAAATGCGTGGTCTATTGAACGATTTGGGGTAAATACAGAGT
Organism: Sciurus vulgaris; assembly: GCF_902686455.1. NCBI lineage: Eukaryota > Metazoa > Chordata > Mammalia > Rodentia > Sciuridae > Sciurus > Sciurus vulgaris. The sequence continues at coordinate 36,037,584 of NC_136478.1, read as the reverse complement.
GTTAAAAAACATGCAAACATATGAGATTATTCCCTTTTCTAATTTTTTTACTTGATTTTTTTCATACATGTATATAGGGTAATAATGTCTGTCTCATTCTAATGTCCTTCCCACACCCACTTCTACTGCAGCCCTCCTCTCACCTCTGCATAATCCCAAGTTCCTTCATTCTCCCCTACCAACCCCCAACTGTGGATCTGCGTCAGAGAAAACATTTGGCCTTTAGTTTTGGGGGGATCGGTTTATTTCACTCAGCACGATATTCTCTAGTTTTATTGATTTACTTGCAAATGCCATAATTTCATTCTTCTTTAAGGCTGAGTAATATTCCATTGTATATATGCACCACATTTACTTTATTCATTCATCTGTTGAGGGGCATCTAGGTTGGTTCCATAGTTTAGCTATTGTGAGTTGAGCTGCTATAAACATTGATGTGGCTGTGTCACTATAGTATGCTGATTTGAAGCCCTTTGAGTATAAACTGAGGAGTGAGATTACCTGGGTCAAATGGTTGTTCCATTCCAGGTTTTCTTAGGAATACTGCTTTCCAAAGTGGATTGCACCAATCTGCAGTCCTGCCAACAATGTATGAATGTACCTTTTCCCCCAAATCCTTGCTGACACTTATTATTCCTTGTGTTTTTGATAATTGCCATTCTAACTGGAGTGAGATGGAATCTCAGTGTGGTTTTAATTTGCATTTCTCTAATTGCTAGCAATGTTGAGCATTTTTTCATATATTTGTTGACCTTTTGTATTTCTTCTCCTGTGAAGTTTCTATTCAATTCCTTACTCCATATATTGATTGGGTTATTTGGGTTTTTGGTGTTAAGTTTTTTGAGTTCTTTATATATCCTGGAGATTAGTGTTCTATCTGAGGTACATGTGGTAAAGATTATTTCCTGTTCTGTAGGCTCTCTCTTCATGTTATTGTTTCCTTTGCTGAAAAAAAGCTTTTCAGTTTGAATACATTCCATTTATTGATTCTAAATTTTACATCTTGCATTTTAGGAGTCTTATTAAGGAAGTTAGGTCCTAAGCCAACGTGATAAAGATTTGGGCCTACTTTTTCTTCACTTAGGTGCAGGGTCTCTGTTCTAGTGCCTAAGTCTTTGATTCACTTTGAGTTGAATTTTGCGCAGGGTGAGAAATAGAGGTTTAATTTCATTTTGTTACATGTGGATTTCCAATTTTCCCAGCACCATTTGTTGAATAGGCTATCTTTTTTCCAGTGAATGTTTTTGGCATCTTTGTCTAGTATGAGATAACTGTATTTATGTGGGATTGTTTCTGTGTCTTCTATTCTGTACTATTAGTCTACAAGTCTATTTTGGTGCCAATACCATGCTGTTTTTGTTACTATGGCTCTGTTGTATAATTTAAGTCTGGTATTATGATACCTCCTGCTTCATTCTTCTTGCTAAAGATTGTTTTGGCTATTCTGCGTCTCTTATTTTTCCAAAATGAATTTCAAGATTGCTTTCTTTCCCTATTTTTATGAAGAATGTCATTGGAGTTTTAGTAGGAATTGCATTGAATCTGTATAACACTTTTGGTAGAATGGCCATTTTTGACAATATTGATTCTGCCTATCCATTTAGTGTCCTGTAATTTTCATTGTAGAGGTCTTTCACCTCTTTTGTTAGATTTATTTTTCAAGTATTTTACTTTATTTTTGAGGATATTGTGAATGGGGTGGTTTTCCTAATTTCTCTTGCAGTGAATTTGCTGCTTATGTATATAAATGCATTTGATTTATGGGTATTGATTTTATATCCTGCTACTCTGATGAATTCATTTATTAGTTCTAGAAGTTTGCTGGTGGAATTTTTCAGATCTTCTAAATACAGAATCACGTCATTGGCAAATAGTGATAGTTTGAGTTCTTCTTTTCCTATTTGTATCCCTTTTATTTCCTTGGTCTGTCTAATTGCTCTGGCTAGAGTTTCAAGGACAATGTTGAATAGAAGTGGTGAAAGAGGGAATCCCTATCTTGTTCCAGTTTTTAGAGGGAATTCTTTCAAATTTTCTCCATTTAGAATGATATTGGCCATGGTCTTAGCATAGATACCTTTTTTTACAATGGTGAGGTATGTTCCTGCTATCCCTAGTTTTTCTAGTGTTTTGAACATGAAAAAGTGCTGTATTTTGTCAAATGCTTTCTCTGTGTCTATTGAGATAATCATATGATTCTTGTCTTTAAGTCTATTAATATGATGTATTACATTTATTGATTTCCATATGTTGAAACAACTTTGTATTCTAGGGATACACTCCACTTCATTGTGGTGCACTATCTTTTAAATATGTTTTTATATGCGATTTGCCAGGATTTTATTGAGAACTTTTGGATCTATGTTCATCGGGGATATTGGTCTGAAGTTTTCTTTCCTTGATGTTTCTTGGGTTTGAAATAAGGGTGATACTAGCCTCATATAATGAGTTTGGAAGGGTTCCCTCCTTTTTTATTTCATGGGATACTTCAAGGAGAATTGGTGTTGTTCTTTGAAGGTCTTGTCGAACTTGATGGAGAATCTGTCTGGTCCTGTGCTTTTCTTTGTTGGTAGACTTTTGATGGCTTCCTCTATTTCATTGCTTAAAGTTGATCTACTTAAATTGTGTATGTATGTCCTCCTGCATCAGTTTGTGTCGATCATATGTTTCTAGAAATTTGTTGATGTCCTCAAGTTTTTCTATTTTATTTGAGTATAAATTTTTAAAATAGTTTCTAGTTATCTTCCATTATTTCAGTAGTATCCATTGTGATATTTCCTTTTCCATCATGGATTTTAGTAATTTGAGTTTTCTCTTTCTTTCTCTCTATTAGTATGGCTAAGGGTTTACCAATTTTATTTAATTTTTCAAAGAACCAACTTTTTGTTCTGTCAATTTTTTCAAGTGTTTCTTTTGTTTCAATTTCATTGATTTCAATGATTTCCTGTCTTTGGTGTTGATCACTTATTTGTTGACTATTTATTATTTTAATGTGTGAGTTTAATGCAATGAAATTTCCTCTTAGCACTGCCTTCATAGTGTCCCAGAGATTTTGATATGTTGTGTCAGTGTTCTTATTTACCTCTAAGTATTTTTTATTTCCTCCTTGTTTTCTTCTTTTTATCCATTCATCATTCAATAGCATACTATTTAGTCTCCAGGTATTGGAGTAGCTTCTATTTTTATTTTATTGTTGATTTCTAGTTTCATTCTGTTATGATCTGATGGAATGCAGGATAGTATTTCTATTTTTTTGCATTTGCCAAGAGTTGCTTTGTGGCATTACATATGGTCTATTTTAGATTCATGAACTGTTGAGAAGAAAGTATATTTACTCAATGATGGATGAAATACTCTATATATGTCCATTAAGTCTAAATCATTGATTGTATTATGTAATTCTACAGATTGTTCAGTTTTTGTTTGAAAGATCTATCCAGTGGCAAGAGAGGTATGTTAAAGTCACCAGTATTATTGTGTTGTGGCCTATTTGATTCTTGAAATTGAGAAGGGTTTGTCTGATGTACGTAGATACTCTCTTGTTCAGGGCATATATGTACAATTGTTGTGTCTTGTTGGCGTATGATTCCCTTAAGCAGTATGAAATGTCCTTCTTTATCCCCTCTGACTAAACTTGGTTTGAAGTCCATTTTGTCTGATATGAAGATGGAAACCCCTGCTTGTTTATGCAGTCCATGTGAGTGACATGTATTTCACCAAACTTTCACCAACAGTCTGTGGATGTTTTTTCCTAGGAGGTGAGTCTCTTAAAGACAGCATATTGTTGGGTCTTTTTTTAAAATCCAACCTGCCAGTCTATGTCTTTTGATTGATGAGTTTAGGTCATTGACATTCAGGGTTATTATTGTGATATGATTTGTATTACCAGTCATTTTGGTTTATTTTTAGTTTTTAACTTGACTTAGTTTCTCTGTTAATTGGCCTTTCCTTTAGTGTAGTTCCTTCCTTTGCTGGTTTTCATTTTTTTTTTTTTTTTTGTTCATGTTTTTCATTTCCTCCTCATGGAGAATTTTGCTGAGAATGTTCTGTAGTGCAGGCTTTCTAGTTGTTAATTTTTTAAACTTTTGTTTATCATGGAAGGTTTTTATTGCATTTTCAAATCTGAAGTTTCTTTTGTTAGATATAAAATTCTCAGTTGGCATCCATTTTCTTTCATAACTTAATATATGTTATTCCAGGACCTCCTGGTGTTCAGGATCTGGATTGAGAAATGAGTTGAGATCCAAGTTGATTTTCACCTTTACATAATTTGACATTTTTTTCTTGCAGTCTTTAAAATTCTATCTATTTTGTATGTTAGTCATTCTCATTATAATGTGCCTTGGTGTGGGTCTGCTGTAATTTTGTACATTTGGGGTCCTGTAAGCCACTTGTAGTTGATTTTCCGTTTCATTCTTTAGATTTGGGAAGTTTTTTGATATTATATCATTGAAAAGATTGTGCATTCCTTTGGTTTGTATCTCCATGCCTTTGTCTATTCTGACAAATCTTAATATTATTCATTCTATGTTATCCCATAGTTCCTGGAAATTCTGTTCAGGATTTCTTACCATCTTCTCTGTGTGGTCAACTTTATTTTCAAGAGTATATATTTTGTCTTTATTGTCTGAGGTTCTGTCTTCCAAGTGGTCTAGTCTGTTGGTGATACTTTCCATTGAATTTTTAATTTGATTTATTGTTTCCTTCATTTCAAGGATTTCTGTTTGATTTCTTTATATAATCTCTGCCTCTTTATTGAAGTGATCTTTTACTTCCTGTATTTTCTCTCCAATACCATCCTTCATTTTAAAGATCAGTCTAACTATGAACCTTCTAAGCTCCTTCTCTGACATTTCTTCTGTGTTGTCTATGGATTCTATTATTGGAACATCTTGGTTTGTTTGAGGCACTTTGTTCCCTAGTTATTTCATGTTGTTTGTGTGTCTTCTCATCTAGCAGAATGGAGCTGAGGCCGTACAGATTCTACCCTGTAGTCTTTTAGTGTCCCTGGAGACTTCCAGTTCCTCATTTTTAAGGGGGAGATCAATATTAATAGCACCCAGTGCAAACGATATACCACCTTAAATCAAAGGTCTCCTATTTACAGTTTTGTCACAATAGACAGAAACAAAGTATTCAATTATTGTCTACAATATAAACAGTAAGTTTGCTAAAAGCATTTACCATTTTAAATGATGGACAATGAGGGATCAGAAGTAGTGTAAGATGTGATGTTTATGAGGGGGAGGGAGAGAAGATAGAGGTTAAAATTTATAGTAAGAGCGAGGGAGGAATTAATAGAGGATGGTTATTAGTATGAGAGAAGAGAATCCAGGGAGACAGGTAGGTGAGAGGAAAAAAATGTACAGATTTAAAAATAAGTAAAAATATAAGAGTACAAAACAAAACTGTTATATACTATTCAGACATCCCATTCTTCAATAAATTGATGCATGAAAAATATTTGGATTCAAAGATGATAGAGCTGTGAGAGACAGGGCAAAAATTAAAAAAAAAAAAGGAGGAACATCTCAATGGAAAATTGAAAGATTGCTTCTGTTGGCTTTCAAAAATTTTCTTAGCATCCCTTCTCCATCGATAGGTGGGGTTGTCTGAAGTTTGATGTTAGCTCCAGTCCAGACTGGTTGGGTGGGTGAGTGTTCCCACCCACTGTAGCTGGCCCCTTCTGTCCCTGTGTACCTTAGGACTCACTGAGTTGGAGAGAGCCCAGTTTTCTCCAGTTTCTGTGCTTCCCCGAGGGAGTTGCCACTAGTCTCTGGTTTTCCACAGGCTTGCCAGACCCTGACTGGCCCACACAAACCCAGCTGCAATCTGATGAACTGGGTTTCAGTTTCCCCAGGCCCTGTCTTGCTGCAGTCCCAAGATCTCAATGCCCTTTCAACTTGCAGAGAGACCACCAGGGACGTGCTCACACAGAGTCACCCTGCCAAGGGACAGCCAGATGGTAGCCAGTACCACACAGAGCAGAAAAACCTCAGGTGCAACCAGACTTACAGGCCCTGGCCCAAGTACCCAGACTGAGGTGGCCATGCCCCAAGATGGCGGTGGCCGTGGTGGCAAACCTGCAGGCCCTGGCTGTTGTCCGAAGATGGCAGCAGCAGTGTGTAACTGAGCCTATGGGTACTGTGACAATGGACTTCCAGGCCACAGCGGGCAGCAGGTGATCCGATGATGATCTGCAGGCAGTCTGCAGGCTAAGAGTGGATGATCAACCAGTGGGCAATGGGCAGTGGGCAATGGGTAGGTGAAAGGTGGAGGATGGGCAAACTGGGAAATGGTGGATGATAGACAGCAGCCAGTGAGTGATCCATTCTCAAAAGGCAGAGAGCAGGTGATTAGTGGACAAATGGGGTAAACAGCAGGGGGTTGGTGGGCAGTGAGGACTGCCTCCAAGAGAAACAGTTTATTCTGCTTGAATCCCGAGTAACAGAGCAAGAAGCAATGCACTCACCCTCTAGTCCACCATCTTGGTTCTCTCCCCTTCTCTAAGTTCTTTCCCTCTCTGATGACAGAAGACATTCTCAGGTTGTTGTAAGCAAATGCTTGCTAATCTCCATTTCAAACAGGGAATAGCTCTATCATTCTCAGCCTTTGGCAGGCATTGAAATCTAGATAGTTAAATAACATTATTTTGTTTCTATTATATTTAGTCTCTAGTTACTTTCTTTTTACATACTAAAGATAATTTAAGAATTTTTTGAAACCACCTCAAGCTTACAGAAAATTTTAAGAAATTTACAGAATACTTTTCCTTAAACAATGGAGAGTAAATTGCTGATATGATGCCCATTACCCCGGACTGCTTGACTGTGAGGTTGCTACCAACAGGGACATTCTCTTCTCAACCTCAATGCAACCATAAAAATTAGGAAATTACCATTCAAGACACTGACCCTATTTGAGTTTCACCCATTACACAAATTGACCTTCCTAGCACAATAATGCAACCTGGGATTCTTGTATTAAGTGGTTCTAGCTCTTGAGTCATCTTTAGTCTGGAACAGTTTCTCTGTCCTTCCTTGACTTTCATGACTTAGGCCTTCAATTTTCATTTGTCTGACCTTTCCTTATGATTAGATTCAGATTATGCATCTTTGTGAAATGTCACAGAAGAGATGCTCTTCGCGTTGCATCCTGTGGAACGGCGCACCATGCTGATTTGACCATTGCTGCTAATGTTAACTCCAATGACTCGATGAAGGTGGAGGCTGCCAGGTTTCTCCACAATGAAGAAATCTACTCTTTCATCCTTTGTAATTAATAAGCATTTCATAGTGAGGTACTTTGATACTATGTAAATATTCTGTCTCTCATCAAATTTAAGAACTAGTTTTAACATCCATTGATGTTTCTTAGATGAATTAATCATTACTCTCATGATTGCCAAACAGTGAATGTCTGATTCTAAAGTTGTGTCATTCATTCTGCTGAGAGAATAAGCTTTCTCTTTTTTTCTTATTTATTTATTTATATCTGAATGGACTCCCCGATTGCTATTTCATTCAATTGTAATTTCTTATGCTTGTTATTTCTTTCAATGTTCAAATTATCCCAGATTTGGCCTGTGAAAGCTTCTCTATTCTGTCTTCTGTCCTTGTGGCACATCCTCGTCATCCTCTAAGCACTTTCTTGTTTCTGGCACAAGATTCTCCAGGTTCAGCATTAGCCCTGAAGTCCACGAATTCTCCAAGGCATCCTGGTTAGTGGAGAAGGTATTTGGACACCGAGGTTTCTGTGTTAACTATGCTTGTTGCTGTTGGGATCCACCCATCACCTCTGTGATAGGTCTTAGTCTTTTGCTGAGCCTGAGTCTGGACTTCACACTTTGCAAGTTCTTCTCAGTCCTTTCTCCCACTCTGAGGTGGGAGAGGATGGAGTACGTGAAAAGCCAAAGGGTGTTGGAGTTGAGTGTTTCCCTTCCCTTAGCTCAATTAGGCTCCAACGAAACTTCAAAAATAGTTTGATAAAATAGTTTCTTTGAGGGTAGAACATTTTAAGAAGAATGCAATGCTCTGGAACAATTCAAAATGTTTAACAGTCCCCTGTGGGAAGCCATCCATGACTAGCAGAATCAGGCTTGGCTGAACCATGGGACATGAAAGTCTGACTCCCAGGAACTGGCAGTCCTGAGAGACTGTTTCTGAAAGCCCAGGGTATGTGACTCACCACCTGAGGACATGCTAATTCTATTGGGCTGACCCACTGAAGAAAATGGCTTCCCTAACTCCACCCCATCCTGTTCCTCACAGAAGAAGCTCCTCCCAGGCCCCCTTTATCTGCATGACTGTAAACAAAGGGAAGGTGGTCTTCTCCAGGTTGTTAGATGCCAGATCTTGGTATGGCTCAATCCGTCACAGCCCCTTTGATTTAAAGATATAATTGGCTCCTGTGTTTATTTAATTAAATAAGTTTCTCAGTGATTAATCTACAGCCGGCACCTTCCTCTGACAGAAACCCTTTTCCTCACCCATGGCGGATGAGGCAGAATCCTCTATAGTCTTCTGCACTGCCTGGAAGGATAAGGCGATTTTTTTTTCTCAACATACACCATAGAACTGCTAAAGGTAAAACTCACAAAAATGTGGGGGCCCTTGTGTCCCACTGGACGAATTCTCAGACTTGTCCACATGGAGCTTCTAGCAGTTTCTCAGTTACAGTTCAGGTTTTCCTCTCTACACACTGGTTCCCATGGAGGTTTCCGCTCATGGCTATCTTCTGTAGTGGGTTTTAATTCTCCAAATGCGCCTCGTTTCAACTTGGCCGGTGGAGATTTGACACAGGTCTTACTTATGGGTCTGAGAAAAGGTCTTGATTTTTCAGTTGGTTTAGCTTTTTATTTGTTCTTGGGACAAACTGGCAACTTCTAAGTTCCCTATATGCCAGAATGGTAACAGAAAGATTAAGATTTTCTTTAGAAATATACATCTATTTGGATTAAAAAGTGAGTCTGAATAAAAGGACAGCTTCATTAAACAGCAGTATGACTGTTATGCTAAAGCTTATGTTTGGGAAGCACTGCTGCGGCCCAGGCAGGTGGGGTGAGGCAAGGATGACCTCTTTTTGTGTTTATTTCAGCTCTCCGGCTTAATAACCACTCTCCCATGCATATGTACTTCTCTAATCACACAAATTCCACATGCATATTCCAGTGGCCATCTGTCCCTGAAACAAAGGTTGTGCACAGCAGAGAGCCCCCACCCTGTCAGATGTGATTTATGAGCTTCTGTGTTTGAAGGAGCACCTGCTCCGGGCCACACTGACACAGCACCCCAAGGGCAGCCTGCCCCCCCTGGGCACTGACTGTCTTTGTAGTCACAGTCCCGACCCGGGACCCCAAGAATGCTATTTCCTACTCCATTCCCATGCGACTCCCAGAATTTCTCTTATTTTTCCTGCTGTTTGAAGGAGACACTCTCTGCTCCTAGCCAGCCCAGAAAATCTCCCTATCTCTTCTTAGCTGGGCTTGTTTGGCCAGCCGCAGGTCTTCCTTGGTACAGTTGTGAGGATTATCTGACCTATTCCATGTCCACGTATGTTTTGGTGCCTCTGCCTCACTTTGTAAGAGTCTGGCCTAGAAGAAAGGATAAAAGGATGAGAAGGTCAAAATATGGATTTAAATCATTAATGGCTAAGTGTGTGTGTGTGTGTTGTGTACATGTGTTTCATAATTAACTCATGAAACATCTCTATTTCCTTTGAGGGATCCTCTGGATTTCTAGATTGCTTTTAATCAAACATGCTTTATCCTATTAACACCCTGATCTCCATTTGGGAGGTACCCCTTGGTATAATTTGAAGAACAGCTCCTATGCCCACTTTGAAGGCTCAGAGGTTCAAATCTTTCCTTCATCTTCCCTCCATCCCCGTCTCAGCCCCAGGACAGTAATTTGATGTAAATCAGTCAATCAGTTGCTCTATTCTGAGACCTTGATGACCGATAAAAGCTGGAGGGGCCAGCCAGAAGTCATATCCCTGACCCTGGTGGTAGGGAGCATAGGCCAGCCAGACAGGTCCTGTTGTACAATCCACCCAAGCCTGGTCCTCTGACCTCTCAATGATTCTTTGATCCCTGTTAGACTTTAATTACATTCCCTTTTTGTCTAAGAGAGCAAATCAGTTCTTGTATTTTGCAACCAAAAGTCTGACTGACATAGCCCTGCCTGAGTCAAGAATAATACCATCTCAGAGATTTTGTGATAATTAAACAAGAAAGCTCCCAGCTTGGTGCCTAGAACATGAAAAATGGGTTTGCAGAAAGCTTAGTATGTGTCAAGCCCCAAGATAAAGCTCCTAGAATCCTAACAATGACCCTGTAAAGTTGTTGTCATTTTGCCAAGGTGGAAATTGAGGTGCGGGAAAGATATACCTATGCATGTGAAGGTCACACTGTTTGTAAGACAAAATTGGGTTTTGCTTCAAGGTCTATCTAATATCAAAATCTTTATCATCTCTCCATCATTTCTACATCTTCTTATTTAACTCAGCTTTGTGAGCTATCAATGTGGGTTTGGAAGAAAATCAAAAGCAGTTATAGGGACACAGCCCTCAGGTAAGATGCATGAGCCCTAATCACCTCCACTAACTGTTAGCATCAAGGCTGATAAGCTGAGGAGAACTGTGTCTGCCTTGTCCTCCTACCTTGAGACAGTGCGTGGACACTAGGTCATGAGCAGGGCAAAACTTAGTCAAGGAAGGCAGCCCAGGTTGCTTTGGTGCTCACAGGCTACCAGCCTCCTGAAAATGTGTCTTGAGTGAGAGAGTATAGGCCAAAATGGGAACACAAAATTGAATCGACTGGAGTCAGGTCCCTGCAAGGATTCTGAAGGTTGTTGGGAAGTTTCCATGCGGCAGAATTGAGAAAGAGGGAGGTGGGGGTAGGGAAACGAGAATGGAGTACAATGGGCTCTTTGAAACTGTACCCTCTGCTTGGACCCCCCTGACCAGAACAGTCAGCTGGCCACTGAGAGGCCCCAGCTCTGTTCTGCAACATTCCTGAGATTTGCAGAAGCCCCTTCTGCAGCACCAGGGCTCTGAAAATTCTGGTACCCCTATGACATCGGTTTTGGTATCAGGTTAAGGGCCAACTTAAAATTAGATTTAAAAAAGATGACTTCATAAATATGGCAAGTGGGCAGAAAAGGGGTAAACTGCCTTCAGGCATAGCTGAATCTAGATGCTTAGACTGTGTATTTCCCCATGTCTTGGCTTTGCCATCCTTGATTGGCTTCTTTCTCAGCAAGCACCCCCCCCCCACCATGTTGGCAAACAGAGCCCCGTATTTTTACTACTGAAGGAAAGACTGACCTTCCCTCTCTGCTTCCTGTATCAACCACTTTCCCAGGCCCAGCTGAACTCTGCTGGAATTGGAAGAAAGGGAGAAGCAATTTAAGACCTCTATCAGATCTTTGCATAGTGATTCCGTGTTGCTCCTAAAGCCTCACCGTGCTCCCTGAGGAGGAAGGCTGATGTTTCCCTCTTCCTATCTGTTCCTTTTTCCCCTGTTGACTTGCACATAGATGATGCTCAGCAGGAAATGGTGAATGTGATGGTAGAATATTGAAAGAAGACAGCAAAGGAAGGCACCCCTGCAGTTTCTTGGACAAGTGCATTGTCATGGCCACCTTCCCTGCCTGTCCCAGGTTGCTGGATACTGTGAAGTGGAGGGAAGCAGAAGATGGAGAGGACTGGGTGCTGTTCTGGGGAGAGTAATGGAGAGCCGAGATTCAGGGGAGCATCAAACCCAGAGCACTTTCGCTGCCTCTTCCTCAGCGAAGCTCTGGGCTATGGACTGGCTGCAAACGTTAATTGGGCACAACTTGACTTTATTTGACTGCATGAGCTCTGCTGTAATAATCTATAAAGCACAGAATGTGCATCAGATGCAAGTTTATTGTGTAAAAGCTACATCTTAATCATATTAATTGAAGTTTCAGAGCAGATGGGTTTCCTTTTCAAACCACATTTTATTACATTTCATTAACATCATGCTAATGGCAGCACAATAGCAGAAACACTGGACATTAAAACAATTTTCTGATGGCTCAACTACATTTTCTGTGCCGTTAACTTGAATGCCGGCCTGGTTAGTCAGAATTTCTCTACTGGTAGAAATATGCCTTCTCCTTTTGTGTCTGAAAATTTCTGAAACATTGTGTAAACCCTGGTTACATCATTTAGACTGATTTTGCCAGCTTGAATTTAAGCCTTCAAAAAATCTTGGTCTAGAGACATGATTGTTCCTGGACCCAAAAGTGTGCCTTCCCTGTGCCTTTTCCCCTTCCTTCCCTACCAAATCCAAAGTGGATTTGAAGTAACTTATAAAATACAGTCATCCCTTGGTGTCCCTTGACTCCAGGACCCTCTGAAAATAAAAAATCTGCATATGCTCAAGTACTTTGTATAAAACAGTATAGCATTTGCCTGTAACCTCTACACTTTAAATTTTCTCTATATTACTTCTAATACCTAACACAATGTAAATACTGTGTTAATAGTTTGTGTTAATTAGCATTGTATCACTGTTACCAAAATACCTGACAAGAACAACTTAAAGAAGGAAACATTTATTTGGGGCTCATGGTTTCAAAGGTCTCAGTCCATAGACAGCCAACTCCATTGCTCTGCGCTCAAGATGAGGCAGCACATTATGGTGGAAGGGCGCCAGCAAAGGAAAACTGCTGGGGAGCAGAAACAGGGCTGGTCCCTAGTGACACACCTCCTCCAACCACACCCAACCTGCCTACAGTTACCACCCAGTCAGTCATTCACGCCGGGATGGATTGATTAGGTTAGAGCTCTCATGGTCCAATCATTTTCTGTCCAAATATTCCTACATTAACATAGGAGCTTTTGGGGGACATTCATACCCAAATCATAACACAATTGTTACACATTCTTATCTAGGGAATAATGACAAGAAAAAACTGTACACATTCAATACAGAAGAAGAAAAATTATTATTTCTCTCTGAAGTTGGTGGAATCTGCTGATGCAGATCCCATAGGCACACTGGGCCAAATATATATATATATTTTAATATATAAATATATATATATTTTTATATATATTACATATAGATTTATAGTTATATACGTATATATATAACTATTTATATATATAAATGAGAGAAATAAGATCAGTGTAAAAGAGAAGCTTAAATTCCAATCCTGACTCTACCACTTCTCATTGTGTGATGTAAGAGAGGTTTCTTTACTTCTCTAGACCATGTTTCCTGTCTGTAAAATGAAATATAAATGTAAAATATCTGCAACTGCTGCTCAAGGGGATGCTGTAGGATTGAATGTAAAGTGCTTTGTGGGCTCTGTGGCTGGGGGGAATGAGGTGGAGAGGTCCAGGGTCAGTGCAGGCATGTTCATGAGGTCCACAGCAAGACCTGGCTTTTAGTCTTAGGGAGGTGGAGGAACACCAGAGGGCTGTAACTGAGCAGGTGGTGGGTGCGAGGGGCTGGTCTGTTTCACATTGTGAAAAATGACTCTGGTTGTTTCATGAAGAATAGATGATATGGAGAGAGCAGGAAGAAGAGGCCAGTAAAGAAGATGATGGTGACTTGCCCTACTGGGGTGATAAGTAGTGGAACCCATTTTGAAGGGGAAGCCAACAAGGTTTGAGAGAGACTGGGTCAGATTCAAGAGAGAGAGAAGAACCAAAGTCAAGAGAAGGATTGGGAGGGTGGGGCCCAGGGGTACTCCCGAGGACAGTACATCTGCTCCCTATCCCAGGGCCCACCTGCTCATCTGCTTTGTTACTGAGAAGAATTAAGTGTCCAAGGGTCTCATTACCCCTGCTGCTGCTGAGCAGCTTCCCCAGCAAGTCATACCAGGTGTGAAAGGGAAGGACAGGGGGACCTCTGGGGAATATCAAATGAGCTGGGGAATCAAACTTACTAATATCTTGAGCTCATATATCATTTTCGTAGTCTTTAAAGTACGTTCACATAGTTTATCACACTTCCCCTCCCCCACCGATCCTGGGCATCAGAGAGAGCACTGAAGTCTCCCCGTTCACAGATAAGCAACCTGAACAAGGAGAAGATAAACCTCACTCTCAAGGGCATCTTCTCAGTCGTTACCCTGTGAGGATGAATGAAATAGCGTGAGAACTTTTGGATCCCAGTGACGAAAGGTGCTAGATAAGCCCAAGAAATCCTGATTGTAGGAAAAAATATTTTTGCAAAATCTAGTAATAAATTGTTTAAATTAGAAATTTTATGGTTAAAGATGTTAAAAGTCTAAAACAAAATATAATCCTTCCTCTTTGGCCTATTGATTTGGGACTAAAATTTTCTAAGCAATAATAAAACATGGCATTTGCAGGCAAATGGATGAAATTGGAAAATATCATGCTAAGTGAGATAAGCCAATCTCAAAAAACCAAAGGACGAATGATCTCGCTGATAAGCGGATGATGATGCATAATGGGGGGTGGGAGGGGGGCAAGAATGGAGGAAGGAGGGACTGTGTAGAGGGAAAAGAGGGGTGGGGGGAGGGGAAAAATAACAATGAATCAAACACCCTTACCCTATGTAAATGTATGATTACACAAACGGTATGCCTTTACTCCATGTACAAACAGAGAAACAACATGTATCCCATTTGTTTACAATAAAAATAAATTAAAAAAAAAGAAAATGGAAGGGAACCAACATTTGTTCTTTTCTTATAAAACTACATATTAGATACACATTTTCTCAGTTCATCCCAGTAAGGACTCCAAGAACAAGCATCATTAGCTCTATTTTACTGTCAAGGTTACTGAGGCACTTTCGGTTCTCAAATAGTTTATATTCTATAAGATGCCTAAGTCTTATTTAAAGTATTAAATAAGTGTCAGTGTAATAGTCCTCATAAAAAGCTGTGCCAACATTTCAGTTCGGAGGAATAAGTTCAGGAGATGCACTCTACAACACAATGACCAGAGTTAATAACTATAGATGGTGTACTGGAACATTGTTCAGGAGTAGACTCTTAAGTGTTTCGCCACACATGTAAAAAGAGTAAGAGATAACGTGCATGTCAACGAGCTTGATTTAGCCATTCTCAAAGTCAGCATATATGCCACAAATATATTTGTCAGTTAAAAAAAGAAGCCGCCAAGCCAGTGAGCAGTTTACGTACATGTCGGCCATTCACAAGGGATCTCTTGCCTTTGCTTATTTCTCCAGGAGACTTCTAATGTCAGCCCTAAATAGGGATGTCAAAACACGTCGCCCTCCCGGGACGCTGCAACCATCTCAAGACTGCATGTTTAAATGACTGAAACAGAAAAATACAGCTCTTAGATTTGTAGTAAAAAGCCAAACAGTTTCATCTTGGAGAGAGCTGTGTATCAGGCAACCGCTGAGGAGTGGGAGAGGTGACCTGAGCTCCCGGATCCCCAGGGGAGCCTCGAGGTAGCAGTAGGCCAGGCCTGCGGCTGGGAATCTATCCTCATGCCAACTCCCTGTCTCCTCGTTTGTCAAGCAAGCAGGCGATGTCACAGTAGATTATGACGGCGTGGAAGAGAACATTCTGGCTGAGAACACATCTGAGATTGAAAAATGTTTCTCCTGAAAAAAAAAAAAATTGAGCGGTTTTGAGGAAAAATTATTCTAGAGCATTGGCAGGCAGGTGTGGCTGTCAATCTTCCCTTCATTGACACAGGGGCAGGAGTTGTTCAGCGCTGTGCCTGTGGGTCACAAGACAGGGCTTCTCGAAAGACACAGTGTGACTGCTGCATTATCGGAACAATCTGGCGACGTTCCAGAACGGAGATGGTGAACCAGGCACAAAGGACAAAGTGGAGGTCACAAACTGGCTTCCGATAGATTGAATGGTAAGTGTGTGTGTGTGTGTGTGTGTGTGCGCGCGCGTGCGTGCTTGATTTTAGCTGGCTTAGTGTTTTAAAAAATTTGAATTGTGAACTAAAAAGAAATTGTAAATAAAAATTTATACTTTTGCCTTCTTTGGGATGGTGGAAAGATTTGGCAATTCTGGGTCCATTTTCCAACATGGGGTTGGCTGAGTTGAGTAGCAACTATCTCTCTTTAGGAGCCCGGATTATACGGTTAAATTCTTTACTCATTTAACTTATGGGCTGCTGTGTTTTAGATATGGTGTGTTTTAGAGTGTGTTGCCAAGAGTTCACGTGTTGGAAGCTTGGTTGAAAGTATGGACAACTTTCAGGTATGGGGACCTTATAGAGGTGGAGATAGTGAAGGGTGATGGGGTCATTGGAGGTGCTGCTTTAGGAAGGAATTAGTTGTGGAACCCTGGTAAGTTCTCAAGAGAAGATTGTGATTAAATAGCGAGGCAGGCTCCATCCCACTCACTTTTCTGGTCTCATAATGTCATCACTTCCAGAGTCCAAACAAATGAAACTTCAGGTTCTTGAACCTCCAAAACTGCAATCTAAATAAATCTCCTTTCTTTATACATTACCCAGCACCAGGTATTTTGTCACAGCAATGGAAAAATGAACTTAGACATCTGCCTAACCTCCTTGTCATTCAAGTTTGTAGACCCGATTTAAATGTGGGGCTCCAATCCTGAGTTCTTTAAAGGAGCTCCCATTCAGTGTCCTATCTGGCTCCCCCAAGGGTGTCTTCATTTTGGAGATTTCCCCTTTCTCCTTGCCTCGAGCAGAATCCATGAGGGTCAGTTTTGTATTTCAACAGAAGAAAAGGCTTCCTACGTACTCTCCATCACCGCTGTGGCTTCATAAATAAGAACAAAAATGGGTCTCCATGAGTATATTGGAGTCTTCTGTATCTTCCTCTTTCTAGTGGTCTTGAATGACAAGGAACATAGGGTTGAAATTTAAAAGAAACCATTTCTGATTTATTTTGAAGCTACAGAATCCCCTACTTCCTTCCTCAGTTCCTTCTATTTTGTCCTAATAGCAAGAAAGGGCAGAATTTTAATAATATCTCCCTGGAATGACTTTCTTCATGCATGAATTATTTCTCATTTACAAAGGTTTGGGAGATGCTTTTTTTCTCTTCCTTTTTTTTTCCCCTTGCTGTGGGAAATGATGACTGTTTTCATTGCTAGACACATTACTGTCAGAACTCATGGAGCTGATGGTTGAGTCTGTTTTCCCACGGAGTCCCTCTCCAGCAGCCAGCTCAGCTTGTCACATCCCTGAAATAGCAGCTCTTGTCAAGGCCTGTATGAGAATGTCACAGTCACAGTGGCTAATGGCAGGTGACTGCTGCAGTTACACTGCTGGCAGAGAACAAAGGCAGATGAAAGACTGTGCAGGACCAGCTCTCTTTCATTTCTTCCTCACAAAAACCATTTGGGAGTAGGTGTTGCTGTCATCATTTTATAGATGAAGAAACAGAAACTCAGAGAAGCTAAGCCACTTTCCCAAGTTTGCTCAGCCGGTAAATGGTACAACTGGTATTTAAAACTGGCTACCCCCCACATTTTGACCACCGTACTGAACAGCTATTCCTGTGTGGGGGAATTTCACCCAGGAGCCTGGTTCATACTCAGGGGTAAAGGAATGATTTTTGAATTATATGGGTGTATTAGTCAACTCCTTGTTACTATAACAAAATACCTGAGCTAATCAGCTCATAAAGCAAAAGTGTTTATTTTAGCTCATGGTTTTGGAAGGTCCAGTCCATGATCAATTGGCCCTGCTGTTTGGGGCCTATGGTAGGGCAGCATATCATTGCAGGGGTGCATACACAGCAAAACCACTCACTTCATGTTCAGGAAGCAAAAAGGAGATAGAGAATAGGGAGGTGCCCCTGAGTCCCCTTTAAGAGCACACCCCAATGACCTCAGGACATTCCCTAGGCCCTGCCTCCCAAACATGCCACCATCTCCCCAAGAGTACCTTGCAGGGATCCAAGCCTTTAACACATAGACCTTTGGGGGAATGTTCAAGCTCAGATCCTAGCAGGGTAGCAATGAAGATATTTCAGGGATCCTTGAAAAGCAACTGCGGTTTTGAACCACTGAAACATTTGGACTATGCCCCACACTTTGCAAACTCCATTCTATTTAAGCCTTATATACTCCTTTGAGGCAAATTGTGTTAGTCAGCTTGACGTCTCTGACCAAAATACTCAACAAGAAAAACTTAGGAGAGGAAAAGTTTATTTGGGCTCATGGTTTCAGAGGTGAGCTGGACCCAAGGTAGAAAAACATCATGGCAGAATTGTTTAGAGGAGGAAAGCTGACCAGCTCATGGCAGCCAGGAAGAGGGGAGGTGGTGTGGGGGAGGGAGGAAGGAAGGGATCAAGGACAGATACTGTCCCTGAGGCTAGGCCCCTCCCTACTTCCCCTAGTCACATCCCATTCAAATTATTAACCCATTACATTGATTAATCCACTGGTGAGGTGACAGTTCTCATAATGCAATCACCTCTAAAAGTCTGACTCTGAACCTTGTTGCACTGGGGAACATGCTTCCAACACTTTCAGCTTTGGGGGACATTCCAGATCCAAACAACAACATAGGTGCCGTGTCCTTGCTTTACACATGCAGAAACTGAGGCTCATAGGGTTTTTGTGATATGCCAGATTAAACAGCCTAGAGAGGGAATTTGAACTCAGTTCAGCCTGTCTCCAAGAGCCACCATTCTTTGCTACTTTCTTTACTAAAGGCTTTTGAGGGCAATAGCCCCAAAGTGAGGTGCTCACATCCCTGGGAGATGTGAAATTATTTCAAGAATTCATGGGCAAACCCTTTTTATTTACTGGTGTGCACAAATTATAATCTATGCTATAAATTAAAAAAAAAAAAAAAAAAAACTCACCAGGCCCAACATTTTATGATTACTATTGCTTAAGTGAAAGCCAGATTTGACTTGAGTAAAACCAGTGGGTTGATTAAAAAAAAAAATTGTGTAGATAACTAGAGAGATGGTACTCACAGATGGCAAGAATTTTTGAGACAGTTTGTGAATGACTGAAGTTTGGGGAACACAGAAGAATCGTCTGGTGACATTAACAAATGGAATTTTGTGTACTGAGTACCTATATATAGAAGAGCATAGAGAATTACCTCAGGACTGTCTCCAAGTTCACTGCGTGATTACTCCTTCCCTGATACCTGTGCCCTCCCCACCTTCTACCCCAACACCAGCTTCTTTCTTATGGTGGTAGGACCATGTTCAGATAGCACGGCCATACCCCACAGGCCAGTTGGTGATTGGGCCAATACTCGCTGGACCAGTCATCACTTCCTATTAGATGCAGATAGGAACTAAGAAATGGCAGGCTCAGCCAGGCTGCTCTGTTGAATGGAGGCCAGGTGAACCTGGTATCTCTTCCCAACTGCCATACTGCTTTATGGATGAGGAAGTGGAGTTGGCTTTTCTTTGAGTGAAGGAGGAATGAAGGAAGCATACTGATAGACTCAGAGATAAGGAGCAGAGGGAGAAGCCCCTGAGCTCCTTCCCCAGGAGGTTCCTTAGAATAGTTCTTTATTCTTCTCAGTATTTCTCCTTTCTGCCAATGCCCGCTCTAGTGAGGCTCTGTTAATTACAGCCAGAGTTGTAACTAGGCAATGATACCCCAAGATGGCATGACAGCTAAATGCTCACCCTGCCAGCTCCTCTTCAGCACACTCATGCCCTCTCCAGGTGCTGTTTTAATGCTCCATCTTCAGGAGGGGCAGCCAGGGTGCATGCAGACACCATACCTCCCAGTGGGGCCCCTCAGGATGAGACAGGTCTGTTCCACTTCTCAAAATGGCAATTAAGGCCAGTCAGTGCAACCCCATCTGGAGGACCAGAAATCTCAATATGTACCTGCCACTGCAGTCAGGTGATGTGGAGGTCTCTGCTCCTTTGGGTGGAAAGGAAGGGCAACCTCTAATGAGAGGAGGCAGGTCATTAAACTACTCACAACAGCATTTCTTTACATAGAAAAGGGTTCTGCAGCTGAGCTCTGGATTGCTTTGGGTTTGCTCTCTCTGGTCCTCATTCTTAGGAACACATTTCTAGCGGGGTGCATGATGCACTCACAGGGAACCTGGAGTGCAATATTATTTCATTTCTATAGCAGAGACTCTCTTGCTTAAAACATCCTGTGCATTGCCTTCTTGGGCCTTCAGCTGACCAACCTCAGGGAACCATATCTATCCTTAATGATTTTCAAAATAATCCCTGTATTCTTGTCTCCTTAGTATGTGCTATAGTTGACACATGTGGTGTTTCTGTCTAGCACGGGTCTTCTCTGAAAACCACTCCTCCAATACCTTGGGAGTAAATCTCCAGAGTCTTGGAAATCCCCCTTCCTACTTGCACAGCTCATGGGAACAGGAGTGGACCTGCAGCATCTCGCAGAGATACCAGTTATTTGTAGAGGTGGGTTGGAAGGTCTTGTGGACTTGGGGGTTTACAGGGATGACTTGGGGCATCTAGGTTGGATCATTTGAACCCATGTAAGTGATCTGAGAGAAGCTGGGCATGGAGACCAGCAGTCAAGATAAGATGCCATCTGTTGGGGATCTTTCTAGCATTCCAGACACTTGATCCAGTCTTAACA
Organism: Sciurus vulgaris; assembly: GCF_902686455.1. Lineage (NCBI taxonomy): Eukaryota > Metazoa > Chordata > Mammalia > Rodentia > Sciuridae > Sciurus > Sciurus vulgaris. The sequence continues at coordinate 36,017,062 of NC_136478.1, read as the reverse complement.
ACCAACCAAGTTTCCTTAACTTGGATATCAGATTGGTTTAGAATAAATGCACTTTTTAATTGAGTTATGGTTTACATACAGTAAATTACTTGAATTTTGAGTGGGTTGCTGTCTCTAGACACCAAATGGTGCTTGATGAGACATTTACTACATGCTATTTCATTGTGTCCCATTTTTCAGTGCTGCTCCCAATTCAGCTGTGTCCTCCTTATTGTTTTCTGCCTTCCTGAGCACTTCCCAACTTTCATGGAGTCCTCCCTGACTTTCTCAGCCCTGAAAGTTTTCCCTTAGGTTCAAACCTAAGGACTCCACTTTACAGTAAAGCAGTTCAGCTAAATAGTCTTTTGTTTGTATTTTGGTACCAGTGATTGAATCCAGGGATTCTTAATTACTGAGCCGCATACCCAGTTCTTTTAAATTTTTTTTCCTTTTGAGACAGGGCCTCACTAAGTTGCTTAGGGTCTCAATAAGTTGTTGAGGCTGGTTTTAAACTTGTGATCCCCCTGCTTCAGACTCCCATGCAGCTAGGATTACAAGTGTGTGGCACAGCACCTGGCTCAGTAAGTCTTGGAATGAACTTTCTCTTGTGTGTTCCAGGATTGTGCTAGGTGCTGGGGCCACAAAGACTTGCAGACACAGACTACTTTCCAGGAGCCTGGAGGAGATAATTGTGTAAAAACAGCAACCACAACTGGAATTTAAGGATGATGAAACTTTGCTAAGTGTAAGGAGACAATGGACTTTCCACGGTTTTAATATGCACTTATGACAGAAAAAAATATTCTAACACCTGTTAAAATAATGAAAAAGGCTTTTTTTTTGAAGGCTATAGAAATAGTGGTATTGTAATAGGGGAGAGAGATTGAGCTCAACTCAGAATACAGCAAGGACAAGTAGGGATTTGTGGCCAAGGAACAGGGTGATAGGATTGGCAGATAGAAAGTTGCTAACAGAGTGTCTCAATGCCCCCCATCAAGGATGGGAAGATTATTGATGAACTGTCTTAGTCAGCCTATGGGCTTCCACAACAAAATACAGTTGACCAGGTGGCTTAAACAACAGAAATTAATTTTCTCCTAGTTCTGGAGGCTGGAAGTCTGAGATCAGGGTATCAGCATGAGCAGGTTCTGCTGAGAGCTCTCTTCCTGGCTTGCCGGCTTGCTTGCTTTCTTGCTTTGTCCTCAAATGGACTTTCATCAGTGTCAGAATGAAGGGAAGGGGGAAAGAGAGACAGAGACAGAGATACACAGAAAGAGAGAGAAATCCTGTTCTGCGTAGGCCATGAGTCCCATCATGAGGGCCACATCCCCATGACTGTATCTAACCTCAATTACCCCCAAAGACTCCAACTCTAAACGCCATGACGCTGAAGGCTGGTTCTTCAACCTATGAATTTAAGTGAAGGGGAAGGAAGGCCACACAAATACTCAGTCCATGACACTGGCCTAATGGGACTTTTGTTAAAGGCAGACCAAGAACTTAGACATCAAAGGTGAGGTGGTCAAGACAGGTCCTGCAGCATTCTCAGTTACTAAGTACAAGAAAGACTTTTCAACTGGCATTAATGAAGGAATCACATCGACTTTCTGATATGGAGACAGTCTCTTTTCTCTTCATTTCCCTTCTTCTTTCTGATTTCACCCTCTTTCTTGTCCCAACTTCTTCAATTTTCAGTTTTCTTTCAGAGTTGTAGGAAACTCAACGTCTGGAAATCACAAGCACAATGATAATGAAACCCTCTTAGAAGGGTTCTGAGACGTAAAGAAGGAATTGTAGGACTCTGGCAGAGTCATGTTGTAGAGGAAGTAGGAAATGAAGCTAAAAGAAAGGGAGATGATTCCTCAAATAGACAAAGGTGATAAAGATCCCAATACATATGGCCTAGTTTTAGGAATGAGGTGCTGAGGCAATGTTGGGTTTCTCTGATTTTGCAGAAAAGAGGAAGCAGGCATGAGTTATTCATGAAACAATGTCCATTCTGCTTCTTCCTGCCTAGGCATCTCTGTGACCCTCAGCATTTTGTACAGTATGTGTTGCACAAATGAAATTTAATTAGATGTCATTGCTTAGTTACCTTTGTCACAAATATTAGCACAATTGACTACCAGGACTCACAGTATATTGATTAATGAGATTAAAATATATTTGAAGGAGTTAAAAGAAATTCTAAACAATCTGTCCTTCTTTTCAAATTTCTTTTCTTTCATTTCTTGACAACAGTTTTGAAATCATGAATGTGAGGAGCTGATAAATGACTGCCCTTGATTTCTTAGAGCTATGAAAAATATGAGGACCTTGGCTACAGAATTCCATCTTTATTATCATCTACCTTTGCTGGAAATGTGAGTTGGTGTAGTCCCCAGGGAGCAGAATTTGGCAACATCTATCAAAATTATAAGAATATTTTTCCTTCTATCCAGTAACCATAATTCCAATTGACCTGTTCCAGTCATGTATGTTCTACAATACATACCACCTCAAAACTTAGTAGCTTAAAACAACAATTTATTATTGCTCACACTTCTGAAGGCAGAATGGGAGATTCTCACTGAGGGTCTCTCACACAGTTGTAGGTGTAAGGAAGCTGGAGACACAATCAACCAAAGGGTTCACACAGCCGGACATCCAAGATGGTACACTCCTGATTGGGCAGTTGGTGCTGGTTGGCAGCTGAGAGCTCTCAGCTGGGGATGTGGACTGTATTTCCTTCCCATGGAAAAGTCCATGTGGCTGGGACTTTTCCAGGAATTATGACTAGGTTACAAAAGGAAGTATCCATTTAGTTTAAAACAGAAGACTCCAAGCCAGGTAAAGGCAACTTTCAGAACCAGTCCATTGTCATTTCTGCCATGTTCTATTGGTCAACCCTCCCATCAAGGCCACATATGTTCCTACTCCCTTAATATGATCTTTGAAGCAGTTTCCTTATTTTCTCCTTATTTTATAAAATGTTGGTACTCTTTTACATACTAAGCTATTCAGTTAGGGTTCTTTAATTCAGAGCAACAGAAACTGGTTGCAAACAGCAGAACACTTATTGGACTTGAAATAATTGAGGAATCAGGTTTGGAATAAACAGGAAATACTCTGAAGTCTCCTAGGTTCTGTTGTGGATTGGATGAACTCTATGATTACTTCAGTCCTTGCTCCTCAGTAGAAGTCAGTATCCCAGGAGAAACACTATTGTTGCTGGAGCTTATGCCAGAAACCAGTCCTCTGTCTCCTCCGTCTAAGGGAAATGGAGGAGAAATCTGGTAGAGGAAGCTTCTCTAACTTTCACCTAGATTTCCTTTCCAGCACAATTGGACCCAGTGTGGGACCCTATAAGGGACTATGGATGTGAATGAGCAGACACCAATGGATGTCCCTTCAATTGGGGTTTACTTTCCAGTACCTTCTCCCTATAATCTGTATCCATGACCAGAAATGAATCTAGGGACTAATGAGGATGGGCTTTGAAGTCAGATACACCTGGCTGTATCACCTGCTGGTTGGGTGACCATGGACAATTTTAATCTTTATTAGACTCAATTTCCTTATTTGAAAAATGGAAGTAAATAGTACATAATTTTCAGGGTTCTTGGGAGGATTAGAGATAACATACATAAAGTGCTTTTTAGTCTCCAACCAACAGTAGACCCTTAATAGATGGCAGCCATTGTGTCATTCATGATGGAGCAGCAAGAGACCTGCCTCCCTTCTCTCCCTTACTCTCTTCATTGCCACCATGGAACCTCTGTCCTTGCTCCATCATGGAAGATGATATTATTAACTACCCAAAGGCAAGAAGCAGTGTTGATCCAATTATTGTGTGAATTGGGTGTGAACTGCGGAACCTCAGAACAAACTAGAAAGGAAGATGATGGATAGAGAGTCCCCTTGCCCACCCCAGCATGGTAGTAATTGCCTGCACCCAGAGTTTGGGAAAGAAGGGCTCAAGCCTCACATTCACACGACAACATGTTTGAGCACAGATGCCCTCACAGCTGTGGCGACCTCACAGGACGCCAGGCACACTGTGTACTATTTTTAAGCTGCGATTCCACAGGCAGTTCCATTTCTCCTCTTTCATTCCTGGGCTTTTCTGTTCTTTAAACAGAACTTTGTTCTTTTCTTTATGTTTTCTCTCACTCTAAAAGTAATGGGATGAGTTCATGACTCCTGCCATCCTCAGAATTGCTTGGCTTTGAGAGTGTATTCAGAATCCTTTAATGGTGCTTTAATGTCAGGTGCAAAATGAAGCTTTTCCCAAGTCTTTATAACATGCTTGAAAGGACAAAGTGGTCTTGTCATAGGCTGCTGTGATGCTCTCAGAGCTTTGCCACAATTCATCTTGTAACAGATGGACTCTTCATTAGGTGCACATTGCATCCACCTGGGAATTTGCCACCTTTGGTTGAGAGATTTGATTTCAGCAGCAGATAATTACTCCCTTTCTTGCCTTGACCCTTAGATCAAAGATGATCAACAAATTCATATTCTCCTGTCCTTTTCTCTTCTGCTAGATTGCAATGTTAGTTGAACAGATGAGTGGATTTCTTTTCAAGCAGCTTGGCTTGAACCCAAATATCAAGACCAAGGTCATTAGTGTTTGGAGGGGGCTGCAGCATTGGGTTTCTGGCATTCCTGTCCATGAAATTCACTGATGACAACAGATGCAATTTCTATTGCTCTTGGCTTCACTCCACTGCAAAGCTCAGGTTAAGATTCCAGAGAACTCCATGCTGTGAAACCATCCTTGAAATATCCTCTTCCTTGTCCTGATTTTCTTTTTGCCACTCTGACCATTATCTCTGTTTCCACATAGGTTATTCTTGGCCATAAAATACTAAGGAAACTCAAGACTAAGTTCCTATTTTGTTCATATTCTTTACTCTCTTAGGAATTTCCTCTGTGCCCTGCTTTTGGTATCTTCCATAAGCAGATGACTCACAGACCTCGGCTTAGAAGAACCCAAACCTGTCCCTTGATCTCAAACTCATATGCCCAACTGCCTTCCTGACATCTCCCTGAGGATGTGTCAAAGTCTTCTCAAACTTAGCCTATTAAAATCTGAACCCAAAGAATTTCCCCAGAAGTTTTTGGGATTCTCATCTCCACAATGAAGTTTCCCTTGACATGTCTTCCTCTGACTATCTCCTATCATCTATCACTGCAATTTTGTCTCCTGAATATCTCAGTGTGAGTTTTATCATCAGCTCCATGGCCCACATCCTTTCTGGCTGAGACTATTGATCTACTTTGTCCATGACTCCAATTTGTTTCCCATGTTACAAGCTTTCAGAAACGTAAATCTTACTATTTCTCTTCTGCTCACAAACATTCAGAGTTTTCCAGTTGATTCGAAGATAAGAACTCAAATCTTTGACATGTGCACAAGGTCATTCCTAGTCTGACCCTGCCTGCCCTCCCAACCACGCCTGTGTTTCTGAGTCCTTCCTTCTCCACCCCTTCCCTTACTTTAGATAATGTTCATACTTGTTCAGATCTTTGCTCATTCATCATTTCCTCAAGGAAGTCTTTCTCTTACCTCCCAGAAGGATCAAGTCCACATGTGAGTGCTCTCGGGGTGCCATAAGCTACTTGATCACAGCACTGATAATGGATATGTGGGATTCTTCGATGACTTATCTCAATACCATGAGGGTGGAGACCCCCTCTCTTTTTATTCATCACTTTGTTGCAGCACCTAGCACAGTGACCCTACACATGGAAGGTTCTCTCTTAAGATTTTTAAATTTAAAAAAAAAAAAAAAAAGGAAGTCTGAAAGAAACTCAAGCCATTCAAAATTTGGAACCTTAGATTCTGGATTGAAATAGGAAAGGGGACAGTTTACTCAGAAAGTCTGGTACAGGGATGGGGGACACTGTGGTCCCTGTTCTTTATGAATCAGTGTCTTTGTAGAATCCACAATGGCTGTCTCTCCTTAATGGGGTTTCTTTGATTGTACAGTTGGGTTTGCTGTGGGCAGGAAAGTTCCATCATAGCCCAGAATTCTATTAGAAGGGCTTCTTTATTAGCAGGTGAATATTGAGCTCTACACAATTCCATTTTTGTGCTCACTGAATTCAAGCAACTCTCAGTCTATTGGGAGGATCATGACGCACAGGTTTGAATTGAATACTGTGTCACAAGCCTAGGGAACTTAGAGTCAGCTCTTCCAACTTCTAGATGTGAGACATCTCACACTTTTCTTAAGCCCTGTGACCCCAAGTTTCTTCATCTGGAAAGCAAGGATCACAAAATCAAGATGGTTTTGAGGATTCAATGGGATAACACAGGTGAGGTGCTACACAGAGTTCCAGGTCCTCAGAGTGGCTGTGTGGACTCTGAGAGGTGGAAAGGAGAGGGTAGGAAAAGGGCCCAGGTTGGGCGCTGGAATATGAGAAGGTGTAGGACAAGGAAGAGGAAGAACAGGAGGAAGAGGAGGAAGAGGAGGAAGAGGCAGGTTTTGATGAGAAAAGAGGCAGGAAGAGAGTCTGCCTTGGGCTGGAGGGGATAACACAGGAGGCCTTCATGGAGGCTTAGATTTCATACCATGGTGAGTCTGGGTAGGTGTGTTAGCCAAGGAGGAATTTAATATTTCTTACAACACATACTTTATTAAAAATCAAGAAGTAAATAAAACTGAGCTTGTGGAGTTCAACCTTCAGTTTGGTAAGAATTTGTACAGTGCAAACAAAATAGCAAATCGTTTTGTGTCCTAGATACTTTAGCCCTTGATTTTGCAAGCAAAGAAAAGAAAGCACAGAGGTTTTGGTGTGTAACTATGCTAGGATAATGCGATAACAATTTCTCTCATACTCAGTTTTCTCACCTTTAAAATGGAAGTAAATGTCATCCAACAATGATAAATGGCTTTTATGTGCCAGGCAGTGAAGAGTCATTGTTCAGTCAATATTCAGTCATTAAGATAAAGTGAATATTGAACTGAGTTCCACATGAACCTGCTTCTCCTAACATCCCACTGAGATAGACTTGTGATTATCTCCATCTTTCCCTGAAGGCACAGAGAGGTCAAGCACATTGCCCAGGCTCTGAGCCTTGAATCTGTACTGCCCTTTCTACTTGCTCAGAGGGTTGGGCCAGGAACATGTGGGATAATGTATAGAAAACATCTAGCCAGCTGCCTGGTTTGTAGTAAGCACCTCTTAGTTCCCTCTCACAACTGATTGTATTTAGCTCAGTAATTTATCGCATACTGTTTTTTTTATTTGTTTCTGATGTTTCTCTTTTATCTACTAACAATGGTAAATAAATTTCTCAAGGAAAGGCTTTAGAGTTCATGTTCTTTTATAACTTTCACAGTGCAACTAGAGGTTCTTAACAGAAATTTCTTAAAATGAAAGGAATAAATGCTTACTGATTGAATAAATGAAGGATTCAATAAAAAAAAAAAGCAAGTGTAGAATATAGCTGATTGGCTTTTATAGCTTCTTATTTATTTTACCCGAATGAATTCTAAAACAGGATTTGAGGGGGATTATAAAAATATGTAACATTCACTGGGATAAAAGCAAACAGCAAAGAAATGGGAGTGAAGGGAGAATAAAATAAACCCAGGGTGTTTATCTCTGTGACATTTCCTGGTAGAAATGTGTCAGCAAATCACTAAGATGAAACCCAGCAAAATCTGCCAAGAACTGAAACTTATTCTTATAGGGTGCTCTTTGGATTTTTGATGGGACATTGAATCTCAAAGGGAAAGGGGGGTATGAACAGAAAACAGGGGATTTGAGACTATCTCCAGTCTGGCTGCAATGAGAACACCAGGTTTACCTTGGGACCAATGTATCCATACCTCACTTTACAAAGAGGTAGTTTTCTCAAATGTAGCGAGAATCATGTCATATTAGTTTATACTACCGTATGAAACCTTTCCTGTTTGTATCTCTAGAAATGAGAAATCTCTTGTTTCCGATCTCTAAGGTATATCCACTCGTGTCTAAAGACTTGAAAGAGACTTATCAATTGTTCCTCTTCCTCCTGGGCTTTAAAATCAATTAAGAATAGGCCCATAAGCATCCTATAGAAACTAGGGATGGTAGAATGAAATGAAAAGACAGTCCAAAAGACTATTAACCCTCCCATCTAACTTGGCCTCTGTCGAGTAATGTCTCTAAATCTGTGGTTCTCAGTCTAGGTCGTGCATGAAAATCCCTTGGTCTTCTACAATGACCAACGCTAGAGCATCAACCCAGGAATCTGATTTAGTGAACCTGGGCGGGGGCAGGCGTCATTAATTTTAAGCTCCTAAAATGATTCTAATGTACTGCCAAAGATGAAAGCCATTTGACACGTACCAGAACCCTCTGGAGGCTTGTTAAAACACAGAAGGTCTGGGCTGGGGCCCAAGTGTTCACACTTCTGACAACTTCATAGGTGATGCTCATGCTTCTCGTCCTGGAACCCCATTTTGAGAACCACTGCTCTACACTGATAGTCGGAGGTCTTCAATGCTCACAAAAGTCCATTATAATAGAACTGTTTCTATAATGTTGCAGAGGATGATTTTGTGTGTGTCTGCGGGGAGCCATCCATGAATGGTGTGAGAAGCGAGCGCAGTTTGAGACATTGGACAGGGAAACCTGGTCTTGGGAACTCACAGTTGGATATCCAGTATGCGAGAATGCCTGATTCAAGTGGTAACCTGTTGTAGCTCATCGCTCAAGGTTCAAGCTTGGCACTGGAGCTGGGAGTGATCGCTAGAGCCGAGTGGCCTGCTTACCCCCACCCCTATTCTGTTTTCTCAAAGAAGCTTCTACCAATCCCTTTTGTTCTGTACTGCTATAAATTAAGCAAGTGTGGGCTCCTTCCTTTGTTAGAGCCAGACCCTTCTGAACGGCTCAACTTCTCACGCCCCTGCTTTAAAAATATTCTTGCCTTTTTGTCTTATTTTCTGATACATACATTTTAGAGCTTTGGGGCTGGGGTTGTGGCTCAGTGGAAATGCACTTGCTAGCATGTGTGAGGAACTGAGTTTGATCCTCAGCACCACATATAAATAAATAAAATAAAGTTCTGTCGACAACTAAAAAAAAAAAAAAAATCAAAAAAATTTCATAGTATTTATTTCACAGTCAGCCCATCCCTCCAACAGATACTCATTCCCTTGCCCATGAAGGATGTGATCCAGATGTGTCAATTACTATTTTTTGAAAAAGGAATACTGGTAAAAGAAAAATGGGAATGTAATTCACATAAATTCATATCCTTTATACATATACCTTTGTAGTGCATAAAAACAACAGCAGGAATAGTAGCTAATTTTTATTGCTGGTTACTATATGTGAGGCATGAGCTAAGTCTTTAGGGGTATTCTTTCTTTTAATCCTCATGGCAACTCTGAGGGTTGTCTTTCCTACCTTGTCTTGAACAAGACAGATATAATCATACCTTAACTCTCCCATTTTCATAGTTGGAGATTTGCAATGCAAAGATCATAATGGATATTTTACGCACTTGTAACCAGCACATAAAGTGAACTTTGTATCCGGCTTCTTTCGGTTGGTACGATGGTGTGCTTTTTCTACTTCACAGATTATTCCATTGCATTCACATGTCACAGTTTGCTTCTCATTGGGCATTTAGATAAATTTCCATTTTTCACAATTATACTTAATATAGCAATGATCAATCTCATTTAATGCTTGTCTTGAGTTATTTTGCTCGGATAGTCTCAAAAGTGAGCTCACTCAATCAAAAGGTAAAAATCGCCTTGCTTTGACTCTAATGTACCAGAGAGAATTTTTTTTTTAAATTCCTTAAAAAATACTTTTTCAAATCATATTATTCTCTGGCTAGGTTTAGGTAGTCATACATTTAAAATAATGGTACTGTAATTTTAAAAACTTTCAGGTATTTTATATAATTTAGCTCCTTTGCAAAATCACTCTGGAGGAGGCTACCGCTCAGGCAGACACACTCTTCAAGAAAATGTCCAGATTGAGGAAGAAAAAAGGTGTGTTTGCCCTCTTGAATCCATCACTTCAAAGTAACAAGGGAATAAGAGCCAGACATACAACACCAGAAGACATCTGTAGCCAGGTGCGGTGGCGCATGTGTGTAATCTCAGCCACTCGGGAGGCTGAGGCAGGAGGATCGTTAGTTCAAAGCCAGCCTCAGCAACTTAGTGAGGCCCTAAGCAATTCAGTGAGACCCTGTCTCTAAATACAATATAAAAAAGGGCTGGTGATGTGGCACAGAGGTTAAGCACCCTATGTTTAATCCCTAGTACCCAAAAAAAAAAAAAAAAAAAGTCTTGAAGGGCATCTAGGTTGGTTCCACTATCTAGCTACTGTGAACTGAGATGCTATAAACATTGATGCAGCTGCATCACTGTAGTTTGCTGATTTTAAGCCCTTTGGGTATAAACTGAGGAGTGGGATAACTGGGTCAAAAGGTGGGTCCTTTCCAAGTTTTCTGAGGAGTCTCCACACTGCTTTCCAGAGTGGCTGCACCAATTTGCAACTCCACCAGCGATGTATAGCAGCTCAATTCACAACAGGTAGATTGTGGAACCAACCTAGATGCCCTTCAACAGATGAATGGATAAAGAAACTGTGGTATATATATATACAATGGAATATTATTCAGCCACAAAGAATAATATTATTATGGCATTTGCAGATAAATGGATGGAATTGGAGAATATCATGCTAAGTGAAATAAGCCAATCCCAAAAAACCAAAGGCCAAATGTTTTCACAATGGATGATGATATATATCATGGGGATAGAGAGGTGGGGGGTAAGAGAAGAATGGAAGAACTTTAGATTACATAGAGGGAAATGAGGGGGGTATGAAAAATGGTGGAATGAGATAGACATTTTTACCCTATGTACATGTATGATTACATGAATGGTGTGACTCTACATGGTGTACAATCATAGAAACGAAATGATGTACCCCATTTGTGTACAATGAATCAAAATGCAGCCTGTAAAAAATTAAAAAATAATTTTAAAAAAAGAGCCTCAGCAATTTAATGAGACCCTAAGCAACTTAGCGAGACTTTATCTCTAAAAAATATAAAAAAGGGCTGGGGATGTGGCTCAGTGGTCACACCCCTGGGTTCAATTACAGGCACTCACACACACACACACACACACACACACACACATGCACACAAATCTACAGTGAGGTGTCATCTCCCCTCAGGGAATGACTGTTATCAAAATAGATAAATAACAAATGCTGATGAGGATGGGAGAAAAAGAAATTCTCATGTACAATTTAAATTAGTCCAGTCATTATGGAGAGCAGTATGGAGGATCCTCAAACAACTAAAAACAGATGTACCATATAATCCAGTAATCTCACTTCTGGGTAAACAGCCAAAGGAAATGAAATTGGCATACCAAAGAGATACCTGCATGCCCATGTTTATTGTGGCACTATTCCCAATATCTAGGAGATGAAATCAGCCTAGGTGCCAATCAATAGACGAATGGATAAAGAAAATGTGGTATAGACACACAATGGAACATTATTCTGTGGTGAAGAAGAATGAAATCCTGTCATCTTCAGCAGAAAGGATGGAACCGAAGAACATTATGTTAATTGAAATAAGCCAGAAACAGAAAGACAAGTACCGTATCTCCTTTCTTATATGCAAAAACAAAACAAAAAAAAGGACCTGAATACACTGTAGTGATGGTAGGGGTGGAAAGTGAGGGGTGAATAGAGGGAGACTGGATTTGATCAAGGCACACTGTATGCTTGTATTGGAATGTCGTATTGTACCCCATTACTATGTACAATTAATACATGTTAACCAAAAATGAAATATGAACAAAAAGAAAGTCTGCATCTCAAATGGGGAAGACTTCAACCCCCTGCCCAAGCAAAATCTTTGTCATTGAAGTTCCCTAATTGACTCAGCAGAGAGCCAATATCTGTGTGCCCGTAATGTTGAAAACAATCCATAAATATGGATTTATTCAGAGGTTGTGATACCATCACATTAGGAGGCTGAATTTAAGAGAGGTGGTGTGTCGGAGAGCTTTATCTTCTTACTTTAATAGGAAATTGTATTCTATGTGAAAATACTTAAAATATGGAAGTAAATAGAGGATATACAGCTAAAGTTGCCAAAAGTATTGCCTCCACAAGTCAGGAGAGGAAGGAGGATGTGTGGGGGAACTAATGTTTTTAGATACAAGCGCTAATTGACTTTTTTTTTAAATAAAATAAAAATTGAGGGAAAAGGGAGGAATTATTCAGCTAAAGACGGACCCCCGATTCCTAACAGAGGATCTGGGCGCCAGCTTGAAGAGTTAGTGGCTGATTTGCGGGCTGCATTCTGTCCTAAATTCTGAGAGGACCCCTTTAGCTAATTTGCCCTCTGCACCGCCATCCACCTGATGAGTCACGGTGCTGTTGGTGAGTCTCCCCATCTTTTGAACGAGGAGCGTGCTCTCGTGCCTGCTCTCTGTTGCCATAGAAACGGTGCAGCTCAAGTCTTTCTGTTGCTTTGGTAACCCACCCCCATTTCCTCCCGACATTACGGCTGGGGTATTTTGCTGCCAAGATAATGGTCTCCATTATGGATTGAATGTTAATGGGCCAGTCCTCTGCCCCAGCCGACACCCAGCCCCTTCTGCAACTCCACACTCGAAGGCCTTGTCTAAGTGGTGTCGTGATGAGATGGTAATACACACTCAAATCAGATGGAGAGGAGCTTAGTGGTGGGGGAGGGGCTGCCGCAAGAAAGGTTCAGTTTCTCATTTTGAAAAGGGAGGAATGGGATGTAGGAACCCAGAGAGGCTGGAGTAGGGATATCACCCACTGGGGTGCCCCAGCTGTGTGTCAGGCCTGAAGTCATTTCTCTGGGTCAATACCAGATGATGATAAATAATGCTACTGTGCAACGAATACCTGTACGTGCTAGGTACCAGGTTAAGTGCTTTGTGCCCATTTAATCCTTATTTTACTGGAGAAGAAGAGGATAAGTAATCTATTCAGTGTCACACAGATTCAGGATTCAAACTCAAATCATAATCACTACACTAAGCTACCACTTAGGACCAGGGAAAATAAGAGAAGCCTCTGAATTTCCTTCGCACCAAAAGACATCACTCTTCAAATGGAAGAGGGAATTGAATACAAAGGAACAACATGAAAAGATGAATACTTTACAAGGCCTGATGAAGTGTGAAGTTCGGGAGCCCTGTGGTGAAGAGACCCAAGGAGGCACAGAAATTAGAAGAGACTTTTCATAGGAGAAATGAAGAGGAGGCTTCTGCAGACACTGAGAGAGATTCGGGAACTAGGAGATGGCTGGTTTCCTCTCCACCCTTATACAGCAAGAATCAGGGACCAGTTCAGGCTTCTGCCCTGGAGCAGGTGTTTAACCTAAGTCACCCCCCGACTAATGGTGGGTTTTCAGTTGCTCAGCAAAGAGAAACCTTTGTTCCACTTCTCCTTTGAGATTCAAATTGACTTGATCCTGTCTGACTCTTTTACTTTGCAATACAAAAAAAGTTGAAGTTTTATATAAAATTGTTCTAAATTTTATGGCTCTCAATTTCACAATCCAATAATCCTATTTGCTTTACAAGTAGATTTTTTTTAGCTACCTCAACTCCTGATGGCTTTAAGGAGAATATAAATCTTTAGAAATAGAATTTTTATGGTGCCTTGAGTTTTTAAAATCAGAGTTATAGTGCTTCCACTTGTCCTCCCGTGTCTTCTAGACCTGCCACGACTATACTCCTACCAAGCTCCAGGGCCCGAGAGTCGTGAGGGCAGGGTCATAACAGAGACACTGAATCCTCCAAAGAGGACTCAGAGATGAGAAATCTTGACCTTCCCACCTCTGGAGTCTTTCCATGCCCAAAGCAGTGGTTCTCAGTCCCAGGCTCTCTCCAGTTATCTTGAAAATGTTCAATTATCAAAGCCAAATGAGCAGAAACTCATTTTTAACTGTTCTATATATGAATGTTGTCAGGAAATATTAAAGGGAACTCAAGATAAAGGTTCACCTGAAAGTCGTATCAATTGTTGCCTAAGGTGGTAGCTTGAAGGTGAGACTGTCTAGATTTATTTATTTATTATTTATTTTAGATTTATTATTTTTTAGATTTATTTTTAATTTTAATTTTTTTAGTTATAGGTGGACACAGTATTTTTATTTAATTTGTTTATTTATATGTGGTGCTGAAGATGGAAACCAGTGCCTCATAAATTGCTAGGCAAGTGCTCTACCGCTGAGCTACAACCCCAGCCCTAGATTTATTTTTCAAAGGAAATAATAAGGAAATAAGGAAATAAGTTCATTCCAAACCAAATACAAGTGACCATTCAAATTACCCTGAAAGAAATGTTCCACTGTGGAAGAGTTTTATAAACTCTTCCATAACTTTTATAGTCGCAGAACAAAAGAAATTTATGCATCATCATATTTACCAGTTACATTGTTGGGATCGTAGGTGGGCAGGCTACGGCACAGTGGCTAAACCTCTCCACAAGTTTCAGAGTCATTCTTAGCTTTAGGCTTGGTGGAGACTGGAGATCAGTTAAGCTCAGGGATACATTATGAGAAGTTTACTTGTTCCAAACTGTCTAGATTTCAATCCAGCTCAATTTGTCTCCATCTCTGCCAATCCTTTCTCCCAATAATTATGTGACCTTGGATAAATAATTTCACTTCAAGTCTCACTTTCCTTATTTGTAAAATGGGAAAATAATGGTAGGCCATATATACATGCAGATTAGATGAGACTCCACCTGTAAAGGACCTATATGACACCTGCCATGTAAAGCTTAGTAGATGCTCTAGCAATTTTTATTTTGGAAAAGACAACCAAAACAAAATAAAAACATCCAGTAGGTGTTTAAGATCTTCAGGAAGACTCCTGTCCCTGAAGAATCAACTAAGGCTCTTTCTTTGCAGTCTTGATTGTTTCCTTTGCTATGAAGAAGCTGTTTTGTTTGATACCAACCCCGTTTATTAATTCTTGATTTTACATCTTGTGCTTTAGGAGTTTTGTTGAAGAAGTTGGTTCCTGAGCCGACGTGATGGAGAGTGGGCCTATATTTTCTTCTAGTAAGTGCAGGGTCTCTGGTCTAATGCCTCAGTCATTGATCCACTTTGAGTTGAGTTTTGTGGGGTAAGAGATAGTGGTTAAATTTCATTCTGCTACATATGGATTTCCAGTTTTCTCAGCACCACTTGTTGAAGAGGCTACCTTTTCTCCAATATATGTTTATGGCACCTATGTCTAGCATGAAATAACTCTATTTATGTGGGTTTGTCCCTTTGTCTTCTATTCTGTTACACTGGTCTTCATGTCTGTTTTGGGATCAACACCAGGCTGTTTTTGTTATTATAGCTCTGTAGTATAATTTAAGGTCTGGTATTATGATGCCTCCTGATTCACCTTTCTCACTAAGGATTGCTTTGGCTATTCTGGGCCTCTTATTTTTCCAAATGAATTTGACGATTGCTTTTCCTTTTTAAAAATTTTTTTAGTTGTAGATGGAAACAGTGCCTTTATTTTATTTATTTTATGAGGTGCTGAGGATCAAATCCAGTGCCTCACACATTTGAGGCAAGTGCTCCACTACTGAGGCACAACCCCAGCCCTATGATTCCTTTTTCTATTTCTGTGAAGAACAGAATTTTAAAAGGAATGGTATCAAGAGTGTGAAGAGAGAGCCTACAGAACAGGAGAAAATCTTTGCCACCTGTACCTCAGAGAAAGCATTAATATCCAGGTTATATAAAGAACTCAAAAACCTAACACCAAAAAAACAACCCAGTCAATAAATAGGCAAAGGAACTGAACAGACACTTAACAGAAGAAATATGATTGGTCAATGAATATATGAAAACATGTTCAACATCACTAGCAATTTGAGAATGCAAATTAAAACTACACTGAGATTTCCTCTCACTCCAGTCAGAATGGCAATTATAAAGAATACAAGTAACAACAAATGTTGGCGAGGATGTGGGGGAGAAGGTACACTCATACATTGCTGGTGGGACTGCAAATTGGTGTAACCACTCTGGAAAGCAGTATGGAGATCCCTTAGAAAACTTGGAATGGAACCACCATTTGACTCACTTATTTCACTCTTTGGCATATATCCTAAGGATTTAAACTCAGCCTACTACAGTGACACAGCCACATCCATGTTTATAGAAGCTCAATTCACAATAACTAAGTTATAGAACCAAACCCTTCAATGAATGAATGGATAAAGAATATGTGGCATATATATATATATATAATGGAATATTACAGTCATAAAGAAGAATGAAATTATGGCATTGGCCAGTAAATGGATGAATTGGAGTCTATGTTAAGTGGATCAATTCTGGTGATCTGTGGGGTAAGGGAGCAGCACCTCAATATGCTCACCTCTTCAATACTTTAGAGAGTGGAGAGAGAGAGAGAGAGAGAGAGAGAGAGAGAGAGAGAGCGCTTAAATACTCTCCTTAAAGAGCTGATGAAGTTGTTGGAGATGAGCATATAGAATTAGATGATCATGTACAGGACACATATGCAAAATAAATGATAAATGTATTTATGCATGTATGTTTATGTATCCATATATAAATATGTAATAAACTATAAGGGCTACAGATTTTTAAAAGATAATTGTCATGTTTGGTGCTTGGAGTGAGAGAATCTGCCAGCTTGAAGGTTTCCCATTGCTGTCAACCTTCACCTTACTGTTGCCTCCTGTGTGAGGTGTGGATGGGTCTTCTAGAATCGGGGGGAGGCGGTGGGGTGGGACAGAAGATGAATGTGCCGTGGAGTTGATAGTTCAACAACCATTATGAGCCTATGTCTTGAGTGTTAATATATCTAACTGCTCTTTCCACCTACAAATTCATGATTTTATTAAGTAAAATGGTATTGATTATCTACTATGTCTGCAGAGCAGTGCCAGGTTTTAGGCAGGCATGACTGGTAGGCAGTAGGCTCCAGCCCCAACCTCCTGGAATATGTGCAATGGAAGGTTGGTTTTCTCTCACCCGAGAGATTGAAATAGTCCCTAACTTGTCTCACCAAAATAATCCATTCTCCACACAATAGCCAGAATGACCATTTTTCTCTTAAATAATACTATGTACATGTGTATATGTGTATACTAATATTTATATCTATAAAGTGAACTCTCAAAACCCACCATCCAATATTTAACTTAAGGAAACACAAACTATTAACTACCTGGGTCCCCTACCCTCCCCCCTTTTCTCTTTCCACAGAAAACCATTATCCTAAATGTCCTAATGTCATGTTTATATTTCCCTTTAAAAATATTTTTTTCCGATCATCTATATCCCCAAAGAATGCATTGCCTCGTCTTGCTTGTTCTTTGGCCTTAGGAAGATGGCATCTCACAATATGTAATCTTCAGGGTTGCTTTTTAAATTTGTTATCTCTCTAAGATACTCCATGTTATTATGTGTAATTTTTGTTCTTTTATTTCTACCATTTATCCCCAGTGTGTTCTCTAAAATAATCAGATCATATCGCTCTCCAACTGAAACACTTCAGTGGCCTCCCATTGGATTGGGTGTGGGGGGGTTCAAAACCTCACTGACAAGACTCTCTATGACTTATTCAGGTATTTACGATCCTCAGACAACCTCGGTGATTCTGGGGATCTGCTTTTCTGTGCCAGTCTTGACTCATTCTGCTTGGAAAGGTGTGGCCCCTACCTTCTGTGCTCTCTTCTCTTCCTGGCTGGACTTGGTGATCCAGAGATTCCCATCCAGCCTTCCAAGTTCTGCAGTCACTCCGTGCACTTGCCCTGTGTTCCGACCACACTGCCCTTTCTTTCCAGTTCCTCTTAGTTCTTTCTTTGCCTGGCCTCTTCAAAGGTCCATCTCAGAACCTTTGCCCTAGAACGCTACTATTCCTTCCTCTTGACCTTACCTCCCACCTACTTGGATGACTCTGTCTTCTATCCACACCCTTTCTCCTGACTAGATCAAATTGTCTATTCAAATCTCTCATCTTTCCTTGTTCATTCTCTTCAGCGTATTTAATAAAGTGTGTCATCTAATTATATTTTCTTATTTGCATGATTATTTAGTTACTGTTTGTTTTCCTTTTGGAAATTCAATGAAGTCGAGTACTATTTCATTCACCCCTGTGTTCTTAGAACCTGGAACAATGATTGGCAAAAAAAAAAAAAAAATCAATACTCAGAAAGTATTTGTTGACTGAGTACATGATTGAAAGCATAAATGAAACTAAAAGTGAATTTATTAATAGGAATCTGCATGGAACTAGATTATAAACCATTTATAAGATCCATTGCTATCAGCAGCCAAGTCTCTTCACCTCTTCCTGTCTCTCCCCAAGAGCTCTGATGTTCCCAAATTCCCACCTCCAGATTCTGGAAAACTGCACTTCTGTTTGTGTGAGAGTCCTATCCACCCCCCACCCCAAAGAAGTCCACAGTTAGGCCATGTAATTTAAGTTATGTTGCAGAACTTCCTTGATATGAACCCTCAATGGGAGCTCAAAATCTTCCCTCACACTCCTACGACGTGCATACCTTGAATTTCCACTGGTTCCTTTCTCCAAGGAGCTGAACTTTCCTCTATATTTGTTTCTCTCTTCCTGGAAAAAGAGAGTGGCAAATATGAGCATGCTGGGGGTTAATTTGGAAGAATGTTCTGTTGGATCCTGAGATGACATTTTTGCTTTGACCTGTCGAGTCCTTATGACTTTCCAGAAATGGATTTGGGTAATGACTTGTCATTATGAGTAATTAGCATTTGTGGAAGTCTGAGAAAACCTGCCCCTTCTTTTTTTAAATTTGGAAACTTTACTACCCTTGTGACACTTTCATTGAGGCTGCACATTTGGTTAGAGGTGAGATAAAATCATGAAAATAAAAGGTCATCCATCATTGCCTAGAATTAACCCTTCACCATTCTGAAAGAAATGGAAGTGTTTATACTTTTAGATCTATCTTTGAAAGTAGACTGCATTTGCTTTAAACACTTATGGTTAAGGTCAGCATTTTTAAGTTGATACTTGAAAGAAGAGAGTCATTTTTCTCATTCCTTATTTGATGCACTTGACCTGGCACCAGCGTCTGTGATTGCTTACTGCTGCTCCTAGATATTCTTCCTGACTTAGGATATGTGGAACTAGAATGAAACATGTACTTAACTTGTCTGGTACTGTCATTTTTACAGATGAAGAAACTGAGGTCCTTTCGAAAGATAAAGTGACTTTGTTTTCTAATGTGAAGATTGAACCAGATGATGTTTAACATTTTTTCCCCAAATATATAGATTACAGAGCAACATGTTTTAAACACTGAGCACTTGTAGAGGTTCTCTAGGCTCATAATAGTGGCAATCTTATTTCATTCAATTAAGATAAATTCTGGCTCACAAATGGATCATCTCAGCTTAAACATAATCACCTTATCTCTTCTATTATCAGGGTTGCCTTGTTCTGGAGTTGTTCCATCAAGCCCTGCAAACTGGAGAAAAACAAATAGTACTTCTAGGCTGCCTTGTGGAATGGAGAGATATGTTGGCTATAAACATATTTATGAGCTCTCAAAAGCACAGGGCAATCCATGAAAATGGGTCGTTGTTATTCTGTGTCTTACCAATGTCACTAAATTGTAAATTAGAATAAGGAAAATGTGGTAAAAATCTGATCTTGATGTCCCTTGGCCTGATGGAAGTTTGTTGCTTGTGAGTGGGAACAGCAGTTTCACAAAGTGACCCCTTTTTCATGCGATGCAATTGACTCCCAATAAGAAGCTCTGTGTGGTTTCAGAAGTCTCCCTTCCTCATTTCTCTTTCCCTGCCAACCTTCTTTATTGCTTTTCTTCTTGTTCCTTTTCCTTCCCTTCTTCCATTTTCTCCCTCCCTTCTTGCTTTTTTACTCTTCATCTCTCTTTTCTATCCTTCCATTTTTTATTTACACATATCATTGCTGGATATTCTTTCCTTTGTTTCCCAAATATGATTTTTCTGTTTTAATGCAGAGGTACTGATTCAGTTCTGAGATTCCCAAAGTGGCAATAATACTAATATTTCATTATACTTTTACTATAATGGCATAAGATCAAAGTTGTTTGGATTTTTTAGGTTTGATCAGACATTATTGTTCTAGTCCTAGGTTTGAGCAACTTGCTCTGTGACCTTCACCAAGATGCTCCATTTCATTGTTACAGGTTTCATTCATTCCTTACTTCATTTCAGTCTTTGCTTGATGGACATGGGAATGAATAAAGAGCTTAATTTTCTTTCTGCAATATACTTTTATCCAGCCGCCAACTCAGAAAGTCTTCTTTCTTATCATATTGCACAGGCAAGTTTTCATCCAGAGCACCCTATCATGGGGCAGAGCTGGATCAGCCTTCTCCACGTGAGTATAGTGGATGATGATGATGATGATAGTGTGTGTGTGTGTGTGTGTGTGTGTGTGTGTGTGTGTGTGTGCATGGACACATGCATGTGTATGAGACTAATGTGGAGTTGGACCCATCTTTATATCTTTGATGCACATTTACTAAATGTCTGTGGGTAGAATACTGTATGCCAGAAACTTGGGCTACAAAGATGGATAGAAACGGGTTCCCCTGTCTGGTGGTAGACTGGCAATCACAATAAGATATGACAGTGCTTTGACAGAAGTATTGAGAATGCAGCCATGACGTGGAGATTCCTATCATGGGTGTTTAATACATTCTCACAATACACCAATGCTTTTCAAAAATATTGTCCACAGACCCTGGGGAACTTGCTGAATATACAGACTCCTAGCCACCACTTGGGAACTATGGAGTATCTGGGGATGGAGCTTGGGAATATGCATTTACAGCAAGCCCCAGGAAATTTATAAGTGATTCCAACAGAACATATCTTTTAAAGTACCTGAAAATCCACCATTTGAGATGCATTTTTTGGGTCTTAGAGTCTTTTATGCTAACTTAACATATTACACTATAAATTGTTAATATAGGCCCCTACAGGGAGGAAAAGAGGTTGTGTCTCATTCTTTATATATCCCCTCAGACTTGATACCATGCCCAACATGCTCCAGGTATTCTCTAATCAATGGCAGTATAGAAATAATGTGCCAAGTATCATTGATGTCTAATCTTTGGGGATAGAAACAGGGCAGGTAGAACAGGTAGCTGTGTTTAAACAATTGAGAGCAAATTGAGGACCATGGTGACAAATTAGGAATAGCAGAATTGGAGAGAAGTACCACGGAAGGTTAAATAGGAGTGAGGTAAAGAAAAATTAAGTATTTCATGATGCACAACAGCATCAAGTGAGGCTGGGGACAATGAGAAGGAAACTTACTTTAATTTTTACATTCTATCACGACCGCTATTTGCTACTAGGAGTTAACCCAATTTTAAAATGTAGGCATATTTTAATCTTACACCTGAGACTTAATAGCCCTGTTGAGTTTAATATTCTGGACCCACAATCAGTATCTACATAACTTGGGTAAATCTTTAACTTCTCTCAGGATTAGGCGTTTTGTCTAGAAAGCACTCATACCTGCCTGCCTGAAAAAATTGCTATAATGATTAAATGCAATAGTAGAAACACATTTTGAAACTGTGTCAAGCCTGTTCCTAAAATATCAGCTCAGGGAAAGCAAGGGTTTTGTCCTGTCTTCACAGCTGTGACCCCAGGACCTGGATCATGGCCAGTGCCTTGTGGGTTCTCAGTGGCAGGTAAACCACTTCCAGTGACCTGTTGGTCGAATTAGCAGAATGCAGTAGACCAAGTGTGGACTCTGGACCCAGGCAGAACTGGGTTCGGATTACTAGCTCTGCCTCTGCTTTGTGGCCTTCTCTCACTTCTTCATGATGTGGACATGAAAATGTCTCCCTTAGGAGGCTGTGTGAGGACCAAACGGTAAAACAACAAAACTCCTGGTCCAGGCCTGGCACTTGGTTGACAGTCAAAGATAGCTACATTATTATCCAGAAGGGTAAGAACTGAAGGTATAAGAAATGAAAAGGCATAGGACTACACTTTGGAGTTGTAAACGTTTCTGATAATCCAAGGAAAATATGACACACTCTCCAGAAAAAGAAATGTGCATGCTCACACACATATAATAATTTCTGAGTTCATCTTGAAACCACTTCTAGTCCTTGACTTAAATTTTTAATATATAAATATATATGTGATCATGGTGAAAAATGCAAGCAAGACAGAAAAGCCCAGATATTGAAACAACAAATGAAATTCTCACTGTCTAGAAACGCTAGTATTGATACTCAGTAAACACATTCCCAGACATCTCTGAATGAATAAATATGGAGCAAAAGAGAAATAATCCTGTAAGGATGGTGTTATATGTGCTTTTTAAAAAGTAAAAATATTTACATTTAATTTTGCATGAATCCAACAGAAGGGAAAGAACTGATTAAAAAACTGAAGGAATTTCTGACCTTCTATTTAACATTTTTAAAATTACATGTATTCATAATTCTTAAAAAGATTCCTCTACAGTCAAGAAACTCTATTACAAAATCTTTCATGATTGACTTAGCTGCTATTAATTCTATTTCAATTTTAGAAGTGTCTTTTGACTCTTTTTAGGGTAAGATGGGTCTATGAGCCTGCTTATGATTTTGTCTTTTCTCCTCTTACTTCCCAATTTTTGTTGGTACAGTTTTCAATTTATCAAGGTGTGATATGTTTATGTTCTATACTAGAACCACAAGCCTCTCAATAATTTAGTGTTTATTCTGTTAGTGAATTCTTGTTAGAAGTGTTTGATTTTTAAAAAAATTTTAAATTTTTTCTAATTAGTTATACATGACAGTAGAGCACTTTTATGCATTTTGATAAATCATACATAAATGGAGTATAATTTCTCATTTTTCTGATATACATATTGTAGGATCATATTGGTCATGCAGTCGCATATGTACATGAGGTAATAGACATTAGAAGTGTTTTTCAATAGCACTTGTACTGCTTTCTATGATGTTAGTGTTTGCAGGATAGAGAGGGCACGTGGAAGTGTCTGAATATTGATATCATGTAGGTAATTTTCAAATGACCCAGCAAATGCAAAATACTAGTGCAAAAGTCTTAGACCAATAGATGAAAGGTTAGGATTGAATCTGGTTAAATTAATTGAGAAATGTGGGTGAAGGATTGAAGTACAGCCTGCTGGTTGACCATAGTTACAGCCAAGTGGGCTCTGGGTATCTGCAGGTGCCATTGGCTGCCCAAGTTCCTGGAAAGGACCATCAGGCAGACTCCATCCTCAACCAAGTCCCTCAGGGCCACTTGAGAAGCCCTCCTGAAGTATTGAACCTAGTCTCCTCCTAAATCTGTTCCTTCTCTGTTCCTTGGTGATGCACAGAGAGGAGGGGCAGGAATATCCCCTCTTTTCTAAAAATGCCAATAAAATATTTAAAATGGAACAGTATGCCTAACTCAGTATCTGCCACATAGATGCTGAATTAATGTTTACTCAAAATGCAACTGGAAGTAACTATTTAGTGTTTTGAATCCATGTTCTCAGTCAATCCTTGAGGTTTAACTCACACTGCTCTTGGTTCCTGTTCAGTATCTGCTGGGGAAGGACCTATGGTGTGGACGGATGTGAGAGAGGCCACGTGGGAAGAAAGGCAGCCAGAGAGGTAGACTGAGGTCATAGATGATGGGCTCGTGCCCTGCATTAGAGGGTGCTGTTTATCATCAACAGGAAAGGGAAAATAGACATGTGCACTGAGGTATTTTTGTCTTGCAGCTGCATAAGCAGGCTGCTCGTTCTGCATGATTTATAAGAAGCTTACTGGTTTGTTCTTTTTAACCTAGCCAACTCTGTAAGAAAGGGCTTTGGACTCAGGAGAATCATTAACTGAGGTACCCCTTAGAATAGGAATGTCTCCATAGAAGCCTGGATTTGGCGGTCTCTCAGAGACAACCCCATCCTGGGATCTCACTACTGGCTGCACTTGAGAACTTCCAAGGTACCTTAACAAGACTGAGGCCTGGGCTCCACCACTGGTCTGTCTGTGGAGACGGCTACGCATGTGCAAATTTGAAAGCTCCCCCAGTCACTCTGATCTTCAGAGCTGAGAACCACTCAACTATTTTCATCCACATGGTACAGATGGAGAAGGTTCTGATCAGAGAGGGGAAGAAACTTGCTCAACATCACACAGTTAGGTTAGATGTCCAGCTAGAACAAGAACCCAGAGATTCTGACTCCCATCTCATCTCAGTGTTTTCTAGAACACTGTCCTATCCCCTTGTAACCAGACCTTTGGAAAGAACAACTAACCTCTAGTCACTCCTTTCTCTACTTTTCAGAAGTGGGGAACTTCAGCTATTGCTACCAGATAACTGTTTCTCTACTCCTGCAGGGGTAATTGATGAAATTAATATCTACCCTCAGTCTATTGAGGGCTTATCAAGAAATAAACCCATGCTTTATGATCCCTGTAAGAGAAATGACCAGAGAATCCACAGTTTGAGAGAGGGTGTGTTTTTGGCAGGTGGGCTTTCCCAACAGATCTTTTAAGGTCTCATTTTGTCTGACCTCTGCTTGGGCCATGAGGGCAGGGGGGAGTCACAGAACAAAGTTATGTGGTTCCTACATTGTAACAAATTTGCTATGCTTTAAAAATCAGATGTTGAATAGCATACATCTGCCATGGTTTCTTTTTCTCTTTGGATTTCAGGAAACTCAAAGTAATGTTTTCCACTATTGTATCCAAGGTACAATAGTATTTTCTGTTTTGCCCCTTTCGATGCCTATGTCTTATCAGGTGAGTTTTGTTTCATTAGCTTATCATACATTGTTGTTGTCATCCTTTTTTGATTTATTGGTTTTTTGTTTTTATATTTGTTTTTGTTTTTGTTGTTGTAAGCTACCTTGTGTCTTCTGAAAATCAGGGGGTATAAATAAATGGCTTATAGGGAGTTTGACCCAGCCATGACCTGAATCCCAGAGATATCAAGCCCCAACCCACAGCATCATAGCACAGGTATGAAGGACAGTGTCCCTCGGGGCATCTTCCTTGCCTGCTGTGCTGATACTCTGAATTATTTCTTCTCTGATTGCTTCTTGGGTAAACATTTGAAACTAGATGGAACTATTCCCTCCCTGAAGATTTTAAATTCCAGGCACTCCAGTTGAACTTCTCAAAGGAGATTCCCTTTAACTTATTTGCATCTCACATGCCTTCTGAACCAGTGGAGGACAAAAATCAGGGGGTGGGACTGAAAAAGGAAAGAGTTGCAGACAGGTGTCTTACAGCTGCAGATGCCTGATGCTGAGCCCTCTGAGGTCTTGTCACCCATTTACCAACAAGCCACTGTCTCCTAAATAAGTTCCCTGTACTCCTTGCCTGTGGATTTAAAAGCAGGGAACATAGATTTATAGTGAGCAAATCCAGTCTAGAAGACACTTCTGGCCAGAACTTCTCTTTTGCAATGTCATCATGACCAGTGACCATGACCAGGCGACAGAAGCATCTGTTACCTGGGAGGTGAAGCTGGCATCCCAGGTAACAAGCAAAGGAGAAAATAAAGCCCAGGAGTAAGTGTTCCTTGCCTGCTCACCTGGTTCTCTAGTGAGGCAGTCGCTTTCCATTTGTCCCAGGACCACTGAAGTGACCAATATCAGCTCTAATGAGGTGGGATCTTTGCCAAGAACTGCTAATGTCACTCCTCTGTCTTCCCTCATAATACTGGGAGCATGAAGCTAGTTACTGTCATGTCAATGTCTCCCAGAACTGGTGACAGCAGCTTCTTTGGTGAGAAAATTGTGCCCCATTTTCCAGGAAATAACAGCATTCTCCCTTCGTCCTGCCTCATTGCCCATCTCTGAAAAAGTCCTTGAAGCACTTGAAGAGTTAGAGTCCACGGATACGTGTGGAGTGAGGGTATGATGAGGACGGTGCTGTTGTCTCAAGGTTTATCAAGCTCTTCTGGAGCCTCATTAAAAGTGATTTTTTTGTGTTAGCTATTCTTGTGGCAATGAGAGTTTGGGAGGCAATCAAGAGCCAAATGATTTCTCCCTCCCACAATGCAGGCATCATTTACTAAGTGTATGGCTTCAAATAAATGGCATCTTCCTGAGATTACCTGCTCATCTATCCAGTGGGGAAAATCAGCATCTACCTAACTGAAATGCTGTGTGGAGATGGATTAAATGAAACATGTGAATCAAAGGTTTAGCAAAACTGGAACAAAGTAAGTGCTCAATAAAGAGTAGTAGTTGTTACCTAGTATGTATAGTAATGATGCCCAATGCACTTTTCTGGGGAAGCTTCTGAGAAGCGAAGGAGTCAATCTTGGCGGACCATTTTCTGAGGGACATTACAAGCTCAATCCTCTGCCCTCCAAATTCTGCAGCACAGCAGCTCTGAAAATTCCCATCTGATTTGCTATGTCCATGTAGCTCAGCTGAAAACATAACATACAGCCTTAAATAGTCCTAAAGAAAACTGGGGAGTGCATTAAAATTGGCCACAGAAACAAGCAAAAATCAAGCTCTATAATTAATGCTCAGCCTTTTATAGACTGTGAAGTTTAGCAAGACTGTCTAAAGGTCAGGAGTGGGACTTAGCTAAACTGGGAGGGAGAGAGAAAGAGAGAGGGAGAGAGAAAGGACATATCCTGCTGCATGTCCACGTTCACACTCTGCAACACGGGACCTCATATTGGGGAATTAGAGGAATTCCAATTAAGCCTTTTCATTTTGATTTCTCATTAGATCCTTAGAAAATCTGCAGAAAATTAAATCGAACTCGAGACCTCCAGCCGGGAGATTTATCCGATTTAATGTTTTGAAAGAGACTTATTATCTTGTCAGGAATAATTCGAAAATCCAAATAAGAGCAATTGAATCAGCAGAATTTAGGCCTCGAGATAACAATCATTTTGTACAACCAACCATAGCATTTAAACAGCTGAAGTGGCACTTCCAGAGCTGCCGCTCCTGGCAGTTTAGTTCTTCTACTAACTCAACCCTTCCTAACTATACTGGCTCTTTCACCTGCCATCACCCACCATTTCTTAAAGACCACACCGAGAGATCCCGGCAAAGGCATTAAAACCAAGCCTCTAGCTGGGTTCCTCACTCTTGATTGGCTTGCGTTCGCTCAATGTCATCTTCTCATTTGTGTACAGACAGGCTGCAGCCCGATGGCCTTCTGACTTACTTGTCCATCCTGCTGTGTGTCTTTGGCTGGCTGTGTTCTCCACGTGAACTAGCTGCTGACTGCTTCCTTTATCGCCTGCTGGGATGGCAGCGATCACTGCTAAAAACAATCATGTGGTCGGGCATGTTTTTAGCAGCCTTCCAGCTACAGCAGTAATTATCGAGGAGGATCTGAAGGGGCCTGCTGTTTGTTAGTAACCAGATTATTCAGGTAGAGTCAGGAAGAGAGTTTAATCATGTCCTCCCTCAGAATCCCTGTTGAGATTTTGTCGACACTCAGATTTATCACAGTGACTTAGGCATTGGTCCTGAGGACCAGGTCACTTTGAGCATCCCAAGCTCCTCTGGGCTCCCAGATCCCTTAGCTCTTCAGTCTTCTCTGCTGAGTTGAGCTCATACTCTTTGGCTGGAGAGACGAACTTGCCAGATATTGATCTTTCCACCTGTAGTCAATCTCCTTTAGTTTAGACCAATCTATACTGGGTAAATATTTGGTCAATTCAAAGCCATTGTTGCTTTTCTCCTCTTCCTGCCTGACTTCTTGGTATGAGGAGAACTTTGAGTCTTCCTGGCAAGGAAGTCATGACACTTGACATGCTGTCCTCTTCCAGTGCTTGCTTTTGAGTGACTGGGCTGGTCCAATGGCTGAAATAGTGTTTGTGTAGGTACCACTGTCATTGCTTCTGGTCATTGAAGTCCCATTTTGATGGCCCCTCTTCCTGATCCGGTTTCTGCTGCACCGATGATCCTCTCTGTACCTATCTTTTTCACAGGAACGTGGGAATTTCTGGGTCCCCTACGGTCCATGTGTAGACCTGAGGGAGCCAAGAACACACCGCAAGGTGTCCTCTCTACTGAAATGCTGCCTTATCCACCTGTGCTGCTGCCCTGGATGTGGTCATGTTGATGTAGTTTCCCCCCAGGTCATGCCCACTGAAGTATGCTACCTTTCAGCTGCAGCCCCACAATGATATTGGCTCCTAATTGATTTAAAGATTGAGCTGAGCCAACTCCATTTTGTTCAGACATTTTACCCTGTGTGAAAATCAGCCCCTTTTCTTTCTTTGTGGGTCCACTTGCATAGCACTCGCATCCTGACCACAATATCCTGAACTTGTAGAATATAAGTTTGCCCCTCCAAACACATACTGATAATTCTGAGAAACTTGTTTATGTAACCTGTGGTTGTAACTGCCACCCTCTCTCCCCCTTTCCTTGTGGTTTTCCAACTTTTAAGCAGCAGTTGACCCCCATGTGGGTGTTAGAGACTGCAGAGCTGTTTGCTTTCTGCTTCCCCATCCTGGCCAGAATAAATCCTTTGTCTTTTGCTTCAGAAGGACCTGGAGTTTTTATGTGGGATATTGGAATAGCACTTTAACATAATTACCTGTCAAGGTATTTCTACCATCTCCAGCAATGTTTCCATTCAGTGAAGGAGAACATGGGGACACATGATCTTTCACTTTACACCTGACTTCTTCCCACATTTCACCATAATCATTGGGGCATTTCATCTGTTATTTTTTCTTTGGAAGGCACTTACGCTACTTCTCAGGGCACTGAGTCTCATGACTCAGTGTTAAGAGCAAAGGGCGCACTGTCCCTTCTTCATCATAGAAGAATCAGAGTCACTCAGGGATTTTTTTTTTTTTTTCATAACTGATGCTAGGGATGGAACCCAGGGCCTAGCACATGCCTGGCAGGCATTCTACAGCTAAGATACAGGCTCAGAACTCAGGCAGGGCACACATTCCCACATCCCTTTATGTGGAGATTCGTTTATGTTGATTAGCTTTTCATCATTGTGACCAAAATACCTGACGAGATCAACTTGGAGGAGGAAAAGTTTATCTGGCTCAGGGTTTTAGAGTCTCAGTCATGGTTGGCTGACTCCACTGCTCTGGGCCCCAGGTGAGGCAGAGTATCATGCAGAAGGGTATGACAGAGGAGTGCTTCTGTGCTCATGGCAGCCAGGAAGCAAAGAGAGAGAGAGATGAGCGAAGGAGCTGCAGGGAAGATGGACCTTTCCAGGGAATTACCCCAATGACCTATTTCCTCCAGTCACCCCTCACCTGCCTACAGTTACCATCCAGTTGGTTTATTCAAATGAGGATGGACTCATTAGGTTATAACTCTCATGATCTAACTATTTCATCTCTGAATATTTTTGCATTAACAGGAATTTTGGGGGGAATACCTCATATCCAAACCATGACATGATACTAGGAATAAAGGATTATCAATGAAAAAAGTGACACTGGTTTACCATCCACATTATATTCTCAATCCACTCTGCCTTCTAGAAGTGGATCCCAAGGAAGAGACTTAACTATTGAGCAAGGACTGAATGTAAGGATTCTCCCTGAAGAAGGTGAACCCCACTGCCTTACTTAAATCAAGGAAGATGGGGACCCAAGGAATACAGGGATCCTTTGGTGGGCCAGTAGGCCATGTGTGGCAAGGTTGGAAGTGCCGAGGCTGTGGAAGGGCCACTCTGAAAGAGCAGAAGGACCATTAGCTGGCATCAGGAGAGGACTTTGGTGAGAGAAAAATGATGTATAAGGGGAATATCTGTGAAATTTAGTCTCATGGTGTGAAATAGAATCTTCTGACCTCCTAGAAGTATATCCCTATGGATTCAGGCCTAATTTTTAGTGTTTGGAATTTCATTGTTTCAAGGTGGGCAGGGGCTAAGAGCCGGGCTACACGTGGGAATCTATTTACACCATCGTCCCACTTCTATTTTCCCTGTGCGGTGCACCTCCTTACTTCCCATTTCCTCCAGCCACACCCACCTGCCTACATCCCTCTTCCTCTTCTCATGGGGACTTACCTCTTTTTGCTGAGATATTTTTATTTTGTCACTCTTATTTCAGATAATGTTTTAAGAATTGTTTCCCCCTTAATATTGAGTTCACTTGGTAAATATTATTGAGGGCCCCCACTTTGTGGCAGACAATGTTCTAGGTACCCAGGAGAGAGTACCCAGGCACAATTGCTGCAGTCATGCGGTTTTCTGGGGAAGACAAACATTAGTTGATTAATTAGATATTACAGTGGACAAAGTTGCAATCTGACAAAGCTGTGTGCGTAAAGTGCTGCAGTAGAGATGTGGGGAAGGAGTACCCTAGATGGGGTCATCAGAAGACTCAGCATGCTCTGAGGGTTCAGGAGAGGCTCTCTCAGAGGAAGCATAGACTATGGACTCAGGGAGTCTGATTGTCTTATTTCCTAAGTGGGTGCCTTGGGCAAGTTACTTAACCTCCCTAAATTATAGTTGGCCCATCTGTGAAACTAGTATAACATACCTGACTCCTAGGCTTATTTTGAATATTAAGAGAGACAACCCATAAAAATCACTTAGCACAGTGCCTAGCATATACTAAGCACATAATAAACACTACTTGTAGGTCGTGATGAGGAACTTGGATCTTATTTTTAAAGCACTGGGAAACCACCAGTGAGTTTTAAGAGAATTTTATGATTGATTTTGTGCTTTTAAAAGCATTGTCCTGGTAGGGTATCAGTTTCATTGCTGGACCTATTCTGTGGCTTTGTTGTGGATGTTATTAGGGGAAGCTTAGCTCACAGAGTCTTACAGTCCTTCCAGGATTGTGCAAGCTCCTTATTCCCTGTATTAAATCCCTTTACACTTAAAAGGTAAAGTGATTTCTGTTTCCTATGACTAACGCCCAGTTGATATAGAGATCGTTGAAGTACTTCAGACAGGAAATAATGATGACCTAAACTTGCAAACTGTCATGAGGGAATGAGTAGAAGGGATATATTTGAGAGATATTTTAAAAAATGAATTAGTGGGACTTGGTGATGGATTGAATGCGAGGTTGGAAAGGAATAACACCTGACTCATAAATTATTGGCTTGAGAAATTATGTGGGTGGTAGAGCCATTTCTTAAGACTATCAAGCCCGAGGTGGGAGCAGTTTGGGAGCAGTTTGGGTAGAAATGTTATGCATTTAATTCTAGCCACATTCTGTTTAAGATATATTTGAAATATGTTTATGGAGATGTGGCAAAGGCTGATGAATATGAATCTGGAGTTCAGAAGAAAGACCTGGAATGGGTATTTGGGAATCCATTGTACAGAGACAGTGGTCAAAGCTTTGGAAATGCTAAGATTGTTTAGGGTATGTGCAGAGTGAAAAAATTAGGGTCCAGACAGATCTCTGAATGATACCAACATTTAATGGATATTTAAAGAAAGAGTAATTGAAAAGAAAGCCGAAAAGAAGCAACTAGAAAGGCAAGAGAAATACAAAGATAGAGAAACCAAGAAAAGAGAAAGTGCCAAGGAAGGAAGAAGCAAAATCAAGTAGAATGCAAACGGAAAGGTGTCCATTAGATTTAGCAACGTGGAGGTCAGAGGGGAAGTGGCAGGGGAGGAGACCAGATTGGAGTGGGTTGGAAAAGGAGTAGGAAGTGAGGAGCTGGAGGAGGTGCATGTAAACAGCACCCTGGGGCAGCATGCACCAGCTCGTATGCCCGAAAAACTCAAAATAACAGCAAGAGTGGCAGGCTCTTCCTTAAAGGGCTCCTTTCTGGCCATATCTTGAGTCCTTCCAAAATCTCTAATCTCATAATGTAGACTTTTTTATATTCTGCAAATAAAAGAAACGTAACCATGAAAAAAAAAAAAAAAAAAACTTTAAAAACTCCGACAACTTATGCTAAAGTTTGGTGGTGGAAGAGAAGACGGGGGGCAGTAGCTGGTAAGCAGAAGGGGTTAAAGGAAGGTTTGTTTTTTAAGATGGGAGAAACTTGAGCATATTTCAATCCTGATGGGAAGAAGCCAATAAAAATAAAAAGGATTATTGATTGTGCAAGGTTCCTGGGAAGACAGAACAGCATGGGCTCTAGAGTACAGGAGGAGGCATTGGTGAAGAAAAGCAGGGGGTCACTCCATTCCATCAGCAGGGAAGGAGGGGAAAAAAAGGTAGATGGTTAACTTAGGCCAAGCATAGCCCAATATGGAGATTTGTGTGCAAATGATTGATGAAGGGATGTTCTCAAGAAAAGTATAAGTGAGTGTGGGAAGCAGGATGTTGCAGGATAAAAGTTAGGCATAGGTTTGGTGTCTGAGAGAGAGTTTTGACCTGATTCCTCAGAGAGTTCTGGAGTGTGAATTGCTTCCAGGATGTTTGTTCTTGAAGCAAGAGAGCTGATTTCCATGTCCTTGCATTAAACAGTCATTAGCCACTGGTGACTCTCTTGAAAGTGAGGTTGGCTGCATAATCTCCCTGGAATTTCTGGGTGAGGCAGATTCTATGATTCAAGTGTAATCTTCCAGAGAGAAGTACCAACTCCCAAAGCCCTTACCTGTAACAGAGATGGATGGAGTAATAGAATATGCTACAGTGCTGGGAAAGGAGCTTTTAGATATTTGGTTTTAAGGATAAGCAATAAGTGAGGGGGAAAGAGAATCTGAGACTTATGAATTCCAAAACAGATTTCCTGAAGAATTGAGTGATGACCTTGAGTTTCTAGTGGAATCAAGGGAATTTCCTCTCCTTCCTCTGCAGTTTCAATAATTAGATGTGCTTAGGAATAACTACCATATGACCCAGCTGTACCATTCCTCAGTATTATTCCTAAAGAATTAAAGTCATCATTCTATAGTGACACATGCATACCTATGTTTATAGCAGAACAGTTCACAATAGCCAAACTATGGGACCAGTCTAAATGTCCGTAGACAGATTAATGGATATAGAAAATGTGTTATATATACACAATGGAGTTTTATTCAGTCATAAAGAAGAATGAAATTATGTCATTTGCAGGAAAATGAGTGGAGCTTGAGAATATTATGTAAACCAAACTCAGAAGGTCAAGGGTTGCATGTTTTCTCTGATGTGGAAGTTAGAGAGGAAAAAGGAAAAGGAAGGTGGGGGGATTTCATGAAAATTGAAGAGCCATCAGTGGAGTAGAAGGATCGGGACCAGAAAGAGGGAGAAGAGAGAAAGGAAAAATACTGGGGAATGGTATTGGCCAAATCACATTGTTATATTGTGTGTATGTACAACTGTGTAACAACACATCCCACCATTATTATCCAACTACAATGCACCAATAAAAATGTGGAAAAAAATCTGCTGGAACAAATGGACAATAGGCAGATTAACAGGAGAAAAAGAACACAAATGTATTAACATGCAAGCACAAGGGAGTTACACAATGTATGATACTCAGAGAAGGGCCAGATGGTGTGAAGCTTAAGTACCCTCTTCATAGGAAAGAGATGTAGGCAATTTTAGAGGAAGAGTAATTGACTTTTAGGGGAGACAAACAGGGTTGAAGAACAGACAAGAACCTCAGACAAGCTTTACCTGGACTCTGGGTGTGATATTTGATTTTCAATATCTTTTTCTGCCAGTTAATCTTCTCTGGTTCCATGAAGGGAGGGGATCCATGAAAATCAATAAGTACATTCCTTCAGAGAAAGCCGTTCTCTGTGCTTTGGGAGAGTGAGTTGGGGTAGGTCAGAGAGACCTTGAGGCTGCTTCTTGAGTTCAGCGCTCAGCGTGCGGAAGCACTGTACTTTGGGGTAGGAATTTCTGAGGCACAACAGGACCCACCTGTGTAACTTTCTGTAATGCTACTCAGCAGTCCACATGCAGCCACAGAGAGTGTGTTAGCCAACTTTTTGTCTCTCTTACCAAAATATCTGATAAGGACAATTTATAGAAGGAAAAGTTTATTTTGGACTCACAGTTTTAGCCTATGGTCAGCCGACTCCATAGTACTGGACTTGAGGTGGCAGCATGGCAGAAGGGCATGGTAGAGAAAAGCATCTCAGTTCATGGCAGCCAGAAAGTGGAGGGTGGAAGGGGAAAAGAAGGGTGGAGAGAAAGAGAAAGGAGCCAGGGACAAGATATAGTCCAAGGTCATACCTTCAGTGACCTATTTCCTCCAGCCATGCCCCATCTGCCTATAGTTACTACCCAGTAATCCATCAAATTATTGACCCATCAAATGGAGTAATCTACTGATGAAGTTATAGCTATCATAGTCCCATCTTTTCATCTCTGAAATTCCTACATTGCCTTACACATGAGCTCTCTAGAGGATATTTTTAGATTCAAAATATAACAGAAGGAGTAGATGTCAAATTCATTTGGGGGCTCAAGTCAGGAGAGATGCTTCTGTAGGACAGAAGAGAAGGGAAGTGTAGGAACTAGTTATAACTCTAAGAGTCTTGCAGGCATAGGAGTAGAAAGTGAAAAGAGGAGACTGATGGAGAGGGAGAAAGAAGATAAGGGCCAGTGGCCAGGGATCTCCATGAGGTTGAAGAATAGTTGTGCTGGGCTGGGGGGTTGCTGAGTGAGGTAGAATTTCATGGGCAGACAGAGAGCTCTTCAACTCCTGATCTGATGGGGTGAGTCATGGGAAAGGATGGTTCATGTTTCAGTCAGCTTTTTTGGCTGCTCTGACTAAAAGACCCCACCAGAACAACTGTAGAGGATGAAAAGTTTGTTTAAGGGCTCACAGTTTCAAGAGGTCTCAGTCCATAGACAGCCCACTCCATTCCTCGAGGCTCGAGGTGAGGGAGGACATCATGGCAGAAGAGTGTGACACAGGAAAGCAGCTCACATGTTGATCAGGAAACAGAGTCTCCACTTGCCAGATACAAATGTACACCCCAAAGCCACGTCTCCAGTTCCCACCTCCTCCAGCCACACCCCACCACTTCAGTTTCCACTCTGTTAATCTCCATCAGGGGATTGATTCACTGATTGGGTTAAGCCTCTCACAACCCAATCATTTCTCCTCTGAACCTTCTTGCGTTGTCTCACATGTGAGCTTTTGGCAAACACCTCCCATCCAAACTATAACAGTCCACTAAAGCCAAATACCAGAGTCATCCATATATGAGGCTGGTAAAGAGGTTTGCAGACTGAAACTAGATGACACGCGTCTCAAAAGGGGCAAGACTAGAGAATTAGACTTTCTTTGAAAGACTTTGGAGAATTCCATACATCTTGTAACAAGATTTGGCTGCCAAGGCAATTTTTATCATCCAGCTCTGTCATGTTCCTTTTCAGCCTTCCTTGTTTCCAACTGAATAGGTCTTTTATGTATCAGACTTCTTCAATAACCTTTAATCATTTGGTTTTCTGTTTGTGTAGTTCTTTTGAAATTCTTAAATTCCACTATGGTGTTTTCCCCTTGAGTAATGGTGAACTGGACTGTGTACCGTATTCACAAGGCCATAGTCTAAGGCAGATATTTCAGCCGTGTGTTCCCTGCATCAGTGTGTCCTCAGGGTTAGAGAATCTGGAGGCTTGTGTTCTCAGGACCAGTGCCAACACAGCATCATTTTAGGAAATTGTCCATGAGAGTAAGACCAGTTTCCCTTGGGGAAGAATTTGATGTA
The DNA here is from genome assembly GCF_902686455.1 of Sciurus vulgaris. Classification (NCBI taxonomy): domain Eukaryota; kingdom Metazoa; phylum Chordata; class Mammalia; order Rodentia; family Sciuridae; genus Sciurus; species Sciurus vulgaris. Next base: position 35,981,509 of record NC_136478.1, on the reverse strand, counting down.
AGGCACTATGCCTTGTGGTTTTTTAGAGAGCAGATTAAACTATTGACTTTCTCCTCATCTTGGGAAGGAGGCAGCATGACTCAGTGGTTCAGTGACCGTGTAACAAGAACTTAGAGTCTGCTTTTGCAAAAAGCTCTGATTCTTCACTTGCAGATGCTGGGTGGGTAACTGAAAGCAGAATAAGAGCTTGGCATTTCTGCCTCCATTTCATATATGTTTCCTTTGTTCTGAGTCATTCTTTTATGCAGTCACCATGGATTCCAGGAACAACAGTCCTGATGGACTCTTGTGCCAAGAGTCAAAACTACCCTCCAGGCAACAACTTTCTTATTGCTGACAAAGCCCTGCCTGACGAATCCTGAGATAATGATCAACCAGACCACAGTTTGACCAAGACTGCTGACCCATGCATACTTCTTACCCCCTAGTTTTATTCCTTTCCCTATTTAAATCCGAAGCTCATGCTGGTTTAAAAGACAGATCTGAGGACATTGGTCCCCTTGTCTTCTCAGTATAGTTGTACCGATTAAAGTTCCTTTCCTGTCTCTTTGATCGACATCTTGGTGTGGGTGGCAGAACCTTGTCTATGGGGACATCTGTAGCTGAAGCTTTTGTCCTAAAACTCCAGCAACAAATGGACTTGCCTGACTTGATCAGGCAAGTTCTGAGTTCTAGCTCTCCAAGTGTGTTTCTCCTCTGTAAAATGGAACCAGTGATACATCTTTCCTAACAAGTTTTCAGTAAGAAATTGATACATTGAACTCTTACAAGTTTCTGACACATAGACACTCCTCAATAAAAATAAGCCACTGCTATTTGTACCACCATCCACCTCCATTTATAAGTGATGAGGTCTCATGGAAATACTAGTTTCACAGTCCAATTTGGTTCAAACTCTGGCTTCCCCACTTGCTGGCTATATAATCTTGGACATATTATTTATCTCTTAAAACCTTGTTTTCTTCATCTATAAAATTGAGATAAAAGGAGCATTTTAAGTATCATGTGATATTTATGGGAAAATGGGTCACTGTTCACATTTTTTTTTTTTTTTTTTTTTTTTACTCTTTCTGTTTGGAAATCTAACAATGTTGACATTGCTGAAAAGAAAGAACTAGCTAACTGGATATTCCAGAATAAATCACAGGTTTTTTGACCAAAATAGCTCAAGATTTTTCAACAGAGGTTGAGTTCAGAAGGAAATGGTTATTTATGTAATATGTAATATTACATATTACATATGTAATATGGTTATTTATGTAATCAATTAGTACTATTGAGTATAAAATCCACAAAAGTCTTTAGTCTATTCAGTTCACTCATCCTTTACACCTGGGAACCTAGAGCTGGAAAAGGTGATGGAACTGCCCGAGGACTGGAATGTTCCATGCATTGTTTTCAGTCCACAATTTAAAGGTGTATTTCCATTACACATCCCTTGCAAATAAATGATTGCTAACTGTCTGAGTAAGCTTTGTTGCTGATGTGACCAAAAGACCTTACAAGAACAATTAGAGGAGGGAAAGTTTATTTTGAGGCTCACAGTTTCAGAGGTCTCAGTCCATAGAAGGCAGACTCCATTCTTGGGGCTCCAGTGAGGCAGGACATTATTGCAGAAGTGTGATGGAGGGAAGTGGCACAAGATATCACATCAGGAAACAGAGTTTTCCTCAGCAGGACAAAATATAATCCCCAAAGGCACACCCCCAAGAACCCACCTCCTTCAGCCACACCCTACCTGCTTTCAGTTACAACTCATTTAATCTCCTCCGGGGGATTAATTCATTGATTGGGTTAAGTCTCTCATAACCCAATCATTTCACCTCTAAATTTTCTTACATTATCTCACACGTGAGTTTTTTGGGGACACCTTAACAACCAAACCGTAACACTATCTCAACTATGTAAGAAAAAGAGGCAATTTACATTCAATAAAGAGAAAAATTACATAGATTTCACCAAGTCAGAGAAATTTCTTCCCATCAGAGACATTGTACATTAAACAATTTGTTTGGAAAGTACGTTTTTCTATTAGTTTTTTAGGGGGGACTGTTTCTTTCACCTAATAAGTGTGCGATAGGCATGGTAGTTTTTGAGCATGGAGACCCATGGAAATTTCTGATGCAAAGGGAGAGTCTAATAGAATCTTATCCTGGCATAAAAGGTGGCAGTATACTTGCTCCAGAGCCACTTCTATTCTCATCTTGAATTTTTCGTTGACCTGAGTTGCATCTCAAAAGGCAGAATCACTATAAAAGAAATGTCATATTTCAAAAATAAAAATCTCGTTTATAGATTCTCTGGCAGGAAGTCTTCTTTTTGAAGCCTACAATTGTTTTATTTTTCTTCAACCAGAATGGGCTGTGTCACTCAAATCAATCCACACACACTGCGTGTCCAAATCATCTCCACACCTCATTGTACTCCACTGCCGCCATGTTTTATTCATCAACACCTGCTTGCCTGAGTGTCACTGACACTTGTTTTGCTCTAAGTACTTCCCTGTCAGCCTTTTATCAAATAATCTCCAATCCCCCTTAACAATTCAATGGGAAAAGCCTGGACATGGTGTTCTCTATGGGGTGACAAATGTGCCAGTCACTTTGTTTGAATTATAGCCATGGACTGTCTACCTTTGCAATCAATGAGTTTTCCTCTGTCCTTGGATGATTATAATTTTTTATTATAAGTAGTGTTCAACAAACTCGATAACAGTCCCTGGTGATTTTCTCTAACAGCAGCCATATGGAACTGTAATTTCAAAGTCCCTTTGATCTCATACAGTTTTATGCTGTTGGATTAAATGTCAAAGTTGTCTTTGTATTTGCTGTGAGATTTCTTCTATTCTGATTCTGCACTGAGTTATCTGGTGAATCATTCTGTACATTTATCACTAGTATTAAATTTCTAACATAATTTATGTTGTTGCTTCTAGTTTTGATGATATGATAGTAAAATTGATTCCTAAGTGTCAGGCACTATAAAGGTGAATCAACATGAGGAAAAAAAAGTTTGATTTTAAAAAGCATCACACGTATCCCTTAGGATTCTGACTAATAGAAACAACTCATAATATCTGCACACAAATTGGTTTATGTTTTCTCTTTATCTTCATCAACAGGACAGAATTGAAAGTAATATGACTAAAGAGATTTAGGAATCTCTTTATCGTTAATGATAGCAAAAATTGGAAACAATTCAAATAATCATCCATAGAGGAAAGATTAAACAAATATAGTAACCCATGCTACGAATATGAAGTCATTACAAAAAACATTAAAAGGAATGAGGTAGAATAAGAAATACCTTTGCTCTCTGCTCCTGGTACAGAACTCCTAAAACTTGGAGTTTCCCAAGGGGCAAAAGTGTCTTGTTTTTCACAAGGAGTTCCTATAGCTCACATCTGAGTCTATGTTAATGAACTGGTTTAGGGTGGGGCTCCTAGATAATCTTGGAATGGCCCATTGGACTTTCAGGAAGGAGTTAGGGATGTCTGGGATTAAGCTCTATAAAAACTTGAACAACTAGATTTGATGCACTTCTGAACTGGTGAACATATGGAAGTGCTAGACAGTGAGGCATGGGAACCCCACACTCCACCTCCCTCATACCTTGCCCTACTACTTCTGAGTTGTGTCCTATATAATAAATAATGTAAGTAGTGACTTCTGAGTTCTGGGACTCAATTGAAGGGCATTATTGGAACTCTTGGTTTATATCTGGTTGATCAGAACTTCAGGAAGTCCAGATTCATAACTAGATCTGAATGTCTGAATGGGGACAGTCTTGTGGAATTGAGCCCTTAACCTGTGGGGACTCCAGGTGGTTAGTATCAGAATTGAATTAAATTATAGGATGCTCTTTTGTTATCTGCAGAGAGCTGGAGGATTACTTGGTATGAGAAAACCCCACACATTTGATGTCAAAAGTGTTGTGAGTAGAGAAATAACTTTTTCTTAAAATTTTTTTGTAAGCAAAAAATATAGTAGACAAAAGAAAATAAGAGCTATGAATCCATATGCAACAAATAACTAAGCAGGAGAACATGTATAGCAGAAATGCTTAGAAATAAAAAAAAATTTTGAGGTAACCATATCAATATTGGTATGTGACTTTGACATAGCCCCATCTGACTTTGAAAGATGAAATAAAACATTAAAAGGTTATAAATAGAATGAATAACATAATTGACAGTCTTGCAATATATTTGCTATCCTATAAAGAACACATATCCCTCCTCTTTTTTTCTACTTATGCTTACAGACCATTTTTTAAAAATTGGTCCTTTACTTGGTAACAAACAAAACAAACAATACATAAAAGCCTTATTAATTATTCAAACTGTAAGCTTTTTAGGTCACTGTTTCAGACCACAGTATAGTAAACAGGTACATCAGTGAAATTACAACCACCTGCCCCCATACAACACCTTAAAAAAAAAAGTCTCCCTTTGAGAAAACACTATCTTTAAAATAAAAATTTTTGTTGTTCAAAGAGAAAGTTACAACTGAAATAAAAACTTATCTGGGATTAATGGTATATGAACTCTTTATCTCAAAACCTTCAGAAATAGCCAGGTATAACATGCCTGTAATCTCAGCTATACAAGAGGCTGAGTCAGGAGGATTGCAAGTTCAAGGACAGACTGTGCAATTTAAGGAGACCTTATCTCAGAATAAAAAATAAAAAGGGCTGGGGATATAGTTCAGTTCAGTGGCAAATCACCCCTTGGTCCAATCTCCAGTACTACAAACCCAAACAAACCCCAAACCTCCAGAAAGATCTTTCTTAAGTAGAATCAGAATATGTAGTCCCTGCTTAAAACTACCTCAGTAGATTTCCACAACAACCAGCTTAAAAACCTAGACTTCTCTCCCAACCTTTAGGAGCATGCCTCACCGCCCTGCCTGACTCTCCACCTTAGCACTAACCTCCTTCCCCTGCTTCAGTCCACTGCCTTTCTTTTCATCCAGTACAGTGCCAAGGTATTTCCCATCTCAGTCTTTCTTTCATATTTTCTTCTGCCTGAACATTGCTCCTTCAGTGCTGTCCAGTAGAACTTTCTGGGATGATGGAAACAATATATATCGTCGCTGTTCCAACACAGCAGCTATCAACCACCCGAGGATATGGAGCACCTAAAAAGTGACTATGGGCGCTAAGGAACTGGATTTTAAATTCAAATTAAATTTTTAATTAATTACATTTTGTTATACAGTGGCTACCACTTTGGATAGTGCAGCTCTAAACCTTTGGCTATTTAGAGTTTCTCATTCGGGTTTCTTTTGTATTCCAACTGGATATTTGTACTTCAACATAAATGCGACCTCCTTTTAAAAGAAGCTTTATTTCATCACCTGCCTAAAACAGTCACTCTCAATCCCATTTCCCTCTTTTATTTTCCTCATGGCACTAATCAGACATGTTTTTTGTTTTCTTCACATTTACTCTGCAATGTAAGTTCATTCAAGGGCTCAATGAGTAAGCATTGACTGACTCACCCATGGTATAAAGTTAATAGTTCACATGAAAATTAAAAATTTAAAAAATTTTTTAGAGTTAAGACACTATAGAAATAGACTTAAGAAACCAGAACACCCCACCCCACCCCCCAATTTTTTTTTTTTTTTTTTTTTTTTAGGAAAAGACTCAATAAAGACTTGTAGTCAACACACAGGTGGTAAATTTATGATGTATTTATTCTTGAACAGAGACTGAAGCTGACGATGTATTGTTTAACTTAAGGACATCTATGGATAAGTAGCTTCTTGTTAACTTATATGGGATGCAAGGGTTTCTGAGAGGTTCACCCTACTCTCATAGCAGAGGTGCAGATACTTTTCCAGAGTCAGCTTGGGTACCCCAGAGCTCTGCACTGGAGGGACCATGGTTCCTGTCTGTGTGACATCACTGCCTCCTTTAGCTCTGCACCTGTCCAGTCTGTCTAGCAGGAGCTGAGCATACATTCTGCATGTGAGTTCTGCCTGATTATTGGGAGAAATCTAAGAACTTCCACAAACGATGGCTTTGGGGAATCCAGGATGAGCTAATTGGAACTTCACGGGATATGAGCATATTCAATCTTCTAACTCATTGGTCATCTTCAGAATAGAAAAGCTGCTTAAACACAGCCAAAAAGTCATTTTATTCATTCATCCAGCCAACACTTGTTAGTTGTAGTTGCAGGAAGAAAAAGTAGTGATTTATAAAGCATTTCACAATTCATAAAACACTGTTGTGGGTAAAAGTATCTTATAACAAATATTCTATTAGATTAACAGATTTGAATTTAGTATTTGACACTTTAATCATTTACCAAACAGTATAAGACATTGTCCCACTTAAAAAAGCTGAAAAGGTTGACAACCATATTGAAAATAGGAGATTAACATTCCCAGATCAGTTGTAATTCAGTGGATTACGGAGCATGGTGGGAAGATCAGAAACTCTTCTGTGTTAGGTTTCCAGCTCTTCCACCTCCCAACTGTGAGGCCTTGAACAAATCCCTGGATTTGGGTCTCTCTAAGCTTCTATTTTCTCCCTATGTAAAGCACGAACAAGACCTTCCTGTAGGCATGTTGAATTTGGAGAAGATACACGTAAAGCTCATGGCACAGGGTTTGGTACACAGAAAGTCTTAAAAAATGGGAGTATTTATTAGTAATGACAACAATAATATGTAGTGAATAAATATTTATTAAAATAAACAAAAGCTTTGAAGAGCTCAAAAAACATCCCACTTGAGTAATTGGAGATGAGGTAGCATTTTTCACCTACTGGTTGGTGAATATAAAACTTTTTAATTTTTATAAAGGTTGTGGGTACAGTGTTTAAACATAATCTTGGTGGGAATATAAAATAGTACAACTTCTTTGAGAGACAATGTGACCAGGTCTCATATATATAAATGTACACGTATTTTATCTTAACAATTCTTTTAAGAGTTTACTGAGTTTGTTACTATATACAAAGTCAATGTCCATGAATAGTTTATATTGGCAAAATAAATGGAGCAACACAAATATTCATCAATAAGAGAACAGTTAAACCAGTTCTCCATACAAGGAGATTCTAGGCAGCTGATAAAAAGGCTGAAGTAGATCTATATATATATATACCCTTAAGGATAGTGCTCCAAAATATGTTACTAAATGAAAGTAGGAAGCTGCAGAAATATGTGATTAGTATGCTCCCGTTGTTCACGATGTACAAACAGACATGCATATAAATTTCCAGAAAGATAAACAAAATATTCTAGTTTACTCTGGACTGTGTATCTAGAATGAGAAAGAAACTCTCTTTTTATTGCTTATTATTTGATACTACTTGAAATAATACAAACTACCCCTTTTAAAAGTTAAGAAATATTATTGAAACAAATGAACATGAACCATGTCTATTACTAGGGAAGCCAAAGAAGAAAGCACTTAGAGAGATGATCCCATATTCAGATAGAGCCAGAGAGGGAAAAAAATGAATCCATACAGCAACTAAACAAAGGGAATTTAATATGGTGTGGGGGACTCATCACAAAGATACAGGGCTGAGAAGCCAAACAAGGTTAGTTAGACGACCATAGAAGAAACTCATTACTACCACAGATTCCATGCCTTGGAGATGTTCTTTGGTCTCTTGTCTCCTATCAGACGAACCCACCTGGAAGCCAGTTCACAAGAAAGACCGGGAAATGAAGTTTGCAGGACTTGGCTCCCTGCAGATAGAGCAGAACAAGAGAAAGATGGCAAAGAAATGGAGAGCCAAAGGTAAATGACTAGCACATTCTATGGGGCATGGTAGTTCTCTCCAAAGGAGAGCATTGAACTGAGTTTTAAACAGTGGAGGAGGTTTGGCTGGGGTGAATTAAATGGAGGAGATAAAGATTCCAGAGGTGAGCTTTGAAGGGTTGAGGAAGCAACCCCAGCTGGAGTAGTTGGAGATGAGAATGGCTTAGGGAGATTCCCCATTACACGTGGTTTTGAGCACTAGGAATTTATGGAGAATCATAATGAAGTAGTGTTTTAAGCAAATTAGCCTGGCATCTGTGCAGAGGACAGATTGAAAGGAGCTTAATTGGAGTTGGGGATACCTTTAGAAAGCCCACTTGAGCATTTCCTGTTTTGCACAATTAATGTTAGATACAGAAAGCCTGAACAAGACCAATCTGATCTAATGTTTTATTTCCTTTTTAAAATTTAGAAACAGAAGAAACCTCAGGCTCACAGAGCTCTATGTTTCCCAGTAGGAAATTCATATCTTATTTTTATTTTCTAAAGTAATTTTCTCTTTGGTAGGGCATGGGAATATGGGTTGTATTACTAATTCTTAGCCAAAGAAAGGAAAATTGGAGGCAGGATTCCAGGTCACCTGGGTCAAAACATTTACCATGAACTACTCAGATAATTGAACCTGAGGCCTGTGTTGTTTTGAATTATTCATATAAGATCTTCAGTTCTCCAATATTTAGACAGATATAGTTTTAGGCTGTAGGTCCAAGGTCTTCCCTGGGTTCTCTACTGAGTCTTCTGTGTTGTGTCTGTTCCATATCCTGCCATCTTCTGAGGCATCTTCTGATGACTTGCTGGTCTCAGTTTTCTGCTCCTGTGACCACCAGGGTAGTTTCACAATCCATGACAATTAGAATCTCTCTCTAGGATATTTTTGAGTGGGAGCTAGAGTAAACATGGGGCTTCTCAATGTCAAATGAGACCTAATTTCAGCCACATTGCTTACCAGGGGTCAGAGACAATGAATCCTACAAAAGGAAAGAGGGAGAGAACAACACCAAAATGAAAGGCTTTGTCCCTGGTTCCAGTTACCCGTGGGCCCAACTAACATCCTTACTTTTAACACAGGTACCTGACCCAATATTCTCCCCTTGATGGACAAACTGATTTGAATTGAGTTCTGCCATTTGCTGTCACAAGCACCTTGACATATATGACCCTTGCATGTGTATGAACTTTGGGGGAGTGGCTTCATAATTTTCATCAAATTCTCAAAGGGGACAGGAACCCAATAAGGTGAAGAATCCTTTTAGACACTCTAATGGGCTGTTTTTTTTTTTTTTTTTTTTTTTTTTTTTTGTGGTACTTGGGTTCTTTACCCAGAGATCAGCCCTACTAACCCAGGTGTGCACCAAAGCCAGAGATAATTGCTCCTGGTAGACCTGGGAGATTGTCTGGGAAGGGTCTTTCCCTGGAGGCAAGAGTTAGGAGGCAAAGAGCACAAGATTGGGAGGTAATGAGGGGCATGCTAGCAGATCATGGATTCTGGAACCAGGCTGGATTTGAATCCCAGCTCTTCCTCCAATTAACTCTCTAATCTCAGATAAATTATTTAATATCTTGGTGCTTTAGCTTCCTCATCTGTAAAATGGGGAAGCCTGTGGCCATCAGACACTCCTAACTACCATATTACCTACTAAAGATGAAACAGAAAGAGCAAGGTTCTTTTCTAATAGTTCCAGCACACATTCAAGTCCCCCAAATTAGTATGTGTTATGCTTTAGATATGAAGTATCTCCCCAAAATTCATGTGTTGAAGACTTGAGCCCCAAAGAGCAGCATTCAGAGGCAGGGCTTCTGAGAAGTGATTGACTCATGAGGGCTCTAACCTCATCAGGGTATTAATCCTTTGAGCTGAATGGGCTATTGGGAGGCAGGATCTAGCTGGAGAAAGTAGATCCCTGGGGGTGTGACCTGGCTGTTTCTTGTCCCCCACCCTTCCTCTCCTTCCCTTTCTCTACTTTCTGGTTGCCATCAGTTTTCTTCTACCTTGTCCTTCTGCCAAGATGTTCTGCTTCTTCTCAGGCCCAGAGCAAAGCAATCAGGCACCCATTGGCTGAAACCTTTGTAACCATGAGCCAAAATAAATCTTTTCTCCTTTAAATTGTTAGGTTGGCTATTTTGGCCACAGAAATCAGAGGTAGACTAAGACAGTCTGATGGTTCAGTCTTGGGTGATATGCCACTTAAAAACCAATCAATTAGGAAGATGGCAATATCTGATCAATTAGCTCTGAATCATGTGACCAGTGGTAGAATCGGGGAAGGGGCAGCATGATCCAAGAGTGGAGTACGGATATTTCCCCAAAAGAAATCAAATGTTTTAAATAGCATAAAGGAAATGGACACTCGGCGGAAATGAACAACCGCCGTCCTATCCACTCCACTGTGGTAGACTGTGAGCAGATCACATCTTGTGCTTTTCTGAGTATACTCCTTGGCACTATGAGTACATAATAAGTGTTCAATAAATTATTTTTTTCATTCACCCTTGCTATTACCAACCCTAACTCATTAAAAGTTCTTTGACTTTGGATGCTATGATCTTACTATTTAGGCTGGAAAGCCGGGGGTAATACTTGTGGACAGAAATGCATTATAAGTGCTTTTTAAAAACCTTTCTCTGAGTGTGTTCAGAGTGGTGCATGGCACTTAACAGCCCCAGACTGAGCGGCAGACCTTGAAAGTATCTTTGGGAACACAGATGAGGCTAATGGTCTTTAAAATGCAAGGGGGATTGACTCAGCCTGGTGCTGTTACTTTATGTAGGTTCTCATGTAGGCACCATGGTAGGCCTTTGATCTACCTTGAGAGGCAGGTGAACACAATGTTTCTCTGGGGATCCCTATGGGGACACCGATGCAGCTGATTTACAGCCCTCGCCGGCCTGGGATGGAGGACTCACAGCACACAGTTGGATTTTACTTTTCAGCTAATATGCTGTGGAGATGAAGTGTTTGCCTGCCTGTAAATCTGCTCAGCCCAAATGCCGAGACAATTCTTTAAAGGGAAGGATAATCTGACCAATATAAAAACGCAGATGGAGCCCGCCTAGTTAAATGTCACAAAACAAGGGAATTAGGATAATAACAAGAATGAGGAGAAAACCTCCCTCTGTCTTCTTGCCAGCGACTCAGTGTCTGCTCCAACTGGGAAGTGCTGCTGGGCCTGCTCAGGGAAGGGAGATTAGGTGACCAGATGCCTCGGATTCCATTGCGAGTTGTGAATCTGGGGTCAAGAACCTTTAAAAATGTTTAATCTTTTGTCTCTTTTGTAAAACACAAGAATACCATTAGGGAAAAATCACACTTTAAAATCCTAACAGATAATCTTTTGCTGGAGGGACAAAGGGAATGAGAACAGGGTGTGCATGTGCCCAGCTATGCAGATGATGACCTCATTATCTCCAAGATCCAGAGAAGGGGTGTCTCCTGCAGAAGGCTGTCACCTCTTGGAGAACACTGTCACTGTGACAGGGTGGGAGCAAAGCAGTGCATAGGTGGCTTTGAGATATGTGGTCAGGCGGTGGAGGAAGGAAGTAAAGGGCACAATAGTGAATACCTTCTGTTACATCCTGACCAGCACAATTGACTTTTTTTACTGGGAACTCCGTCAGCTTCTCGCTTTTCCCATATGGTTTCTATGGAAGCCATGATCTTACATGTCCCTCCCCTAGTCATAGTTGATTGGTCAAAGGTGGCACCTGACTTAAGTTAGGTCAATGACAGTAACCTTACCATCCTGGTCATGGCTGATTGGTCCAAGTGTGGGCTTCTGATGCCCTTGACTCAATAAGACCCTTCTGGAGGAATTTATATTGAAACCAAAGAGCTTATCAATTAATTGTCTTTTGGGGGGATGAAGTTAATATGGAACTGTTGTTCCCATGTTCTCCACAGAGAAAGCCCCTCTGCCAAGGCATAGATGGAGCTGACACTAGAAAGAAGCAAGATTATAGGATAGGGTAAGATTTTGATGGCATTTGAGGCCTGGCCTCCTCCAGGAGGCCCATTCCTGCTTTTCTTATGACTGACTGCTCAACCCTTCCTTGGATTCCCTTGTTCCTTTATTAGCAGGTCCTCGGACTTCTGTTACTTATGACTGAAAGATTCCTAAGCAGCACAGGCACTTAAAATAGTCCTTAGGGACTAAGGAAGTAGCTCGGGTAGAGTGTTTGTTCAGAAGTGCAGAGCCCTGGATTCGATACCCAGCACTGCAAAACAAATTAATGAAATACATAAAGTAAAATGTTCTGAGAAGATAGTGAGTAGAAAAGTAGTCGCCAGGAGCTGGGGGAAGAAGAGTAAGGGGTTGTTTAATAGGCACAGAGTTTCAGTTTTGCAAGATGATGAGTTCTGGAGATTTGTTGCATAGCAATGTGAATGTACTTAACACTACAGGATGATACACTTAAAAATGGTTAAGATGGAAAATTTATATCATGTGCATTTTACCACAAATTTTTTTAAAAAATGGCTCTGAGAAGAAAAAAACAAAAACACGCCTCCCCGACTTGCTATGGGTTCACTGTCAATTATGTTCTTCACATCAACTTTGCATCTGAGCCAGAAACTTTTCTATCTCCAGTCTAGCTCTTCCCTGCCTATCTAGATCCCCTTGTTGGTCATCCCTGCCTGTGTGGCCTCATTTTAATAACATGGGGTCTATTAGGCTAAGCAATAGTGAGTAATACAGAAAATAAATTGGCTCTATCAGAACCAAACTCATTCGTTTCCTTCCAAAGCCATGTATAAATGATTTGGGGACCTCAGCTCTGCTGCCAGACTCCACCAGCAGAGATAAAGAACAGTTGCCTAAGCAGATGTACATGTGAGGGAGGGAGGTCTTCAGTCTGGACATGAGTCCCATTAAGAGCAAGAGAAAGAGACTTTGATCACAGCTCAATTTAAAAATCCTGTTGTGTAGCTGAAACTGGGGGGAGTGCCTTCTAATGGACACAATCTGGTCCTGATCCATGCAACACATCCCCTCCCAGCTGTGGCCTCATGAACATGCTGGCTGACGGAGGGTGATAAGGGAGATACTGCAGCACATGTCTCCTGCTTTGGTGAGCCCTTTCCAAGGGCTGAGCCGGAAGCAACACAATCAACAAAAGCAGGATTTCAATAAAGAAAACCCAAGTGCTGAATTGTGTTGAAAAGACCTAGCAAAACCAATGGCGGAGCTTTGTCCTCCAGATCCCAAAATATTTTGTGAGTATTTATGTGTATAATATTCTTATTGATAAACTGACAAATCCCTTTCTTTTCCAAATGTGCTATTAAAAAATACACAAATCTTCAAGACTCACTTAAAGGGAATTGACTTGTAGAGATGGAAAAATCCCCTCAAAGAGGTAAATAGAAAAAGATTTTAATAAAATATTGTGAGAAGGGTGAGTTTGAGTTTTAAAAGACATAGAAGAAGCAGTGACCGGGGGTTGGGCAGTAGTGCAGCTCCCTGAAGCATTTCTTATCCTGAGCTAAATGCAGAAGGAGTTTTAAAGTGCAAAGTGTAAATTCTATAAAGTCCTTTGGCTTTAAATATATGCATATGCGTCTCTGTTCCTGACAAGCCAGCTCCTCTGCTTTTGCCTCATATTAACATTCTGGGCAGCAGCAAAAATGATTCGATTTGACCAAAAATGAGAAGCTATTAATAAAGACAGAATTGAAATAAATCACCATCACGTGAATGCCGGCTGCTGGACTCTGAGGGAAGGTGAGATTCATGAAACTGTACAGCATGAAAAAAAAAAATTAAAACTGTTCCCCTCTGAGCATTTCAATCAGGATGCTCTGGTAAAATTGCCAGCACTCTCTGCTGGAACCAGCTGGCCTGCTGATGCCAACTTTGCTCACACTCCCAGTGTGGGGGTGGTGTGGCCAAGCCCTAACCTGCCCTTGCTTCTCCCCTATTCCTTTTTAAAGGACACTTACATACACTGGAGTTCATCTGTTACTACCCTGGGAAAATGTGATTCACTTTTTCGAGATGATCAGTAGCTCCAGAAGAAGTTGTTTAAGGTTTAGAACTTCTCCTTACAAACTCCTCCGAAATGGACTTGGGCACGATTATGAAAAAGACAAGTCATACCTTGGTCACCTTGGCCCCTAAGTCCCATTGATGTCATCCTTCTCTGACCACCCTGGTATGCTCCCTGGCTCCCTGTGAGTTATGGAACTTCTCCCCATCTTCCATCTCATTCTTCAGAGCCCTCTCTTTTTCAGGGAGCAGAAGATTATCATGGTTGAGTCACTAGATGATGAACCCCACTTCATTGCTTTTCAAGGGAAGAAACCTTTAATGTAGTTACAAACTCCTTCCCTTGTTTTGTACCAGAGATTGAACCCAGGGGCAGTTAACCCCTTACTTACATCCCCAGACCTCTCTCTCTAAATTTATATACATATATTTATTTTTATTTTAAGACAGGGTCTCACCAAGTTGCTTAGGGCCTCATTAAGTTGCTGAGTTTGAACTTGCAATCCTCCTGCCTCAGCCTCCTGAGCCATTGGGATTACATGCATGTGCTACCATGCCCAGAACAACCTACATTTTTTGGAAAGTCCCATGATCCAATTGGTCCTATTGGTAAGTGTTCAAAATACAGCAGGAATCCTGTGAGAGAGGGAGACTGGGGGGCAGTTGGGTGCCATGGCACTATCTTTGTCCTTGGGTTGCCACTAAGTTTAAATCTTGGTATTCGGCTTTCTTTTTTCCAGATCATGCCAATTTGCTTTTCTGCTCATGGATTTGCTGAAAATAAAGGTAACTGCCTAGGATTTCAGCAAGGTAGTTATTGTTACCTGTGACCAAAGAGACAGGAGCAGCAGGAGCACCACCCCCATCAACCAAGACGGCTCCCTGCTGTGGGGTCTCACTGCCTCTCTCCATTTATATCCCTTGGTGTTGCTGGGGTTGCACAAGTGTGTGTGGAGCTAACCCACCAGAACAAAGTGAAGAAGAGGGGTTCTGAAACTGTCATTTTGATACTGAAGTGACATAGAACCACATCATTAACCCTGACAATTCTAATGCTTTTAGGGGTTGTTTTTATATGAAAAACCATAAAGCTGTCATCCAAAATGACCCCTAATAATTCATTCACTGGTCAGGCTAAACATGAACTATATGGTTCCACCACTGGTTCCAAGAAAAGGTAATGGAGTCAGCTCTTTTCTGGCTTTTAGGTAGCCAGAGAGGTTCAGGATTGGCAGCGGCCACCGCTACACCATTTTGGTATAACAAAAGACATGGGGGAAAATGGGTTGTTCAATTAAACAAATTAAACAAATGGGTTGTTCAATTAAAGTATTATTCAAAGAATCATATGAATGCTTTATTTGCCAAAATATTTTCCCAGTATTTCTGTGAACTGAGATCCAGGTCTTCTTCCTGGGAGAATGGAGATGCCAAACTTAGGCACTGAGAGTGTCCCATGTGTGCACGTTTATAAGTGAGTTCAAAGCCTTTCAGACTTCAGAAGCATATAAGGTATATTTTAGGTCAATGCCATCAAGTGTGTGTGTGTGTGCACAGTTTTTTAGTGTGTGCATATGTGAGTGGCACTTCATGCTGAAAAAACTAAGAAAAGCAGATCAAAGGCAGCACAGCAATTTCCTGTTCTCCAGCAATGCTGAACCATCTGCTGTCCCCCCAAAAGTACTACGCTGTTCCACATCCCTGTTCTTACAACCATATCTCAACTAACTGAAATTTCCTCTCCTGTTCATCATTCAGAGTCCTTTCAAATTTGCTTGACTGTAACCAGGGAGTTAGTCATTTCCTCCTTAGTATCCACTGTACTTTATTTACATGTTTCTCTCCCCGAGTGGTTTAGTGAGACCAGGGATTACACCTGAAACAAGTCTGCACTGTGCAGAGCACAGAGGTACTTGTGAGGAAGATATTAATGCAAAATGGTGGCTGACCACCCATCTGCTGAGTGCCATTTATGTGCATTGAGCCTTTGTGATATGTTAGAAGTGACCAAGATCTTTCTGGCATCTTATGAGAATTTCTAATAAGAACTTCCCAGCAAGATCTCAAACCAAGGGAGAGAATCAGTTTGTTTAAGATTCTGTTTGAAGAATACTTTGATGTTCCAGAAGAGTTTAAGAAAATTAAGAGATTCCATTCTGGGTATAATTGATTTTCATGATGTCATTTGCGTAGGAGATGGAAAAATTTAATTTTTCCATTCATTCCTTCACTTATTTGACGCATGTTTTTTGGGCATGTGAACTTCAACTCCAAAATGACTTCATGCATTCGAACATGACACAAAATCTTTATTCAGACAGAGTGTTGTAATATGGGACTTAGACATTTTGGAAATAAGGTCACTGTATTATCAATATGTGATAACCTACTCTTGCAATGCTCTTTTTCCTCTAAGAAGACCTGAGACCCACTTCGTGGAGTTTACAGTAAGTTGACAAGCAACTTCAAGTTCCTTTCTTCCATGTACAATGATAGAGGCAGATCATGGGGAGTGCTAAGGAAAAGGAAATCAACCAATAGTCATAGAATGTTTACTGTGTACTTGGCACAAGGAAGAGGAGAAAACAAACTCCTGCCCTCAAGCTCTCTTCCTCCAATCTTGCTGGAGTGACCAAACTCCCACATGGGAAATGATTATGGAAGACAGTTCACTCCCTCAACCAGCACCTTCTAAAGTGAGAGTCCCTGAAAATGCAGATAATAAAACTTCAGTCTCTGTCTTCTAGGAGTTGGCAGTCTAAGGGCCATAAACACGAGACTCAGCACAAAGCAGTGTGCTAAGCTGTAGCAGAGATTTGTGGTAGTCCAAATAATGAGCCCACTGGTGGTCAGTACAGATTTTCAGAAGGGAGGAGCTGGGGCAGCTAACTGCTAGTGAGATACAGCATTCAAACGCTATTGGGATCTGCTATCAAAATAGTACTAAAAATGAGTTTGAAGGAGGGAGAAGCATTTCAAGTTTTGCCAAACTTCCATTCGTTTCTAGGATCATCATCAAGTGGCTAAGAAGGACCACATACGTACATAAAGATTTTCTTTGTGACTGACTTTCCCATTCACTTATTCATTCAACAAATTTTATTGAAGTCCCATGTACCAGGCAGAAGTCTAAGTCTGAGGATACAGTAGTACACAAGCTTAAGTCTTTGCCTCCAAGGAGATTTTATTCTGATGAGGAAGTAAATAAGCAAGAGTATAACAGATTTTGACAGTTCTATGGAGGAGAAGGTATGTGATTGAGAGGAGTTCCTGAACACACACTGGTCAAAGAAAGCCCCTGGGCCTAAAAGATAAGGATGGAGCCATCTGAAGAGTTGGTGGATAGTGCAGAAGAAAATATTCTAGGCTGATTGAGTTGAGAAATCTCCATTGAGCAAATTTGCCTTTAGACTCTGATCAACTTAGCCATCATATAGGATGGGCTGGGTTATGCTACAAAAATGAGCATCTACCATTGCAGAGGTTTATAGTGGCATAACTTTACATCACGTTCATGGCACATGATCAGGGGTAGGGTGTGTGTGTGTGTGGAGGGGGGTGAGATTGCTTCATCTCTCCTTACTCTAAGACCCAGGCTAATGGTACTGGTGATAGAGAAAAAGGGGAAGAGAGGACATGATCAATCACACATCAGTTCTTACACTTTCCACCTGGAAGACATCACACACATTTCATTGACTTAAGTCTCACTGTGCACACCTAACTCTAATGGGGTGGTGAAGTGCAGTCCTACAATGTACTGGGAGAATAAAAAATGTCTATTCAACAGCTCTAATGATTACCTCATATGGGAAAGGCAAAATTTTTATGATTCTCCCTTATCTGGCACATGAAATCAAGAACTGAAAGTTTGAAAAGACAGTACGTTCATATATGAATACATGACCAGTGAAAAGCCACATCTTGTACTACCACAACAAGGGGAGTCTAATTAGAATAAGTTACA
This sequence comes from Sciurus vulgaris, assembly GCF_902686455.1. Lineage (NCBI taxonomy): Eukaryota > Metazoa > Chordata > Mammalia > Rodentia > Sciuridae > Sciurus > Sciurus vulgaris. Next base: position 35,963,774 of record NC_136478.1, on the reverse strand, counting down.
CTCCATGTATATATAATATGTCAAAATACACTCCAGTCTCATGTATATTTAAAAATAATTTAAAACATACAATAAAAAAATTGAAGTCTTCAATGTTTGGGATCAATCTCAAGAGATTTGATCACGGCCCACCTGAGCTCTCTGATCAAAGGAGGAAGGTGAGTCTCTTCTAATAACTTCTGAGTCTGTTAGGGCTACAGCAACAATATACTATGGAGTGGGTGGTTTAAATAAAAGCTATCCATTTCTCACAGTGCTGGAGGCTGAGGAGTCCAAGATAATCAGCTGGTGCCTCGTGTCTGGTGAAGGTTCACTTCCTGGTTCATAAGGCGCCTTCTCTCTCTATGCTCACATGTCCTTTCTTCAGTGTATGCTCATGAAAAGAAAGAGTTTGTGTGTCTTCCTCTGCTTATAAGAGGAACTAATCCCAGAAAGAGGGCACCACTTTCGTGATCTCATCTAAACCTAACCACCTCTAAATACCAGCACATCAGGAGTCAGGACTTCAGAGTCTGAATTTGGTGGAAGAGGATACTGAGACCATTTTCAGTCTCCTTCTGTCCTTTGACCTTTCAAAGCCAGCATCATTTCTGAACACTCTGATTCCCCTTAAGTGAAGGATACCGTGGACAATAAAACCTCCAAAAATTCTGCCAACCAAAAAAATGTGTCTTGATTCCCATTACCTTAGACCCTAGGGATCAGAGGGGGAGATAGGTCCCAAAAGCGGAGTAACCACGAGATTGTATGGAAGTTCAAAGACACAAAGGCTCAAAGAAGGCTGAGGTGAGAGGAAAGAGAAAGCTTGGCATTAACGACTGCTCTGCTGCTGTGTTCTCTCAGCTGTAAAACCCAGAGAGATGTTTAATCTCCCCAAATCTCAGTTCTCTAAAACACATGCTTCAAAATGCTCAGAGACCCATCAAGAAAAGCTTCTGGGCTCCCATGTGCCTGGACCAAGACCACAAAGAAAGCATAGAAGTCAGTGGAGAAGCAGGGCTTTGGTTTTTAATGACAGTAGGAAAATGCCAGAAGAAGGTCAGGCAGCAAAAGAAAGATGAAAGATTTGAGACATCTCTAATGGAAGAGCCCGAGTGAGGGGAATGTGAAAAGAGGAGGGTGAGAGAATCAGAGGGTGAACGTAATGAGGCCCTGCCAGTGCGGGTGGGGGAGAGAGCAGGTACCGAAGATGACGGCGTCTCACTAAGTGCAGAAGGGGGAAGTGGCTGGGAGAGACCAGCGTGGGACAGCTCCTGCTATCAGCACCCTCTCCTCCAAGGGAGGACAGACTGGCTCACCTGTGTCTTATAAAGCTAAGGACTCAAGTGGGAAGCAGCAGTCGATACAGGGTTTGGTTCACAGTGTCTAGTCTCCACCGTGTCTCTGTATATACCAGAGAGCAAGGTTAAGGATGGCTGCTGGTTTTGGCTACCCAGCATCCATTCCCTTTTCTTCTGCTCACAACATTCTGATTTTCATTTAGAGACTCCCCTGACAAATGTTAGTGTCCTCCTAAGGAAGCTAAGTTGGGCACATGACCTAGGTTTGGTCAATGGGAATACAACATCAACCAGTGGTTGGTATGGAGTTGGTATGTGACCCAAATGGAACAAACCATGTCAACATTATCCACTTTGAGACTTACCTGGAATGATGAGGAGCTAGGGAGCTAGGTCTTCCTGGGGTTAAGCTAAGCAGGATGCCACTTGGAAGCCAGCAGCAGACATCTTTGCCACCACCTGTGCAGATGACAAGAATGAAAGGGAGGGACCTGGGCTGACCTGAGCTGAGGGACTGAGGACCTGGATGCAGTTGTGTTTAACACTAAGTGGGGACTGGGGTTGTGGCTCAGTGGTGAAGTGCTTGCCTAGCATGCGTGAGGCACTGGGTTCAATCCTCGGCACTGCATAAAATAAAATAACGTTAAATGGGTCCTTGGGTATCTCTGTATTTTGAGCCCCCACATCCCTTTTGTTCCTTCAGACCGCCTGAGTTGGGTTTTTGTCACTGAAAGGGCCTTAATATTGTTCCCACTTCTGGCAGTGAGTTCCCCTTCTGCCCAGCTTTCTGTGCTTATACCGATTTGACTTTTAGCTCCAGCCTCAGTCCTGGATCCTAATGTGTGGTTTGAATCCTAGTTCCGCTATTTACTAAATGGGAGACTTTGAGTAAGTTACTGAAGCTCTCTATGCCTGTTTTCTAATCTGCAAAATGGGGATAATACAATATTATCTCCTCAGGAAACTTAAATGAGTCAATATAAGCCAATTGCCTAGAAATATGTCTACCAAATAGTGAGTTCTTAATAAGCAGCGGCTATTTCATTCCATCTCTTGTCCCATTGGTAGAGCCAGGAAGAGAGGGAGCACAGTGCCCCCTTAGTGGGGGTCCCTCCCACTAAGCCTGCTCTTAAAATGGAGGACTGACAGAAAGGGGACTTTCTTTCCACATTTCCTATTGCCTTTAAAGGGCAAAGTGAGTGTTGATACGTGGGCTCAGATTTCTGGGTGTCACCAGCCATGGACCTGGGGAGCAAAGGGCAGCATGCCAGCTTTCCTGGCAGCAGGAACGCTGAGGGCTCTCAGGGCACAGCAGCCTTCAGGGCAGAGGCTGACAGTCAGTGGAATTTTTCTCGACTGGGCATTGAGCAGCTTCAAATAGGACGGAGCATCAATCCCTTCATTCATCCTTTGTAACTTTTCTGAGAGATCTGGAACCATGTTTAAAGTTATTTGTAGGTCTGTTGCCTGCATAGTAATTGAATTATGCACCCCTGACAATTCACTCTCAGCTATGATTTCCATCTCTTCATCTTATTTTCTGAAGTCTTAAATTGCCCATATAAAAAAAGACAAAAGGTGAACTTTTAGGGGAGAATCAGCTAAGAAATTCTGGAATGGCTGATACTCCACTTGCTGGGATCATTCTCTTTGACATATGGTAGGGTAGCCCTCCAAATGCCCGGGATTCATTTTTAATTCTCCCCATGTCAGAACACACACAAGTCCTTTCTTCATGGACCCTCCACTATCTTTGTTACCATAGAAACCTCTGCCTGTGTCAGAGCACCTCGGAGAGGGTGGGAAAGAGGCATGAGCTGCTGCCATAGCAACACACATCTCCACAGCAGCATCCCACGCTCTGTGCCATCTTGATTCCAAAGAGGAGGAATGGTTGCTGCAGAGGCCTCAGTAATTTACCCAGGCTGGAAAGTGGGAATTCAAAAATTTTGCTCTCAATAATTTGACACTTACCAGTTGTTCAGGCAACTGTGCCTGGGATGGAAAAATCAGTTTATTTCAAAGTCCTAATGTGATTACAGAGCCTAGAACCCATTAGAAGCCATAGTTTTAGCCATGTGCCATCATTGAAAAGGTTGAAGTATTAATTCTGGAATTCATACTAATATTTTATTACATGAGTAATACACATAACACCATGGTCCAGAGCAATAACTCAGGAAAATAACTCTCTGGATTCAAATTCTGGCTTGGTCACGAACTGGCTGCGTCACTTTGGCTAAGTCAACTTGCCCGTGCCTTCATTTTTCCTTTCTGGTAAAATGATGACAATAATTGTCCCTAACTCACAGGCTTGTTATAAGAATTAAGTCACGGAAGTTATGAAAATCTCTAAATCACATCATACAGTAATCCCCCAATAAACATTAACTACCATGATTCTCACGACTAATGATGAGATGGCACTTACAAGGGCTTGATTTGTGCCAAACAGTGTGCTAAACCCTTTACTTGCAATATGCCCTTCAGTCCTTATAGTGCCCCTCTCCCCCAGAAGACATCATTGTTGTTCTAGACCAGTGTATAGAGGAGAATCTGAGGCTGGGCACCCTCAGTTCTTTTTCTTTCTGGAGCATGCATTCTCTAGCAGGGTGAAGTCACTACCAAGGGGGAAAAATTGGGCTCCAGGTAGAGGTAGTGCAAAAAATATTACTCTTTTTATGTATAAAACCCAGATACCTATAGGTCTTAAACAGACACACAGTATGTCTGCACTTTTAACATTTTGTGGGCAGTAGGAGCATGGAAAGCAATTAGGAAAAAGTGTCCAACAAGACTCGGAGGTGGTCATGAAAACAGGAAATCAGAAATCAGATGAGAAGGTTCAGGAAGCCAAAGAGCAGCAAATCCAACCCCAACTCTTCTGCAAGCAACCGAGGCTGTAACTTTCAAATTATTTTACCCCAACCCAATGTCAAGACCTGGCAGAGACTGTTTATACCCAAAGGACTTTAAATCAGCATACTACAGTGATGCAGCCACAACAATGTTCATAGCAGCTCAAGTCACAATAGCCAGATTGTGGAACCAACCTAGATGCCCTTCAATAGATGAATGGATTAAAAAAACTGTGGTATATATATACAATAGAATATTAGCCATAAAGAAGAATAAAATCATGGCATTTGCTGGGAAGTGAATGAAGTTGGAAAATATGTTTAGTGAAATAGGCCAAACCCAAAAAACCAAAGGTCAAATGTTTTCTCTGATAAGTGCATGACAATATATAAAGAGGTGGGGGTGGGGTGGGGAGAGAAGAATGAAGGAACATTGGATGGTGTAGAGGAAAATAGGGTGGGAGGGGGTGGGGGAAGGAAAGATAGTAGAATGAGACAGACAATATTACCCCATGCATATGAATGATTACATGAATGGTGTGAATCTACATTGTGTACAACCATAGAAATGAAAAGTTGTACCCCATTTGTGTACAATAAAAAAAATAAATAAAAATAAATAAATAATTAAAATTTTAAAAAAGACCTGGCAGAACCTAGATGCTCTTCAATTGATGAATGGATAAAGAAACTGTGGTATATATATATATATATATATATATATATATATATATATACAATGGAATATTACTCAGCCATAAAGAATGATAAAATTATGGCATTTGCAGGCAAATGGATGAAATTGGAGAATATCATGCTAAGTGAGATAAGCCAATCTCAAAAAGCCAAAGGACGAATGATATCGCTAATAAGTGGATGATGACACATAATGGGGGGAGGGAAGGGTTTGTGTTAGGGTTAGAGTTAGGGTTAGGGAGGGGGGCAAGTATGGAGGAAGGAAGTACTGTATAGAGGGAAAAGGGGTGGGAGGGGTGGGGGGAAGGGAAAAAATAACAGAATGAATCAAACAACATTACTCTATGTAAATTTATGATTACACAAATAGTATGCCTTTATGCCATGTACAAACAGAGAAACAACATGTATCCCATTTGTTTACAATTTAAAAAAAAAAAAAAAAAAAAAGACCTGGCAGAGAACCATGCCTTCCACCATGACCTTGGAAGAAATGAGCCCAATATTTGAAGCGATTACCTTGAACTTTTTAGAAGAAAGGGCCTGTGCAAACTCAGAGGATTATCGCTATTCTTAGCACTGGTGGTATGGTCCCAGATTGTCTTGGGAATAAGTCCCAGCAGACTCTTATCCCAGCTGTTCCTGGGAGCGGGAGAGCCAGCTGATGAGAGGGATGAGTTTAGGCCCTGGCTAACCCTCCCATGTCTTAGAAAGGCTGACAGGACTAAATCCTCCCAAGGACTGCATTTCCATCCCTATCACCTAAGAAGTTAACCTCGCACTGAGATTTTAATTGGAAGAAATGATACCCCGAGGCCCGGCAGGCTGCAGCAGCCAGAGGGCAGCAAGAAGGGAATCTCCCTCTGAGCTTCGCTGATGGTCCCTGAATACCCAGGTCCCCCTGTGCCCTCCCCACAATATTTTAACAAACCTACTCAGCAAAAGTTAAAATCATCCTGGAACTTATTCATACCCAACATTTTGTGATTCGATAAGCAATTTCACCTCCGTAATAGCCGTGAGACGCCACTGCCATTCGTAGTAGTATCATTAGGGAAGGAAAGGAAGAAGGGGCAGAATTTCAGCTTGGAACTTTCAGTCTTTTCCCCGGAGGGATCTCACAGACTAGAGACTTTCAAACCGATTTTGATTGTGATTAAACTTGGAAGGTACATGTTATGGTGTAAACCCTTACGTGTCAAACTGAAAGAAAAGTGTCCTGAAATAGTACTTGTCCTTAGCATGGATGAGGCACTTTGACATTCCCTATTGCAGTCTAGGGTAGACTGTTTCTAAGGGTGCTCATGCACACTAAAATGATTTTGCAAGTTAGAAGTGAAGATTGAAAATATTGTCAAAGATCATGGGTGATCCCTTAAGACAGTGAGCACAGGTTTTGAAGAACCCGGATTCTAAAGTCAGACTAGCAAGTTTCAAGCTTCCGCATTCCCAGTCACTGCTATAAAAGTTTTGACTAAGCTTTTTCACTGCCTTAATCTTGATTTTCCTTATTTTCAAGACAGGAATCGCATTCATAGAACCCAGTCCCCAAGGACTGCTTTGAACATTCAGTGAAATAATGTTGGTAAGGAACTCAGCTCATGCTTGGCATATAGAAATGACCACTAAGGGGTAACTACCTTCCTTGTTACTGCTGAAATTTTAATGGTTGTTTTTTCCAGGAATATTGAAAATGGTATGTGCACCAAGTTATAATCATTTGAGGAGTGAAGGTTGAACAAAGCAGAGGTAGAAATAAAGCCAGGCCCCAAGAAAGAGGAGAATGTGCCCTGAAAGAAGAAAGGATGCCCGCACAGAGGGACGGGGTGAGGAATCCCAGGGTACAAGAAGGAAGGGGATATTATTCCCACCGCATGGTTGTGTGTGTGTGTGTGTGTGTGTGTGTGTGTGTGTGTGTGTGTGAAAAAGAAAGAAAGAATGAGAAAGAGGGAGAGGGAGAGAGGTGGGTGGCCTCAGAAATCCTCACATATTTCCCTTCCTTGTATAAAGTCCAGAGCCTGTTTGCTTTCAAACTACAACCAGTTGCAAAACAAATTCCAGATGTGACTGCTGTGGCCTAGGCAAACCTGGAAGCTTGTGATGCACTAATTGAAAATTACACACTGGGTTCTCTGACTGCCAATTCCTGTCCAAGGATGATCTTAAACACAGGTCTCAACACACAGTTTACCAACTCCTGACTCACAGGCTGTTTATGGAGCAGCTGAAATTGCTGGAGAACTTGCAGTAAGAGCCTAATGTGACCTGCAAATCATTGTGTTCCAACCAGAAGCTGCACACCAGCTCTTTGATTCAGTTCAGGTGCTCCTTGGAACCAGACAGTCTGGGAAAGGGGCGTGAATGGTGAGTGTGTGTGTGAATACACATATGAATGTGTGTGTTCATGTGCCCACGAAGAATGCAGCTGAACCAGACCACTCCGGGGGCAGTGAGGCAAGAGGCTGTTTTCCCAGACCATGTGCTGCTTGTGCCTGAGACTCAGGACTGGAAAGGAAAGAATCATCCTGAAGATTATGATCATCCTAGTAATGTAAAAATGACTAATTCGTGGGGAGCACTTATTCTGAGCCAGGCATGGTGCAAAATTTTTTAATGGCAGAGTCATATTTGCTCTTCTCATCACTGTACAGGATAGTGGTGATTGTTACCCCCACTTTGCAGAAGAGGAATCTTGGGTTCCTGGAGGTTAAGCAACCAGCCCAAGGTCAGGTACTCAGTGCCTGAACAAGGATTTGGACAGTTTGACTTAAAGCATCATCTTTAGGGAGGCAGACCAGAAATGCCTTTCTATTTTGGAGAAAGTGGTCGTTTGAATCAGGCTCCAAGCTGCTCAATTCTCCATCTTGAGATGCAAGGGGGTTGCTGACATCTTAACCCATCCTCAGGGGTTGGGAACGAGTGAGGAGGAGCAGGGAAGAGAGCTGGAAGGTTTTTCCTGAAAGCTCTCCTTCTAAGAAGTTTAGGGAGTAAAGTACTCGAGCCGGAAGGACACTTGGGCTTTGCAGGGAGGGAAAAATTAAGACTCAGAAAGAGGAAATTAGTTGCTTAAGAACATAGGGCAAGTTAGTGGAGTCAAGATGAGAATCTGCATTGACAGACTCCCACTTCAAAATGTTCCTCCCACAGTCCCCATGACAGCAATAAAAGTCATAGCAAAACAGTAAACATGTGTGGAGTCCTTATTATCTACCAGAAACTGTGCTATGTAATTTTATTGAATCAGTGATTCCTCACAACTTGAGAGGTACCATCTCTGTCCCCACTTTACAGCCAAAGCAACCGTGGTACAGAAAGATTCTGCAACTTGCTCAAGATCACACAACCAGAAAACGTTCTAAGTCCCACAAGTCTGTAAAAAAGGAGCCTTGTCCTACCCTGTCACCTCTTGATTTCATTTGCCCACAGATGCCTGTTGTCTCCCCTCCCCCTCTCCTTTCCTGGAGACCCCTAAACGTCTTTTCCTGGTCCTAATCTCAAGGGATTTGGGCTGATGTAGGCGGAGAGGGTGTAGAAGGAACTCTGGATGACCAGAAGCGGGGGTTTTGCCTTCTAAACGGCTGCTGCTATTCCCATCCTTCATAACTGCTGAGTAATGCTGGCCACCCCGTGACCTCCGGGCTGCTGTCAACTGCTCAGCTGAATGCACAGTTAGACGCAGCTCTAGGATTTATCTCTAAGTCATGACTAATAGCTTCCCTGCACCCTTCAAAAAAATTCCATTTTGAATCAGGTGTCAACTTAGATGGAAAAGGCTTTTGTTTAATTCGGGTTATCTGGGTGGCAGTTTTTTTTTTTTTTTTTTTTTTTTTTTTTAAACTTCACCTTACCCTTTTTATAGCTGTAGATAATCTTTCTTTCTGAAGACAAGCCCAGAAATGTAACCGTATTTATGGGTCAGCTTTTGCACACAGTCATCACTCAGAAGCAAGATGGAGCCATAACTCACCAGGCACTGGGCAGTCACAGCCCCCTCGTGCCCTCTGTGCACCCTCCCCTAAGCTGGTTCACCGGAAGCACCAGCAAAGGTGACTTCCTCCAGAGTGAAATAGAAGATGAGATTTCAGCCTAGAGGCAGGGACATGAGAACATGGGAGGCTAAGCATGGATGTGAATGAGGTGATTCATGACCTGTTACCTTCCTTGGTGTCTGACTGCCCAGAGCAGGAGTCACCTGGTTCTTTGGGTCTCAGTCTCTGGAATCAGACACCTGAGTTCCAACTCTAACAGACTCACTAGTAAGGCAATTCTAAGCAAGTTACTTGACCTATGTAAGCCTCAGTTTCTTTAGCTGCAAAATGGAGATATTAGCAACACTTCCTTGGGAATATAACAGATATGAAGGATATAACTCAAATATAGTACCTGGAGCACCAGGGGTATAAAAAAATGTTAGATATACTTGCAAGCATGTGGATCCACTTCAAAACATGCCGAATGAAACAAGTTAGACACAAATGAGTACATTATATGTATAAGTTCACTGATAGAAAGTTCTAGAACAGGCAAAACTAATCAACAGTGGTTGCCTCTGAGGTGGGAAATGAGGAGAGATTGAATAGGGAGGTGCGCACAGGATCCTTCTGGAGTGATGGAATCCTCCTGTCTTGACAGGGGTATGTATCAAAAATTAATGAATTGTACCCTTAAGATCTGTAAATATTATGTATATAAATTATACTTCCATTTAAAAATTACCAGCAAAAGCCAATTATCATTCTACTTATGTTCAACATTTTGTAATACAGCATCTTAATGAGGAATCCTTTAGTGATGGAGATAAAGATAGATTATATGAAAAGAGAGATTTATTGACTCTCTTAGCTGGAAAGTCCAGTTTGACTTCAGGAATAGCTAGATTCAAGGCTTTGTCTTTACTCAGGTGCAGCCTACTTTCACCTTAAGGTCTTTATTCTCAGGGAACTTCTCCATGGGTTCAAAGGGCAGCCAGTGACTCCAGACTTACCGACTTCCAGCTAAGCAACCCCGAGTGGGAGCGGTGGGCCCTTTGCTCCTGCAAAATCCCAGGGTTGACTTTTGAATGAAGAATGAGGGAGGGGTTCCCCAAAGAGATATCAGTAAAACAGTGTCTCCCTCAGTGTCTAGGTGTTATTGTTGCTGATGTTGTTCTCAAACCCTCTGACCAGGATAATTAAATGAACTAATTTAACAGAACAGAAAACTAATCCTAATTAAAGGCAAATAATTTTCAAATCCATGTTCGTCTTTTTCTATGAGACAATACTTCAGTTGTCCCAAATCTCAAGCTGAGAAGACTTCAAAACATGTCATGTGGGGATTTCTGCACATGTTTCTATTTGCTGAAATCTCTTCTCTGATGGTACAGTCTCTTCAGAGCAGCTGTTTGAGGGCCCAATGGAACTTCCGACCAGGTGGGTTTTACTTTCTTTTTTTCCTAAGACAAGGTACCTCTTAAATACTCTATAGCTATTTTCACACTAAAACCCACACTATATCTGATTCTGATTATCTTCCTACTAGTTCCTGAGCATAATTGCTTTTTCTCCTGCTGAAAAGTGTGACAGATGTGACAAGGATGTGACCTTGAGCTGTCACTGACCTCTTCTGTAAAATGGGGATGAGATTAGCTTTTCAGCCTGCATCTCAAGGATTCATAAGATTCAAAGAAACTAATGCAAGTGAAGATATTTTGAAAATCACACATACTTGGAGTAAAGGTTCCAAGAAAAAATCCTAAATGTCCAGGTAGAAAGATGCTTACCAGGCTCCAAAGCCCCCTGCTGGTCACCAGGGTGGGCTTCTAAAGGAGAAACTTGCTCTCCATATGAGCCCCAACCCACTCCTGCACAGAGAGACGCTGAATTAACCCTCTCAGGGAGAGGCTATGGCCTTCAAAAGCCCTGCAGACCTTCATCCAGCTCCTATGAGGTCTTTTAATATCATCAAATTTAAGTTCCATGTACCCTCTGACTCAGAAGTTCCTCTGCAGAAAATCTCCCTGACTCATTTGTGTGCACTAAAATACATGTAAGAGAGTACATTGCATCATGTTTGTAAAAGAAATACTGCAAAATACCCAAGAATTTGTTAATAAGGAGCCAGTCAAATTTGTACCCTGAATTATGGAATGCTTGGCAGTCCCTGATTAAGAATGAAGTAGGTCTATAGCTCTGATATGAAGAAATACCCATGATACAGCCATTTTGTTTCAGAAGGAAGGAAGGCAGGAAGGCAGGAAGGAAGGGAGGGAGGGAAGGAGGGAGGAAGGAAGGGGAAGGAAGGGGAAGGGGAAGGAAGGGGAAGGAAGGAAGGAAGGAAGGAAGGAAGGAAGGAAGGAAGGAAGGAAGGAAGGAAGGAAGGAAGGAAGGAAGGAAGGAAGGAAGGAAGGGCTTGCAAAGCAAACCATTCATTCATTCAGTCAGTTAACATTCAAAACAGGGCTGGCCACTTACTGTAGGTCAGGCCGGCTCCTGGGAGTGCAACCATGGGCAAGACAGACACAGTCCTTGTTCTCAAGGAGCCTGTGTTGGATGGAAAAAACATTAATATTTCCTCTTTGGTGCCACGTTCTCAGAAAATGCCCGCTTGCAGTGACTCCCCCTAGACAGGGGGATTTGGAGAAGGAAATAGAGATATGGGGGCAGGAGGTATTTCTCTTCTTCCATCATACATTTCTGTGCTATTTGAATTATTTTTATAACGAGCATTTATCACTTTGTAATTTTAGTAAAACCAATAGAGGAAACAAAATAAATGAACTGCGTGCATGCTCGAGCACACACCATCCATAAAGAGCCAGGCTGGGAGGACATACCCAGGAAGTAGGAGGGAATCCACGTGGGGCAGATATCCTCCTCCAATCCCTGGGAGGCGGCAGCTGAAAGGAATTCTGGAGGAGAAGTTGCTACAATGCTCCCTCCTCCAAGTACTCCTGAGCCATGATCCAGGCCCAACCTGAGCATAACGCACCCCCTAGGTCCTGGGTACAAAGGAGGAAGATGCCAGCTGGCAGGCATGGTCCCCACTTTGTGATGGAAGTTTGCCTTCCAGATCTGAGAGGGAAACCTTCACCCATCTCCATCATCTTGGTCCAGTCCCCTCATCCCTGCTCCTTCCAGGCACAGGACAACCCATGCCCCTGGTACATTAATACAAGTTCACTGTGGAAATACAGGCAGTTCTTTTCACCTTCCTGTGCCTCAGCTTTCTCATCCATAAAATGGGGATGATGCAAATGATAGTCATGGTGAGCATTCAGTAAATTAATACAAGGAAACTGCTTAGACTAGTGCCCGGCACACAGCAAGCGTTTACTTGGTGTTACTTATTCTATCATTGTTGTTAGTATTACCTCTTACCAGGAGGATCCTCCAAGGCGAGAAGTAGAAGAAGCTTTCTGGCTGTTAGTGCTGGGTCCCCAGAGCCACTAGGTTATGAGTATCATCCAGTAAATCTGCGTTCAGAGCCAAACATCTCAAACCCGAAGAACCTTAGAGATGCCACAGCCCAACCTTCCATTTTACAGATGGAACCCCTGAGGCTTGAGAGGCAAAACCTGAGCTCCTCCAGCTCACTTGGGGATATAGAGAGTGGGAGGCGCATGTGGGTGGATTCATCCTCCTGTCCTGTGTCGAGGGGTGTCTCTGTAGAAAGGAGAGCTCTGAGAATGTACTTAACAACGCCTGCACCAAAGCAGCC